>NC_053027.1:195147432-195747432 GCF_003073215.2 Triticum urartu | reverse complement strand
AGTCTAGGAAAGAGTATGGCAGCTCACATCGCCATGGGACGCATTGGAGAAGTCTACCGCAAGGATCTTAAGGATACTATCTACCAGATTTGCGGATGCCGAGATGAACACTGGGAGATGATCAGTACCAGGAAGGATAGATCCACTGCAGCTTTTATTCAGGAGTTAAACCAGCACATTCGACGACAGGAGAATCAGATGTGCGCCGACATGATAGATCTGAAGAAGGCTAAGACTAGAATCAAGGAACTGGAGGAAGAACTCAAGGCTATACGTGAAGATTATGAAGAAGAAATTGAAGTATTGGTGGAGAAGAATGACGATCTGATCAGGAAGATTGGAATATTTATGGGAGGCCCAACACCAATAGATGAAGACGAAGAACCCAAGGAGATTAGCCCGGAAGATTACATCATCATCGACGGCACCGACTCGGAACAAGATAGTAGTGATGATGACTATGTTGATGAAGCACGAGCAGATATCATGGAGTCTACAACCGTAGAATATTTCTAGTAGACCACCTTCATCAGTAGTAGTAGTCCACCATGTAAATATAGTAGTCCGAGCACTTTTGCGATAGCTAGATCGATTGTATGTCTTGTTTGATTGAAGTGAATTGTGTGCTTTTACCTCATGTGCATATGGGTAGTGTTTTCTCTTTAGACCCCCTCTATTCTTATATCTCGTCTTTTCTAAAACCCTCAGATGCCTCCGAGACGTGACCCCGGATTTGCCTTTCCGCCGGAGCTCACCCAGTTGATCCAGCAGCAGAACACCTTGATGCAGTTGCTAGTTTAGAATCAGAATCAGGGGAACAACAACAACCCACCACCACCACCACCTGTTTACCACTTAGCCCGTTTTCTTAGGCTGAAACCGCCGGTGTTTTCCAGTAGCACCGAGCCGATAGTAGCAGATGATTGGCTCCGCAAGATAGCTAGGGAGTTGACCACAGCAGGATGCACAGATGTGGAGAAGGTTAAGTTTGCCGCACATCAGTTAGAAGGACCCGCAGCATCTTGGTTGGAGAATTTCACAGCCACCTTCCCAGTCGATGTTGGAAATATGCCCTAGAGGCAATAATAAAAGCATTATTATTATATTTCTTTGTTCATGATAATTGTCTTTATTCATGCTATAATTGTATTATCCGGAAATCGTAATACATGTGTGAATAATAGACACCAACATGTCCCTAGTAAGCCTCTAGTTGACTAGCTCATTGATCAATAGATAGTCATGGTTTCCTGACTATGGACATTGGATGTCATTGATAACGAGATCACATCATTAGGAGAATGATGTGATGGACAAGACCCAATCCTAAACATAGCATAAAGATCGTGTAGTTCGTTTGCTAGAGTTTTTCCAATGTCAAGTGTCCTTTCCTTAGACCATGAGATCGTGTAACTCCCGGATACCGTAAGAGTGCTTTGGGTGTACCAAACGTCACAACGTAACTGGGTGACTATAAAGGTGCACTACAGGTATCTCCGAAAGTGTCTGTTGGGTTGACACGGATCGAGACTAGGATTTGTCACTCCGTATGACGGAGAAGTATCACTGGGCCCACTCGGTAATGCATCATCATAATGAGCTCAAAGTGACAAAGTGTCTGGTCACGGGATCATGCATTACGGTACGAGTAAAGTGACTTGCCGGTAACGAGATTGAACGAGGTATTGGGATACCGACGATCGAATCTCGGGCAAGTAACATACCGATTGACAAAGGGAATTGCATACGGGGTTGCATGAATCCTCGACATCGTGGTTCATCCGATGAGATCATCGTGGAGTATGTGGGAGCCAACATGGGTATCCAGATCCCGCTGTTGGTTATTGACCGAAGAGTCGTCTCGGTCATGTCTACATGTCTCCCGAACCCATAGGGTCTACACACTTAAGGTTCGGTGACGCTAGGGTTGTAGGGATATGTATATGCAGTAACCCGAATGTTGTTCGGAGTCCCAGATGAGATCCCGAACGTCACGAGGAGTTCCGGAATGGTCCGGAGGTAAAGATTTATATATGGGAAGTCCTGTTTCGGCCATCGGGACAAGTTTCGGGGTCATCGGTATTGTACCGGGACCACCGGAAGGGTCCCGAGGGTCCACCGGGTGGGGCCACCTGTCCCGGGGGGCCACATGGGCTGTAGGGGCTGCGCCTTGGCCTACATGGGCCAAGGGCACCAGCCCCAAGAGGCCCATGCGCCTAGGGTTACAAGGGGAAAGAGTCCTAGGAGGGGAAGGCACCTCCTAGGTGCCTTGGGGGGGGGGAGGGAAACCCCCCTTGGCCGCCGCCCCACCCTAGGAGATTGGATCTCCTAGGGCCGGCGCCCCCCTTGGCCCTCCTATATATAGTGGGGATGGAGGGCTTTTGATCCACGCCTTTGGTTGCCTCCTTCTCCCTCTCCAACACCTCCTCCTCCTCCATAGCGCTTGGCGAAGCCCTGACGGAGTACTGCAGCTCCATCAACACCACGCCGTCGTGCTGCTGCTGGTGCCATCTTCCTCGACCTCTCCTTCCCTCTTGCTGGGTCAAGAAGAAGGAGACGTTACGCTGACCATACGTGTGTTGAACGCGGAGGTGCCGTCCGTTCGGTGCTAGGATCTCTGGTGATTTGGATCACGTCGTGTTCGACTACCTCATCCCCGTTCTTTGAACGCTTCCGCTCGCGATCTACAAGGTACGTAGATGCATCTAATCACTCGTTGCTAGATGAACTCCTAGATGGATCTTGGTGAAACCATAGGAAAATTTTTGTTTTCTGCTACGTTCCCCAACAGTGGCATCATGAGCTAGGTCTATGCGTAGTTCTCTTGCACGAGTAGAACACAATTTGTTGTGGGCATTGATGTTGTCAACTTTCTTGCCGCTACTAGTCTTATATTGCTTCAACGGGATTGTGGGATGAAGCGGCCCGGACCAACCTTACACGTATGCTTACGTGAGACCGTTTCCACCGACAAACATGCACAAGTTGCATAAGGTGGCTGGCGGGTGTCTGTCTCTCCTACTTTAGTTGGAGAGGATTCGATGAAAAGGGTCCTTATGAAGGGTAAATAGAAGTTGAGAAATCACGCTGTGGCTTTCACGTAGGTAAGAAAACGTTCTTGCTAGAACCCTACTTCAGCCACGTAAAACTTGCAACAACAATTAGAGGACGTCTAACTTGTTTTTGCAGCAAGTGCTTTGTGATATGATATGGCCAAAGTTGTGATGAATGATGAATAATATATATGTCATGTATGAGTTGTTCATGCTATTGTAATAGGAATCACGACTTGCATGCCGATGAGTATGACAACCGGCAGGAGCCATAGGAGTTGTCTTTATTTTTTTGTATGACCTGCGTGTCATTGAGAAACGCCATGTAAATTACTTTACTTTATTGCTAAACGCGTTAGCCATAGTAGTAGAAGTAATAGTTGGCGAGCAACTTCATGGAGACACAATGATGGAGATCATGATGATGGAGATCATGGTGTCCTGCCGGTGACAAGATGATCATGGAGCCCCAAGATGGAGATCAAAGGAGCTATGTGATATTGGCCATATCATGTCACTATTATAATTTGATTGCATTTGATGTTTATCATGTTTTGCATCTTGTTTACTTAGAACGACGATAGTAAATAAGATGATCCCTCATAATAATTTCAAGAAAGTGTTCCCCCTAACTGTGCACCGTTGCGACAGTTCGTTGCTTCAATGCACCACGTGATGATCGGGTGTTTGATTCAAAACGTTCACATACAACGGGTGTAAGACAGATTTACACATGCAAACACTTAGGTTGACTTGACGAGCCTAGCATGTGTATAGACATGGCCTCGGAACACAGAAGACCGAAAGGTCGATCATGAGTCGTATAGAAGATATGATCAACATGAAGATGTTCACCGACGTTGACTAGTCCGTCTCACGTGATGATTGGACACGGCCTAGTTGACTCGGATCATGTTATACTTAGATGACTAGAAGAGGGATGTCTATCTAAGTGGGAGTTCATTGAATAATTTGATTAGATGAACTTAATTATCATGAACTTAGTCTAAAATCTTTACAATATGTCTTGTAGATCAAATGGCCAACGTAGTCCTCAACTTCAACGCATTCCTAGAGAAAACCAAGCTGAAAGACGATGGCAGCAACTACACGGACTGGGTCCGGAACCTGAGGATCATCCTCATAGCTGCCAAGAAAGATTATGTCCTACAAGCACCGCTAGGTGATCCACCCGTCCCACAGAACCAAGACGTTATGAACGCTTGGCAGACACGTGCTGATGACTACTCCCTCATTCAGTGCGGCATGCTTTACAGCCTAGAGCCGGGGCTCCAAAAGCGTTTTGAGAGACATGGAGCATATGAGATGTTCGAAGAGCTGAAAATGGTTTTCCAAGCTCATGCCCGGGTCGAGAGATATGAAGTCTCCGACAAATTCTTCAGCTGTAAGATGGAGGAAAATACTTCTGTCAGTGAGCACATACTCACTATGTCTGGGTTACATAACCGCTTGACTCAGCTGGGAGTTAATCTCCCGGATGACGCGGTCATTGACAGAATCCTCCAGTCGCTTCCACCAAGCTACAAGAGCTTTGTGATGAACTTCAATATGCAGGGGATGGAAAAGACCATTCCTGAATTATTTTCGATGCTGAAATCAGCAGAGGTAGGAGTCAAGAAGGAACATCAAGTGTTGATGGTGAATAAAACCGCTAAGTTCAAGAAGGGCAAGGGTAAAAAGAACTTCAAGAAGGATGGCAAGGTAGTTGCCACGCCCGGCAAGCAAGCTGCCGGGAAGAAGCCAAAGAATGGACCCAAGCCCGAGACTGAGTGCTTTTATTGCAAGGGAAGTGGTCACTGGAAGCGGAACTGCCCCAAATACTTAGCGGACAAGAAGGCCGACAAAACGAAAGGTATATGTGATATACATGTAATTGATGTGTACCTTACCAGTACTCGTAGTAGCTCCTGGGTATTTGATACCGATGCCGTTGCTCATATTTGTAACTCACAGCAGGAGCTGCGGAATAAACGGAGAATGGCGAAGGACGAGGTGACGATGCGCGTCGGGAATGGTTCCAAGGTCGATGTGATCGCCGTCGGCACGCTACCTCTATATTTACCTTCGGGATTAGTTTTAAACCTTAATAATTGTTATTTAGTGCCAGTTTTGAGCATGAACATTGTATCGGGATCTCGTTTAATTCGAGATGGCTACTCATTTAAATCCGAGAATAATGGTTGTTCTATTTATATGAGAGATATGTTTTATGGTCATGCTCCTATGGTGAATGGTTTATTCTTAATGAATCTCGAGCGTAATGCTACACATATTCATAGTGTGAGTACCAAAAGATGTAAAGTTGATAATGATAGTCCCACATACTTGTGGCACTGCCGCCTTGGTCACATAGGTGTCAAACGCATGAAGAAGCTCCATGCAGATGGACTTTTAGAGTCTCTTGATTACGAATCATTTGACACCTGCGAACCATGCCTCATGGGTAAGATGACCAAGACTCCGTTCTCAGGAACAATAGAGCGAGCAACCAACTTATTGGAAATCATACATACTGATGTGTGCGGTCCAATGAGTGTTGAGGCTCGTGGTGGCTATCGTTATGTTCTCACCCTCACTGATGATTTAAGTAGATATGGGTATATCTACTTAATGAAACACAAGTCTGAAACCTTTGAAAAGTTCAAGGAATTTCAGAGTGAGGTTGAGAATCAACGTGACAGGAAAATCAAGTTTCTACGATCAGATCGTGGAGGAGAATACTTGAGTCACGAATTTGGCACACACTTAAGAAAATGTGGAATAGTTTCACAACTCACGCCGCCTGGAACACCTCAGCGTAATGGTGTGTCCGAACGTCGTAATCGCACTCTATTAGATATGGTGCAATCTATGATGTCTCTTACCGATTTACCGCTATCTTTTTGGGGCTATGCTTTAGAGACTGCCGCATTCACTTTAAATAGGGCTCCGTCGAAATCCGTTGAGATGACACCGTTTGAATTATGGTTTGGGAAGAAACCTAAGCTGTCGTTTCTGAAAGTTTGGGGATTTGATGCTTACGTCAAGAAACTTCCACCTGAAAAGCTCGAACCCAAGTCGGAAAAATGCGTCTTCATAGGATACCCTAAAGAAACTGTTGGGTATACCTTCTACCTCAGATCCGAAGGCAAGATCTTTGTTGCCAAGAATGGATTCTTTCTAGAGAAAGAGTTTCTCTCGAAAGAAGTAAGTGGGAGGAAAGTAGAACTTGATGAAGTGTTATCTCTTGAACCGGAAAATGGCACAACTCAAGAAAATGTTCCTGAGGTGCCTGCACCAACTAGAGAGGAAGTTATTGATGATGATCAAGATACTTCTGATCAAGCTCCTACTGAAATTCGAAGGTCCACAAGGACACGTACCGCACCAGAGTGGTACGGCAACCCTGTCTTGGAAATCATGTTGTTAGACAACAGTGAACCTTCGAACTATGAAGAAGCGATGGCGGGCCCAGATTCCGACAAAATGGCTAGAAGCCATGAAATCCGACATAGGATCCATGTATGAAAACGAAGTATGGACTTTGACTGACTTGCCCGTTGAACGACGAGCCATAGAAAATAAATGGATCTTTAAGAAGAAGACAGACGCGGATGGTAATGTGACCATCTATAAAGCTAGGCTTGTCGCTAAGGGTTATCGACAAGTTCAAGGGGTTGACTACGATGAGACTTTCTCACCGGTAGCGAAGCTGAAGTCCGTCCGAATCATGTTAGCAATTGCCGCATTTTATGATTATGAAATTTGGCAAATGGACGTCAAAACGGCATTCCTTAATGGTTTCCTTAAGGAAGAATTGTATATGATGCAGCCGGAAGGTTTTGTCGATCCTAAGAATGCTGACAAGGTGTGCAAGCTCCAACGCTCGATTTATGGGCTGGTGCAAGCATCTCGGAGTTGGAACATTCGCTTTGATGAGATGATCAAAGCGTTTGGGTTTAAGCAGACTTATGGAGAAGCCTGCGTTTACAAGAAAGTGAGTGGGAGCTCTATAGCATTTCTCATACTATATGTAGATGACATACTTTTGATGGGAAATGATATAGAACTCTTGGACAGCATCAAGACCTACTTGAATAAGAGTTTTTCAATGAAGGACCTTGGAGAAGCTGCTTATATATTAGGCATCAAGATCTATAGAGATAGATCAAGACGCCTCATAGGTCTTTCACAAAGCACATACCTTGATAAGATTTTGAAGAAGTTCAAAATGGATCAGTCCAAGAAAGGGTTCTTGCCTGTTTTGCAAGGTGTGAGATTGAGCTCGGCTCAATGCCCGACCACGGCAAAAGATATAGAAGAGATGAGTGTCATCCCCTATGCCTCAGCCATAGGTTCTATTATGTATTCCATGCTGTGTACCAGACCTGATGTAAACCTTGCCATAAGTTTGGTAGGAAGGTACCAAAGTAATCCCGGCAAGGAACACTGGACAGTGGTCAAGAATATCCTGAAGTACCTGAAAAGGACTAAGGAAATGTTTCTCGTTTATGGAGGTGACGAAGAGCTCGTCGTAAAGGGTTACGTCGACGCTAGCTTCGACACAGATCTGGATGACTCTAAGTCACAAACTGGATACGTGTATATTTTGAATGGTGGGGCAGTAAGCTGGTGCAGTTGCAAGTAGAGCGTCGTGGCGGGATCTACATGTGGCACCAAGAATGGTAATGGGAATGGAGGAAGCAATGGACAGAACCGCATCACCCCATCGACCCCAGCCAAGAAGGATTTGAGCCACGTCACTTGCTATAAGTGTTCGAAGCCAAGACATTTTGCAAATGAATGTCCTGAAGGCCAAAACGGCAATGGAAGTTCTGGGAAGAAGCCGAACCCTTTCAACAGGGGACAGGTGAACCACGTTAGCGTGGAGGAGGTTGAAGCCCAGCCCGATGCAGTAATAGGTAAGTTTTTGGTTAAGTCATTTACTGCACTTGTTCTTTTTGATACTGGTGCATCGCATTCATACATCTCAAGGGGATTTGTGGATAAGTATAACCTACCAACCCAAGCCCTTAGGTCACCCATGTTAGTAACCTCGCCAGGAGCAGAGTATGTGGCAAGTCTATGGTGTGATCGGTTACCATTAAGGATTGGTAACTATGTTTTTCCCTCAGACCTAATAGTATTGGAATCTCAAGGATTGGATGTGATATTAGGCATGGATTGGTTATCAAAGTATGAAGGGAATATTGAGTATGCTAGTAAGTCAATTTTGCTTACCACACCAGAAGGAAGAAGGATCAAGTATGTATCCCGGCATGTGCCAAAGAGGACCCAAGTAAATTGCTTAACAGGAGTTGTGCAGGAGGAAGTACCAGTGGTAAAGGATTTTCCTGATGTATTTCCCGAAGAGTTGCCAGGCATGCCACCGGATAGAGACATTGAGTTTTTGATTGAGCTATTGCCAGGCACTGGGCCAATATCAAAGAGACCATATAGGATGCCAGCAAAGGATTTGGTGGAAATTAAGAAGCAGATTAAGGAGTTACTGGATAAGGGATATATTCGCCCAAGTTCTTCGCCTTGGGGATCACCAGTACTTTTAGTGGAGAAGAAGGATGGATCGTTAAGGATGGTTGTTTATTATCGAGGATTGAACGAAGTAACGATCAAGAACAAGTACCCACTACCAATGATCAACGATCTGTTTGATCGGTTGCAAGGAGCTAAGGTATTTTCCAAGATTGATTTGTGATCAGGATACCACCAGTTAAAGATTCGAGAACAGGATATTCCTAAGACAGCTTTTACCACCAAGTATGGGCTGTATGAGTATACCGTTATGTCATTTGGACTAACTAACGCACCTTCCTATTTTATGAACATGATGAACAAAGTTTTTATGGAGTTTTTGGATAAGTTCGTCGTAGTGTTCATTGATGATATCCTGGTATATTCGAAGAATGAAGAGGAGCATAGGGAGCATTTGCGTTTGGTACTTGGAAAGCTCAGAGAACAGCATTTATATGCCAAATTCAGCAAATGTGAGTTTTGGTTGAAGGAAGTAGGATTCCTCAGACATGTTATATCTGGAGAAGGTATAGCAGTAGATCCCGCTAAAATTGAAACCGTGACCAAGTGGGAAGCACCAACAATAGTTGGAGAGATCCGGAGTTTTCTTGGACTCGCAGGATACTACCGGAGATTTATTGAGAATTTCTCAAATATTGCGAAACCTATGACGGAGTTGTTGAAGAAGGATACTAAGTTCAAATGGACTGAGGAGTGTGAGGCAATTTTCCAGGAGTTGAAGAAACGTTTGGTTACCTCACCAGTGTTGATTTTGCCAGATCAAACCAAGGATTATGAGGTGTATTGCGACGCTTCACGTCGAGGACTTGGAGTAGTGCTTATGCAGGAAGGGAGAGTTGTTTCGTATGCTTCACGACAACTGAAGCCCCATGAATTGAATTATGCTATGCATGATTTGGAGTTAGCAGCCGTAGTGCATGCATTGAAGACATGGAGACATTTCCTCATTGGAAATCATTGTGAGGTGTACACGGTTCACAAGAGTTTGAAGTACATTTTCACGCAGAAGGAGTTGAATCTCAGACAAAGGAGATGGTTGGAGCTTATCAAGGATTATGATATGAAATTGCATTATCATCCCGGGAAGGCTAATGTAGTAGCTGATGCATTAAGCCGCAAGAGCCATGTCAATACGTTAATGATGGGAGAAATACCCAAGGAGTTAGCAGAAATTTTTTGAACTACGTTTGGAAATAGTTCCGAGAGGCTATGTAGCAGCATGGAGATTCAGTCAACATTGATGGACAAAATCAGAGAAGCTCAGAAAACTGACAAAGAGATTGTCGCTATAAAGGAGAAACTGAGCAAAGGAAAAGCTAAAGGATTTCGTGAGGATGAGCACGACACCCTATGGTTTGAAGACCGTGTTTACGTGCCCAATGACCCGGAGATCAGGAAGTTGATTCTGCAAGAGGCACATGATTCACAGTATTCGATTCACCCAGTAAATACCAAGATGTATTTGGATTTGAAGGATATTTTCTGGTGGACCGGAATGAAGAAGGATATTGCGGAGTATGTAGCAGTTTGTGATGTATGTCAGAGAGTAAAGGCAGAGCATCAGAAGCCAGCAGGATTGTTGCAACCATTGCTGATACCCGAATGGAAGTGGGATAAGCTAGGCATGGATTTTATCACGGGATTACCAAGGACTCGTTCAGGCTATGACTCGATTTGGGTTGTAGTTGATCGATTGACGAAGGTAGCTCATTTCATCCCAGTAAAGACCACTTACACCAGTGCTAAGTTGGCAAAGATATACATGACCAGGATCCTATGTTTGCATGGAGTTCCGAGGAGCATCGTATCTGATAGAGGAACCCAGTTTACCTCAAAGTTCTGGAAGCAGTTGCATGAGACTTTGGGTACTAGGCTGGAATTTAGTACAGCTTTTCATCCGCAGACAGTTGGACAGACTGAGAGAGTCAATCAGATTTTGGAGGATATGCTAAGAGCTTGTGCGCTAGATTATGGATCTAGTTGGGACGATAATTTGCCATATGCAGAATTTTCTTACAATAATAGCTATCAGACCAGTTTGAAGATGGCACCTTTCGAAGCTTTGTACGGAAGGAGGTGCAGGACACCGTTGTCATGGGACGAAGTTGGAGACCGCTAGTTGTTTGGACCAGATTTGATTAAGGAGTCTGAACAGAAAGTGAAGTTGATTCGCGATAGGCTCAAGGTAGCCCAGTCCAGGCAGAAGAGCTACGCAGATTCTAAACGCAAGGAGACAGTTTACGAAGTTGGAGACAGAGTTTATCTTCGAGTATCCCCACTTCGAGGGATTAAGCGTTTTGGAGTTAAGGGGAAGTTTGCGCCACGATTTATAGGACCATATCGAGTTTTGGAGCGTATGGGAGAAGTGGCCTACAAGTTGGAATTGACAGAAGGATTGGCCGGAGTGCATGATGTGTTTCACGTGTCTCAGTTGAAGAAGTGTCATGCGGAGATGACTGACATACCTTTGAGAGACACAGTGCCATTAGAAGCAATTCAGTTGGATAATAATTTGACTTGTGAGGAGAAACCAGTGAAGATTCTCGAGTTTGCCAGCCGAGTTACTCGTAGCAAGGTTATCAAGTTTTGCAAAGTTCAGTGGAGCCACCACCCGGAGGATGAAGCCACCTGGTAGCGAGAGGAAGATTTGCTCAAAGACCACCCTCACCTATTTTCTAGCCAACCCGAATCTCGAGGGCGAGATTCATCTTAAGGGGGGTAGGTTTGTAACATCCCAAATTTTCAATTTGGAATGTTATACATTAGGTCACCATGCATATCATATTTTATTTTTCTTTTGGTTTTGATCCTAGAAAATCCTAAGCAACTCAAGGACCCACGGAGAGAGTTGGGGATTTCGTTATTTACGTATTTGAGTTTTCTCAAATTATGTAAACAGAATTATTTGATTTTATTTATTTTATCATCAATTATTTCTATTACAAAAATATAAGAGAGGGAATAAAATGACTTTCCCAAAATATAGAAATATCGAGGATTTAATAAAAAAAATCAAATAAGATTTATTTCGGAGTTTTTCGGTATTTTTATTTGAATTTAGGAAAAATGCACGTTTTTCAAAGTTGTAGTTTGGGCCCAGATAAATGTTCACTTTATCGGGCTTGATTTTAGGAACCCGGCAAAATTTATTTCGTGATTTTTGGAGTCCGTTCAGTATTTCTTTTTATTTTTCTTCCGAGCGGATTTATATAAAAAAACGGAACCGACTCCGGGCTGTACCCGGCCAGGAAACCTCCGCCCGGGGCCTTTAAATAGCGCCCGAGGCCCGCGAGAGAGAGTCAGCCCACCACCACCGAAACCCTAGCCGCCGCCCTAGCCAGCCGCCGCCGCCGCCCGCCGTTGCCGTCGCCGGAGAGCGCGCCTTTCGAGGTTCGCCGCCGCCCTGTTTTTTTTTCGTGTTGTTTTAAAAAAAAATCTGTTCGTCGTTTTTCTTTTTCGTCGGATTTTCCGCGGTTATTTTCTGATCGCGATTTCTGATCCGATTTTCGTTTTAGTATAACTTTTCGCTCGTTTATCGGAATCAGGCAATTCAAGCGCCTGGAGTTTCGTCTCGAAACCCTCTTTCCGAATAAGCAACTTAAACAAGTTTTTTCTACTGTAAAATTTTCCCTAGATTCAGATTACTAGAACGAAGTTGTTTTCTTTCGCCGTTTGATCTCTTTTGCTTCGTTCGATTTGATTCTTTTGCCAACCAGGGTTCTTAAGTTGAACTTTCTGGTTAGATCTTCTATTTGAGTTTTACCTGTGCATTAGATGAGTACTTATTGTATGCTTGTTGTTTGTCTGTGATAGAATACCCGGAGTGCGCTGCCTGTTACGTTGAATCTCTAGGTTACGCGGATCATCAGCAAGGCAAGTAACACTTTGATCATACCTTTTCTACAACCCAGTTTTATTGCATTAGATCAATCCTCACACATTGCATGATTTGGATCTAATTAAAATGTGGGATGGGAAGTAGATGAGGTAGTACCTATTACCTGTTTTTTTATCAAACCTTTGGGAGTTACTTCTACGTTTGCTTATTATGCCGTGCTATGATAGTAGACATGGATTGGGTGAGTGATATCCATGACAGATGTGAGATTGTTAATTAATGGTTTATTTAAGGTGGCAACCTAACACACATCTGGGTGGATTGAGGCACCTGGGGTTTCCAGGACTTGCCTGTTTTCTTGGACCGCCACCCAGGCTCAAAGGTATCATGAGATTATTCATACTAGAAACTTCCGTGTGCAGCCACAAGCCATTATGGGCTCTGGCATAGTTGACTAAGTTGTGCGAACTCTTACAGTGGTAGACTAGCAGATGTAGGGGTTGTAGGTGGTACGGTCTACCCGATCGTAAGGTGCTAGCGCTTCTGAAAGACTATGTCTCGGTCATCCGTCTTGTCAAACACCATGTAGTGCGAGAAACCAAACGGAGGCGATCGAGTCTTGTGGGGAAAAGTGCGTAGACCTCTGCAGAGTGTAACAAACTAATCATGGTTAGCCGTGTCCCCGGTTATGGACAAATCTTGAGTATCTAGTACCTGGATTATCATGTGAATCTCAACATGTTACTCTAAATTAATTTTGATGGGTTTTAATGATGTTACTTAATTGGTATTAAGAATGCTGTCAACCATTCTCATTGTTTCACAACCACCATGATAGTAATTAATTTTATTCCTTTGAAGTAGGGAAAAATTGGCTTTACGCAAAAACTGTAACCATAGAGCTTTCCACCAGCCAAATATGCATATAGTATAGTTGTTGCATTCCGTTACTCTCTTTGTGTTACCTTGCCAGCATATTCCATGTGCTGACCCGTTTTCGAGCTGCAACGTTAATGTTGCAGACTTTTCA
Source organism: Triticum urartu (assembly GCF_003073215.2). Taxonomy (NCBI): domain Eukaryota; kingdom Viridiplantae; phylum Streptophyta; class Magnoliopsida; order Poales; family Poaceae; genus Triticum; species Triticum urartu. The sequence goes on along the minus strand of NC_053027.1, from coordinate 195,733,958 downwards.
GACGACGATTGAGGAGTTTTAGGTCGTGGTTCTATACTTAGTGATGCCGTTGGAGTTGATGGACTCACTTATCTTCCAAGCCTTCCGCTGTTATCGTTATTAGATGGCCTTAAGCCATAATTATTGTAATAAGTTCTCTTTTGAGACACTCGATGTAATAAGTGTGTGATTGCTACTCTTCTATAAATCCTCCGAGTACTGTGTGGTGTCAGCATTACTGATCCAGGGATGACACCGGAGCACAGAGATCAGACTGTTTGAGGTCTGGTCGCTACAAAAAATGTCTAAGATTGATGAGTTGGCTAGGAACATGGATAGAATTTATCTTGATGTTGATTCTTTGAAACTTAGATCTATTCCACCTAAGCATGATATCAATGAGTCTCTCAAAGCCATGAGAATTTCCATTGATGAGTGCAAAGAAAGAACCACTAGGATGCGTGCTAAAAAAGATTGCTTTATAAAATCATGTTCTTCTAGTTTTGATGATAATAAGGATGAAGATCTAAAAGTGATTGATGTGTCTCCAATTAAATCTTTGTTTTGCAATATGAATCTTGGTAATGATGGGAGTTGAGATGAGTCAACTTTAGTTAAAAGGCGTCCCAATGATTCGGAGTTTTAAGATCTTAATGCAAAAATTGGTAAAAGTGGGATTGGAGAGGTCAAAACTTTACATAGCAATGAACCCCTATTTTGGATTTCAAGGAATTTAATTATGATAATTTCTCTTTGATAGATTGTATTTCCTTGTTGCAATCCGTGCTAAATTCTCCGCATTCTTATAGTCAAAGTAAAGCTTTTACCAAACATATCATTGATGCTTTAATGCAATCTTATGAAGAAAAGCTTGAATTAGAAGTTTCTATCCATAGAAAACTTCATGATGAGTGGGAACCTAATATTAAAATTAAAATTAAAGATCATGAATGCTATGCTTTATGTGATTTGGGTGCTAGCGTTTCCACGATAACTTTGTGTGATGTGTTAGGTTTCCGTGAATTTGATGATTGTTCTTTAAATTTGCATCTCGCGGATTCCACTATTAAGAAACCTATGGGAAGGATTAATGATGTTCTTATAGTTGCAAATAGGAATTATGTGCCCGTATATTTCATTGTTCTTGATATTGATTGCAATCCTTCCTGACCTATTATTCTTGGTAGACCTTTCCTTAGAATGATTGGTGCAATTATTGATATGAAAGAAGGGAATATTAGATTCCAATTTCTGTTAAGGAAGGGCATGGAACACTTTCCTAGAAATAAAATTAAATTACCTTATGAATCTATTATTAGAGCTACTTATGGATTGCACACCAAATATGATAATACATAGATCTATTCTTGCTTTTATGTCTAGCTAGGGGCATTAAACGATAGCGCTTGTTGGGAGGCAACCCAATTTTATTTTTGTTTCTTGATTTTTGGTTCTGTTTAGTAATAAATAATTCATCTAGCCTCTGTTTAGATGTGATTTTATGCTTTTAATTAGTGTTTGTGCCAAATAGAACCTTTGGGAAGACTTGGGGGTAGTTTTAGCGATCTTGCTGTAAAAAACAGAAACTTTAGCGCTCACGAGATTTGCTGCAATTTTTTTACTCGAGAGTGAGATTAGGTTGATTCTTTTTGCAGATGATTAATAGACAAATTACTAACGTCCCCCATCTTATTGTAGAATTTTTGGGGTTACATAAGTATTCGAAACCTACAGATCACTACAGACTGTTCTGTTTTTGACAGATTCTGTTTTTCATGTGTTGTTTGCTTATTTTGATGCATCTATGGCTAGTATCGGAGGGTATGAACCATAGAGAAGTTGGAATAAAGTAGGTTTAACACCAATATAAATAAATAATGAGTTCATTACAGTACCTTAAGTGGTGGTTTGTTTTCTTATACTAACGGAGCTCATGAGATTTTCTGTCGAGTTTTGTGTTGTGAAGTTTTCAAGTTTTGGGTGAAGATTTGATGGATTATGGAATAAGGAGTGGCAAGAGCCTAAGCTTGGGGATTCCCAAGGCACCCCAAGGTAAAATTCAAGGACAACCAAAAGCCTAATCTTGGGGATGCCCTGGAAGGCATCCCCTCTTTCGTCTTCGTCCATCGGTAACTTTACTTGAGGCTATATTTTTATTCACCACATGATATGTGTTTTGCTTGCAGCGTCATGTATGATTTGAGTATTTGCTTTTTAGTTTACCACAATCATCCTTGCTTTACACACCTTTTGTGAGAGGCACACATGAATTGGAATTTATTAGAATACTCTATGTGCTTCACTTATATCTTTTGAGCTAGATAGTTTTGCTCTAGTGCTTCACTTATATCTTTTAGAGCACGGTGGTGGTTTTATTTTATAGAAATTATTGATTTCTCATGCTTCACTTATATTATTTTCAGAGTCCTTTTGGTCCTAATATGATAGGCATCCAAGATTGGTATAATAAAAACTATCATAAAAAGTTCATTGAATACTATGAGAAGTTTGATACTTGATAATTGTTTTGAGATATGAGGATGGTGATATTAGAGTGTGCTAGATGAGTAGTAGTGAATTTGAGAAATACTTGTGTTAAAGATTTCAAGTCCCGTAGCATGCACGTATGGTAACTGTTGTGTAACAAATTTGAAACATGAGGTGTTATTTGATTGTCTTCCTTATGAGTGGCGGTCGGGGACGAGCAATGGTCTTTTCCTACCAATCTATCCCCGTAGGAGCATGCGTGTAATGCTTGGTTTTTGATGACTTGTAGATTTTTCCAATAAGTATGTGATTTATTTATGCCTAATGTTGAGTCCATGTATTATACGCACTCTCACCCTTCCATCATTGCTAGCCTCTTAGGTACCGTGCATTGCCCTTTCTCACCTTGAGAGTTGGTGCAAACTATGCCGGTGCATCCAGACCCCGTGATATGATACACTCTATCACACATAAACATCCTTATATCTTCCTCAAAACAGCCACCATACCTACCTATCATGGCATTTCCATAGCCATTCCGAGATATATTGCCATGCAACTTTCCACCATTTCATTTATGACACACTTCATCATTGTCATATTGCCTTGCATGATCATGTAGTTGACATCGTATTTGTGGAAAAGCTACCATGCATAATTTATCATACATGTCACTCTTGATTCATTGCCCTTCCCGGTACACCGCCGGAGGCATTTATATAGAGTCATATTTTGTTCTAGTATTGAGTTGTAAATAAATAGAAGTGTGACAATCATCATTAATAGAGCATTGTCCCAAATAAAAAAAGAAAAGAGAAAGGCCAAGTAAAAAAAGGAAGGACCAAAAAAGGAAAGAAATAAAAAGAAATAAAAAGGGGCAATGCTACTATCTTTTTTTCCACACTTGTGCTTCAAAGTAGCACCATGATCTTTATGGTAGAGAGTCTCTTGTTTTGTAATTTTCATATACTAGTGGGAATTTTTCATTATAGAACTTGGCTTGTATATTACAACAATGGGCTTCCTCAAATGCCCTAGGTCTTTGTGAGCAAGCAAGTTGGATGCGCACCAACTTAGTTTCTTTTGTTGAGCTTTCATACATTTATAGCTCTAGTGCATCTGTTGCATGGCAATCCCTACTCCTTGCATTGACATCAATTGATGGGCATCTCCCTAGCCCATTGATTAGCTGCGTCGATGTGAGACTTTCTCCTTTTTTGTCTTCTCCACATAACCCCCATCATCATATTCTATTCCACCCATAGTGCTATATCCATGGCTCACACTCATGTATTGCGTGAAAGTTGAAAAAAGTTTGAGATTACTGAAGTATGAAACAATTGCTTGGCTTGTCATCGGGGTTGTGCATGATGAGGGCATTCTTGTGTGACGAAAATGGAGCATGACCAAACTATATGATGTTGTAGGGATAAACTTTCTTCTGCCATGTTATTTTGAGAAGACATGATTGCCTAGTTAGTATGCTTGAAGTATTATTATTTTTATGTCAATATTAAACTTTTAGTCTTGAATCTCTCGGATCTGATACATTCATTGCCACAATAAAGAAAATTACATTGAAATATTTAGGTAGCATTCCACATCAAAAATCTATTTATCATTTACCTACTCGAGGACGAGCAGGAATTAAGCTTGGGGATGCTTGTAACACCCAACCAATGCCCCCCTCAGCCACCCCGCGAACCCTGGAAATCACTCATACATAAAATTGCTAAAATGATTACTGCTACATAATAATCATCCCATCAGAATAACATCTTTACTTTATCTTATCACCAAAACATAATTCATTGATATCGTAAAGTACACTACATTGTAGTATCCCACATATACATTTTAAATCCCCGCCAAATCTACACATAGTCAATACCAATTACCACATCTATTACCAAATTAATCCACACAACTCACATCGTACAATCTCACACCTCACAACAATCACTCTCTAATACCCACCACCATCACCAGCACATATAATCAATAATCAATCCACACACACACCCAATACCCAACCACGCACACCGCTGCACCAATCCGCTACACAACTAACAAACAAAACCATTCTTAGGCTACATTTCTATATATAATTAACTCCCTTTTAATAAAGAAAACTCATTCAATATTAAATTTCCTGTAAAAGTTCCCTCTGCAGCTTTTAGATCAACTTTTAGTACCCTCACATAAATACCCATCCCATTTTCCCTTTACTCATTCTTTTTTTCAAATTAATCAGTTGCTTACTAATTCCTTATATTGCATATCTCACAATACCGATAATTATATTGTACTAATATACACGAATATTGCTACACCAAATACTATTTACAGTATCTCCTTATTTATCGTTCCTTACCATATAGCACATATCGTTCCATTTCCATTGCCATTAATCAAAAATCTCATCGATCATTTATTCATATCAGATTAATAACTAAATTTCTAGAACATCAAATGTCAGACAGCAATAAGCTTCGTTCAATTCTCTCCTAGCAAGCTTAATACTAATCTCTTCCTTCTTGTCAGTTAATCCAGTATTACACTCACGAAATTGACACACATCACAATACTCTTTCACTTCGATTCTTGAGTCGTTATATAGTATCCTATATCTAATATTCATAATAGGCAGAAAATTGAATACTGGACAGCTATATATAGATTATATGTCCCTAAACATGTCCCTCATTAACGATATCACCCTCAATGTCTACTCTATATTAATATTGTTCTGCCAATGCACTAAAATATGCATACCAATACTCAAATCTAATTTAACTCAACATACCGACTACTATTACAACACATTGCTTCATTTAACCAACATATCCCTTTACGTCATCATGGTAAAAATGTATATCCACGTGAGCACCTCTCTCTCCATCTACATTCGAATATCCACCGGTTCAATTCACCCATAATCCATATTCTACAAGTTCTATTTCCTTTACCTGTTTTCAGCTAATTACCTGGAAGCATTTTGCCACTGTATTCTTCTATCTTTCCGCCCCATGTCTATATATCTCTGTATTCTTTTTCGCTCATGCATGAATCTTATTTAACAGTTCAATGATCAGTTGTAGCATTTGCACTAAATAATATTTTATTTTCCATGTACGCTGATCAGCAATGGTTCAGATTAAAATACACATATTATATAACTTTCATTACTGTCTGCTCCTTTTTCCTATTAAACTAATTTTAGAAACTAATGCCCAAAAGTCCTAATACCATCACTTCACACTTCCCTTGTAAAGATAAAAGTTATCTACAGCCTACGCCATCAGCCAGACACTAAGCAAACAAACTTTACAATCATTCGCCGTAACGGCTCCCGCAGCTGCAAACCACCCGGTTTTTTTCTGTGCTCCCCCCGCTCCTCATGCGCCCCCCGCCCCACACGCGCCGCTGCTGCCCGCGGGTCCACCTTGCGTCTGTTGCCCGCGCGCGAGCGCCATGGGCAGTACGCTGCACACGCGCCGGTCACCCGACACCCCACCACCCCCCCACCTCGCACGCAGCCCCCCACCGCCGGCTCGTTGGTGTGGTCCCCTCCACGCCCTACCGAACCTGGATCCCCACCCTCCCCACCGAGCGCCCGCGCACCCGGCCGCCAGCCAACACCGTCTGGTGCGCGTGTGTTGCCACCCAGCCCCCACGCGTAACGCCCCGGGCGTGCCCGTCAGAAGCACGCCACACCTCCCTTCAGCACGCGCAGCGCCTCCCAAGCCCCCAGCTGTTTGGGGTTCGGGGCGTGGGGGGATGCGACACCGCCACCGATCAGCCCACGCACACGCCCGCCCCCCACCCCATACCCGCACCACCCGCCCGTGGCGTGGACACGAGAAAGAAGAAGGAAAAACAAGCTAGAGCGTCCCACAGAGAGCCACCCAAACGAAGCACCCAACCCCCGCGACGCCGCACGAGGCCCCTCAGAAAAAAAAGAACGCAACAAAAAAAAATGCACACGCAACCAAACAGCACCACGCCCACCAAACGGGAAAACGGCTAAAAAGCAGACACCAGGGATCAAACCGAAAACAACCCCGCACGCTGAACCAAAACACAAAACACACGACAAAAAAAACAAAACAAAAAACAGGCGGAAAAATAAGAAAAACCAACCAACCACACGATCCACGCCCGCCGGACCCACACCACCCCAGGGACACGAACAGCTCGGCAAGAGCGAAAACAAAGAAAACACAGGCAAAGAAAAAAATCAACAGAAGAACAATAACGAACCAAACACCACGCAAACAAAACAAACAGCGACCGCAAACACGGCCCACACCGACCCACACAAGCAAAAACCGCAGCCAAAAATACAAACAACAAAAAAAAACCCAAGGACAAAACAAGAAGACGCAGAACCGAAACAGAAGCAAATAAACCCACGAAAACGAGCCGCAACGGCTCCGAGCCAGCCAAAAAACAACAGACAAAACACGCACACAAGCCTCCACGCTACCACGCCAGCAAGGATCACCACCACCAGACTACACACGCGTATCCAGGCATCGCAAAAGAGCCCCTCATTCATACACATCCAGTAAAGCGACAGTCTACCAACTAGTAAAGCGAAAGTACCGACAGAGTAAACGAAATAAGAAAAAACCCGCCCACGTGGCGCGCTCTCCGGTGCTGAGCACCAAGGCTCGTAGCCGACACACCCTCACCAGTTCAGCAAGCCAACACCGACCAATAACCGCCGAGGGACTAAATTCCTACTGAGACCACTGCTCTGCACCACGTGGGAATCCAGCCATCACATCCTCGCCACAACACATCCGCCAAGGATTCCGAAAACCCAACCCCGCGCAAAAAGCCCCAGCGACCATCTAATGCCATCTCTCCCACTGAGCGTCTGCAATATCAATTAGCTACTCCCTTACCTTCAACACCAAAAGGTCAAATCACTACCTCGATCACAAAAACACAACAAAACACCTTCACTCCATCCGCGGGTAAGAAAGATCACCACGCATAAACAGTGCGGACACCAACAAGCCGGCCCAGCCTGAGACAGCTCCAACCGCAGGCATAGGCGTTACTGTTGGCCCACACACAAAACCAGGAAGCCAGTCAGCCGAATAAGGCGCCGCAGCTGTGAGACTGATGAGATAACAGCATCACCAGCAACGTCAAACTCCTACTCAATCTGCATAGTCTATACAAGATCAATCCTCTGCTCGCATAATCATAACTCCGAACAACGAAAAACAGCGATATCGAACAACTACAAAAGAAAAAAAACAACAATACAGAGAAGCAGCAAGAGTAAGAACACCGCCATAGATGTAGGCTACCCACAGAGGATTGGGTCCAAACACCATAACACTACCGACCCGCGCATCAGTACTATCATTAATGCACATCGCTTTTGACACCGACACAACAGAAGCTACGAATCCCAACGTGACACACACGAACAACAAACTACAAGACAGCAGATTAGCCGAGGCTACGATCCGAGGTAGCCATGCGAGGCATAGCTCGCGCGTAACACACCACCAAACAAGCAACAAAAACCCCACAAAGAAACCGAGCACACAACCAACAAAAAAGCCACTAAACCGAAACGCCACAGCACCATATCCGATGACAACCCAAGGACAAGGTCCGTAGCACAAGCAAGCGAAGCCCATAGCACGATGGCGAACGACCGTAATGCTAAACACACACACACCCAACCCAGAACCAGCCAAAAGAAACCACGCGACAAGACACCCCCGCGGCCCCACACTGACAAAACCCCACCGCCCACCACCCCCCACAAAAGCGCACGTTACACAACCACGCGCTGCCCCACAATCACCAAAACCATCAATACGGAAGACACCCCCACCAGGCACGCCCACGAAGCACATCAAACCACCCCCCCGTCCGAACCGAAAACGCTTACGTCAGCCCAAACAACGCGCCCGCAGCAAGCGGAACGAACCCGCCCAGACCAAGGTGGAAGTACAACACAAGAACGAGCCTGCCCCATCGACACGCAACCTACCGGCACCACACAGGGCCAACAACCGCCGCAAGAAAACTCTTATCTTGAATATTTCGGAAATATGCCACACAACCAAAGAGAATTACAACAAATTATGCATAGGTAGCAACACAAAAATTCTGTTTTTATCATTTACCTACTCGAGGACGAGCAGGAATTAAGCTTGGGGATGCTTGATACGTCTCCAACGTATCTATAATTTTTGATTGTTCCATGCTATTATATTATCTGTTTTGATGTTTATGGGCTTTATTATACACTTTTATATTATTTTTGGGACTAACCTATTAACCCAGGCCCAGTGCAAATTGCTTTTTTTGCCTATTTCAGTGTTTCGCAGAAAAGGAATATCAAACAGAATCCAAACGGAATGAAACCTTCGGAGAGTTATTTTTGGAACAAACGTGATCCAGGGACTTGGAGTGGACAGTCAAGAAAGAACGAGGTGGGAGGCAGGGAGGCCGCCTGCCCCCCTGGGCGCCCCCCACCCTCGTGGGCCCCTCAGCTCCACCGACCTACTTCTTCCTCCTTATATATATATATATATATATATATATATTCATATACCCTGAAAACATCCACGAGCACCACGAAACCCTGTTTCCACCGCCGCAACCTTCTGTACCCAAGAGATCCCATCTTGGGGCCTTTTCCGGACCTCCGCTGGAGGGGGAATCGATCACGGAGGGCTTCTACATCAACACCATAGCCTCTCTGATGATGTGTGAGTGGTTTACCATAGACCTTCGGGTCCATAGTTATTAGCTAGATGGCTTCTTCTCTCTCTTTGGATCTCAATACAATGTTCTCCTTGATCTTCTTGGAGATCTATTTGATGTAACTCTTTTGGCGGTGTGTTTGTCGAGATCAGATGAATTGTGGGTTTATGATCAAGTTTATCCATGAACAATATTTGATTCTTCTCTGAAATCTTTTATGTATGATTGGTTATCTTTGCAAGTCTCTTCGAATTATCAGTTTGGTTTGGCCTACTAGATTGATCTTTCTTGCAATGGGAGAACTGCTTAGCTTTGGGTTCAATCTTGCGGTGTCCTTTCCCAGTGACAGCAGGGGCAGCAAGGCACGTATTGTATTGTTGCCATCGAGGATAAAAAGATGGGGTTTATATCATATTGCTTGATTTTATCCCTCTACATCATGTCATCTTGCCTAATGCATTACTCTGTTCTTATGAACTTAATACTCTAGATGCATGCTGGATAGCGGTCGATGTGTGGAGTAATAGTAGTAGATGCAGAATCGTTTCAGTATACTTGTCACGGACGTGATGCCTATATACATGATCATGCCTAGATATTCTCATAATTTTGCACTTTTCTATCAATTGCTCGACAATAATTTGTTCACCCACCGTAATACTTATGCTATCTTGAGAGAAGCCACTAGTGAAACCTATGGCCCCGGGTCTATCTTTTATCATATAAGTTTCCAATCTATTTTACTTTGCAAGCTTTACTTTCAATCTATATCATAAAATACCAAAAATATTTAGCTTATTATTATTATTATTATTATTATTATTATCTCTATCAGATCTCACTCTCATAAGTGACCATGAAGGGCTTGACAACCCCTTTATCGTGTTGGTTGCGAGGTTCTTATTTGTTTGTGTAGGTACGAGGGACTTGTGTGTAGTCTCCTACTGGATTGATACCTTGGTTGTCAAAAATTGACAGAAATACTTACGCTACTTTGATGCATCACCCTTTCCTCTTCAAGGGAAAACCAACGCAGTGCTCAAGAGGTAGCAAAGGGCGGGGCCACCCCCGGAAGCAAGCCTCCAAGACCCCCCCTGGCAGGGCCTGCCGAGATTTAATGCGCTCTGTCAGCCTGCATAGTTAGGTATAATAGCACTATTCGCTATCTAATCAGTGCATAATGACTGATTTGCCACTGTGATGACCCCTTTGTCTATAAAATGAGGCCCAAGGCAAACGTAGAAAGGGTTGGACCCTGGGTTAGCGAATCCACCCCCTCACACATTCATACGCACGTAGCCTTCCTGCCTCAAGGCAACCCTGCCGGGAAAGCGTGTTGCGCTCACCACCATTTTTACACCGTCAATCCACCAAAGCAGGAGTAGGGTTTTACGCCTCACGACGGTCCGAACCTGGGTAAAGATTGCCTTCTTGATCCCTGCCATGGTTTTCGACGTCCCTCTGCTCTTTGTGCAACGTGACATCCCCCCACCGAACCAACAAGGGACTCTTGGTCCCATAGGTGGTTGTGGTTTTCCACGCCATCTTTGGCGCGCCAGGTAGGGGGACCCCTTGCACGAACCTGAAGGCGTGAGAAGCGTGTCATCTTCATCATCTTGTGGCTCCATCGACTATGGCACCCAAAAAGAAGCCTGGTGCTTCAGCTCACCCATCCACCTCGAAGGCTCTGTCGCCCATAACCACCGATGTCGCGGGGGCCGCGGAGGCGCCCGAGGATGTGGTCACTATGGGGGATGCGGTCGGTGCAGGCGGTGTCTTTACCGCCTCCCCCGTGGCCGAAACAGGAGTGGGAGGCACCGGAGGAGAGAAACATCAGCATCATCCCAGCGGCCATCCTCCATGAGGTACGAGCAAAGGGATTTCCACATGTACCTCTTCCCCTCGCTGAAGGGCACAACCACAGTGGTGGCACCCAGACCGGGGCGAATCGCTACCCTCCGGCCGCCCCCACCACGGGTGCGACTGTAGGGCGCGCGCTTCCCCCGGGACAGGTCAACCCAACCGCTACGCCCGATGGAGCCACTGGCCCCCAGGCGCCTTCGCCGCGGCACCATGCCCTCCAAGTGGCTGGCTCACAATGGCGAGGGCGCAAGATCGTGGCCACCAGCACAGTTAGGAGCCGAGCGACGGTGCTATCGACATCATCATCACCAATGTCAGGCACCGCTATGGAGGCTATGGCGCATGCCCAGCTGCCGTTGAGGTTTCCCCCAGCGGACAATCAAATGGATGAATGGAGAGCCACATTCAGAGTCTGATTGGCTTCGCCGAAGATGGGGGCTCACAGCGAGCTAGTCCGTCGAGGCCTCCCCAAGCGACGATAGCGGTTCGCGCTGTTGGCCGCATGGAAGGAGCCACCCCCATGGTCCAGTCCCCACCACGGAAACCAGCGCGGGCGCGGCAGAATCATGACCATGACGATGTCTCGATGGCCTCTTCCGACCCTCGAGCACGTACAGGCAAATGGTGAGCCCCGGAGGACAGGCGGAGGGGAGACGCGCGCGTTGTCATCGAGCAGCGCTGCTACGACCACCGCCAGGCCAATGGGTGCGATGGTCATGGTCCCAACGCTGATGAGCCTGCGCTTGAGGGAGGCTGGTGCCTTACTTTCGAGGTTGGGTGCCCTGCCTTTACTCGCGAGCTGTGGAAAGTCCGTTGGCCATCCACTCATATGTTCAAGCCAGAGATACCAGACAAATATGATGGAAGGATGAACCCAACAAAGTTCCTGAGCATCTACACCATCACTGTTCAAGCTGCCGGGGCAAGAAATGAGAAGGTGTTTGCCAACTACTTCCCTTTGGCACTCAAATCCAATGTGAGGTTTTGGCTGATGCACCTGCCGGAGAACTCCATCTCATCATGGGCTGACCTGTGCCATGAGTTCATTGGCATCTTCACAGGCGGCCATCAAGAACCAGGACGGCCCGACGACTTGCAGCTTCTCCAATAGAAAGAAGGAGAAAGCCTCCGCAAGTACTTACATAGATTCAGCAGAGTCCACAGGAATATCCCAAATATCAATCCCGCCGCCATGATAACTGCCTTCCAATCCAGTGTGCGCCACCGCAGGATACGTTCCAAGATGAATGTACGGTTTCCTAAGACTGTGAAGGAGCTTTACACTTTGGTGGACAAGTGTGCACGGATGGAGGAGGGAAGGAAACTCCCTGGAGATGAAGATTGCATCAACATCGACTCAGAGGATAACGATGAATCCACCAGTCAAAAGAAGAAGAGCAAGAAGTACAACAAGAGGCACAAAGATAAGGCAGTGATGACCGTCGAGGGATCATGCATGCCGAGTATCGGCGAGAAGGCTAAGGCCGAAGCCCCCGACAAGGAAGCTGCCGCGTGCGCTGATTGCCGGGAGGGTGCGGCTGTCGAGAAAGCTGGGAAAGGTGTTGGGCCGTACTGCAAGATCCATCGGACCAAGGGCCATGATCTCCAAGAGTGTCATCGGGTTGAGAAGCTTGTCAAGAGGCAGAGAGTTGAATATGAGAAGCGTGACAAGGAGAGATGTCAAAATGGTGCTAGCAGTAAGGGCCGGGGCGGTGAAGCAAATCGTCCCGGCAAGGCTTTTCAGAACCAAGGAAAACCCACCAGGGGCAGAGAGAAGGAAGTTTGCAACAATGAGAGTGATGGAGGGGATGAAGAGGAAACCAGTGAGTAGGAGTCCAGAAGGCCACCGACGCCCCTGTGCATTGACGGGGGTGCATCTTTGCAGTCCTCTCACAGCCAACTTAAACGGTGGGCGCGTGAGGTCAATGTCGTGGAGTCAGCAGTAGGGTCTCGGAAGCCGCTCAAATGGTCACGCACGCCCATCATCTTTGATGAAGAGGACCATCCTGACTGCACCACTACGGTAGGATGTTTGCGATTGTTGGTCTCTCCAACAATTCGCAACCTCAAGGTCACAAAGATGTTGGTTGACGGCGGGGCCGGGTTGAATCTGATTTCCCCGAAGGTTATCAGCAAACTTTAGATAGCAGAGGAAGAGCTAAAGGTCACAGGCACGTTTCAAGGAGTTAATCCCGGTAGGATATGGGAAAGATCACGTTGCCAGTGACATTTGGGGGAGAACTGAACTACCATACTAAGAAGCTTGTGTGTGATGTGGTCGACCTTCCCCTGCCGTACAATGGGATCCTTGGACGCCTAGCTCTAGCAAAATTCATGGCAGCATCCCACTATGCCTACAACATCTTGAAGATGCTAGGGCCGGTAGGAGTCATTTCCATCCTATCAGACGAGAAGGACACAATCATTTGCGTCGATATGATGTATCGGGACGCAGTCGTGGTAGAGGCCATGGCAGCGGCAGTTCCCGGCAAGGAAAACAGAGGAAAGAAGAGGGGTAGCAAGGACACCAGCAAGGAATCCGGGAAGCGTACCTCTTCGGAGTGCGCTACGCCTGTTGATGATTTGTCAAAAATTTCCAGCAGCAAGAGATCCAAGGTTGCTGCACCACATGTGAAGAAGGTCCCGACATGGTTGGCTAGCGTTGATGGTACCTTCACCATCAGCGCCACCCTTAATGAAAAATAGGAAAGCACGCTCATTGCCTTCCTGCGGGCAAATATCGATGTGTTTACCTGGCAACCATCTAATATCCCCGGTGTTCCCAGGAAGGTAATCGATCACAACCTTGCTGTCTGCCCACACACCCAACCCGTCAAGCAGAAGGTTCGGAAGCAGGCCTTGGAGAGGCAACAGTTCATTTACGAAGAGATCAAGAAGCCTGAGGGAGCTGGTTTTGCCAGAGGAGTACTGCATCCGACATGGTTAGCAAACCCAGTGGTAGTACGCAAGGCTAACGGGAAATGGAGGCTTTGCATAGATTTCACAGATCTCAACAAGGCTTGCCCGAAGGACCCATTTCCCGTGCCGCGCAGCAACCAGATTGTGGACTCCACTTCAGGTTGTGATTTGCTCTCCTTTTTGGATGCGTACTCTGGGTATCATCAGATCTTCATGTCCAAGGAAGACAAAGAGAAGACCTTGTTCATCACCCCATGTGGTACATACTGCTTTGTGCGTATGCCTTTCGGGTTAAAAAGTGCTAGGTCCACTTTTGCAAGAGCAGTCCAAATTGGTTTTGAACCACAGTTACACAAAAACATTGAAGCTTATATGGATGACATTGTGGTCAAAAACAAGGACAGATCAACCCCCATCCAAGATTTGGAGGAGACATTTGCTAATCTGCGCAAGATCAATTTGAAGCTAAATCCGGAAAATTGTGTGTTTGGCATTCCTTCCAAAAAAGCTACTTGGGTTCTTCGTGTCCCATTGGGGGATCGAAGCTAACCCCGACAAGATCAAGGCTATCGAGCAGATACAGGCACCCAGGAGAATTAAGGATGTGAGACGTCTGACAGGGTGTGTTGCCGCGCTTAGCAGATTCATCTCCAAATCTGCCGAGCGTGCCCTACCGTTCTGCAAAATTCTGAAGAAGGCAGGTCCATGAAGTGGACCCCGGAAGCGGATATAGCTTTACAAGAGTTGAAGGCCTACTCATCCTTTGTGCCAACCTTGGTTGCCCCCAAACGTCAAGAGCCCTTACTGCTATACTTAGCGGCAACCAATCAAGTGGTTAGTGTAGCCTTAGTAGCACAACAGGAAGTGGAGGAAGCAGGGAGTGAACAAGCCCGGGCATGATTGGATGAGGATCAGGATAGAGAAGAGCACGGCAGTAGGGGCAACCCCAAGGACGCGGCAAGGAAGAAAGTGGTGCATCTACCAGTGTACTTTGTTAGCTCCTTGTTACAGGGGGCTAGATCGAGGTACTTTGGTGTGCGGAAGTTGATTTTTGGCCTCATCATGGACTCAAGGAAACCGCGCCACTACTTCCAAGCCCACGAGATCATGGTTGTCACCCGTTTCCTGTTGCAAAGGATACTCCGAAACCCTGAGGCTATCGGCAGAATAGTGGAGTGGCCTTTTGTGACGCCCCCGATTTGACCATACACTAATCATACACGCAAACGTGTACGATCAAGATCAGGGACTCACGGGAAGATATCACAACACAACTCTGCAAATAAAATAAGTCATACAAGCATCATATTACAAGCCAGGGGCCTCGAAGGCTCGAATACAAGAGCTCGATCATAGACGAGTCAGCGGAAGCAACAATATCTGAGTACAGACATAAGCTAAACAAGTATGCCTTAAGAAGGCTAGCATAAACAGGGATACGGATCGAAAGAGGCGCAGGCCTCCTGCCTGGGATCCTCCTAAACTATTCCTGGTCGTCGTCAGCGGGCAGCACGTAGTAGTAGGCACCTCCGGTGTAGTAGGAGTCGTCGTCGAAGGTGGCGTCTGGCTCCTGGGCTCCAACATTTGGTTGCGACAACCAGGTAGAAGGGTTAGGGGTAAAAGAGGGAGAAAGCAACCATGAGTACTCATCCAAAGTACTCTCAAGCAAGGAGCTACCCTACATATGTATGCATTGGTATCAACTGGAATAAGGCTATCATTTGTGGACTGAACTGCAGAATGCCGGAATAAGAGGGGGATATCTAGTCCTTTCGAAGACTACGCTTCTGGCAGCCTCCGTCTTGCAGCATGTAGAAGAGTGTAGACTGAAGTCCTCCAAGTATCATCATGTAGCATAATCCTAACCGATGATCCTCCCCTCGTCGCCCTGTGAGAGAGCGATCACCGGTTGTATCTGGCACTTGGAAGGGTGTGTTTTATTAAGTATCCGGTTCTAGTTGTCATAAGGTCAAGGTACAACTCCAAGTCGTCCTGTTACCGAAGATCACGGCTATTCGAATAGATTAACTTCCCTGCAGGGGTGCACCACATAACCCAACACGCTCGATCCCATTTGGCCGGACACACTTTCCTGGGTCATGCCCGGCCTCGGAAGATCAACATGTCGCAGCCCCACCTAGACCAACAGAGAGGTCAGCACGCCGGTCTAAACCTAAGCGCCCAGGGGTCTGGGCCCATCGCCCTTAGCACACCTGCATGTTGCGTGGGCGGCCAGAAGCAGACCTAGCCTAGCAGGCGTTCCGGTCCAATCCAGTGCGCGCCACTCCGTTGCTGACATCACGAAGGCTTCGGCTGATACCACGACGTCGAGTGCCCATAACTGTCCCCGCGTAGATGGTTAGTGCGTATAGGCCAGTAGCCAGACTCAGATCAAATACCAAGATCTCGTTAAACATGTTAAGTATCTGCGAACGCCGACCAGGGCCAGGCCCACCTCTCTCCTAGGTGGTCTCAACCTGCCCTGTCGCTCCGCCTCAAATAACAGTCGGGGGCCGTCGGGGTCCCAGGCCCATCACTACCTGGATGGAGCCACCTGCCCTTCAGCCCCCATCTCCGAACATTATCATAAGTAATGTAACAGTATAAGTATATATCATATGCCCATGATCACCTCCCGTAGTGATCACGGCCCAGTAGTATAGCATGGCAGACGGACAAGAGTGTAGGGTCACTGATGGAACACTAGCATCCTATACTAAGCATTTAGGATTGCAGATAAAGGTAACAACAGTAGTAGCAAGGACAGGCTATGCATCAGGATAGGATAACGAAAAGCAGTAACATGCTACACTACTCTAATGCAAGCAGTAGAGAGAAGAATAGACGATATCTGGTGATCAAAGGGGGGGCTTGCCTGGTTGCTCTGGCAAGAGAGAGGGGTCGTCAACACCGTAGTCGTACTGGGTAGCAACGGCGTCGGTCTTGGTGTCTAGCGAGAGAAGAGGGGGAAGAAACAATAAATATATCGCAAACAAATGCATGACATGACAAGGCGTGATGCTAGGTGTGCCACTAACGCGGTACGAGGTGGTACCGGTGAAGGGGGAAACATCCGGGAAAGTATTCCCGGTGTTTCGCGTTTTCGGATAGATGAACCGGAGGGGGAAAGTTGCATGTTCGCTATGCTAGGGATGCATGGCGGGTGAACGGGCTGCGTATCCGGATTCGTCTCGTTGTTCTGAGCAACTTTCATGTGCAAAATATTTCCATCCGAGATACGGTTTATTTTATATGATGTTTCAAAGTTTATAGTAATTTTTTATGATTTTCTAGAATATTTTTATTTAATCTAATCCGAATTTGACCAAGTCAATTTGACTAGTCAAAAGGGAGGATGTGGCCCATATGTCATTGACACATAATTTAATTGATGGATAAACTAAAATGGAGGGGTTAAATTAACATAGGAGGCCACATGTCATAGGCTAGCAATTATCCAAAGTACTAATTAGTCTAACTACTCATTAGCTACTAACCTAAATAGGGCCGGTCACATCCAGAGACGCAGCCGGCCACACACACGCTGCACACACACAAACACACACACACATCACACAAGCACACAGGGCCGGCCAGAGGCACACAGCCGGCCACACACGGCGCACACACACAATGCTAGGGAGTAACTCTATTCCTTTTAAGACAAGATAGCATTTTGTGATTTTTGTAGGATTTAATCCACGCATCAAAAGTATTTGGTCCAGTGGGATAAAATGGAGTTTGTCATGTATACTTTCTACTTATAAGATTTTCACTCATGTTTACAACTGTTTAACCACAGTTTAGGGGCTGCCCAGGGGGTTACTCGATGTAATATTCGCAAAGCTAGCTAGAAGCTACAGTAGCTATCATCAGTTAGCAGTAGACAAGTAGCAAGCGGCAGCAGCATTGGGCAACCAGAAGCAGTAGTCGCCGGTAGTATCAGGCACGCACGACGGCGCGTGCGCAAGCACAAGGCACGGCCAGCACGGGGAGCAGCGAGCAGCGCGGGGCGCCGGCGTCGCCCGCGCGGACGGCGTAGTGGCAGCAGGGCAGAGCAACTACAGCAAGCAGAGCATGGGCCGCGGGCGTCGCGACAACTACAGCAGCAGTAGAGAAGGTCACAGCGGGAGGCACCGGCCGGCGGAGCAGCGCACGAGCGGTGCTAGCAGGGGGGCGGCCGCAGTGCAGCAGCATCACACGGGGGCAGCGCCGGCAGGCGTGGATGTGCGCAGCAAGCACGCGAGCGCGGCCAAGGCACAGGCGAGCGCGAGAGAGCGGAGCAGCGGGTGGGCACGGGAGCAGGGCTCCGGACGCGGCAACGGCGGGCACACGATGGCGCCGGCGAACGCGTGCGATGGGGGCGGCTCGGACACGATGAGCCCGAGCAAATAACCACGGATCGACCAAATGGAGGGGGTATGTGGCATCTACACAGCTCCAGAAGCTCGGCAATGTCCTCTGTTGGGCTCGTGCGTTTCTACGGCGACGACAAGCATCGCAATGGCGACGACGAGCTCGGCCTACAATGGGGAGGGAGTAGCGGTGACGGAGTCGTGCTAGAGAGAGGGGGGAAAGACACGGAGCTCACCAAGGGAGCTCAAGGAGGCTCTTCGAGGGGTTTAGGAGCTGCAGAGGCGACCGACGTTGGTGACGGCGACCGGCGTCCTGAGGAAGAAGTCGAGCTCGGAGCGGCGTCGTGGGGGCGTCCGGGTCCTCGTGGATTGGTGTAGAGGAAGAAGGGGAGGACGGCGCAGGTCGGGGTCGGCTCGGGGGCGAGGTGAGGCAACGAAGGGCGCCGGCTCGGGTCCGTGGGCGTCCAGATCGGGGAGCGGAACGCGGGGGAGAGAGGGGGTTAGCTAGGGTTCCAGGCACCAGGGAGGGAGTCGCCGGATATATAGTCGAGGCCGGCCGGGCGATGGCCGGCGCGTGGCCGGCGACGGGGCGATGGCCGCCACGCAACCCCCACGTTCCTGTAGTGGGAAGGGGATGAGGGAGTGGGCCGGCCTGGCCAGTTTGCTGGGCCAAGGCCCAGGGGAGGGGGAGGTTTTATCTTTTCATAATTTCGTTTTGTTTATCTTTTCTTTTTCTTTATTTACTCTTTTATTTTACTATTCGTGTATTTTAGTTTTATAAAAATATGAGACCAATACCTAAATTAATGTTTTAGTTTAACCCTCTGCCACAAAAGTTTGGTACCCCATTGAATTAATTTGATACTTTAGAAATTATATAAGGCATCTAATTAATTATGAATGCCACTGTTTTAATTATTTTTAAGGACTTAAACATTTTCTAAAGTTTTGGTTTCTTCACCAATATTACCTATGCATTATTTGGCTCACTCCGAACATTTTAGTTTTAATATTTGAAATTTTTTATTGTTTACTTGATTTAGAATTTGAATTTGAATCGGTTTCTAATTAAGGCAAGATTAGAAATAGTAATCGAGTTGATGTGGCATCATTAGTACAGGGTATAGCTTGATTACCCGGGCGTCACACCTTTGGAGTTATCCAGCTTTTGCATGAAGTTTGAGAGCACGTCAACAATTCAGAGCAGGGCGTTGGCAGAGTTTATTGCAGAATGGACGCCAACCCCTGACGAGGAAGTGTCAGAAATAGTTATCCCCGGCAAGGAAGCACCCCAAGAATGGATCATGTATTTCGATGGTGCCTTCTCCATACAAGGTGAAGGGGCTGGCGTGCTTCTCATTGCCCCCACAGGGGAGAACATGAAGTACGCCGTCCAGATGCACTTTTCCTGGGAGGAGGCAACCAACAATACAATAGAGTATGAAGGGCTCCTTGCTGGGCTCAGGATTGCAACGGAATTGGGAATCAAGAAGCTGATCATTTGAGGAGATTCACAACTTGTGGTGAGACAAGTCAACAAGGATTGCCAAAGTCCATTGATGGAGGCATACATTGAGGAAGTAAGAAGACTGGAGGAGCACTTTGACGGATTGCAAACAGAGCACATATATACCCCGTGTGGAAAACAGCATAGCTAATCATCTGTCAAAGTGTGCTGCGCAATAAATTCCTGTGGAACCAGGAACTTTTGTTCTCCATCTTACTCAGCCCTCCTTATCCCCGACAACAATGGCTAGAAAGAGGAGGAGGTTCTACTCCGATAAGCCTCTCCCGGTAGAGCCTCCCGGGGCTCCTGGCAGGGACACTGCTAGAAATAACTCCACATCACTTGCCGGAACGCACCCTCTAGTTGGGCCAATGGTCCCCGCAAATGAGGAACATGCCCTCGTAGATAAGGAGGTGCCGCTAGTGCTTGTTGGCGAGCCTTAGGCTCCAACTTGGGCAAGGCACATAGTCCATTTCCTCCAAACTGGAGAACTTCCCGATGAGCAAGAGGAAGCTGAAAGAGTAGCCCAGAGGGCCAGTATGTATCAGTTTGTCGATGACACACTGTACAAAAGGAGGCCCAATGGTGTGAAATTGAAGTGCATCTGCCAGGAAGAAGGAAAGGAACTGCTGGCAAAGATACACAAAGGCATGTGCGGCTCCCACATTGGATAAAGGGCATTAGTTGGGAAAGCATTCCAGCAAGGATTCTCCCACAGCCCTCCAAGATGTGGTTGAGCTAGTCACTAAGCATGAAGCCTGCCCATTCCATTCCAAGAACACCCATCTGCCTGCCCAAGCTCTTCAAACAATCCCTTTGTCATGGCCATTTTCGGTCTAGGGGCTCGATATACTCGGCCCTTTCCCCCGAGCTGCTGGGGGCTTTGAATTCTTGTTCGTTTCTATCGACAAGTTTACAAAGTGGCTGGAAGTAGCTGCCATGAGAAAGGTGACTGCTCAGTCAGCTATCAACTTCTTGAAAGAATTGGTGTGCCTCTTCGGGGTCCTTGCCGGATAATCACCAACAACGGCACCTAGTTCACGAGCCGCGCCTTCTGCAATATGTTCATGCCCTCGGAAGCAAGATCTCATTTGCTTCTGTTGCTCATCCCAAAAGCAATGGACAAGCTGAGAGGGCGAACGCTGAAGTGTTGCGAGGACTCAAGACGAGAACCTTTGACACGCTGCAGAAGTGCGGCAGGTGACGGATCGACGAGTTGCCGGTAGTCCTCTGGTCCCTCAGAATGACACCAAATCGGGCTACCGAGAAGACTCCCTTCTCCCTTGTTTATGGGGCAGAAGCAGTTATCCCCACGGAACTCATTTACGGGTCACCTCGAGTGCTTGCCTATGATGAGTAGCGCAGGATCAACACCAGCGTGACGACGCTGTGCTTCTCGAGGAGAACCGTCTTCGGGCTGCTACACGTGCTGCACGCTATCAGCAAGCCCCACGCCGCTATCACATCCGCATGGTTCATGCCCAGTGTTTTGAGGAAGGAAATCTTGTCCTTAGGCGCATTCAGTTTGCCAAGGGTACAAACAAGTTGACGCTAAAGTGGGAAGGCCCTTACCGTGTAGTTCGAATCACCAGACGTAGCGCAGTCCATCTGGAGACCAAAGATGGCATTAAATTGCAAAACTCATGGAATATTGAGCATCTCCGCAAGTTCTACCCATAAGGCGCGGCTGTCCGGCCCTTCCCGACAGCCACCCTTTTGTACAGGCCTTGCCTCAGTTGCATGTGACCCCTTGTACAAAGCCAGGCGCAGATCCTGAGCACCAGAGAAATAAATGAAGCGTTGGGGGCCCCCAACAAGTTGCATGCATGCATAAGCATTTCATGAGCATTGCATATGCATATAGATAAGATCGCATCTTGCATCATTTCCATATTCATAAAACTACAGGTTCCTGTCGTGAGCTTGGCCTCTACAGGAAGCTAGAAAGATGAACTAGCGTTGCGGTCTCCAGCAAGCCAAACAAATAAGTTCTATCTCTTGTCCATACATGTTCTGTAAGCAAATACTTGTGCATAAGAAAACATTGCCGCTGGTTGAAACATAGGTTCTCCCGTTCCTTGACACGAACGTTGCTTCGGTCAAGATGGTCATAGTGGCCTTTGATGAAAAAAGATTGGCGGGGGGCTGGTCCCTTGTTGCAATTTTCACCTGGTAGGCTCAGTCCCCGACATCAAAACAAAGGGTACCGGTAGGATAGCCTACCGGGGGAAACTCGTTTATCTAAAAATAAAGAGGCACTTCACCTTTGCATGGACGTATACATGCACGAGTCCCTGGCAAGGTTCATCTTTTTCATTAATATGCTGATCAAACGAGTACAAACCTTACATACACAAACATGGACTCAAGAGATTACATTATTTGAACAAAAAATTGGCAATTGCCTACAGGTTTAAGATTGAAAAAAGATAAGTGCCCCATAATATCCTCTTTTCATTTTCCCACCACCAGGTATTGCGGTAGGAAGAGGAGAGGACTAAAGGAGCACCCAAGAAGGAGCCCATCCCGGCCTTGCCACGATCTGCCAGGCACGGACTGACAAGTTCGGGAGTGGCAAGGCTGTGAAGAAGGGGCATGCAGAGCAGCGCGGCGGTCCCTTGTCACCACCTCCAGGACCAACAAGAAGCCCCCGCTTGAGCACCAATAGAGTCATCCACCAAAGCTCAGCCGGAAGACTGCTGGAGGAGAGGCGAAGGCACCAAGGGAACATCCCTCCCAGGCAATCACCCAAAGAGACTGGTGATGATGGTGCCGGGGAGGAGGGGAAGAGCAGAAAGATGAGGCGGCAGGTCACAGTCAGAGGCGAAGGCATCCACGCTATTGTACTCCGACCACCCGCCTTCTCCGTCTTCCCTCATTTTCTATCCATCACCGCCACTCTGGAGAAGCGCTAGGACCCCAGCCCGACACCTTCCCCGGAGAAGCATCCGAAAGCCAAGATGACCAGGGGCTTGGGGCACGCCGCTCCCCACCTTGGCAGGCAGGAAGGTGCGCCTCCCTTCAGCATCAGCCCCAATCTCACTAGAAAGGGCAGTCTTGGGATTACCAACACTCCCCAGCCCAGCCTCCTGGGAGAACATCGAAGGCGCCAAGAACCTGGTCGCCGGGCAAACGAGCGGCAGCAGCACCAGGCGAGATGCCACCTTACCTGACGGACGACCAACCCCAGCAGAAGAGACAAGCATGGGGAAGCTTGACCTCCCTCACCATGGGCGGCTCGTCCGCCGCATCTTCTTCGAGCATGGACCAGACTCCCCAAGCACCAACACAAACATTTGGTGGTGACGACCTCAAACTACTGCCCGGGGCTGGCCCCAGGCTCTCCTCTTTCGCATAACCAACAAAAAGCAGAAGATGGAGGAGAAATGATGTGATAATGAATGCCTCCACTCTTCCCCTGCCCCTCCTTTTCTAGGCAGGACAAGGGAGGAGGCTGTGATGTCTACTATGCAACCTTCTTCTTGTAGACTCGTGTTGGGCCTCCAAGCGCAGAGTTTTGTAGGATAGTAGCAATTTTCCACCAAGTGGATGACCTAAGGTTTATCAATCCGAGGGAGGCGTAGGATGAAGATGGTCTCTCTCAAACAACCCTGCAACGAAATAACAAAGAGTCTCTTGTGTCCCCAACACACCCTATACAATGGTAAATTGTATAGGTGCACTAGTTCGGCGAAGAGATGGTGATACAAGTATAATATGGATGGTAGATATAGGTTTTTGTAATCTGAAAATAAAAAACAACAAGGTAACTAGTAGTAAAAGTGAGCGAAAACGGTATTGCAATGCTTGGAAACAAGGCCTATGGTTCATAGTTTCACTAGTGCAAGTTCTCTCAACAATGATAACATAATTAGATCATATGGCAATCCCTTAATGTGCAACAAAGAGTCACTCCAAAGTCACTAATAGCGGAGAATAAATGAAGACATTATTGTAGGGTACGAAACCACCTCAAAGTTATTCTTTCTGATCGATCTATTGGGCTATTCCTATAAGTGTGACAAACAACCCTAGAGTTCGTACTAAAATAACACCTTAAGACAGACATAAACCAAAACCCTAATGTCACCTAGATACTCCAATGTCACCACAAGCATCCACGAGTTTGATTATACATTATGCATCACACAATCTCAAATTCATCTATTCAAACCAACACAAAGAACTTTAAAGAGTGCCCCAAAGTTTCTACTAGAGAGTCAAGACAAAAGCGTGTGCCAACCCCTATGCATAAGTTCACAAGGTCACAGAACCCGCAAGTTGATGACCAAAACATACATCAAGTAGATCACGTGAATATCCCATTATCACCACAGATAACCACATGCAAGACATACATCAAGTCTTCTCAAATCCTTAAAGACTCAATCCGATAAGATAACTTCAAAGGGAAAACTCAATCCATTACAAGAAGGTAGAGGGGTAGAAACATCATAAGATCCAACTATAATAGCAAAGCTCGCGGTACATCAAGATCGTGCCAAATCAAGAACACGAGAGAGAGAGAGAGAGAGAGAGAGGGAGGGAGAGAGAGAGATCAAACACATAGCTACTGGTACATACCCTCGGCCCCGAGGGTAAACTACTCCCTCCTCGTCATGGAGAGCGCCGAGATGATGAAGACGGTTTCCCCCTCCGGCAGGGTGCCGGAATGGGCTCCCGATTGGTTTTTCATGGCTACAGAGGCTTGCGGCGGCGTAACTCCCGATCTAGGATTCTTTTCGGGGGTTTCTGTATTTATTGGAATTTTTGGCGTTGGTTTCACGTCAGGGGGATCCACGAGTCAACGACAAGGGTGGAGCACTCTCGGGGGGGGGGGGGGGGGGGGGGGGGGGTAGGGCGTGCCCTCCGCCCTTGTGGTTGCCTCAGGACTCTTCTGGCCCAACTCTTTTGCTTTGGGGGCTTCTTCTGGTCCATAAAAAATCACCGTAAATTTTCAGCTCGTTTGGACTCTGTTTGTTATTCCTTTTCTATAAAACTCAAAAACAAGGAAAAAACATGAACTGGCACTGGGCACTAGGTTAATAGGTTAGTCCCAAAAATCATATAAAATAGCATATAAATGCGTATAAAACATCCAAGATGGATGATATAATAGCATGGAACAATAAAAAATTATAGATACGTTGGAGACGTATCAAGCCGCTCCCTCGACGGGCAAGCGCCGCTCTCCTCCACTAATTCAAGAAGACCAGCGCCCTGCCTTGATGCTCTTCCGCTCCACACTCCTCCGTTGCCTACCCCATGCGATGCATGCCGCATATGTGGCTGAGGATAAGGGGTGGTGGGAATAGTGAATCGCCGTTTACTCCCTCGTGCATTAAAGTCATTCATGGGGCATCACATGGATGGGCCCACCACGATTGGCTTTACATGACACGCTGGAAAACTGGAAACTGGCCCGGACTCAAGATTAATGAAGAAGCAAAGAAGATTTAAAGGGGCCAGCCGCTCCCACGCCCATGCTTGTGCACTTATTAGGGCCTACCCTGACGACGCCCAACAGCGCGTTCATGCCACGCCCGGGGGCTTCTGTCGGTGCAAAAAACCCTGGGTCCGTTGCCCAGACTGTGCATAGGCACAGGAGCAAGACCACGGCACCAATGCCAGAGCCGAAGCACAGGAGAACAGTTCTTCAAAGGACCAACGTGCAACATTAGAAGACCAAGACTAGCTAGAAAAGCAGGATACTGCTAAGAGAGAAACCTCCTTTGCTGGGCAGGCGAGCCAGGCAAGGGTGGGGCAACCCCCAGAAGCAAGCCTCCAAGACCCCCCGGCAGCGCCTGCCGGGACTCGCGGAGGCAAAACCACCTCACCACACCACCTCACCACGACGCACGTCGTCAATCGATGCGGCGTCGAGCTCCAACGTGACTAAGTGGATGCTATTCGCCACATGGCAGGCACTTTCTACAGGAAATACCTACAGGCGACACCCATCCAGCGACGTGTCGAGCGAGCAGATGCAGAGCTGGCAAAACTTCTCGGCAGGGCTTGCCGGGCAAGCTACAATGTGACGTTGAGCGGCGCATTCAATGCGATCTGTTAGCCTGCAGAGTTAGGTATGATAGCACTATTTGTTATCTTATTAGTGCATAATGACTGATTTTCCACTGTGGTGACCCCTTTGTCTATAAAAGGAGGCCCAAGGCAAGTGTAGAAAGGATTGGAGCCCTGGGTTAGCGAATCCACCCCCTCACACATTCATACGCACGTAGTCATTCTGCCCCGAGGCAACCCAGTTGGGCAAGTGTGTTGCACTCACCACCATTTTTATTTCATCAATCCACCAAAGCAGGAGTAGGGTTTTACGCCTGACGGCGGCCCAAACCTGGGTAAAGATTGCCTGCGTGATCCCCGCCGTGCTATTCAACGCCCCTCTATCTGCTGCTGCTTGCTTTCAATCATGAGGGCCATGTCTACCAACTCCTGGTAGTTGGTGAATGTTGCCACCATCAACTGCATACTTAGCTCATCATTCAGTCCTTCAAGAAACTTCTCCTGCTTCGCGGCATCTGTGGCCACATCATCTGGGGTGTAGCGTGCTAACTTGCTGAACTCATCCACGTACTACACCACAGTATGATTTCCTTTGTGTAAGTTGTGAAACTCACGCTTCTTCATCCTCATGGCTCCAGCTGAGACATGTGCAGTGCAGAAGGCCTGATGAAACTGATCCCAAGTAACATTGACCACGAGGAAAGTGGCAGTGTAGTTCTCCCACCATGAGGCTACGGGTCCATCCAGTTGATGTGCGGCAAAGCGCACCTTCTTAGCATCTGTGCAACCTGCGGTGGTCAGCTCCCTTCCAATCTTGTGGAGCCAGTCATCAGCAACAATTGGCTCGGTGCTACTAGAGAACACCGATAGATTCAACCTTAGAAAACGGGCTAAGTTGTCAACTGGGGGTGGTGGCAGTGGATTTTTGTTGTTGTTGTTGCCTTGGTTCTGGACTAGCAACTGCATCAAGGCATTCTGCTGTTGGATCAACTGAGTGAGCTTCGGCGGGAAAACGAATCCGGGGTCACGTCTTAGAGGCATCTGATAGGTTTAGAGGGGTGAGAACAGAATAGAATAGGGTCTAAGGAGATATTTCACTACCCATATGCACATGAGACAAACATATTCAATTCACACCACTCAATTCAAACAAGATTCATACAATTGACCTAAGCTACTATTACAAGATCTCACAACGATTTCTAACTACTTGGAAGAATACAAATAGTGATATGGTGGTCGACTAGAAATTTTGATCGGTGGAAGACTCCATAATATCCGCTCTAGCTTCGTCTTCATAATCACCACTGTCGGGGTCTGTGTTTGTGTCTGTAGTCTTCACAATGAATGTACACTCCAGGCTCGGGCTTCGCCACGGGTATTCCTAGCTTCTTCCTCAGGTCTTCATTCTACTCCAATAGTACCTCAATTTCTTCTTCATATCCATCACGTGTAGCCTTGAGTTCCTCTTCTAGCTCCATATTTCGGGTCATCACCTTCTTCATATATATCATGTTAGCGCACATCTGGTTCTCATAATGATGAATGTGATGGTTCAACTCCTGTATGTAGGCTGCAATAGATTTATCCTTCCTGGTGCGAATCATCTCCCATTGCTCATCTCGGCGTCCACATATCTGGTAGGTGGTGTCTTTAAGATCCTTATTGTACAACTCGCCTATGCGTCCAACAGTGATGTGGGCGGCCATGCTCTTCCCTAGAGTCCAGGTTGGTGCATCAAAGGAAAACTCGATGGCCTCGGTAATTGGTGCAGAAGTCCTTCCTGGAACACGAACTTGAATCGTCTAGCGCTCCTCTTCTGGTAAAGTGGCGGTGAAGGTTCTGATGAAGCTTGTTATGCCGATGTTCAGGTACCTAATGACTTCCTTAAAGTGTCGTCCGAAAGGGGTGTTGTCATCTGATTGAGTGAACTTGTTCCTTGGGTCCGACATCTATAGTGTAGAAATAGAGTAGAGTTAGAAATGAGTAGAGAACAGTACCCTATGGCTTTTCCTAGTGGCCGTGTCCTGCAGTCAGTGTGTGCTCTGATACCATCTTGTAGCGACCCGATCCCACTAGACCGTAGTCTCTGTGCTTAAGTGTCATCCCTGGACCGGTATTGCAGACACACAGAGTACTTGAGGATTTATAACAGAGTTCAATCACACACTTATTACATCGAGTGTCTCATAAAGAGTACTTATTAAAATAATATGGCTGAAGGCCATCTAAATAACTGCGGAACCTTCGAAGGTAAATAAGTCCATCCAACTCCACGGCAAAATTGAGTGCATGACAACGACCTATCGCACCTTACTCTTCGTCTGAAAATTCTTCAACATGATATGTTGCAGCCGTGTAGGTCAGCACATGGAATATGCTGGCAAGATCACACTATAGAGGAAATGATGAAATTAAAAGCTATCACTACATGCATATTTGGCTGGTGGAGGCTCTAAGTTTATCATTTCCATAAAGCTAATTTTACCCTACAACAAAAAGGAATAGATTTTATTTACCTACCAAGTTTATGCCATTATTGAGAAGGTTCCCCCAACTCAATTCCAAATTACCATGTAATAAAATTAATAACCCAACAAATTCATTAAGTAAAGTGATGAGATCAATTAATAATTCAAATACCAGATACTCAAGATGTCCATAACCGGGGACACGGCTAATCACGATTAGTTTATACACTCTGCAAAGGTTTGCGCACTTTTTCCCACAAGACTCGGCCACATCCATGATCGGAAGATCGAGACATAGTCTTTCTGAAGCATTAACTCTTTACTCTGGGTAGACAGTACCACCTACTTTCCCCTACATCTGCTAGCCTACCACTGAAAGAGGTCACACAACTTACTCAACTATGCCAGAGCCCATAAAGGCTTGTGGCTGCACACGAAAGTTTCTAGCATGAATAGTCTTATGATCCCTTCGAGCCTGGGTGGCATTCCATAGGATGATCACACGGGTACTCCAGGATATCCTAGGACAACACTGGATTCTCCAGATGCCCGCAACCAATCCACCCAGATGTGTATTAAAGTAGCCACCTTAAGTTTCCCTTAGTTTACATTACTCTCGCAACTTTCATGATTCTCACATACCAATCCCCGTCTACGAGCATGGCTAAGCAATAAGAGCATAACGTATATTCCCGGGGTGATAAAAGGTATTAGGTTCCTATCTCATCAACTACTTAACATTAACCACATGTTCCCAATCCTACTCATGCAATGATTAAGGATTGATACTAATGCATAAAAATTGGGTAGTAAAGGGATATGATCAAAGTGTAACTTGCCTTTCTGACGATCGGAAAATCCTAGAGATTCGTAGTAGCAAGCTTCACACTTCAGAAAATCTATCACAGACAAACAATAGCATACATAAGCACTCAATCATAAGAGGTGAAGGTAAAACCAAATAAAATGCTCTAAACAAAAAGTTCAAGTGAATAGCTTAGATTTGCAAAAAGAATCAATCAAATCGGAGATACGAAACTCAAGTTACGATCAAAAGAAGTTCAAATTCAAATTTGTTTGAAACCAAATTTTAAACTTTCAAAAACACTTTTAAGTTGATTATCTAAACGTAGGGGATTGTAATGAAGAATTTGGCATTGGTTTCATAGGATTTGGATAGACGAGCAAAATGTTGTGATAGTTTAAAGATCAGGGACTAATCTGCGAAGAAAATAATTATAGATAGGTCCTTGGACGAAAATAAACAGAAAAAGAAAAATCTAACGAATGAACGTTCGCTACAGAAACCTAACGAATGAAAACCGTTCGCTACCGATCTAAACGAATGAACGTTCGCTAATTAAAACTGATCGGGTTATTAAAATAAAACCGTAGGAAACCCCAAAATAAACCGGGACGGCTCGGCTGTACCGGCGGTTTTTGACGGTTTTTCATCGACGGCGACGAATTCCGTCGATGGCCGCGGCAGCGGTTGTGGACTCGGGCGGGGCGGGGACAACGGCTCCGCCATTGGGCGGTGGCGGCGTGGGGCGACATGGCAGGCAGCGGTAGCTAAGCGGGTGGCGCGGCTGCGGCGGTGGCGCTTGTAGTGGCGACGGCTTGATGCTGCTGCGGGACGACGATGACGGTTGATGAGGTGAGATGGAGGCGGGGTGGCGGCTTATAAGGGGGGAGGGGTCCGGCGGCCTTGGCGGAGGGGGCAAGCCGAGTGGTGTCCCGCTCGGACATGGGCGACAGCGGCGAGGTGTGGCGGAGCCGGACTCGGGGACGGCGGGCGAGGCGGTGGCGGCTGGGCCGGCCCAGTTTGGCCGCGAACTTTTTTTTAAATAGCGCCGTGAATAAAAAAATTCAAATAAAATAAAATAAAATTCCTAAAATTCCAGAAACAATTTTTTTTCATCCCCTCCTATTATTTAGGACAATGTGAACATTTTTCTGGACTAAATGCAATTTTAAAAAATGCAACTTTTCCCCTAATTTAATAAATTGCAGCCGAATAAAATTGCAAATAAAAAATTAAATAAATATATTTTTATTCAAAATTAAATTTCCAATATTTCCTAGCTGTTTTGAAGAATTCATATTATCTTCTCTCATTATTTTATTTATTTGAAATAATTGGAAATATAATTTCGAATAAAATCACTTTGATCCAATTTGCCAATTTTGAAAATTCAAAAATGGATTTTTGTGAAAACCTCCAACTCTCTCAAGTGTACCGACATCAGCGTTTTCACACCCGAAACCGACGATGACGGTGTTGCCCAGCCGGAGGAGTGGTTCGGGCTGAATCCGACGGAGGGCGAGGACTCGGCAGAGGAGATCGCCTCCAGCGATGAGGGCGAGGATGATGAGGAGGAGGACGGCGAAGACGTCGAGCCGGCTGGTGGAACAACCGGCCGACCTCAGGCCGACCGTGCCTCCAGCAACGAGGCGCGTGGAAGCGCGCCCTCTACGGGAGGCGGTGACCAAGACGAAGTTCGCCAGCCGGCCCTCCTTCAGCCGGCACGACCATCTCCGCCAACCAGTCCGGCTCGTCGGTCGCTCCGCCAGCTTGACCTGCCGTCTTTATCTTTCCTGCTTGTTGTGTTTTGAACAATCTTCATTAAGTTTTCGCAGTTCCACCCACTGGGGGTGTATCCAAACTATGTTGAATGCTGGCCTCTCGGAGGTCTTTTATGTAAATATTGTTATGTGCATGTTTGGTTTCCATTCGCATATGCTTTTTATCCTTAGGCCTTTTCCTTTGCCGCCTTCCCTCTTTGGGAAGGCAAGTACTTGAGCTTTCTTGGATTGAAGTGAAGTGAATGGAAACCGGCCGGCCAGCTACTCTGGTAGCCAGTCGACGGTGGGAGAAAAAACCAGCTTTTGTTATATTAGTCCGTTAGTCCCTAGCCGTTTTTCGTGTGGGCGCCCATTCCTGCCTTTAACTCTTGCCAGCCGGACAGCCGGTTCTTCGAACTGCGACTTTTGGCAAGAGAAGGCTTGGGAGCCGGCACACTACTTGTCTGACTGCGGGTAGGACTTCTAATATAACTCCAGTCGGCCAGTCCCCGAGCCGACTAGTCAAACTCGGTGCCAGACTGAACAAGTAAATGAAATGACAAGGTCATAAGCATGATACTTTTCATTCATAAATAAGGGATGGCAGTCCCCGAGCCCTCCTTGGGGGGTCTATTATCTCGTACTTAATACAAAAGTTAGCGTGATACATACTACATTTCAACTGTAAAATCTTCGAAGGAGGTTGGCGTTCCATGGTCGTTCCGACTCCTTGCCGGAGTCGTCTCTCTTGCGTGCCTTCGGCTTCTGTGCGTCGATCAGGTAGTAGGAGTCGTTTCCTAGAGCTCTGCTGATGACGAAGGGGCCTTACCAAGGGGCCGAGAGTTTGTGCTGGCTGGCTGTTCGCTGGATCAGCCGGAGCACAAGATCGCCCTCTTGGAAAGATCTTGGCCTGACCTTCCGGCTGTGGTAGCGGCGCAAACCCTGCTGGTAGATGGCAGACCGGCTGAGGGCTAACAGCCGGCTTTCTTCCAGCAGGTCGACGCCGTCTTCTCGTGCTTCCTTGGCCTCCGCTTCCGTGTACATGGTTACTCGAGGCGAGTCGAACTCGATGTCACTTGGGATGACCGCCTCGGCACCATACACAAGGAAGAAAGGGGTGAAGCCGGTTGACTTGTTTGGTGTAGTGCGCAGACTCCAGAGGATAGCTGGCAGCTCATCGAGCCAACAGCTGACTGAGCGCTCCAGAGGTACGACCAGTCGGGGCTTGATGCCGGAGAGGATGAGGCCGTTGGCTCGCTCGACCTGGCCGTTTGACTGCGGGTGGGCGATGGATGCTAAGTCCAGTCGGATACCTTGGGCTGCGTAGAAACGTGCCAAGGGTCCTTTGGCAAAATTCGTGCCGTTGTCGGTGATGATGCTATGTGGCACGCCGTACCGAGTTGTTATGTCTGCAATGAACGTCACAGCAGTCGGCCCATTCAGCTTCTTGATCGGCTTTGCCTCAATCCACTTGGTGAATTTGTCCACGGCGACGAGCAAATGCGTCATGCCGCCGCGCGCCGTCTTGAATGGGCCCACCATGTCCAGTCCCCAAATGGCGAAGGGCCAAGTGAGGGGAATGGTCTTGAGTGCCGAAGCCGGCATGTATTGCTTGGAGCTGAAGAGTTGGGACCCCTTGCAATGTTTAACTAATTCTTTGGCGTCATCCAAAGCAGTCGGCCAGAAGAAACCATGGCAGAAGGCTTTGGCGACAAGTGATCTTGAAGCCGCATGGTGGCCGCATTCTCCTTGGTGAATGTCTCTGAGGATTGCAATGCCCTTCTCTTGCTCGACGCACCGTTGGAGGATTCCAGTGACACTGCGCTCGACTAGTTCTTTGTTGACGATTGTGTATGCTCCGGCTCGACGTAGGACTTGTCTTGCTTCTGTTTCGCCAGCCGGCAGATCTTGGTTTACTAGGAAGTTGAGGATAGACTGAGCCCATGATGGAGCCGCGACTTCTTCTACCGCCAATGTGGCTACTGCCACCAGGGTGGGCGGGCTGGGTGGTGAGATGCTGGAGTCGGTCGCCGGCTGTTGTGCTGGTGCAGTCCCCGGGCCGGCTACCGCAGTCCCCGAGCCGGGTGTGGCAGTCCCCTAGCCGGTTACCAAAGTCCCCGGGCCGGCTGCGGGAGTCTCGGGGTCGCCTGCTAGGTTCTTCGAGCTGGACCCGGCCGCATCGGGGTCAGGCGGCACGAAGATGGAGTCGGACTCTGGAGACGGCTTGATGGACGGCTTGAGGAGGCGTTGTAGAGCGACGCCGGTTGGAATTGCTTGCCGAGTGGAGCCTATTCGAGCCAGGGCATCGCCTGGCTCGTTGTCGGCTCGCGGTACATGGAGGAACTCGCATCCTTCAAAGTATCCGCTGAGTTGTTGGACCAGGAAGCGGTAGCTCGCCATATTTGCGTCCTTGGCGTCCCAGTCGCCGGATGATTGCTGGACCACCAGGTCCGAGTCGCCATAACATAGGATCCGGCGAATGCCAAGTTCTTTGGCAAGCCTGAGCCCGTGTATGAGCGCCTCGTACTCGGCCACGTTGTTGGAGGCGGCAAAGTGGATCTGCAGCGTGTATCTGAGCTTGTCGCCTTTGGGAGAGGTAAGGACGACGCCGACTCCCAAGTCGGTGCGCATCTTGGACCCGTCGAAGTGCATGCGCCAATGGGTGGAGTCGGGAGCCGGCGGAAGGTACTGGGTCTCGGCCCAGTCGACGAGGAAGTCGGCCAGTGCTTGGGACTTGATGGCGGTGCGGGGCTGGTAGAAGATTGTGGAAGCGGCCAGCTCGATGGCCCATTTCGCCACCCGGCCGGATGCGTCCCGGCAGCCTATGATCTCGGCCAGCGGGGCGGTGCATACGACCATGACGGGATGCTCTTCAAAGTAGGGCTTCAGCTTCTTGGCGGTGAAGTACACACCGTAACACATCTTCTGGTAGTGCGGGTAGTTCTGCTTTGAGACGGACAGCACCTCGCTCAAATAATACACCGGCCTCTGGACCGGCTGGGCTCGGCCTTCTTCTGGGCGTTGGACTACGATGACGGTGCTGACCACCCGGCTAGTTGCGGCGATGTAGAGGAGCATGGGCTCTTTCTCAGTCGGCGCCGCCAGAACGGGCGGCGTGGCCAGCATCTTCTTCAGCTCGTGAAAAGCTCTGTCGGCCTGGTCGTTCCACTCGAAGTGAGTGCTCTTCTTCATGAGGTGGTAGAGGGGGAGAGCTTTCTCTCCGAGCTGGCTGATGAAGCGGTTCAAGGAGGCCAGGCACCCGGTGAACTTCTGAATGTCTCGAAGCTTGGTGGGGATCGCCATTCTCTCGATGGCCTTGATCTTCACCGGGTTGCATTCGATGCTGCGTTCGGAGACCAGGAAGCCTAGGAGCTGGCCGGCTGGCACTCCGAACACGCATTTCTCGGTGTTGAGCTTGATTTGAAATCGGCGCAGGTTCTCAAACGTTTCCTTGAGGTCTCCCAGCAAGGTGCCGCGCTTCTCCATCTTCACCACGATGTCGTCCATGTAAATGTGAGCGTTTCTGCCGAGTTTCTTGAGGAGGCACTTCTGCATGCAACGCTGAAAAGTGGCACCGGCATTTCTCAAGCCGAATGTCATAGTCAGGTAGCAGAAGGCTCCAAATGGCATGATGAAGGCGGTCTTCAGGCGGTCGTCCGGATCCAGCTTTATCTGGTGATATCCGGAGTAAGCATCCAAGAAACTCAACAGCTCGCATCCGGCTGTGGAGTCTATCACTTGGTCGATCCTTGGCAGGGCAAAGGGATCTTTGGGGCAAGCCTTGTTGAGGCTCGTGTAGTCTATACACATGCGCCACTTGTTATTCTTCTTTAGCACAAGGACCGGGTTAGCGAGCCACTCTGGAAAGAAAACTTCCATAATGAAGCCGGCCGCCAGAAGCCGGGCTATCTCCTCCCCTACGATCCTGCGTTTCTCCTCCGACAGTCGGTGAAGGGGTTGTTTGACTGGCTTTGCGTCTTCTCGGACGTGTAGTTTGTGCTCGGCGAATTTCCTTGGAACACCCGGAATGTCCTTGGGGGACCATGCAAAGATGTCCCGATTCTCACGGAGGAAATCGGCGAGCTCGCCTTCCTATTTGCTGTTCAGACTTGCCCCGATGACGGCAGACCTCTCTAGATGCTCGGGGTCAAGAGGTATCTTCTTCGTCTCCTTGGCCGGCTGGAAGGATCCTTGAGCATCGTGCTCCTTGGGGTCGGGGGACACGGCCGACTGCTAGCCGGCTATGGCCACGACTCGGTCCAACATCTTCTTTTCCTCGGCAATCACAAGGGACTCGGCTAGCCAGCTGCTGGCTGCCGCGCACTCAGAGGACTTCTTGTAATCGCCGGCTACGGTGATGACGCCTTTGGTGCTTGGTATCTTCATCTTGAGGTATGCATAGTGGGGAACTGCCATGAATTTGGCCAAGGCAGGTCGGCCAAGCAATGCATGGTAAGGGCTCTCCAGGTCCACCACTTCAAGCCAGATCGCTTCCCAGCGGAAATGCTCCTTGTCCCCAAAAAGTACATTGATCTTGATCTTGCCAATGGGGGCACAGGATAAGCCGGGTACGATGCCATGAAACACCGTCCGAGTAGGCATGAGATGCTTTGTCTTGACGTTTAGCTTCTCCAGGGTGTCACGGTACAGGATGTTGATGCTGCTCCCGCCGTCTATCAACACACGGGAGAAGCGGGCGGCGCGTCTGTCCGTTGCAAGGGTGGCTTCCAGGACCAAAGCATAAGAGCCGGGAGACGGCATCACCTCTGGATGGTCAGCCCGGCTCGAGCTGATGGGCTTTTCTGACCAATGCATGTGTCCGGCGGGGTTGGCAGCGACCATGCTGACTTCCTGGTGCTCTCGGCGTTTGCTGCGCCGGTCTTCGGGCTGGCTAGTAAAGACGATGTAGGTTGCTTGCTCGTCAGGGAATTCGTCGTGCACGGCTCCGACTGCGGGCCGAGCGGCCGAAGGCGGCGGGGCCGGAGGCGGCGGGCCGGCAGGCGGAGGCGGCACGAGCCCCTCGCCTTTAGAGATTCGGGTGAGCCAATGGCACTTCCGGGTTGTGTGGTTGGACGGCTTCGCGCCGCTGTGGAACTTGCACGGGGCATCGAGAGTTTGCTCGTAGGAGAAAGCCGGCTGCCAAGCCGGCCGGCGCCCTTGGGTTTCTTGGGCGCGGGCTGCCCTTCAGGCGGCATGTCTTCAACTGTGGCCACCTGCCGACTGGCGGGAGGCGGCGCGGGGCCCTTGCGCTTGTGGTCGTTGGAGTGGGGGCGTCGGCCGGAATCCCCAGCCGGCGTCTTGGGCGCCGGGTTGAGTACCTTTCCGGACGCGTCTACCCGAAGCTCGGTCTTCATCGAGGAGTCGGCGGTGGCGTACTTGTCCGCTATGTCCAGAAGCTCGTCGAGGGTAGCCGGCTCGTCGCAGAGGAGCTTGTGCTTGAGGAGGGTGCCTTCTCGGCATCCGGCTGTAAAGTACTCGATGGCTTGCACCTCGTGCACCCCCTCGCAAGAATTGCGGAGCTCGGCCCAATGCGTGAGGTAGTCACGAGTGGACTCGGCGGGGCCTTGTACGCACAAGGAGAGCTGTCTGGGCTTGGGAGCCCGCTTGCAGGTGCGGATGAAAGCTTCAGTGAAATCTAGCCAGCTGTTGATGCTGAGAGGCTTGAGGCTATTGAGCCAGGTTCGCGCCGTGCCTTGCAGCATGAGGGGCACGTACTTCACGGCAACGCGCCGGTTGCCGTTGGCTATGCTGACCGCCGTGGAGTAGTCGATTAGCCAATCTTCTGGCTTCACAGAGCCGTTGTACTTGGGCGTGTCTCTTAGGAGCGAGAACCCTTTGGGGAAAGGCTCGTCGTGGATGCGGGGGCCGAAACAAGGCGGGCCGACATCGTCTTCTTCTTCCAACGCCAGGGATCGCGCCAGGCGGTCGATCCGACGGCGGGCATCGTTTTCGCCGACTCCTTCGCGCGACCTAGTCGGCCGCTGAGAGTCGGGTGCGCCACTGGCGGCGTGGTGGGATATCTCTCTCCACGGGGTTGAGGCGGAGGCGGGTTGCCCCGCCATTCCATGGCTCGGGGATGGCCGTCCGCGTCTCGCTCGATGGAGATTCGGGTCCGGCTACGGCTGGCAGCCGGCTCTTTCTCGCGCCGCGCACGGGTGTCGCTCGTAGCCGGCGTCCGGGACGTTGCGCCGTGATCTCGGTGCAGGGGAGGGCTTCCCGCGCGGGCGTCTGCTTCAGGTCGCTGCGCGGCTGCGTCAATTAGTTGCTGGATGCGCCGGGTCATGTGGGGGAGGTCTTCGGCCTTCAAGCCATCCAACTCGTCTACGGCCGCCTGGGCGGCACGCAAGTTCTCGAGCGGAGTGGCATAGACCGGGCGGTCGACTCCCAGCGTGTCGGCGATGACGGCGCCACGTTGCTTCACAAGGCCGGCCCGGCTTGGCCCGCCCGGGGCCAGCGTGCCGAAGGCGGCGCGGTCAGCTTTGCGCTGATAGGCCTCAGTGAGGCGTCTCGCGGAGGCCAGCCTCCGGCCCTCTGCGAGGAGGGCGAGGCGGCGTGCCTCCAGTGCTTCGTCATCGGCATTGGCCGGGAGGGGGGCGGACAAGTCGTGGGCGCTCTCCTCGGCCGGGCCGCCGTGGCCAACAACCATCACTTCGGTGGTGACAGCATCGCAGCCGTCGGCTCGAGGAAGCGGGTCGTTGTAGATCATGACGTTGGTGGGGAAGGTGTCGTAGGAGGCCGTGTCGGAGTCGACAGGCATCGGGTCGGTGGAGCCAACCGACTCCAGATCCGCAGCGGGCTCGCTAGAGACATGGAGCTGACCGAGAAGGTTGGCGAGGTGGTCGGTGCCCGCATCGGAGGCGAGCTCATCGGAGATGAGGGTTTTGTCGAGGAGATCGGCGAGGCTGCTCGCCGCGCAGATGCTGGTGACGCCTTGCAGCGCGTCGTGGCAAGCGCCATCGGGCGTGCCGAGCTGGCTACGCTCGCTGGGGAGGAAGAGGGTTCCCGTCCAGAACAGGTCTCCGGACGACGGTGCACCTGGCCCCACGGTGGGCGCCAAATGTCGGGTGGTAGGTGCGACATATGCCAACGGGTGGCTTATCATTGTTGGAGCCAGTAAGACATCGCCGGTGCCTGGAAACGGGATAAGGCGAAGACATGCACGCCGGCGGATTTTACCCATCTTCGGGGCTCTCCATGGAGATAACACCCCTACTGCTGCTCTGCAGGGTCTCCGCATGATCACTAGATGAACAAGTAGCTACACAATGCTCCTTGAGCTGTTTGGTGGGAGGAGGAAGAAGGGCACGGCTAGCCTGCTTCTTCTCCTTGTGTGGTGTCTAGGATTAGTAGGGGGTCGAACCCTTTGCATGGGTGCCCCGGGGGGTTTATATAGGCCTACTCCCCGAGGGTACAATGGTAATCCGACTGGGCGCGGGGCCCAGCCGTCTGTGACTGCGCTCGCCGGCTTCTGCGCCGGCTGCTGGGGCCCGCCGACTGGTGGGTCCCGCCGGCTGCCGGCCCCTTGGTCGACAGGCAGGCCCCACTGTTCAGGGTCTGGTCGGCGGCTGGTTACTGTGGCTCCATCTTGGTGACGTGGGCTTCGTCGTGGTAGGCGCGGCTACAGTGCCGCCGCCCGTCGGGCGATCGCTGTAGCCTCACCGCGTCTTGTCTCCTTAATGGGGCATCTCCTTCGAGGGAGGTGGCAAGCTGACTGCGGGGAGCCGGCTCTGTCTTGGGCCGACTGGTTGGAGGCGTGGCCGCCTTCGGGCGTCTCCCTGCCCGAAGGGGTCCACCATCTGTGGGCCACGCTGGCGGCCCGTCGTGGGTGACATCAGGGTCAACATGGCAACAGTGCCGCGCCGGACGGGTCATGGCTACTCCGTACGGCGCACTGTGCCAGGCGTGCTCCGGGATTCGGGGGTGGCAGGCTTTACTGTAGCCACGCCCCGTCGCACCGCTGTTAGGTGGGTGTAAACTTTGAGGGTACGGTCTCGACCGCTTTATGGGAGCCGGCTTCTTGGAGTCGGCCTTCTCATGGCCGGCTTCCCGAAGTCGGCCCTCCCGTGGCGTTCTTCATGAGGGCTAAAGTCGGGCCGCCTTCTGAAAGCCGGCCTGGATGGCAGCCAGCAAGGGGAAGGCGGCTCCATGTCTTGGATTCTTGAGAGCCGGACGGGCTCGTAATTTTTTCAGAAGGGCCAGGGGAAGCCGGCTAGGCTACCCATGGCTATTTACTCCGACAGTACCAAAGCATTAACACATAGTGAATGCATGAACTCCTCAAACTACGGTCATCACCGGTAAGTATCCCGATTATTGTCACTTAGGGGTTAACGGATCATAACATATAATAGGTGACTATAGACTTGCAAGATAGGATCAAGAACTCACATATATTCATGAAAACATAATAGGTTCAGATCTGAAATCATGGCACTCGGGCCCTAGCAACAAGCATTAAGCATAGCAAAGTCATAGCAACATCAATCTTAGAACATAGTGGATACTAGGGATCAAACCCTAACAAAACTAAATCGATTACATGATAAATCTCATCCAACCCATCACCGTCCAACAAGCCTACGATGCAATTACTCACGCACGGCGGTGAGCATCATGAAATTGGTGATGGAGGAAGGTTGATGATGACGATGGCGATGGATTCCCCTCTCCGGAGCCCAGAACGGACTACAGATCAACCCTCCCGAGAGAGTTTAGGGCTTGGCTGCGGCTTCGTATCGTAAAACGTGATGAATCCTTCTCTCTGATTTTTTTCTCCCCGAAAGCGAATATATGGAGTCAAGATGGACGTCGGTGGAGCGTCAGGGGCCCACGAGGAAAGGGGGCACGCCCAGGGGGTAGGCGCGCCCCCACCCTAGTGGACATGGTGTGGGCCCCCTGACATGGATCTTTTCGCCAGTATTTTTTATATATTCCAAAAATAATCTCCGTTGATTTTCATGTCATTCCAAGAACTTTTATTTCTGCACAAAAATAACACCATGACAATTCTGCTAAAAACAACGTTAGTCCGGGTTAGTTCCATTCAAATCATGCAAGTTAGAGTCCAAAACAAGGGCAATAGTGTTTGGAAAAGTAGATACGACGGAGACGTATCAACTCCCCCAAGCTTAAACCTTTGCTTGCCCTTAGGCAATTTAGTTGATAAACTTAAAGTGATAAAGAAAAACTTTTACAAACTTTGTTTGCTCTTGTTGCTCTAAATATGTAAAGCCAGCATTCAATTTTTCGGCAAAGATTATGAACTAACCATATTCACAATAACATTGAGGTCTCATGTTTACTCATATGAATGGCATAATCAACTAGTGGGCAATTACCCCACAGTAATCAAAGAGTCCAAAACCTATGGTAACTTGTGTTATTTCTCTAGATTCCCCCACAGTGATACTAGCAAGAAAATCTTTATATTCAGATTTGCGAGGTTCACTGACATTACCCCACTGCGGGAGTTTACAAGTAGTATTAAAATCTTCTAAGTCCATGGTATAAGATTTACAATAAGATCAAACAGGACAGTTTGAGAATTGTGTGATGATGTAAATTTAAACCTTCTCACAAACGAATTAGTAAAATAGAGGTATTGCCGGCACTTATCTGCCTCGAAGCTCTCCAGATCAGCGTTACGCACATATGCGTCAAATTCTTCCTTGATTCCTACCCGAACCATGAAGTCCTCTAACAATCATTCACAAGGCCGCACTTGAGCATCTCTTGGTAGTTCATTGTCCGGCTCGCGTATTGCGGGCCTGGGTCCTTGCTTCCTTGAGGAACCACCTTGGTACATTTTCCTAAACATATTTCTTCCTCTGAAAAATTTCTGAAATTTTTAGTAACTCAAAATAAAAGTGAACCAAACTCAACAAAATTGATAGCAACTACTCCTACAAGTGCCTAGAGGCTATATCATGCATTAAAACTGCTTTTGACCACATAAATTTGACATGCAAGCTCAAGAACAGGGTCACCTAAGCAGCAAAATTTTGCAATAAATAAAGTACTAGAACAAAAACTAATTGGACCATTGGAGGAGTCACATACCGAAGAACAATCCCCCAAAACAGTTTTGTGAATGGAGCTTTGAGCAAGGAGATCGAAAATGGCAGCAAGATGAGCGAGAACTCGGGTTTGAGCTGGCTAGTGATTTTTTCTGGGTGAAGAAGGAGTGTGTGGGTGCAAGGATAAGTTGAGGGGCCCCACGTGGGGTCCACAAGGCAGGGGGCGCGCCTGGGGGTGGGCGCGCCCTTCACCCTCGTGGGCACGTGGCTGCTCCCCCTGGTGTGTTCTCAATGCCTAAAATCCTCAAATATTTTAGAAAAAATCATATTTCATTTTCAGGGCATTTGGAGAACTTTTATTTTCAGGGTATTTTTTATTGCAAGGATAATCCAGAAAATAGACAGAAAATACTATTTTTGCTTTATTTAATATAAATAACAAAGGAGGGTACAGAAAGTTGTGCTTTCTAACTTCATCCATCTCATGCTCATCAAAAGGAATCCACTAACAAGGTTGATCAGGTCTTGTTAACAAACTCATTTTGAATAACATGAAACTGGAGAAATTTCGAATAACACTAGGTGTCAACTTATTCAAATCAAGTCTACGATATAAAGAGAGAGGCATAACACTAACACCGGCTCCAAGAACACATAAAGCAATTTTAACATAGTTTATTTTAATGGAGCATGGTATAGTTGGTACTCCTAGATCTACAAGTTTCTTTGGTATTCCACCCTTAAAAGTGTAATTAGCAAGCATGGTGGAAATTTGAGCTTCCGGTATCTTTCGTTTATTAGTAACAATATCCTTCATGTATTTAGCATAAGGGTTCATTTTAAGCACATCAGTCAAACGCATACGCAAAAAGATAGGTCTAATCATTTCAGCAAAGCGCTCAAAATCCTCATCATCCTTTTTCTTGTATGGTTTAGGAGGAAAAGTCATGGGTTTCTGAACCCATGGTTGTCTTTCCTTACCGTGCTTCCTAGCAACAAAGTCTCTCTTATCATAACGTTGATTCTTTGATTGTGGGTTATCAAGATCAACAACACGTTCAATCTCTACATCGTTTTTATTGCTAGGTTGAGCATCAAGATGAACATCGTCATTAACGTTATCACTAGGTTGATGTTCACTACTAGATTGTGTTTCAACATCAGAAATAGAAATATCATTGGGATTCTCAGGTGTGTCAACAACAGGTTCACTAGAAGCATGCAAGGTCCTATCATTTTTCTTCTTCTTCTTAGAAGGACTAGGTACATCAACATTAGTCCTCTGAGAATCTTGCTCAATTCTCTTAGGGTGGCCCTCAGGATACAAAGGTTCCTGAGTCATTTTACCTCCTCTAGTCATAACTCTAACAACATTATCATTCTTCTTATTATTTAATTCATTGAGCAAATCATTCTAAGCCTTAAGTACTTGTTCTACTTGAGTGGTAACCATAGAAGCATGTTTACTAATAAGTTTAAGTTCACCTTTAACTCTAGATATATAATCACTC
The DNA here is from genome assembly GCF_003073215.2 of Triticum urartu. Lineage (NCBI taxonomy): Eukaryota > Viridiplantae > Streptophyta > Magnoliopsida > Poales > Poaceae > Triticum > Triticum urartu. Next base: position 195,691,520 of record NC_053027.1, on the reverse strand, counting down.
AAGTGCTCAAGCATATCAGCATTGCGTTTCAATTGTCTACCGACATAAGCATTGAAGTTTTCTTGTTTAACAATAAAATTATCAAACTCATCTAAGCAATGGCTAGCAGACTTATTACGAGGAATATCACCTTCATCAAATCTATAGAGAGAATTTACCTTTACTACCTGTGTCGGGTTATCAAGACCATGTATTTCTTCAATAGGTGATAAATTCTTAATATCTTCAGCTTTAATCCCTTTTTCTTTCATAGATTTCTTTGCCTCTTGCATATCTTCAGGACTGAGAAATAGAATACCTCTTTTCTTTGGAGTTGGCTTAGGGGTTGGTTCAGGAAGTGTCCAATTATTTTCATTAGTCAACATATTATTCAATAGCAATTCAGCTTGATCAACAGTTCTTTCCCTGAAAACACAACCAGCACAACTATCTAGGTAGTCTCTGGAAGTATCGGTTAGTCCATTATAAAAGATACAAAGTATTTCTTTTTTCTTGAGAGGATGATTAGGCAACGCATTAAGTAATCGGAGAAGCCTCCCCCAAGCTTGTGGGAGACTCTCTTCTTCAATTTGCACAAAATTATATATTTCCCTAAGGTAGCTTGTTCCTTATGAGCGGGGAAATATTTAGCAGAGAAGTAATAAATCATATCCTAGGGACTGCATCACCCTTTAATGAGAACGGGAACAACTTAAGGATAAAGTAATAGCGAGTTTTCTCATCATGAGTGAACGGGGTGGCTATATGATTTAATTTAGTAAGATGTGCCACAACTGTTTCAGATTCATAGCCATAGAAAGGATCAGATTCAACCAAAGTAATTAACTCAGGATCGACAGAGAAATCATAATCCTTATCAGTAATAAATATAGGTGAAGTAGCAAAAGCACGGTCATATTTCATTCTAGCATTCAAAAACTTTTCTTTAAGCTTAGCTAATAATTTCTTAAGACCAGATCTATCATTGCAAGCTAAGAAGTCTCTAGCAGTTTCTTCATCCATAACATAACCCTCAGGGACAACAGGCAATTCATATCTAGGGGGAGAATCTTCATCATCACTTTCATCAATATTATCAGTTTCAATAATTTCATTCTCTCTAACCCTAGCAAGTTGTTCATCAAAAAATTCACCTAATGGCACAGTATTATGAAGCATAGAAGTAGTTTCATCATAAGTATCATGCAAAGAACAAGTGGCATCATCAATAACATGCGACATATCAGAATGAATAGCAGGAGTAGGTGTCGCAAGTTTACTCAAAACAGAAGGTGAATCAAGCGTAGAGGTAGATGGCCGTTCCTTACCTCCCCTCGTAGTTGAGGGAAAAATCTTGGTTCTTTGATCTTTCAAGTTCTTCATAGTGATAAGAAGATATAAATCCCAAGTGACTCAAAGAATAGAGCTATGCTCCCCGGAAATGGCGCCAGAAGATAGTCTTGATAACCCACAAGTATAGGGGATCGCAACAGTTTTCAAGGGTAGAGTATTCAACCCAAATTTATTGATTCGACACAAGGGGAACCAAAGAATATTCTCAAGTATTAGCAGCTGAGTTGTCAATTCAACCACACCTGGAAACTTAATATCTGCAGCAAGCTAGGTATTTAGTAGCAAAGTAATATGATAGTAGTGGTAATGGTGGCAAAAGTAATATTTTTGGTTTTATGGTGATTGTAACAGTAGTAAAGGAATACTAAATAAGTGAAGAACAATGTATGAGAAGCTCATAGGCATTGGATCGATGATGGAGAATTATGTCGGATGCGATCAATCATGCAACAGTTATAACATAGGGTGACACAGAACTAGCTCCAGTTCATCAATGTAATGTAGGCATGTATTCCGAATATAGTCACATGTGCTTATGGAAAAGAACTTGCATGACATCTTTTGTCCTACCCCCTTGTGGCAGCGGGGTCCTATTGAAACTAAGGGATATTAAGGCCTCCTTTTAATGGAGTACCGGACCAAAGCATTAACACATAGTGAATACATGAACTCCTCAAACTACGGTCATCACCGGTAAGTATCCCGATTATTGTCACTTCGGGGTTAACAGATCATAACACATAATAGGTGACTATAGACTTGCAAGATAGGGTCAAGAACTCACATATATTCATGAAAACTTAATAGGTTCAGATCTGCAATCATGGCACTCGGGCCCTAGTGACAAGCATTTGGCGTAGCAAAGTCATAGCAACATCAATCTCAGAACATAGTGGATACTAGGGATCAAACCCTAACAAAACTAACTCGATTACATGATAAATCTCATCCAACCCATCACCGTCCAGCAAGCCTACGATGGAATTACTCACGCACGGCGGTGAGCGTCATGAAATTGGTGATGGAGGAAGGTTGATGATGACTCCAGATCAGCCCTCCTAAGAGAGTTTAGGGCTTAGCAGCGGCTCTGTATCGTAAAACGCGATGAATCCTTCTCTTTGATTTTTTTTCTCCCTGAAAGTGAATATATGGAGTCAATATGGACATTGGTGGAGCGTCAGGGGGGCCATGAGGCAGGGGGTGCACCCAGGGGGGTAGGCGCGCCCCCACCCTCATGGACAGGGTGTGGGCCCCCTGACATGGATCTTTTCGCCAGTATTTTTTATATATTCCAAACGTAATCTCCGTTGATTTTTAGGTCATTTCGAGAACTTTTATTTCTGCACAAAAATAACACCATGACAATTCTGCTGAAAGTAGCGTTAGTCCGGGTTAGTTCTATTCAAATCATGCAAGTTAGAGTCCAAAACAAGGGCAAAAGTGTTTGGAAAAGTAGATATGACAAAGTCGTATCAGCTGGCAATAAGCTTAGCAAGCTTATTAGCTTTCTCCTGTTTGGCGCTAAAATCCTCCAACGCTTGATGTTGCACCAGAAAGTATGCATCTGAATTCCCCAGGGACTTCCGGCGTCCTTCGGCTTCTTGTCGCAGCACAGCTTATCGATGTCTCTCAGCTTGTAGTTGAGACTCAAGAAACTAAACTGATTCAGACAGTGAGTTTGAATAGCTTGTGCCAGCGGTACTGGACAGTAACTCGAACACTACACCAAGACAAGACTTTGGGGTTGTCTCGCTGTCTTCAAGATAATTTTCCTTAGCTGTTTTATCAGCTTTGTTGGAGACCAACAAGGATGTCTCACTATCTTGAACCTTATCTGCATTACTTCCTGCTTAATAAGGTACTCTTTTCCATAATATTCTGTCAGCATTCTAAAAGAAGAAACAAGTAGACACATAACAGATTTAGCATGTAGTATATGAAACTCATTTCGGTGAACCAGTTCGGTAGTAAGGTGGACAGGATTAAACTACCAAGTCTTCTATTGCCAAATAGTACATAATAAAGTATCAAACAAACATATATCTATGTCCTATGGTCACCGCATTGTCTTGCCAAATCAAAACAGAGACATGGTTCAAATCATATCAGTTCATGACAAAGCAACATTGAAAGAATACAAAGCGTGAGAAACTACACGTCACAACAAGATTTCAGATGGGTACCACAGGTCTACATGTAGAACAACACTATTGGCGCTGTTGTGATGCTAGTAATGTGCATGATATGAGAAGTCAACTATATACACAATTGAAATTGAAATCAATAGAGCTACTTAGAAGAGCAAACCTGTTAAAGAAACATGCTTAAACATACCTGTTGTGCCATTGGAGTTTTGATTGGATCCTTCAATTTAAAAATAAGTATGTATGAGTAAATAAAGTGATACAAGAGCAAAGTAGTCTGCACGATAACAATGGAATCTTAAATGAGAATAGTTGTTCTTCAGGTTTAAGCACTTGTTCTACACGAATAGAGTACAGTAATACGCAGACATGTAGTACTTAAAAATTGAAAATGAGCTCAGAGACCTTACCACATTATTGGTTAGGGACCAGTACAGAACAAGTCGTTCCCATTCATCATCCCATAAATGTGTCTCAGGAGAACGTAAGGGAATTTGATGAGTTTCCTTGCCAGTCAAGTATGTTTTCTTCAGGTAATTCCAATACTGCCACCAAGCATTCTTGAAGATAGCAGAGGTATTAGCACATGTTACCTCATCCCGAGTTTCCAAATCGGTCCTTCTCTGTAGAAAAAATGGGAACATTTGCTTTATTATAACCAACATGGAGGTAGAATGTATGGGACAAAGCAAAGTAATTGCCATGAAAAACATTACTTACACATAACTCCTGGACGAACACCTGTAGCTTACATTTTTCCTTCATCTTCAGTATAATATTTCCATGATGGGAAGATACGCACATAGGATTTAACAACATCAAATGCAATAGACGCTAAACTACGAATGACTGGTTGTGCTCCGTCCACAGGAATAGGTGTACTAACTGGTGGAGTTGGGGTTCGTCATGGTAGTACTAGCGCTTTGGGCACTGGAGCTGCCTTATTAACTGCTCTTGTTTGGGAGCTCTGTGGTGGAGATGGTTCTGTGTCAACTGGAACATGGTTACTATCTGCTTGGGTTGGGGTTAGATTGGGTGAAGCTGGTTCTCTGTCCATCACAGTAGCGGTACAATCTGCGAGAGTCTGGGTTATGTGTGGTAGGGCTGGTTCTCGTGCATGTACAATCGGTGTGCTATCTCCACCAAGAGGTAGCACTGTTTTATTTGAAGACTATGTTTTTACTCCGCTAGATACTACTGCCACCGCTCCAATTCAAATGGCTGATAAACAAGAAACGTAGTTGAATGTACATAATTGTATGAGAGACAGATGCAATAGTAATGTGGAAAATAGAGGGGATGAAATAGTTCACATGTATATTGTTTAACTAAAAAGGATAGCATGACATAATTTCACATATATGATGTCTAGATAAACTGGATAGCATAACATGACATAATTCAAAGATATGATGACTGACTAAACAGGATGGCATGAGATAATTATATGATGTCTTTAGTAAATAGGTTCGCATGACATAATTCACATACATGTTATGTAAGTAATCAGGATCGCATGATTTAATTCACATATATGATTTATATACTAAGCAGAGGGCATTTGCATATATGATGTGTGAACTAAGAACATGGTGTTGAATATTGTGTATATGATGTCTAAACTATGCAATGCAAGACACCATATGCATGATATGAGTAGTATAACTGTGCCAAGTTAGAGCATACACCTCGGTAGGGGAATAGGACAGGTCATCTGTCTCTGAATTCGTCTGTGGGGAGCTATCAGGACCCAGCAAGAGATCTGCTTCGACAGGTAGCATTGTCTGCTCTGAAGACCTTATTTTAGTCCAGATTTTTCCATCACCCACTCAAATGGCAGATTCACAGGAAGAGTAGTTGAATGTACAAACATTGTCGACAAATGCAAATGTAATGAAGAAAAGGATTGGCACGATATCATTCAAATATATGATGTCTGGTTAAATAGGATGGCATTGCATATTTGACATATATTATGGCTGGCTAAATGAGATGAGATTGCATAATTCACATATATAATATAGAAACTAAACAGGTGGCACTACATAACATGTCTAAACTAAGAAGATGACATATATGATGTCAAAAGTGGGCACATTGAGGCAACATATGCATGATATGACCAACACCATCATGCCAAGTTAGAGCAAACACCTCTGGAGGGTAAATAGGAGTGGTCAGCTGCATCTCAATCTACCTCAGAATAGATATTTTCCTCTAGATTACAATCTGGAGGGGGGAGGGTTTTCCATTGAACCCACCATGGAGCGATGTCTGCATGACATTGTAATGCTGCGCAAAACTCCTCTCTTTGTCTCTACATTATCAGCATGACTGTGTACAATATCTGACATGCATACAAAAAAAATATAGTGAGATTATGTCAGGAGAGCATGTAGAAATCTAGACTGATGGTAACAACTAGTGGATAGATCCAAAAATAATGATAGCGGGCTGATGTATAGCTTTAATTTAATAAAAAGATAGATGATGATTGCTTTACTATTTGTTTCCCACCCAAGATGAACAACATAGGCATACCGTAGGTGAACCAGATAATAGACATAGATACTATTCATTGCTGCCTCGATATGTGCCCCACAAGTAATTTTAAAACTCAAGTTTGAACATTAATTTAGACCTGACTTGGATTCTAAAAGGTGAACAGGACGATAAAGTAGCAGGTAATAGTAAGCAATGCATAACATAAGCAGAAACAAAACAGTGCGACCTCTCTTGTGGACCCATGTACTCCTTAGGTTCATCTACTGAGTCAATGATGGTGACATAGTTGCGATGGGTGCTGGCGGCATGGAAGGAGATCTAAGGCGACGAAAGACGGTCAGGAATCGTGATGTCTAGTATGGTGGATGCTTCTGTCGATGGAGCAGCTCAGGTGTGGTGGACGACGTCACGGCAGGAGCAGGACAAACTACACAAAGTTTTCTTCGACACCTATCTGTAACTGAAGTAATTCTATAAGGGCTCCTTTGGCTTGCAAGATTGTAAAAACGCTGGGATAGGAAAAACACCAGAATAGGATGCACGTGGGAAACAGAGCATTTGTAAACACATGATTTCTGTCAACTTGGGTGTTTGGTTCACAGGAATTGGAAGAACAGAGGAATGCAAGGAAACACGGCCAAATTAAAGTGAAACCATATGAAAGTGTGTATAGTTAGAATGTTATTCTATCACTAATGCACTATGTCTTGTTTTCATGCATATGATTTTTAAAAGTAGGTCCAGGTGGATGTTCTGCTCCATTCCTTTCAATGAAATGCATGAATAATTGAATTGTAGAGTGCCATAGGAAAATTTCCTATTATTATGTTTTCCTTCACTTTTCCCTTTGAAGCAAAATAGCCCTAATGGATCGACATAAATGTAGAGTAATAAGTGATGCGACAAGTGTACAACCTATTTGGCGTAGCCCTATCGACCTCGGCATCATTGGGTTGGTCGCTGAAGAAGTTGTGGTAGAGGTGGCTGTCGGAGGTGTGGAGGAATATCGGAGGCGTCTGTAGATGGCGTCCAGGGTAGTGCTCTATTGTGATGGATGGTTCCATCATTGGAGCAGCACCGGCGAGCCATAAGACGTCGAGGCTGAAGCAGTACAATACATACATCGTTAATCTCAAGTGGGATTCTAATAGCATCTCCAATAGATGATGTAAAATACATTACCAAAAAGTGATAGATGTGAAATTTACATCACCAAAAAACACCTGACTACAACAGATGAGGTAAAAACTATTGACTCTGAACTTAACTATCAAAACTAAAATTTACTATGGAATCTGAATGTTACTATCGAAACTGAACGCACTGGTAGCACAGAGGCACTTCACATGTAGTTTAGGCCGCTCGAGCACTAGTAGTAGAGAAACAGTGATCTAAATTAGCAGGCGATCGACAGGAAACACAATAGCAGATAGTAGCTGGAGCAGTAGCGCCTGGAGGAGCAGGGTGAACTAGAGCCAGAGCAGCAAGTCGTGTAGCTGCAGCAGGCCATGTACAAGCATCAGCAGCGCGAGCGAGAGCAAGAGCAGAGCAGCAACACGCGCGAGGGGAAGAGCAGAGCAGCGGCGCGACCGAGCGAGAGCCAGAGTAGCAGATCCGGCTGGTATGCCCGCCGCCGAGGGAGCCTCACACTGGGGGAGAGCCACCATGGAGATGTCACTGGCAGCGCTAGCTTCGAGGTAGCCGCGCCATGGGGGTGCGGGATGGAGGACCATCGGTGCCGGGAGGTCGATTTAAGGATAAGGTGCGATGCGATGAGTGTACAACCTCTTTGGTGGCGCCGAGTAGGCCTCGGCTTCGTCCGAGGAGTCAGTGAGGATGCTGTGGTTCCGGTGGAGCAGGTTAAGGCGACACTGCAGGGATGGATCATCCGCGATAGACAAGGCGATCGTTGGAGCAGCTCCTTGGAGGTGAAGGACGAGGCGGCTGAACTAGCGAGATGACGAGATCGACGATGGATCCTCATCGGGGGAGGTGGATGAGGGACGTCGAGCTGTTGCGGTGGACGACATCGTCGGGGAGGAGGCTCCGGCTGGGCAATGGTGAGGTGGTAGACGGAGGAGGATGGGGTTTCGCGGCTGGAGCAGAGAGGTTATGGCGGCCTGGGATTTCGAATGGCGAAAAGGAGGCGATGGGAGGGGCACTAGTACAGCGAGGTGCTATACAAATGGTTTTTAACCCCTTTCGCGACGGCATTTGGAACCATCGCCTAGTGAGTGTGGGCGATAAGGGGGTCCTTCCCACACGACCCCAAAACCGTCGGGGATATGCCCTCCTGGCACACACGCTCGGCAAAATGAGGTCGTGTGCGACCGGCGAGCGATCAAATACGGTTATACGTACAATAGTGCTAAAAAATACAATTATACAAGAAAAATCATTTCCGGTCGTAAGTACATGCCACATAGTCAATCCCTGCTAAACGTTTCCCTTGGTATATACATCCCACATAGTCGCTCCAAGGAAAACGTTTCTGTTCGTAGGTACATCACCCACAATTTTCCTCGTTAAATCGTTTGTGATAGCATTTCCATTGCACACGGTATTAACAATTTTATCGTTTGCATATTGAATGCATCACACACGGTGCATAGAAGAAACTGTGTGGCAAAGGCTGTCCATCACAAATAGTTTTCAAGAGGATGTCGTGTGTGATTGTTCATTAATCCAACACGGTTTATTCCTAGAAACCGTGTGCGTTCCCTGAGGTCATCGCCCATGGTGTTTTCTCAATAATCATTTGCAATAGTAAAACCCAATTAACAGGCTAATTATCCTATTATTAATCTAATTGACATTTCATATTAAGCACACAATATATTCATTTTCATAATTGAAATACATCATAGTACAACATCATATAGCTTAAGCACTCAGCTACCCATTACACAACTGCACCAGCACCAAGTTTCACATGCAACATCTATAACCTTTCAAAATTAGCATCATAGACGGTACGCAGAAATATGTATCTCATCTGGAAAACAGCTGAAGCAGAAGGCGAATATTGAGCCTTCATTGATGTTGAAGGTCTTTGCAACTTTAGGCCAGTGCATGTGGATGATTGACCGTCCATCCTTCATCCTTTTCAGGAACACTTCAATATTGAACCGTGGGTGTTGTATGAATACCTTCCTCGCCTCCAGACCATACGGGTGGTTTGAGAGGTAATCATCAGTGAACTTCCTTGGAAAGGCCTGAAAACGAGGATGTGCATAAATATCTTCTGTATGTTGGAAATGGGGCAAAGGAATAAAAAAGGCAAGGTATAATAGTTAGTACCATCCTGTAGTGAACTGATGTCTTCTTCATTGTGCAGATAAAGATCTTGTTGTTTTTTGTCGCTAATTTCTTTATCCTAACAGTCTTTCTGAGTTTCTTGACTTTACTGATATTCATGGACAACTCATTTCCCCATATGCAAAAAGGGTCGAACAGTGGGTCAAAACCTCTGACAGCAGGACCTACATGTGCAAGACCAAATTGTTTAAAACCTAAATATTAGAATGGTTCCTGCAATTGCACAATAATGTGCTATTAGACAATGGACCATGCACGTGCTAACCTCGATTATAAACCTCAGTGCTTCCCATTGTTTCCCTGCAACACATATAAGGTAGTTAGTCATCAGGATAAGTAAGGGTTCACATGCTATCAGTAAAATATGTTGATGAAAAATAAGCACATTGCAGATTCATCAGATTAATTCAAGACACATGGAAAACCCATTTATCCAAACCAAGCACGATCAAGAACTAGGAAATATAGCATTTGTATATGTTTCTCATGTATTAAGTGCAGCCAAATTCGATTTATTCCTCACATGCACAACAATACAAAACTCTACCCACGACCACTGGACATCACATTGCAGAATTGAACCAAGCAGTTAACTAAACACCACAACAAATGAACCAAACATTAAGTAAGCACCACATTGCATAATATAACATACTCCTAATAGAAGATCATACAGTTAACCAAACCAAGCATGCTTAACAACTTGGAAATATGGCTATTGTATTTGCTTCTCAATTATTTAGTACATCCAAATTCAATTTATTTCTCACATGGTATACAATAACAAAATGCACCCACAACAATTGAACATCGCATTGTAGAATTGAACCAAGCAGTTAACTAAACACCACAACAAATGAACCAAACGTTAACTGGGCACCACATTGACAACGTGGAAATATAGCAATTGTATTTGTTTCTTGTGTATTCTGTAAAGAAAATTTTTGATTTATTTCTCACATGGAAGACAATACAAAATTGCACCCTGAAGAGTTGAACATTACATTTTAAGAATTGAACCAAACAGTTAACTGAACACGACAACTAATTAACCAACGGTTAATAAGTGAGCACCACATTGCACGACATATAGAACATATACACTAGAGCAACAGATTGCACGGCATATAGCACAATTCACTAGAATTTGTTAAGAAAAGGCAGTAGCTAGTAAACTAAACTTGGGTCCTTATAGTGAGCTAATAAGACAAGCTACTCCTCATTGTTAGAGATATCGATGATGATTGGCTCCTTGGACAAGGAGGAGGGCGAGGCCTCTCCATCATAGGTTCCCTCTTCGTAGTGGTGAGTTGCCTGAGCCGCTCCGGGCACCAAATTACTGGCTCTCGAGATGAGGTAAGCACGTGCACGCTAAGAAAACACCTCATAGTATTTATCGAAGGCACCGAGGGTGGCCTCGAGAAAACGCCATGTACTGTCATTTAAAGCAGCCATCCGCATCGCGGAGTCGGCGCGCGAGGCATTGACGTTGGAGATACCTGGTTTTTAAATTCTAATAAATCCAAAACTCATCTGAAATTCATGAAACTTGGCATGCTATCATGGAGCATCATCCACATGCCGTGGTAAATTTTTTGTCCCATTTGGGGCAGGTTTGCGAATAAGCTTCTCACAAATCAGAGCTTCTCACAACAAGCGTGATGGTTTCGGTAGGGAAAGTGCCACCTTTGGGGACGTAACGATATCCCTTTCCTCTTATTGCTTTCAAAAAATTTCTAGTGTCAACATAGAACAACAGGAGTGTTGTGTTAAATTTTGGAATTTTTGGGGTTCGTTTGAGCATGTGCATAATTCAAATTTGAACTACATGCACATGCTCTAATGCATATAAATTGGTTAAAAAATCAAATATGTGTCCTTGGTTGCATGGTTAGGTCCCATGCAAGAAATGGGAATGAATGTCAAACACCCTTCCACCGTCACTCGACCGCAAACATTGAGATACTTTGTTTTTAAATTCTAGTAAATCCAAAACTCGTCTAAAATTCATGAAACTTGGCATGCTATCATTGAGCGGCATCAACATGTTGTGGTAATTGTTTTGTCCCATTTGGGGCAGGTTTGGGTATGAGCTTCTCAAAAACTAGAGCTTTCTCACAACAAGCGTGATGGTTTCGGTAGGGAATGTGCCACCTTTTGGGACGAAACGATATCTATTGCCTCTTATTGCTTTCAAAAATTTTCTAGTGTCAACATAGAACAACAGGAGTGTTGTGTTAAATTTTGGAATTTTTCGGGGTTCGTTTGGACATTTTTATACATTAACAGGGTTTTCTAGGCATTTTATGTGCATAATTCAAATTTGAAGTACATGCACATGCTCTAGTGCATATAAATTGGTTGAAAAATCAAATCTGTGTCCTTGGTTGCATGCTTAGGTCCCATGCAAGAAATGGGAATGAATGTCAAATACCCTGCCACCGTCACTCGGCTGCAAACATTGAGATACCTGGTTTCCAAATTCTAGTAAATCCAAAACTCATCTAAAATTCATGAAACTTGGCATGATATTAAGGAGCAGCATCAAAATGCCATAGTAATTTTTTTGTCCCATTTGGGGTAGGTTTTGGTATAAGCTTCTCACAAACCAAAACTTCTCACAACAAGCGTGATGGTTTCAGTAGGGAACGTGCCACCTTTGGGGACGAAATGATATCAGTTGCCTCTTATTGCTTTAAAAAAATTTCTAGTGTCAACATAGAAAAACGGGAGTGTCGTCCTAAATTTTGGAATTTTTTGGGGTTCGTTTCGACATTTTTATACATTAACTACGTCTTCTAGGCATTTTATGTGCATAATTCAAATTTGAACTACATGCACATGCTCTAGTGCATATAAATTGGTTCAAAAATCAAATTTGTGTCCTTGGTTGCATTCTTAGGTCCCATGCAAGAAATGAGAATGAATGTCAAACACCCTGCCACCGTCACTCGGTCGCAAACATAGAGATACCTGATTTTTAAATTCTAGTAAATCCAAAACTCGTCTGAAATTCATGAAACTTGGCATGCTATCATGGAGCGGCATCAACATGTCATGGTAATTTTTTTGTCTCATTTGGGGCAGGTTTGGGTATAAGCTTGTCACAAACCAGAGCTTCTTACAACAAGCGTGATGGTTTCGGTAGGGAACGTGCCACCTTTGGGGATGAAACGATATCTGTTGCCTCTTATTGCTTTCAAAATTTTTGTAGTGTCAACATAGAACAACATGAGTGTTGTGTTAAAGTTTGGAATTTTTCGGGGTTCGTTTGGACATTTTTATACATCAACGGGGTTTTCTAGACATTTTATGTGCATAATTCAAATTTGAACTACATGCACATGCTCCATTGCATATAAATTGGTTGAAAAATCAAATTTGTGTCCTTGGTTGCATGCTTAGGTCCCATGCAAGAAATGGGAATGAATGTCAAACACCCTGCCACCATCACTCGATCGAAAACTTTGAGATACCTGGTTTTTAAATTCTATTAAATCCAAAACTCGTCTGAAATTCATGAAACTTGACATGCTAGCATGGAGCAGCATCAACATGCCATGGTAAATTTTTTGTCCCATTTGGGGCAGGTATGGATATAAGCTTGTCACAAACCAGAGCTTCTCACAACAAGCGTGGTGGTTTCGGTAGGGAACGTGCATCCTTTTGGGACGAAATGATATCCGTTGCCTCTTATTGCTTTCAAAAAATTTCTAGTGTCAACATAGAACAACAGGAGTGTTGTGTTAAATTTTGGAATTTTTCGGGGTTCGTTTGGACATGTGTATACATTAACTGGGTTTTCTAGGCATTTATGTGCATAATTCAAAGTTGAACTACATGCACATGCTCCAATGCATATAAATTGGTTGAAAAATCAAATATGTGTTCTTCGGTGCATGCTTATGTCCCATGCAAGAAATGGGAATGAATTTTAAACACCTGGGCACTGTTGATTGCCGGCAAAATGTTGAGATACTTTGTTTTTTAAATTCTAGTAAATCCGAAACTCATGTGAAATTCATGAAAATTGGTGTGCTATCATGGAATGGCAGCCGACATGCTATGGTATTTTTCGTGTCCATTTTGAGAGAAGGCATACTCGAATAATAGCCAACAAAGGCATTTTGAAACAAATAGCTGCCACTGTAACATGTCAAACATTTTGTATAATTTAAATCGTGAGCGTTCTGTTAACCATTTACGTGGCGCCATGCCTCATTCTTTTAATGTCTAGGAGGTGATGTGTGGATAGGTGCTTGAGCGCTTGACTAAACAGGAGGCGTGCGAGCTGTACTCCAATGCGGAGGCTCACCGGGAAGCGTGCGAGCTGTACGCCGCGCAGGCTCACCGGGAAGCGATCCCTTTGACTTCCATGGCCGCCCGCCTTGCTCGCATCCTCTCCATTAATGGTGCCCAAGCTGCAGTTTAATATGATTTTTAAATATAAAACACTTATCGCAAATGTTTTAGTTAGAACACCCGTATGCAAACTGACAGCTTCCCAGGAAGCCAAGGGAAAATGTGCCGAGCAGGATTTGTGCAGCTCTTGATCGCAAACGTTTTAGTTAGAACACCCTTATGCAAACCGACAGCTTCCCTAGGAGGCCAAGAGAAAATGTGCCGAGCAGGATTTCTGCAGCTCTTGATCCCAAACGTTTTAGATAGAACACCCGTATGCAAAGTGAGAGCTATGGTTTTCCCCTTAAGTCGAGGGAAAATTCGCAGCGCAGGATTTGTGCATCCCTTCAATGCAAACGGTTGTTTTGGATGACCCATGTGCAACCACATACAAACAATTTGGTAAGATTTGCATCTGTCATATTGGGTATGTTGCCATTTGTCAAACTGGAAAGCTTGACATTTGTTGATCTAGTAACATTACCATTTGTCAATCCTTGTAACACTGCGATTTGTCAAAATATGCAGCTAAAAATCACTAGCACTATCTAATTTTGCAACTAAAATTCAGTAATTAAGTATAGATTTCATTCATAGATTAAGCAGTCGTTCTTAATTTATACAAACAGTTCAACTCGACAGCTGAACCGACCAAACTTTTCACCAATTGTTGCCAACCACGTACTGAAATAGCTAGTTCAACTATATATACTAGCTAATTTTAAGTACGTTGTATAGTTCCACCACATCTATAGTCAGATGAACTGAACAAAATAGCCCCTAAATACTACTACTATGGAGGGGCTTTATACTACTTCCGGCAGCCTCTCCTCTGTGGAGTTCACTCGGTAAGAGGCAGAGGAGGAGGAGCCTACCGACGAGCTGGACAACTACAATACGGTGCCTGCCGCCGCTGCATGTTCAGCGACGCTCACCAGCTCGAACGCCCTCTGCCACTCCAGACGACCCCTCTCGAAGCGGCCAGACTGCTCATAGATCTCCTGATTCCTCGCCTCTGCATCAGCGTGTGCTGTGGCCACGACTGTGGTAAGGCTCTTTGCATGCTCAATGAGGAGCTCCTCCTCCTCCTCCCGCAGGAACTCGATGTACTGCGCAAGGTCGCTGACGCACGTGCAGGCCTCCACCTCCGCCTCCCTCCTTTGGGCGGTGATGGCGGAGCGGGTGATGACCCCGACGATCAACGGTGGACTGGCGGCCATGGCGACAGATGATGGGCTGGCGGCCACTGCCACCACCTCCCGCCTTCGGGCCGTGGTGGCGGAGCGGGTGATGGCCACGGTGCCCGGCAGTGGGGTGGCGGCCACGACGACCACCTCCCACCTTCGGGCCACGGCAGTGGACTTGGAGCATGATTTATTATTGATTGTCTTCCTTATGAGTGGCGGTCGGGGATGAGCGATGGTGTTTTCCTACCAATCTATCCCCCTAGGGGCATGCGTAGTAGTACTTTGCTTCAAGGGCTAATAAACCTTTGCAATAAGTATATGAGTTCTTTATGACTAATGTGGGTCCATGGATTATACACTCTTACCTTTCCACAATTTGCTAGCCTCTACGGTACCATGCATTGCCCTTTCTCACCTCGAGATGTGGTGCAAACTCCATACACTACTAGGAAAAGGCCTACTAGTGGCGCACCAGTTTTGCCTACTAATGGCGCACTACTAGTGCGCCACTAGTACCACACCACTAGTATTATATACTAATGGCGCACCACTGGTGCGCCATTAGTATCTGGTATACTAATGGCGCACTACGCCATGCGCCATTAGTATAGACCAACATGCACCATTAGTATGCCTCCCAGGGGGCCATATTTACCCATGTGCTTTGGCATACTAATGGCGCACTGTGGGGTGATGCGCCATTAGTATCCTTTGGCATACTTATGGCGCACTGTGTAGTGATGCGCCATTAGTATCCTTTGGCATACTAATGGCGCACTTTGAGGTGATGCGCCATTAGTATGAATATTAGGTTTTACTTTTTTTTACTTTTCTGATTTTTGCACAGGTTACAAAATATATTATTGGACAGAATATAGACAGCACCACACAGCAACAGCAGATTCATCGAATACAATAGAAGATTAGTCTCCGAATACAATTCATCATATTAGTCTCCGAATTCAAAAGACCGAACAAAGGTAGAACATTACAAGTCTCGAGACCGCGACTAGTGAGTTTGTCTTCACATTACAAGTCGATATCGATCATCTAAACTACCATCATGTAGAAGAGAGAGGCGGTCATCACGATGAGCATCATCGCGATGAAACTGGTCTTCATCCGGTTCCTCCAACGCTCCCTCCTCTCTCCCGCTAGATAGCAGGCGTATCTAGATTCCGCCTCCGCCCTAGTGGTGTACCCTTTGTAACTGTTACCGCTAAAACGGTGAACCTGTCTCCGACACTCCTCCCAGTTGTCGTAGACTCCGGGAACCTTACCCTTGTACACGACATACGACGGCATCTCTATGCACAAGCCAAACAACAGACAATACATAAGCAATATATAAGTATGCAACAAAAGGATCGGAACAGAAAAGCAAGACATTAATAGCACGATTCATGGTCCTACTAATAAATAGCCTCGATTACATCTAAGTTGAATGACTGTCCAAACCAAAGAGACATACAATTCATTAAAGTTTAATTACAACATGAGCCAATCAATGTTTCAGAACTACACATAGCATCACTACTTTCGACTCGACTCATGGGACCGGAGCGTGGATGAAGCCGCCGTCTGTCGTGATGGTCATGAAATCGCGGGCATTGTCAGCCTGCATTTGTAGCGTTGTGTCTATCTCACTGTTGGACGGTTGATATCTGAGGTAGAACTGCCCCGAGGTATGAAGGACATCTTGATGGATGATTTCCGCAAACTCCGATTGGATGCGAAAGAATTCTTGTCTGATGTCCGCATCCTGGATTGCCGACAAGCTCGCGGCCCAATCTTTGAGATTATCTAGTAGCAGAAGGTGATGATGGTCCCGTATGATCGCCCGCATGTGATGGAGGGTGTAGTAGGCATCCTTCTGACCGCCAGGTGGCTGCTCGATGCAGCATAACTTAGTATTGTGGGCGAACACGTGCCTTCCGTACCTACGAACTAGCCTGGTGAAGGTGCCTCCAGATTTGGCGTAGCCGGGGAGAACATCATCAAGAACTTTCTTGATATTTGTGTAGTCTATCTTGGAGTCACGGTTCGGGTCGAAATATGTGGCCATGGAATATTTCGGGCTTAAGAGGATGAGTGTGCAATGTGTGTCACTGCACAGAACACGGAATGTTAGAAAAAAAAGAACGATCGAAATCTAAGAAATCATATGTTATGGGGCGGTTAGGGGATGACTTACTCGGGAAAGTAAGGCACGAGGAAGTTATCCTTATCTGGGTTTGCCAGAATGACACCTTCGAGGTATGAACTCGCGACTTGGCGGTCCCCAGCGCTGCCCAAGAGCTTGGCACGCATGTAGAAGGGGTCGACTATCACGATGTCCGGGGTCTTGTCTCTAATGATCCACATCTCCATACTCAGCGAAAACAGCTGAACGAAGATGTAGTGCAGCGGATGAAGGTTAAACATGGCAAAGATGTCATCAAACCGCAGGACGATTGTACCCCCGATGGCGCCACCCACAAAGCCCTTGCTCTCTGGCACCTTGAACTCGAAAACCGGGTATGCCACATCATTCTCTCTGAGACACCGCTTCTCCAAAGAAAGAACACTGTCATGCAGTCTCCGCATAGCACCGGTTGCAGCATTGAGCATATTTGTCTGTAGCATCGCCCTACCCGCCACATGCACCCTCCTCGAGATATCCTTAGGTGATGGTCGCCCGTCCTGAGCATGGATCATACTCGGTGCCGGCTGGCTCGCACCGGTGCCCTTTTTAGTTTTTCTTTTCCGTCCCTTCTTGATCTGCTATAATGGGACTGAGTTCTGCTCACAGACTGCCTTCTTGAGCATGTTGGGGCTAATAATATTTCGCACCTCAGCTATCTGAGGCTCGGTGAAGGCGGCAGCTGGAGGCGTCTCCTGAGAACCGAACGCCAGACGATGCCTGTTGCAATTGGGTTTCTCCGCCATACCAGCTAGATCGCGATCGTCTTGGTTGGGTTCTTGAGAAGGAGGCCCGCAGAACTCGTCACCGTACCCATGTTCGGCAAAGTACTTATCGACATTGGTAAATGTACCGTCATCGTTGTCGGCGTCGTCCGGATCCTGTGCCATATGCATGTCCGGATCCTGTGCCATAGGGATGTCCGGCATGTCCGGTAGCATTGCGGTGTTCTTGCCATGGCTTGGCGTCGGCACGACTGGCGGTCTTGTCTGTGGGGTGGTGTCCCCCGCCCCCAAACGAATCTGGCTCTTCGGCCAAAGCAGGGGCCAGGTTACACATGCGCTGAGGGTCATCTTATCATCTTCGTCTGCCCCAGCGGGTCGAATTGGAGGTAGCAGCTCGTCGCAACCTGGCAGCACCCGAACCAGTTCAACCCTATACACTGTGGGTGGCATCGGATTACCGTGGAACACGGGGTTGCCGGTTGAACGATTCTGCCCTTGGCGACATCGACCAACTCGCCGCCCACGAAGTGCAGGAGAGTGCAAGGAACATCGGCGGCACCCTGCGAAAACATGAAGGGCGTCAGGGATGCCCAGTCAAAGGCATGGAGATGAAGTCATCGGCCAAGAGGCTTAGTTACCGTGATGCCGTCGAGCTCGGCTAATGTTGAGGCACCGCCAACGGCGGGCGTGCAACTGACGGAGGGGCCGCTTGCTGGCGAGGTGCCGGTCGGCGTACACCTGGGTGCATTAAGCTCCAATGCTCGTGCCGGCGCCGGAGACACGAATACCGCCTCCGCTGGAGACACCAATGGCGCCGCCTGCGCGTTGTGAGAGTTGCTGGCCGTGAAGCTGGGAACCAGGGGAGGCCCCTGTTGACCGCCCGCAATTCACGTCGTCAGCCCATGAATCAACATAGGCACCATGGCGTTGAGCGTCGTTCCCAGTTGTTGTTGCACTTGCTCTTGGACAATCTCTGGAATCCACTCCACTTGTGCCTTGAGTGCTTCAACCTCGCGCGACTGGCTTTCCGAGCTGGTCTTTTTCTCCTTTCGCCCACCAACGGTATAGTATGACGACCATTTTGTGGACAAGCCTTTGCCGGCCACACGACCAGCTGACGTAGGCTTACTAAGCTTATCCTTGTTTTTCATTGCGTTCAACGCCTATTTAAAGGGTTGTCGAAAGGGGAGCTCTGAGACGACCCCGCACTACTGCTTTCATTGTCCTGCGGAAGGAACGTGAAACATTTAGAAATATTGGGGATTAATTAGAATGCAACCATACGGAGCTAATTACGCGGGGGTGTATTCCTTACCAGAACAAGCTCAAGCGCCCTGGTCTTCGGATCCGTGGTAAGCTCCTTTGTTACCGGGTCCTCCTTGTACCGGGCCCGGAGAAAGTTCCTGGTCTGCTTGTCACGGTATTTCTCGAAGCGGGGCGGTAGGCCTTGCTCGGCACGCTCCGCGTCCTCCTTGTCCCATATAGGCTCCGCCACTCTGTAACCGTCGGGACCGAGTTGGTGGACCCCTAAGTTCAACTTCCGCATTTCTTTCCCCCACGGACTTGATTCGGAGGTTGCACTGCTCTCGCACTTGATCTTGAACTCCTTGTAGTCATCTTCGCTCATCAAAGGATATTTCGCCTTGATCTTCTCATAACTAGCACCTTTTTCAATCATTGCCTTCACCGTGCTTCTCCAAGTAGACAGGGCCGTGCTCATCCTCGTGAGGGCGGCATTGTTCCCTTTATTTCCTGAGAGGCGTGTGTTTGCAAAGTCAGCGGGGAACTTGTATCGTTCATGCAGCTTCGTGAAGAGGAGGCTGCGCAAATTCCCTCGGTCCTTGTGCTTTAGGTTCTCGGTGTTGATCGAGACGGTGCTCCAGAGAATGCACCCGAGCTGAACCATGTACCCCTTGACTACTTCTTTGGGCGCCGTCGGATGCCCGTCGGAGTTCACTTCAGTAAATTCCTCCTTGACGGTGCTGAGCACACTTGGGCACCGGTCCTTCCGTTGCCTCTCCGGTTGGCTGCCATCTGTGCGTGCGCCGCCGTCATCAGTGGTGGCATCCTCGGTGCCATCATCAGTGGTGTCATCCCCGACGCCACTAGGGGTTGTGTAGTCAGGATCGATGTCCTCCGCGGCGTCCTCATAGCGGTCAGGTTCTTCCTCCAACTCCCGGGACAGCTCCCAGAATTGCTTGCCGCCCGAACAGCCGGCCTCATCGTTGTGGGCCATGTTTCGCCCTAAATAGGAAAAAAAGTTTGGTCAAAAAGTTGGTTATTGTCAAGGAACAAGATCGTGGTCTCATCATTTAGGGTTTGTCGACACCGAGGCATCCTAAAAGCTAAGCTTTTATCATTTAGGGTTTGTCGACGCCGAGGCACCCTAAAAGCCTATGCGTACATCATTTAGGTTCTCATCGTGACACCGAGGCACCCTAAAAGCCAAGGTTTCATCATTTAGGGTTTGTCGACTCTAAGTTGGGCCTAATCACTTGGCTCTATTGCCACCTATGGTTTAATGCAACAAGAATAAAGGGGCAGTTGGTCCTACTTAATTAAGTACTAAGATACCCCGGCCCATGCATTAGTAGCAAGTACCCCATATGTCCGATTTTTAGCAAAGTCATGCTAAAATTCACGGAAAATTTCAGCATGACCTTTGCTGAAAATAGGACATATGGAGTACCCGAATTTGCCAGAACGGAAGTTAATCGACATTCCGGAAAACTCAAGGGCCTCTCGGGGTACCTGCAAAATCATCACGGCACGAAGGTCGAAGACAAAACCCAGCAAACTAGCACCACAATGTGCCTCTACTTTCATATGGATGAAAAGGCCACAGACCATATGGTCCTCTGCTCTCATATGGACAAAAATCAGCTCAACTTATGTGAGCTTCCATTCCAGATCTAATAGGTCACCCAACAAAAAATCATCAATAGTTTAGCAAGTCTGTACAAACACAGAAAGAATAGAAAGTTTGCTGCCTATTCAAACACAGAAACAAAACACTACTTGAAACTTCTGCTACATTTGGACCATGGCAATTTACTTTCATGGAGCATGTGCATTGAGTCCAGAAGCAAAGACTCTACAGTGAAATGAAAAAAAACCTTGGAAATATATTTATGATAACTCTGAATGGATCAGAAGGTGCAGATGCACTTGTAAAAAAAGGTATGCATTTGCAGCAGCTTTGTTCTGATGATGACACCATTCTGTTAAGAAGGAAAGATACACATACATACAGGTAGGAACTGCAGCTATCAATTGCAATCTGACCACCATTATAACATGTGTCTCCAAAACCTAGTACTGAAAGGTGGAAGCAGGGCAGGAAAAAATTGTTGCTGATGATGCAGAGAATGCTGGCTGGCTGGCTTCATTGACACACACAATCAATGGGCCTCGCAATTAAACTGGCCACCCAGCCAGCTAGCTAATGATACTAGCCCATGATTATGCCCTGTTTTTAGCCAGCTAGCTAATGAATTTTGTTTCCAGGTGACAATTAAAACCTAGTACTGAATTTACTAATGAACTGATGATGAAGAGAAGCGTAGGAACAAAACCTAGTATTGAATTTAGTGCTTGCACTGAACTCTGAATACCCAGGTGACAATTAAAACTTGGACTGAAAGTTCCCTTTCCCATTCAAATTTTGTTTCTCTCACCCATACATTACTAATGCAAATGATGAAGTGTAGTGCTGCCACCAACACTTGTGTTCATACTAGTACACTGAACTAAATTTCGAGTACTGTCGAATACTAGTACACTATACTAGTACACTGAACTAATGCAAAGGCTTGCTGGTACTGTCAAATCTGACTGGACAGATCAAATGTGCTCTTGAGATTGAACGAGATCGATCTAGGGTTTGAGCGAGGCGCACCAGGAGACGACAAAGACGGCGAAGCAGAGGCAGCGGGTGATGCCAGAGACCAGCAGCTGCGCGAGGAGGAGCACGAAGAAGGCGCAGACGCCGTAGATGGTGGAGGCGTCAGTGTCGTAGAAGCAGTAGGAGCGCTCGTCGTACTCGTCCGGCACCACCTTTCCCTGCGAGACAGAGAAGGGGCCATCAGCCCCGGTGCAAGCGGGGGGCAAAGGGAGGAGGAGGGTGGGAGGGTCGGGGAGGCGCCATCGGGGGTACGATCGTCCTGTGGTTTGATGACATCTTTGCTATGTTTAACCTTCATCCGCTGCACTACATCTACATCCGAAAGCAGATTACATGAAGCCTTTATGAGTCTACTGACAGGCTTTGAGGTATGTGAGATAATATGTGATAGTACTGCACATGTTAGGTGTGCCCTGTGTAGATAGTAGCCCCTGAGACTCTGGTTGTCATCGAGAACGGCGGCGAACAGAGGATCATATTCCCAGGCAATAACTAGACTGCCGCTATGTGCAGGTGGTGGAAGCTCCGGTGGTTAGCTGGATGAGTGAGTTTGCCAAATTAAAACGGCAACTGGATGCGGCAGACGCCGACGTCGAGCTTGTTAACAAGAGGCTTGACGAGGCACAGGGTAAGTGTTATTATCTGGTGAACGCCACATAGTAAGAGCAGCATGATGTCAGTATCTTTAATATGTTGTGACTGCAGATGGAGCTGCCACCGTGGAAACCTTGCGGGCAGAACTTGCCCAAGCCAAGGAACAAGCGAGGAATAGTAATACGGCTGCTTTGAAGGCAGCCGAAGTGTTGAAAGCCGAGAAGGCCGCACATTGCGAGAGACAAGAGAAGATGGCCAAGATGGCCGTAGAATTAAAAGACACTGCCGACCGTTGCCGGGTCCTTGAAAAAGAAAACCGAGCGAAGGCAACGGACCTTGAGAAGGCCACGGCGGCGGACAAAGACGCCCGTTCTGCTATGAGAGCGAAGAAGGAGGAGCTGCGGGAAGCCGGGGATATTGCGGCTGGGAAACCCTTCATGTTACGGAGGAAGTTCAGAGATCCATGGTATGCCCCTCTCGATCGGCTGTGGAGTTCGGCAGATGCATATATTGATTTGGCGGCGAGTGCTGCCGATGCGGCCAAGTACTTCCAAGGTTAGACAGACCGTGAAGTGGACAAGCTGTTCTGGTCGCAATTCCACGTTCCAGAGCATCCTCTTTCATTGACTGACCAGCTAGCCGAATGGGCCGAACTGAATAGGTTGTCCGGACTCGCCATGAGGTCTGTTGTGGTTCAGCTATGGCCGGGAAAGCCAAAGCCGAACAACTATTTCAGCTTAGTGCAGCAGTTCCTTGGTGCAGTGTCGCGCATTGATGCGATGAAGAGGTCGGCGTGCATAGAAGGCTTGCGGATGGCCCTTGCCCGTGTTGAAGCATACTGGGCGGAGATGGACGCTACCACAGTTGCGGCGCAGGGTTTGTCCATAGGCCGAGTGGCTGTCGAGCATTATTTCGAGGAGGTTCTCGAGGGTGCTCGTTTGATAGAGGCCCAGTGCTCGAAGAATATTATGTTTGAGTTGTATGTGTTCTCATTGTAAACACAATGCTTTTATGAAGTTTTTATAAGGCTATGTTTATACTTTTGCCTGAAAGTAGTATGATGCCTCCTGTGTAGCCGTTTATGTATACATGTGTATAACCTGAAAGATTGCAGCCGTCGGCTTCAACCCCCACGCATATAGTGCGGAGGTGCTCGCAAAAAACGCGTGTTCACACTTAACCCAACGTCTTGGTCCTATTAAGGAGGTGATAGCGTAGCGAGCGAGGCAACCGGACTATAATGCTTTAACGCATTCACTTAGCCATAGGAGTTTGACAGTGGGGCTACTAGATAGCCCCTGGTGGCTCCGCACTCTCCCAATCGTGGGGTGCGTACATGCCTGGCCGGAAAACGGCCCTTCGTTAAGGTGGAGGAATTCTAACATTCCGATAGGTCATCGAGTGGTTGACCAGTCTCACGCTATATCATGACAGTCAGTTTTCGGCTTTCTCTACTGAGGTGCTCGTTCGGATGAACCAGGGCACAGTCACAGTAGTTCTCCTTGTGCTACCTTAGCCGATAAAGCGGAACGTAAGGCACCAAAACACAGGAGCCGGGCAAACCCAACATTTGACCAAAGACAATGATTCGGAGCTGATGCATATAAGGCCAAACTCGCGACGCCGAACACTCCCTAAGGTATTCGGTCTTTATGGTATAAACTGGGCCTAAATAGTGCCCTTTGTAAGAAGCCCCTTGTGTCCAGGTACTTGCATTATTCTGACGTGGCCACATGCCAAGACGTCAGCATCCTTCTCAACTGCGCTGAGAATTCGGTGGATATGTATCAACAACAGACAGTAAAAAAGGTTTACGCAGGGTCTTAATCTAAAAAGAATCCTTGGAGCGGGTCCCTGCTGCACGTCTGCGCCTGTGTCTACGTTGTGCCGTATCCTGGACGGGCGTAGCATGATGATCATCTGTAAAAGAGAGGAACTTGGGTGAAAAAGTTGTCGTGCAAAAAGATAGTTTTTAAAGAAACCATGTATAATTCAAGATGAGTAAAAATTGCCACTTGTCTGCGCGCGTTGAGCCCCTTGTATTTGTAATAGGGGTGTGACCATTGATCCGGTATGAATTACATATAGCTGCGCCGGACTCGTCTAACCGTGTCCGAGGTCTTGACGACCTGTTAAATGCTTTAGTTGGTGAGGCCATTTTAGTGTGCGGCTGCCAAGGCAGCCGCGCTCTCTTCGGCGCGCAAAGATCGCTTAATACTTCCGTTTACTGTAATGATGCCACATGGGCCGGGCATCTTGAGTGTGAGGGAAGCGTAGTGCGGTATTGCATTAAAGCGAGCGAAAGCTTCGCGTCCGAGTAGTGCTTGATAGCCACTTTGGAACGGAGCGATGTGGAAGGTTAAATGTTCGCTACGGAAGTTATCGGGGAAGCCGAATATAACTTTTAGTAGCAGGGAGCCCGTGCAATGAGCCCCTGGGCCTGGCGTTACTCCTTTAAAGGTAGTATTGCTATGGAAAATTCTTGTTGGGTCTATCCCCATTTCGCGGATTGTATCTTGATATATCAGGTTTAGACTGCTGCCACCGTCCATCAGGACTCGTGTGCAGTGGTATTCGTTAATTATTGGGTCTAATACCAGGGCAGCCCATCCTGCACGCCGGATACTTGCTGTCTAATCACGATGGTCGAAAGTGATCGGTTGGACGACCAGTGGCAGGACTCCGCGGTGATAGGCCCTTGGGCATATTTTTCTGGGAGTGCCGTTTTGTTTCTTCCTTAGATCACGTGTAACACGTTTACTGTTTTGACTTCTGGTGGAAATTTCATTTGTTCCCCAGTGTCTTTCTTGAGAGGCGCATCCTCGTCTTTGCTTGGTGTATCCTCCCCCTTGTGTACGGCGTTGAGCTTGCCGGACTGCTTGAAGACCCAACATTCTCTGTGGGTATGTTTAGCGGGTTTACCAGGGGTGCTATGGATCTGACATATTTGGTCTAGAATTTTGTTTAGGCTGGATAGTTCGTCTCTGGCGCCTTTAGATGGCGGCTTTTGTTGACCTCGCCGAGAGCTTTTGAATCCGGCGTTTACTGCTGTGCTCTTCATGTTGTCTTCTTTATTCCGGCGTTTGTTATTGCTGTTGCGCCGTGATTTCCCGTTTCCATCTCTAACTTCAGATGTACTGGGGTCGCTGGTGCTGCATCTGGCTAGCCAGCTGTCCTCACCTGCGCAAAAGCGGGTCATGAGGCTTGTTAATGCTGCCATTGTTCTCGGCTTTTCTTAGCCGAGGTGTCTGGCAAGCCATTCGTCACGGACTCTATGCTTAAAAGTTGCCAACGCTTCGGCGTCCGGACAGTCGACAATTTGGTTCTTTTTAGTAAGAAACCTGTTCCAAAGTTTTCGGGCTGACTCTCCGGGCTGTTGAGTTATATGACTCAAATCGTCCGCGTCCGGAGGTCGGACATAAGTCCCTTGAATATTTGCCCGAAAGCGTCTTCGAGCTCTTACCAGCTTCCAATGGAGTTCTCGGGGAGGCCTTTAAGCCAGTGACGAGCTGGCCCTTTGAGCTTGAGGGGTAAGTACTTGATGGCGTGGAGATCATCTCCTCGAGCCATATGGATATGGAGGATATAGTCCTCAATCCAGACCCCAGGGTCTGTTGTTCCGTCGTATGCCTCTATGTTTACAGGTTTGAATCCCTCTGGAAATGCATGGTCTAGCACCTCATCGGTGAAACATAGGGGGTGTGTGGCACCCCTGTATCTGGGTGTACCGCGTTGTTCGGATGTTTGTTGTGTTACATCGTATGCTGGGGCGTGCTTGCGTGGTCCATAGATGGATCTGGTTGCACCGTCCTTTTGGTGCGAGCCCTCGCGTGTATCGCGTATTGGCTTGTGAGTGGCGTTGTTTGCCGCTCGATGTTGGCCGTGAGGTCGTCTATCCGGCCAGGTGGCTGTTTGATTTTTGGTTGTGGGGGGTCTGAGGCCTCCTCATCGAATTCAGGTAGCAACTTCCGCTTTGGGTAGCTCTTGGTGGGGCGATTGTCGCCGTACTTCGCTGCTGTGTTGAGTACTTTACTCCATCTGATTTGGAGTGTCTCCTGCGCAGCCTTGAGCCTTTGCTTCTGCTTTTTTAGACTCCTCACAGTGGCAACAAGCCTTTGACGGGCATTCTGCTGCTCCGGGTGCCTGTCCGGCGTTATGTCGTCCGGACTATTATCTTTGACAGAATTGGTTTGTTCGGTTTGATTCTCCGTATTGCCGTGGTCTGGCAGTGGTTCGCCCTGCTCCAACGCTGGGTCTGTATGATCGTTATTTCTGCCGAGGCGGGATTTGGGGCGGCGCTTGCGCCGCCGCTTTGACTGCTTCTCGAGGGAACAAGCCTTCGGTGCGTCCTTCCGTTCCTCGTCGTTGTCTTCTTTTGGTGTGTCCACCATGTATACGTCATATGATGAAGTGGACGTCCAGCGCATTGTGGGCGGTGGTTCCTCTTCGCCTCCTGCATCGTCGTCCGTACCGTCGATGTCTTCGGAGTCGAAGTCGAGCATGTCGGTTGAGTCATCAATAGTGGCTATTAAGTGGGTGGTGGGTGGGCGTCGAATTTCTTTGTCGTCTGCATCCCAATCCTGTTGGCCATAATCCGGCCAGGGCTCTCCTGACAAAGAGAGACCTTAGTGAATCCAGAATGTCGCCGAAGGGTGAGTGTTGAAAGATATCCGTGGTGGTGAATTCCATGATCGGTGCCCAATTGGATTCGATTGGCAGGGGCGCGGGCGGTTCGGAGTCAGAAAAAGAGTCCGGCACCTTGGAGTCACGGGCTGCGCAGAGGATTATGCTGGTGTTTGGCTCGATCGCCGTTGAGACTGCAGCCCCTGAGGCGGTGTCTAACCACCCGTCCTCGATTGGCACAATTGGCTCCGAGCTAAGGGTCGGAGCTGATGCGGGCGCGGCCTCTGGGGTACTGTTCGGCGGCAGAGCTAGTTCATACCCATCACGACAGTGTAGCGCACCCGGCTATGGCTCGAATCCGTCGAAGATCAAGTCTCCACGGATGTCGGCCGTGTAGTTCAAACTTCGAAATCTGACCTGATGGCCAGGGGCGTAGCTTTCAATCTGCTCCAGTTGGCCAAGCGAATTAGCCCGCAGTGCAAAGCCGCCGAATAAGAAGATCTGTTCGGGGAGAAAAGTCTCACCCTGGACCGCATCACTATCGATGATAGCAGGAGCCATCAAGCCTAACGGCGACGACACAGAGGAACTCTCAATGAAAGCACCAATGTCAGTGTCAAAACCGGCGGATCTCGGGTAGGGGGTCCCGAACTGTGCATCTAGGCTGGATGGTAACAGGAGGCAGGTGACACGATGTTTTACCCAGGTTCGGGCCCTCTTGATGGAGGTAAAACCCTACGTCCTGCTTGCTTAATATTGATGATATGGGTAGTACAAGAGTAGATCTACCACGAGATCAGAGAGGCTAAACCCTAGAAGCTAGCCTATGGTATCATTATGTGTTATGGTTGTTGTCCTACGGACTAAAACCCTCCGGTTTATATAGACACCGGAGACGGTTAGGGTTACACAAGGTTGGTTACAAAGGAGGAGATATCCATATACGTATTGCCTAGCTTGCCTTCCATGCCAAGTAGAGTCCCATCCGGACACGAGACGAAGTCTTCAATCTTGTATCTTAATAGTCTAACAGTCCGACCAATGGAGATAGTCCGGCTATCCGGAGACCCCCTAATCCAGGACTCCCTCAGGTGCCAAAACGGGTCTAGATTGGTTTTCGGTGGCTACGGAGCCCCACGGCGGCGGAACTTCTGATCTAGGTTAACCCCGAAGGGTTTCGGAATATTTGGGAATTTATAGTGCAAAGAGGAGGTGCGGGAGGCCACCGAGGTGGGCACAACACACCTGGGCGTGCCAGGGGCCCCTGGCGCGCCCTGGTGGGTTATGACCCCCTTAGGGCACCCCCAGGCGCTGCTCCGGCCCATCGGGAGTCTTCTGGTCCATAAAAATCCACAAAAAGTTTTGCGGTGTTTGGACTCCGTTTGATATTGATTTTCTACAATGTAAAAAACAAGCAAAAAACAACAACTGGCACTGGGCACTGGTTCAATAGGTTAGTCCCAAAAAATGTTATAAAGTTGCTATTAAATGATTGTAAAACATCCAAGAATGATAACATATTGGCATGAATACTTCATAAATTATAGATACATTGGAGACGTATCAGCATCCCCAAGCTTAATTCCTACTCATCCTCGAGTAGGTAAATGATAAAAGAAATAATTTATGAAGTGTGAATGCTAGCAAAGTGCATAAGTTTGATCAATGATAATTTCAATCACTTTTCCTAGCATCATAACATCAATTCTTTCTTATACAACTTCTCATGTTATCGTGGCAACCAATTCACATGTTAAGGTTCAAACAATGAATTCTCTTGAAATCCAACAACCTATGTTCTTAGTCACCAAGCAATTGCAATTCAATCTATTCAACAGATTTTAAGTAAGAGCTCCACATACTCAACCATCATATAGTCTTCTATGATTTCTAACACTCACCGCATACACATGAGCAAAATGTTTCAACCGGACACATAGAAAGATAGGGGCTTATTGTTTTGCCTCCCAACGTATTCACCTCAAGGGTGATGTCAACAATAATAACTCATGCTACCCATATTCAACTGGACATATGTTCCTAGATCTTTCCTCACCACATGATGCTTACCAAAAGAGAAAATAAAAAGGAATAGAGAGGAGTACTTTGACTCTTTGCATAAAAGTAAATACTGAAAAGTAAAAGATAGGCCCTTCGCAGAGGGGAGTAGAGGTTTCCATGTGCTTATTTGTTTGTATGCTCAATCCCTTAGTGCAAAAGAACGTCAGGTTATAAGTTCGTACAACGCTCAATTTTCTCTTACACTACATGATTTTGCTCTTTTAGAAGCAATTTTTATTGCCTTATTGCACCGATAACAACTTACTTGAAGGATTTTCTCAATCCTTAGGTAGGTATGGTGGACTCTTGGAAATAAGATTTGGGTTTAAGGGTTTTTTGGATTCACAAGTAGTATCTCTACTTGGTGCGGAATTTTTGGCTAGCAAAGATGGGGGGCAAGCACCACATGTTGAAGGATCTATGACAATATAACTTCTGTGTGAATATGAACAAACATAAACCATTAGGTTGTCTTCCTTGTCCAACGTCAACAATTTTTGCATATAAAATTTTGATGGTGGCTCACAATCACAAAAGATTTCCATGATAGTGTATTTGCATATGAAAGTTCTCTTCCTTATACTAATTATTCGTGAATTGCTTGTATGACTAGTATTGTGATTGTCAAGCCTCAAAAGATTTCACTTTCTAAACCCAATGTGAAGCTACCACTAGGCATGATATGATTTCAACTTCGTGACATTTAATTTATTCAACAATTTAGTCATAGGATATAAAGTGAAGCACAAGAGTAAATGACATAGAAAAGAGCTTCGTTGACGGGATGTGAATGTCGCTTACTTAGCCTGCCTAGCAACTATTTGAGGACTCCATTTTATTTAAAAACTTTCAGATCTAAGTATTTTATTAAATCAGCAAGCAAAACAAAATAAAATGACAATCCAAGGATAGCATGCATCATGTGAAGAAGCAAAAACTTAGGCTCAACCGATACTAACCGATAATTGTTGAAGAAGAAAGGTGGGATGCCTACCGGGGCATCCCCAAGCTTAGATGCTTGAGACTTCTTGAATATTATCTTGGGATGACTTGGGAATCCCCAAGCTTGAGCTTTTTTTTCTCCTTAATTCTTCTCATACCACGGTTTTCCTAAATCTCAAAATCTTCATCCACACAAAACTCAACAAGAACTCGTGAGATAAGTTAGTATAAACCAATGCAAAATCCTTACCATTCTCTACTATAGAAAATAACTAAAATTATTATTCAACATTGCATACTAAATGCCTTTGCATATTTAATACTCCTATCCTCAAATAGAATCATTAAACAAGCAAACATATGGAAACAATGCAAACATAACAGCAATCTGCCAAACCAGTACAGTCTGTAAAGAATGCAAGAGTATCAATACGTATTAAACTCCAAAAATTATGAAAATATGGCACACTGTAGAAAATTTATCATAGCTCATTTTGCAAAAAGTTTCAACATTTTATCACATTCTGACTTTTCTAGGGAATTTTTGCAACAACGGTAAATTTTCTGTTTTCAAACAGCAACATGTATACTTGCAAAATAAGCATTGCAAAGGCTATCATTGCCACTTTTATTGAAATAAAAGATGCAGAACATTACTATAAATAACATAAAGCAAATCCTAACAAAATAAATTGACGCTCCAAGCAAAACACATATCATGTGACGAATGAAAACATGGCTCCAAATGAGGTTACCGATAATGTTGGACACACAAGAGGGGATGCCTTCCAAGGCATCCCCAAGCTTAGTTGCTTGGATCTTCCTTGAATATTACCTTGGGGTGCCTTGGGAATCCCTGAGCTTAGGGTCTTGTCAGTCCTCATTCTCCTCATATCTTCAATCACACAAAACTTAATGGAACTTTGTGAGATAGGTTAGTACGATAAAGAGCAAAACATTTCACTTTTGGTACTGTCAAAGACAAGATTCATAATTGTTCTCACACAGTGCCTACTCCAACATATCATTTCCACAATTTATATTGAGCAATATAAGCCATAGAAACTAGAAAACAAGCAAACTATGCATTGAAAACATAATTTGTCAAAAACAGAACAATCTGTAGTAATCTGTACTCCAACCATACTTCTGCTACTCCAAGAAATCTGAAAAATTAGGACAACCTAAGCAATTTGTATATTAATCTTCTGCAACAACTCAAATGCACTCTTCTGTTAAAAACTAGAATTATTTTCATGAGCGCAAAAGCTTCTATTTTTCAGCAAGATCAAAGCAACTATCACCCAACATGATCCTAAAGGCTTTACTTGGCACTTTGTTGAAACAAACGCAATAAAACATGTTCAGTGCAGTAGCATAATCATGTGAACACACAAAAACAATAGGTAAAAGTGTTCGGTTGTCTCCCGACAAGCGCTGCCGGGGTACTGATCCACGGGCACCTATGGGACCGGCGGACCGGGCCCTTTTCGGTTCGGCGGGGGCGGAGGTCGTGCAAAGAGCAAATCGAGGCGATGCACGCGAGCGATTTACCCAGGTTCGGGCCGCACGGATGCGTAAAACCCTACTCCTGCTTTGTGGTTTGTATTGATTTCTTGCTCGGGAGCGCGAAGTGCCACAGTACACTTCAGCATCTAACGAGACCGAGCGTGAGTGTTCGAACCCCCCTCTACGTTGCACACGGGCCTCCTTTTATATGCTCAAGGGGTCACCGACAGGTGGCAACGGAGGCAAAGGGTAAAAATGGAAAGGCGATGTGGTGGGCACAGCTACCTGCTACAGTGTATCATACCTAACCCTGACGGCAGGGGACAAGGGCCTTAAATGCCCGTCAGTGTCGCCTAAACAGTGCGAAAAGGGACCGCCAGGGACGCCACCGTTCGCCACGATGGCGATCTTGTCAGCGCCGCTTGCCACCGCACACCGCTGGCTGCACAGCCTCACGCCACGTACGTCTGGAAGGGCCCCAGAGCGACACGTTGGTGGATGTGCTGGAGCGCGGGCCCGGGGAGGTGGCTTGCCGCGGCAAGCGCCTTGCCGCTGTCGTTGTCTTGTCGCGTCCGGGAGCTTGTCGCTCACCGGGCCTTGCCGGGACGCGTGGTGCGCCGCGGCAAGTTCCTTGAAATGCCTTGGGTGGCCTTCCCGGCAAGCTCCTCTTGTCGGGGTCTTGGGATGCTTTTGTTAGCCTTCCTGGCAAGCTCCTCTTGCCGGGGCCTTGTCTCCTTGACTTGGATACTTTGTTATTGAATGGCTCCAAAGGAACCCCGGGGGACCTTGGCGGTCACCCGGCAAGCCTTGCCACGGGATGCTGCGACTGCCCGTGCACAAGTTCGGGATACTAGGGTACCCCTACTCTAGTACACCGATAGGAGCCCCCGGGCCTGGGCCATACACGGTGCCGAGCGCTGTTGGGCCAGGCCCAAAACAGGGCACGGGCACGCGCGGCCTAGGTTACGCCGTATCTTACTCCGTATCCACCGCGCCCTCCCCGAACGGCACGCGTTGAATGCGGCGTCGTGGGAGAGATCGTGGGTGGTTTCTTTATTCGGAAATGCGGAACGTCCGCCCCCTCCCTCTTTATAAACAGGGGAAACAGGGGCAGTTCGCCCACTTGCCCGTTGCCGTTCCAATCTCAGAAATCTCCGCCGCTCCCTCGCCTTCCCAAAGCTGAGAGAGAGAGAGAGCAGCGCTCCGCCCCCACATCGCCACCAGCACCACCGACGTCGTCGACCTCCTCCACTGCTTCCGCCATGGCTCCAAAAGCCGACAAGGGGAAGGCCGTGAAGTCGACCAAGGCGCAGCGGCTCGCGGCGCTGCGGAAGGAGCGGGTCGTCTTCCCCCCCCCCAAGCTTGGCGCGAAGGAGCTGAGGGAAAACTACTATCTTTTCTGGTCGGCGGAGACGCGCGCGCATCCGCGCACAAAGGTACTCCCCGCCGCTGCTTGGAAGAAAGCTCCGAATGGATACCCCTTTTTTGCTCTGTTCTTCTACTGCGGGCTCTGCCCGCCTTTCTCTTATTTCTTCTGCGACATCATGAATACCTATGGATTCCACCTCCTTGACTTCACCCCCAACGCCATTCTGACGATGGCAGTTTTCGCACATCTCTGCGAAAACTTTGTCGGAGTCCTTCCCAACGTAGCCCTCTTCCGCCAGAAGGAGAAGATAGTTGTATGGACCAGGCGTTGCTCAAGGAAGTTTCGCCTTGCCGGGAAGCAAACAACAGAAAAGCTAAGTTGCCAAAGTTTGAGCAATCAAATTTTTTAAAATTTTAAGTTATCTCCCTTGAACGACCACACTTTGTATGGAAAACCTGTGCGCGGAGGAACCAACTCGTAGCTAGTTGCGCCCTTACTTTGCTTCGAGTCCGCTCAGCAACTTAAGTGAGCCGCTAGCGCCCTTACTTTGTTTCGAGTTCGCTCAGCAACTTAAGTGAGCTGCAACTAGTTGCGACAAGGTTTCTTGCCGGTAGCGGCACCGCCAGCAGGCTGCTGACGTCCCGCACTCAGCGCTCGCGGCCCAGGTCCTTGCACCGGCAAGTTCCCTAAAAGCGTAGGGTAAAAAGACATACAAAGGGAGGGATCAAGTAAAGGGAATAACATTGCAATCATTCCATAGAACAAAGCTATATTACAAAGATAGCTTGTCGCAGCTCTAATAGATTGTTTTCATGACATAATAAACAGCGACAAGGAAAGAAGAAATGGGCGGCCTAATCTACGTGATCTCCTTCGACCCTCTTGATCCCGCTCACCTTGTCCACAATGGGTGCGACAAGGGCCTTGAGCTCCTCCAGATCAGCTTCCGGCGGCAAGGTCCTGAGGATGTTGGTGAGGCGGAGGCCCGGATTGCGGAAGGCCACCTTCATCAACACTTTCTGAAGAGCTCCCGCGCAGATCTTGCGCGATTCGTCGGCCAGCTGCTTGGGGATCCTTTCCCGGAGCCGCTGAAGGGCCGTCGCCACGCCCTTGAAGAATAGGACGAGCTTGGCGCTGGGTTGGAGGTTGTCATCGGAGGGATATCCGAGATCCTCCATCCCCAGCTGCGCCAGCTCCTTGTCGATATCTGTGGCGGCGTTCACCAGACTCTCCGTCCAGTGCATCACAGTCTCCCTGAAGGCGTTCTGGGCGGTGGCAGCGCTCTCCAACAGCGCCTTGTCGGCCTTGATTTCCTCCTTCAAGGCCGCCTCCCGCTTCTTGGCGCTGTCCAGAGTCTTGGTCAAAGTGGTTAGCTTCAACTCAAGATCCACGTTGGAGACCTTGGCGGCGCTGAGCTCTCTGCCCTTCTCGGCGAGATTGGCTTCTAGCTGCGCCGCCCTCGTCTTCAACTCCTCCTTGGTGGCCTCGGCGGCGGCGGCGGCGTCCTCTGCTTGTTTGAGGGCTTCACCGAGCTTTCCCTCGCATGCGGCAAGCTCCTCCTCGTGGGAGTCGAGATTGACCTTCCGCTGCGCCAGCTCGCCCTCCTCCGCGGCTAGCTTCACAGCGGCAAGTCGCTGCCGCTCTTCGACTTCGGCCTTCTCAAGGAGGAAGGCCTTCTGCGCTTCAGCGAGCTGCTCCCGCTCCTCCGCCAGGGATCGGACGGCTTCCCGGTGGAAACCCCCGAGCTCTTCCGCGCGTTTTTCAATGTCTGCTCCCGCCTTCGCGACAAGCGCCTCGCGGGATTCTAGCTTGGCTTGCCGCGCGCGGTAGAGCGACATCAACTTCCGCAGCAGCCGCTCTTCTTCGGGCTCGTTGCTGCTGCTGCTTGGCGCGTCGACCAGCTTCAACCCCGCGGAGGCAAGCACTTCTCCGTCGAAGATCTCCCCCTCGACCGGCGCCCTGGAGCTTGACACCCAGGGGAGGTTGATGAAGACGCCTTCGCCGGCCTTTAAGTAAATGCCCGGCTGGGGCTCCTCGGTGCTTGGCGCTGCGGCTTCTACGGACGGGTCGGCGGTCGGTGTAGCGCCTGGCGCTCCTGCGGCCTCTGGGCCGTCAGTACGATCGCCAGATCCCTCGCCAGTTGCCACGGCGCCAGCCTTGGCGGCCTCGGCGCCGGCGGGATCACCCGCGCCGGCTATGTCCTCGGCGGCGACCTCGGTCTCCATCCGCTCCGCGGCAGATGGGTCTGACAGCCGGCAAGGGGAGAAGAGTCAAGCAACATCCAGCAAAAACTCAAGAAGATCAAAAGAAGAAGAACCCAAGGGAAGTTTTGAAGCAAGAGGAGTACCTGCACCAGGCTCTGCAGTAGTGGTCTCCACCGTCGGGGGGCCGCTGGTGCTGTCCCTTGCCGGAGAACCCTCCCTTGCCGGAGACTTCTCCCTTACCGGGAAGCCCTCCCTCGCCAGAGAGTTCTCCCTTGTCAGGGAATTCTCCCTTGGCTCCTGGTGGGGCTGCTCGGCTCCTACACAAGTCAACAAGCAGATATCAGCAAAGACAAGTACCCATGCGCGCCTCACAGCAGAAAGCAAATCAAACACTTACGCTGGGGGCTGCCCTGGAGAAAAGTCGCCGGGTCCGGCAAGGTTGTCTCGGGCGCGCCACCTGCTGTCGCAGTAGGCTCATCCTCGATGACGATCATGGGGACCTTGGCTCTCTTTTCCGCTCTCTGGGCCAGAGTCCTAAAGAGGAACAAGTTCAGAGAAAAGCAAGTGAGAAACAAGACAAACGACAAGAACTGGAGAACTACAAGTACAGCAAGAGAAGCTTACTCTTCTTCTTCTTCCTCGTCGGAGCTTAACGCGGAGAAGTCGAAGCCCGGCGCGCGCCCGGCGGGAGGAGGCGGAGGAGAAGCTTCCCTTGGCCGCTTGGCGGGAGCAGTGGCGGCGGTCTGAGACGACCCCGCTCCGGCTGTCGGCGCAGCGTGAGCAGCGGCAGGAACTGAAGCGGTGGTCCGGCTAGACTCCGCTCCAGTTGCCGTCGCAGCATGAGGCGCTCCCGCGGCAACGGTGTTTGCCGCGGTGGAGCGTGTCACGCGGCGTGGCGACTGTTGACCCGCTTGCCGCTCCGTCATGTCACCGACCTTGCGGAGACGCCTTCTTGGCGGGGATGGAGGCTCTGCTTGCGGTGGGCTGTCTGAAGACGAGGTGGAAGAGGAGTTGATTTCCAACGAGCCGCTCGTGTCCTTGGCGGGCTCGCTCGGCTCGGCGCCACGCCCGGCAAGCTCCTTCTTGCCGGTGGGCTCCCCTCGCTCGGCACGGCTTGCCGCCTCCGCTGCATCTGCTTCCTCCATAGTGAACCCAAATTCACCCGCGGCTGCGGCTGCCTCCTCTAGCCTAGTGGCGATGAGCACCATCTCTGCATCCGTGGTGTCGCAGGTGAGACCGTCCTTCTCGTCGGGGCGGATTGGCACCTCCACCAAGTCATCGAAGAACTGCTGCACCACCTCGTCTGCAGGCTCCTGCCAAGTTGGCACGATCCCGTGCGAGTCGCACTCCGGCATCATTGCGCGGATGCGGTCGAGCGAGGAGTTGTTGCACAAAGGAATGACGCCCCCCGGCAACCTGAACACCTCGGGATGTTGGGGGTCATACTTGAACAGTTCCTGCAGCATCGCGTTGAGCTCCAGGACTGTGAAGTTGTAGTTGAGGCCCGGCCGCAGCCTCATGATATCTGCCGCGTTCTTGAACTCCCAAGTGGGCCTCCCCCGTTCCTGCAGGGGGGCGATGCGGCGGCGAAGGAAGTCTGCGCCAACAGCGCCAACAGTAAGCCCGGCAAGCCTCAGGCGCAGGATCCTGGTGACAGCAATCTTCAGCTTGTCGTCCTCCGGGGCCACGTCACTCCAATCGCTGCCGCGGGCTACTAGGGTTCGGCGCCGGGTGGTGAATGGCTGCGGGCTCTCCTCGTCAATCCAACACCAATCAGCTCTCCACTCCTCCCACTTGTCGCGGAATTCTCCCTCCAGATAGGTCTCCTTCTTGCCGGCCCTTGAGATCCAGGCGATTCCGCTGGATAGAGCCTCTCCTCTCTCTACTCGGGGTATGAAGAAGTGGCGGAAGAGGGCTACGTTGGGAAGGACTCCGACAAAGTTTTCGCAGAGATGTGCGAAAACTGCCATCGTCAGAACGGCGTTGGGGGTGAAGTCAAGGAGGTGGAATCCATAGGTATTCATGATGTCGCAAAAGAAATCAGAGAAAGGCGGGCAGAGCCCGCAGTAGAAGAACAGAGCAAAAAAGGGGTATCCATTCGGAGCTTTCTTCCAAGCAGCGGCGGGGAGTACCTTTGTGCACGGATGCGCGCGCGTCTCCGCCGACCAGAAAAGATAGTAGTTTTCCCTCAGCTCCTTCGTGCCAAGCTTGGGGGGGAAGACGACCCGCTCCTTCCGCAGCGCCGCGAGCCGCTGCGCCTCGGTCGACTTCACGGCCTTCCCCTTGTCGGCTTTTGGAGCCATGGCGGAAGCAGTGGAGGAGGTCGACGGCGTCGGTGGTGCTGGTGGCGATGTGGGGGCGGAGCGCTGCTCTCTCTCAGCTTTGGGAAGGCGAGGGAGCGGCGGAGATTTCTGAGATTGGAACGGCAACGGGCAAGTGGGTGAACTGCCCCTGTTTCCCCTGCTTATAAAGAGGGAGGGGGCAGACGTTCCGCATTTTCGAATAAAGAAACCACCCACGATCTCTCCCACGACGCCACATTCAATGCGTGCCGTT
Organism: Triticum urartu; assembly: GCF_003073215.2. NCBI lineage: Eukaryota > Viridiplantae > Streptophyta > Magnoliopsida > Poales > Poaceae > Triticum > Triticum urartu. The sequence continues at coordinate 195,653,964 of NC_053027.1, read as the reverse complement.
CGGGGAGGGCGCGGTGGATACGGAGTAAGATACGGCGTAACCTAGGCCGCGCGTGCCCGTGCCCTGTTTTGGGCCTGGCCCAACAGCGCTCGGCACCGTGTATGGCCCAGGCCCGGGGGCTCCTGTCGGTGTACTAGAGTAGGGGTACCCTAGTATCCCGAACTTGTGCACGGGCAGTCGCAGCATCCCGCGGCAAGGCTTGCCGGGTGACCGCCAAGGTCCCCCGGGGTTCCTTTGGAGCCATTCAAGAACAAAGTATCCAAGTCAAGGAGACAAGGCCCCGGCAAGAGGAGCTTGCCGGGAAGGCTAACAAAAGCATCACAAGACCCCGGCAAGAGGAGCTTGCCAGGAAGGCCACCCAAGGCATTTCAAGGAACTTGCCGTGGCGCACCACGCGTCCTGGCAAGGCCCGATGAGCAACAAGCTCCCGGACGCGACAAGACAACGACAGCGGCAAGGCGCTTGCCGCGGCAAGCCACCACTCCGGGCCCGCGCTCCAGCACATCCACCAACGTGTCGCTCTGGGGCCCTTCCAGACGTACGTGGTGTGAGGCTGTGCAGCCAGCGGTGTGCGGTGGCAAGCGGCGCTGACAAGGTCGCCATCGTGGCGAACGGTGGCGTCCCTGGCGGTCCCTTTTCGCACTGTTTAGGCGACACTGACGGGCATTTAAGGCCCTTGTCCCCTGCCGTCAGGGTTAGGTATGATACACTGTAACAGGAAGCTGTGCCCACCACAGCGCCTTTCCATTTTTACCCTTTGCCTCCTTTGCCACCTGTCGGTGACCCCTTGAGCATATAAAAGGAGGCCCGTGTGCAACGTAGAGGGGGGTTCAAACACTCACGCTCGGTCTCGTTAGCTGCTGAAGTGTACTGTAGCACTTCGCGCTCCCGAGCAAGAAATCAATACAAACCACAAAGCAGGAGTAGGGTTTTACGCATCCGTGCGGCCTGAACCTGGGTAAATCGCTCGCGTGCATCGCCTCGATTTGGTCTTTGCACGACCTCCGCCCCCGCCGAACCGAAAAGGGCCCGGTCCACCGGTCCCATAGGTGCCCGTGGATCAGTACCCCGGCATCTTTGGCGCGCCAGGTAGGGGGCGTCGAAGTTGTGTGAACCAGATCCGGCGTTCTCGCGAGCTAGATCTTCATCATCTTCATCAACATGCCGCCAAAGAAGAAGGTTTCGGAGGCAGCTGCTCCGTCTGCGCCGAACCCACCATCGCCGGAGCAAACGGCTGATGGGGCGGGCGCCGGCGGAAGAACGCGCGTTGACGAGGGAGCTCAAGGTGCTGCCAGGTCCAAGGACAAGGCTGCGCTGCCCACCGGCGGCGTAGCCGGCTCCCACAACGACCGGGCGCACTCCAAGACCTCCGCGTCCGTACATGCACCACGCCCGTCTCAAGAGGCGCGGGATCGGCAGCGTCATGGTACTCACGGTACCATGCGTTTGCTAGAGCAAGATTGAGCTGGTGGATCTCGGAGCGCTCAAGACAACCATGCACACCAGCATGCTGGCGCGAGCGAGGCACGGTCGCCTGGACAGGCTACTGCTCCTTCTAACGTGGTTAGAAGTCCGAGCATATCCCGCTCCTCGCATCGTTCACCACCGCCGCCTGCCACTGCGGCAGAAGCTTTGGCGCGAGCTCAGCTGCTCCTAGACTACCCTCCAACGGCGGACAAGATCGACGACTGGAGGGCTACCATCCAGACTCTCATCGGCCGAGCACGTCGCAGCCACGGCAAGCCAGCCAGGCACGAGCCGGAGACGACAAGACTGGTGGGGGTGCAACTACCGTGCACTCTCCGCCCCGAAGGCCAAGATCGCCGACTCACCGGATCCACCTCGACAGCGACTGCACCGCATCGTCAGATCCGCGAGCTCGTCGCGATCAGCGCCAAGTTCTTCAAGAACGACAACAAGAAGACGCTCGTACTCGCATCGAGTGCCGGAGAGAAGCGCGACGTCAGTCAGACCAGCACGCTGAGCCCTCTATTGACATGCATGCGCCAGGGGAACCAGGCGACTTGCCGTACACGGTAGGTTGCCCTGCGTTCACTCGTGAGCTGCGGCAAGTCCAGTGGCCCAGCACAAAGAATTTCAAACCAGACGTACCAGAGAAGTACGACGGCAAGTCGCATCCGTCGGAGTTCCTCAGCATCTACACCATCGCGGTGCAGGCTGCCGGGGGGCGAGACGACAAGATCCTTGCCAACTACTTCCCGTTGGTGCTCAAGCCCAACATCAGGCCCTGGCTCATGCACTTGCTGGACAACTCCATATCCTCCTGGGCAGACCTGTGCCATCAGTTTGTTGGCGCCTTTACAGGCGGCCACAAACCTCATGGCCAAGAGAGTGACCTTCATCTGCTCGCCCAGAAGGAAGGAGAGCCCCTGCGCAAGTACATTCAGAGGTTCAGCCGTGTACAGTACAACATCCCAGACGTCCACCCCGCCGCGGTCATCAGCGCATTTCATCAGAACGTGCGTAACCGCAAGATGCGGGAGGAGATGGCGATGTGCAGGATCAGAGACGTCAGTGAGCTGTATGCCCTGGCCAACAAGTGTGCACGTGCTGAAGAAGGGAGGAGACTCCCCGGAGAGAATGCAAGAGCAGGAGGATCTGACAGCGAGGATACTGCCCCAGCAAAGAAGAACCGGCGGCGGAACAGGAGGAAGAAAGGCAAAGAGGTGCTAGTCGTTGAGCAGTCCGGCAACGAAGGTGGCGCTAAGAAGGCTGCAGTTGGTAGCTCCGGCAAGGAGATTGCCGCGTGCACCAACTGTCAGGCTGTGGCAGTCGCCGACAAGCAGGACGGCACCGACAAGCAGTACTGCAAGATTCACCGCACCAAGGGCCACGACCTCCAGAGCTGCAAGAAGGTCGAGCAGCTTGTTCAGCAGCAAAAGGCTGAGTACGAGCGACGCGACAAGGAGAGGGCCCAAGGAGGTGCTGGAGAATCTGGCAAGAAGCGCGCCGGCCGGAGAGGACGCCGCGGCAAGGCCAAGCAGCGGCAAGGAGGTAGACCCCCCCACCCCCCCCCCCCCCCCCCCCCCCCCGCGGCCGCGACAACGATGAAGACGACGATGATGACGAAGACATGGATGATGTTGAGACCAATGAGCAGGAGTTTCAGAAAGCCACAGAGGTCTTGTGCGTTGACGGCGGTGCCTCTCTGCATACTTCACACCGCCAACTCAAGCAGTGGGTGCGGGAAGTCAATGCAGCAGAGCCACCTGTCGAATCGCGCAAACTTCTGATATGGTCCATAACGCCTATCATCTTCGACATTGAGGATCACCCTGATCGCACAACTGCGGTCGGGTGTTTGCCGATGTTGGTTTCACCAACTATCTGCAACCTCAAGGTCACCAAGATGCTAGTTGACGGCGGGGCCGGCTTGAACCTGATCTCCTCCGCTGTACTCCAAAAACTCCAGATCCCTGACAGTGAGCTTGAAGAGACCGGCACATTCCAAGGAATCAACCCGGGAAGGAGCAAGCCGAAGGGGAAAGTCACGCTGCCGATGACATTTGGCAGCGAGCTCAACTTCAGGATTGAGAGGGTCACATTTGACGTTGCCAATATCCCATTGCCTTACAATGGGATACTTGGCCGTCCAGCACTCGCCAAGTTCATGGCAGCCTCTCACTACGCATATAACATGCTGAAGATGCCAGGCCCGATAAGCGTCATTTCTGTCCCTGGCGACAAGAAGGATGCACTTATCTGTGCCGACAAGATCTACCGGGAAGCAGCAGCCGCAGCAGATCACAAGCCACTTGCCGCTGAAGCTCCTGGGGGGAAGAAGACCAAGTTCGGCAAGAGTTCTGATGCCCACTCCGGCAAGCGCACCTCTTCGGAGTGCTGCGCTGCCGTCGAGGACGCACCATCGAGCTCCACCGGCAAGTGTAAGAAGACGATGGCAGCTCCGCCAGAGACGAAAAAGGTGTCCGCCAAGGAGGACGGCACTGGTGGTACCTTCACCATCAGTGCCACTCTCGACCCCAAATAGGAAAGCGCGCTCGTTGCTTTCCTGCGGGCGAATGTCGACGTGTTTGCGTGGCAACCGTCTGACATCCCCGGTGTTCCCAGGAAAGTGATTGAGCACCACCTTGCCGTTTGTCCTCATGCGCGGCCCGTCAAGCAGAAGGTCAGGAAGCAGGCAGTGGAGCGCCAAGAATTCATTGCAGAAGAAATCAAGAAATTGGAAGCAGCAGGACTTGTCAGAGGAGTGCTCCATCCTACGTGGTTGGCCAATCCTGTAGTCGTGCGCAAGGCAAGTGGGAAATGGAGACTTTGTATCGATTTTACCGATGTTAACAAAGATTGTCCCAAAGACCCATTTCCTTTGCCACGCATTGACCAGATTGTTGACTCCACAGCCGGATGTGATTTGCTTTCATTTCTTGACGCATACTCAGGATATCATCAGATCTTCATGGCAGAAGAAGATGAGGAGAAGACCGCATTTATTACTCCATGTGGCACGTACTGTTTCGTACGAATGCCTTTCGGATTAAAAAATGCCGGTTCAACATTTGCAAGAGTCGTCCATGTCGCTCTTGAGCTGCAAATACACAGAAATGTGGAAGCCTACATGGATGATATAGTAGTCAAGAGCAAGGACAGGGCAACTTTGATCCAAGATTTAGACGAGACCTTTGCAAATCTGCGCAAGATCAGCCTCAAGCTCAACCCAAAGAAGTGTGTGTTTGGAGTCCCCTCCGGCAAGCTTCTCGGGTTCTTCATGTCTCAGCGGGGAATTGAAGCCAATCCCGACAAGGTCAAGGCCATTGAGCAGATTGAAGCACCCAAGCGCGTCAAAGATGTACAAAGACTTGCCGCTTGCGTGGCTGCTCTCAGCAGGTTTATCTCTAGGTCTGCTGAGCGCGCCCTGCCCTTTTTCAAATTATTGAAAAAGGCAGGTCCAATGAGATGGACTCCAAAAGCGGAGGCTACGCTGCAGGACTTGAAGAGATACCTGTCCTCCCCTCCAATACTTGTCGCACCTAAGCCACAAGAGAAGTTGCTGCTATACATAGCGGCAACCAATCAAGTGGTTAGTGCTGCGTTAGTAGCAGAGAGGGAGGCAGATGACGAGCCCGCAACCACGGCAAGCACATCTAGCGACAAGCAGGGTGCTCTCCCGACAAATTCTGGTCCCGACAAAGGTGAACCTGTGCAGATGCACGAGGAGATACAGAAGAAAATGGTGCAGCGCCCAGTTTACTTTGTCAGCTCCCTTCTGCAGGGGGCTAGGTCAAGGTACTCTGGTGTGCAGAAATTCCTTTTCGTCCTTCTCATGGCCTTGAGAAAGCTGCGCCATTACTTCCAAGCACACGAGATCACAGTTGTCACTCGCTTTCCGCTGAAGAGGATACTACAGAATCCAGAAGCGACAGGCAGGATTGTTGAGTGGGCACTGGAACTGTCAAGCTTTGGCCTCAAGTTTGAGAGCACTTCAACTATTCAGAGCAGAGCATTGGCAGAATTTATAGCAGAATGGACGCCAACACCAGATGAAGAAATTCCAGAAACGAGCATCCCCGTCAAGGAAGCGAGCAAAGAGTGGCTGATGTACTTTGATGGTGCCTTTTCGCTGCAAGGCACCGACGCTGGTGTGCTGCTTGTCGCACCCACCGGAGAGCACCTCAAGTACGTAGTCCAGATGCACTTTCCCAAGGAGCAAGCAACAAACAATATGGCAGAGTATGAGGGCTTGCTTGCCGGTCTCAGGATCGCGGCAGACCTTGGGATCAAAAAGCTCATTGTCAGGGGTGACTCGCAGCTTGTCGTCCGTCAAGTAAACAAGAATTATCAGAGTCCGTTGATGGAAGCTTATGTTGACGAAGTGAGAAAGCTAGAAGAGCACTTTGACGGCCTACAAATGGAACATGTTCCAAGAGCTCAGAACGCCATTGCAGATAGCCTGTCAAAGTGCGCCGCACTTAAGTTACCTGTGGAACCAGGGATCTTTGTGCTCAAGCTGACTCAACCGTCCGTGACGCCATCAACTGGACAGAGCAAGAAGAGGAAGTTGGTTTCTGGTGACTATTTGCCGGCAGAGCTTCCCGAAGCCGTCGCCAAGAAGGTCCCCAAGATCAACGCCAAGAGCGCTGCGGAGCAATCTGCTCCGGCAAGCCCTAGGGTTTGTTCCGATGAAGCAGAAGCTCCCGACAAGTTTTGCTCCGGCATGCTTGCCGGGGAACGTCACGCTCCGGCAGAGCCGCAGGTTCTTGCCGTAGAAGCGGATGTTCCTGCAGCAGGCCCTAAGATCAACGCCAAGAGCGCTGAGGAGCAGTCTGCTCCAGCAAACCCCAGGGTTTGTTCCATTGAAGCAGAAGCTCCCGGCAAGTTTTGCTCCGGCAAGCTTGCCGGGGAACGTCACGCTCCGGCAGAGCCACAGGTTCTTGCCGTTGAAGCGGATGTTCCCGCAGCAGCAGATTTGCCTTTAGTCCTTGTTGTCGAGCCACAAGCTCCAGCATGGGCGCAGCAGATTGTCCGTTTCCTTCAGACAGGAGAGCTTCCCGAAGAGCAAGAAGAAGCGGAAAGAGTAGCCCGACAGTCAAGTATGTACTAGTTTGTCGACAAGACACTGTACAGAAGAAGACTCAACGGTGTGAAATTGAAGTGTTATTCACCGGGAAGACGGACAGAAGCTGTTGGCAGAGATACATGGAGGCATATGTGGTCACCACATTGGCGCAAGAGCACTTGTCGGCAAAGCATTCCGGCAAGGTTTCTTCTGGCCAACAGACCTCCAGGATGCAACTGCACAAGTAACCAAGTGTGAAGCATGCCAGTTCCATTCCAAGCAGATACACCAGCCAGCTCAAGCTCTCCAGACGATCCCTTTATCCTGGCCATTTTCGGTCTGGGGGCTCGACATCCTCGGCCCCTTTCCCCGAGCTGTCGGGGGCTTTGAGTACTTGTACGTTGCAATCGACAAGTTCACAAAGTGGCCGGAAGTGGAAACAGTGAGGAAGGTGACAGCACAGTCAGCAGTCAAGTTCTTCAGGTCGATTGTTTGCCGCTTCGGGATCCCTAACAGGATAATCACCGACAACGGTACACAATTCACGAGCCGCACCTTCATGCAGTACGTCCAAGATCTTGGTGCCAAGGTCTGCTTCGCTTCTGTTTCTCACCCGAGAAGCAACGGTCAAGCGGAGAGGGAAAATGCTGAAGTGCTGCGCGAGCTCAAGACCAGAACTTTCGACAGGCTGCACAAGTGCGGAAGAAACTGGATCGAGGAGCTGCCGGTGGTTCTTTGGTCGATCAGGACGACGCCAAATCGAGCCACTGGCCAGACACCTTTCGCTCTAGTCTATGGAGCAGAGGCAGTTATCCCCACGGAACTCGTATACGGGTCACCTCGAGTGCTCGCTTATGATGAGCTCGAGCAAGAGCAGCTGCGACAAGATGACACGCTGCTCCTTGAGGAAGACCGTCTTCAGGCTGCTGTGCGAGCTGCTCACTACCAGCAAGCTTTGCGCCGCTACCATAGCCGCAAAGTTAACGCCAGAAGTCTCGAGGAAGGCGACCTTGTTCTTTGGCGAGTTCAGTCCGCCAAGAATTCCAACAAGTTGACGCCGAAGTGGGAAGGCCCTTACCGGGTGAAATGAGTCACTAGGCCTGGCGCTGTCCGCCTTGAGACCGAAGATGCCATTCCGGTGAGCAACTCCTGGAACATTGAGCATCTTCGTAAGTTTTACCTGTAAGGCGCGGTTGTCGGAACCTGTTCCGGCAACCACCTTTTGTACAAGTCTTGCCGCTGTTGCATGTAATCCTTTGTACAAAGCCGGGCGCAGACCCCGTGCATAAGTAAAGCTCATGTGCTCCGCACATTTTGTCGATTTCATGCTTTCTATTTTTTGCATATATGATCTGACACTTTGTGCAGCACCTACCCCACGGTAAGCAATAACGAGCCGTAAGGCTCCATATCTCTATTTTCTCTCCTTTCTTTTTTCTCAAGGAAAAGAGGGTTCCCTCGCCCACAAGTTGCCGGGGGGGAAGGAGAAGATAGTGGTATGGACTAGGCGTCACTCAAGGAAGTTTCGCCTTGCCGGGAAGCAAACAACAGAAAAGCTAAGTTGCCAAAGTTTGAGCAATCTTGGCCTTTGGGGCGGAGAGTGCACAGTAGTTGCACCCCCACCAGTCTTGTCGTCTCTGGCTCGTGCCTGGCTGGCTTGCCACGGCTGCGACGTGCTCGGCTGTCGAGGAGTGTCGCCGTTGGCGAAGCCGATGAGAGTCTGGATGGTAGCCCTCCAGTCATCGATCTTGTCCGCCGTTGGAGGGTAGTCTAGGAGCAGCTGAGCTCGCGCCAAAGCTTCTGCCGCAGTGGCGGGCGGCGGTGGCGAACGGTGCGAGGAGCGGGATATTCTCGGACTTCTAACCACGTTAGAAGGAGCAGTAGCCTGTCCAGGCGACCGTGCCTCGCTCGCGCCAGCATGCTGGTGTGCATGGTGGTCTTGAGCGCTCCGAGATCCACCAGCTCGATCTTGGTCTAGCAAACGCATGGTACCATGAGTACCATGACGCTGCCGATCCCGCGCCTCCTAAGATGGGCGCGGTGCATGTACGGACGCGGAGGTCCTGGAGTGCGCCCAGTCGTTGTGGGAGCCGGCTACGCCGCCGGTGGGCAGCGCAGCCTTGTCCTTGGACCTGGCAGCACCGTGAGCTCCCTCGTCAACACGCGTTCTTCCGCCGGCGCCCGCCCCATCAGCCGTTTGCTCCGGCGATGGTGGGTTCGGCGCAGACGGAGCAGCTGCCTCCGAAACCTTCTTCTTCGGCGGCATGTTGATGAAGATGATGAAGATCTAGCTTGCGAGAACGCCGGATCTGGTTCACACAACTTCGACGCCCCCTACCTGGCGTGCCAAAGATGCCGGGGTACTGATCCACGGGCACCTATGGGACCAGCGGACCGGGCCCTTTTCGGTTCGGCGGGGGCGGAGGTCGTGCAAAGAGCAAATCGAGGCGATGCACGCGAGCGATTTACCCAGGTTCGGGCCGCACGGAGGCGTAAAACCCTACTCCTGCTTTGTGGTTTGTATTGATTTCTTGCTCGGGAGCACGAAGTGCTACAGTACACTTCAGCAGCTAACGAGACCGAGCGTGAGTGTTCGAACCCCCCTCTACGTTGCACACGGGCCTCCTTTTATATGCTCAAGGGGTCACCGACAGGTGGCAACGGAGGCAAAGGGTAAAAATGGAAAGGCGCTGTGGTGGGCACAGCTACCTCCTATAGTGTATCATACCTAACCCTGACGGCAGGGGACAAGGGCCTTAAATGCCCGTCAGTGTCGCCTAAACAGTGCGAAAAGGGACCGCCAGGGACGCCACCATTCGCCACGATGGCGATCTTGTCAGCGCCGCTTGCCACCGCACACCGCTGGCTGCACAGCCTCACGCCACGTACGTCTGGAAGGGCCCCAGAGCGACACGTTGGTGGATGTGCTGGAGCGCGGGCCCGGAGAGGTGGCTTGCCGCGGCAAGCGCCTTGCCGCTATCGTTGTCTTGTCGCGTCCGGGAGCTTGTCGCTCACCGGGCCTTGCCGGGACGCGTGGTGCGCCGCGGCAAGTTCCTTGAAATGCCTTGGGTGGCCTTCCCGGCAAGCTCCTCTTGCCGGGGTCTTGGGATGCTTTTGTTAGCCTTCCCGGCAAGCTCCTCTTGCTGGGGCCTTGTCTCCTTGACTTGGATACTTTGTTCTTGAATGGCTCCAAAGGAACCCCGGGGGACCTTGGCGGTCACCCGGCAAGCCTTGCCGCGGGATGTTGCGACTGCCCGTGCACAAGTTCGGGATACTAGGGTACCCCTACTCTAGTACACCGACAAGCGCTTTTCTTTAATGCCTTTTAGCTCGCATAAAAAAAATAAGAATTGAAACATGAAGAGAGCATCATGGAGCATATGACTAGCACATTTAGGTCTAACCCACTTACTATGCATAGGGATTTTGTGAGCAAACAACTTATGGGAACAAGAATCAACTAGCATAGGAAGGCAAAACAAGTGCAACTTCAAAACAATCAACACATATTGAACAAACTTGATATTATTGAGGTATGTAGAGCATAACTTCCTTCCTCACCATAATTTTCAGAAACATCATGAATAGATTCAACAATATAGCTATTCCATACAACACTCTTTTCATGATGCACAAGCATAGAAGATTTATTACTCTTTATGGCATACATGTCATCATAATAATCATCATAGATAACAACTTCATTGTCATAGTCAATTGAAACCTCTTCGAAAATAGTGGATGTATCACTAAATAAAGTCATGACCTCTCCAAATCCACTTTCATCAATATTGTAATAAGATTCAATACCCTCCGAAATAGTGGGATCACTACTACCTAGAGTTGACACTCTTCCAAAGCCACATTCATCAATGTAATCATCATAAATAGGAGGCATTCTATCATCATAATAAATTTTCTTATCGAAAGTAGATGGAATCAAAGGATCATAACCATTAAGCAAAGCATCCCCAAGCTTAGGACACGCATTATTTCCAGCAAATAAATCTTCAAACATATCATACTCATCAAACATAGCATCCCCAAGCTTGTGGTTTTGCATATCATCACAATCATTCTTATCAATAGCATGAATGGCACCAATAGTATAGCAAACATTATTATCATATTCTTCCAAGAAAGTGCTAAAAATATTTTCAAGATCATAAGGGATATCATTTTATTCCCAATCATAATCATCACAACAAGCAATAGGCATAACAAAATCATCACCAATATCATAATCCTCCATCAAAATATTTGATTCACTTTCATGAGGCACGATGGTGATGGGAGCAAAATTATTTTGGAGAGATACCTTTTTACCTCTATTCTTTCTTCTTTTCTTCTTCTACACCACACCATGTGTGGGTATAATTAATTTTTTCAAGCTTCTTGTTGAAGAGATTGATTGTATAGGAAGCTCCTCCTCGTTACCTGATTCATCATAATAAACAGTAGGAGGGTACTGGGAAATATTTTCCGTTTCATTTGTACTCTCTTCATATTCCATTTGTTTTCTTGACTTTAGATATTTGGCAATATAAGGATTCTCAGTGCAATTTACCGCACAGAACATATAAATTTCCTCTAGATCAAAATCAAGAAATCTCTCGAGATTAAATTTTGGAATAGCCATAGTTATACGTTTCATTTCCTCATACCCCAAAACAAGACTAAGCTCTTTTTGATGCTCAAGGGTAATCAAGTTATCATAATTTTTGGACACGATTTGATCATGAAAGAATTTACATTGGAGATTTAAATGACCATGTTCATTGTGAAGTTCACAAGGATGGCGTAAAAAATTAAACCTTTCAGCACAATCATCTAGCCTCTCTTGCAACTTTTTCGTTTCTAAATATTTATGCTTCTTACAAAATCTATCTTCCCTATTTGGTGTGCAATTGCACTCCCAATTCACTCCACAAAAGTGACATGCTTATAAGAAACATCTTTGTCATGACTTGTGCAATCATCAGTAGCATTTTGGATATTCAAAGAATTTATACTAACAACATTGCAATCATGCTCATCACTCAAATATTTTGTGCCAAACATTTTATTGATTTCTTCTTCTAACAATTGAGCACAATTTTCCGAACCATCATTTTCAAGAAACATATTATAAATATGATCAATAATATGATGCAAGCTCAATTCCATTTTTTGTAGTTTTCTTTTATAAACCAAACTAGTGATAAAACAAGAAAATAAAAGCTTCAATTGCAAGATCTAAAGATATACCTTCAAGCACTCACCTCCCCGGCAATGGCACCAGAAAAGAGCTTGATGTCTACTACACAACTTTATTCTTGTAGACACGTGTTGGGCCTCCAAGCGTAGAGTTTTGTAGGACAGTAGCAATTTTACCTCAAGTGGATGACCTAAGGTTTATCAATCCGTGAGAGGTGTAGGATGAAGATGGTCTCTCTCAAACGATCCTACAACGAAATACAAGAAATCTCTTGTGTCCCCAACACACCCAATACAATGGCAAATTGTATAGGTGCACTAGTTCGGTGAAGAGATGTTGATAAAAGTGTAATATTAGTGGTAGAAATATATTTTTATAATCTGAATAAATTAAAATAGCAAGGTATCAAATAGTAAACGGGCACAAAAACGGTATTGCAATTCTTGAAAATGAGGCCTAGGGTCTGTACTGTCGCTAGTGCAATCTCTCAACAGTGCTAACATAGTTGGATCATACGATTATCCCTCAAGGTGCAATAAAGAATCACTCCCGAGTTCCTATTAGCGGAGAACAAAAGATAGGAATTGTTTGTAGGGTATGAAACCACATCAAAGCTATTCTTTCCGCTCGATCTATTCAAGAGTTCGTACTAAAATAACACCAAAGCATATTCATATTCATAATACTCAAACCACACAAAGAACTACAAAGAGACCCCAAAGTTTCTACCGGAGAAAAGATAATAAAAACGTGCATCAACCCCTATGGATAGATTAACCCAATATCACCCTGGGAATCCGCAAGTTGAGTGCCATAACCTATATCAAGTGAATCAATACGATACCTCATTGTCACCTCAAGTATTCATACCGCAAGACATACATCATGTGTTCCCAAATCTGAACATTCAATCTGACAAGACAAAACTTCAAAGGGTAAAGATTCAATTTATCACAACAAGAGTATAGACTGGAGAAACATCATATGACCCGACTATATTAACAAAGCCCATGATATAGATTATGAGAGAGAGAGAGAGATTAAACACATAGGTACTGGTACAAACCCTCAGCCCCGAGGGTGGACTACTCCCTCCTCATCGTGGTGGCCGCTAGGATGATGAAGATGGCCACCGGAGATGATTCCCCCTCCAGCAGGGTGCCGGAATGGGTCTAGATTGGTTTTCGGTGGCTACAGAGCCTTGCGGTGGCGGAACTTCTGATCTAGGTTAACCCCAAGGGGTTTCGGAATATTTGGGAATTTATAGTCCAAAGAGGGGGTGCAGGAAGCCACCGAGGTGGGCACAACCCACCTGGGCACATCAGGGCGCGCCCTGGTGGGTTGTGCCCCCCTCAGGGCACCCCCAGGTGCTGCTCCAGTCCATCGAGAGTCTTCTGGTCCATAAAAAATCCACAAAAAGTTTCGCGGTGTTTGGACTCCATTTGATATTGATTTCTTGCGATGTAAAAAACAAGCAAAAAACAGCAACTGGCACTAGGCACTGGGTCAATAGGTTAGTCCCAAAAAATGATATGAAGTTGCTATAAAATGATTTTAAAACATCCAAGAATGGTAATACATTGGCATGAATACTTCATAAATTATAGATACGTTGGAGACGTATCAGCCCACAGTGACCACAAGACACCAGGGCGCGCCCCAGGCCCCTGACGCATGGTGGTGGGTTGTGCCCTCCTCGAACGTCGTTTGGAGCTCTACTTCAAGCACAAGTAAGCTTATATCCGGGAAAACATCGTCTTAAAATCTTAGCGCAATCGGAGTTAGGGATCTCCGGGAATATAAGAAACGGTTTTCGGTCAGATCTGGGGAACACGAAACAGAAGAGAACGAGAGGGAGATCCAATCTCGGAGGGGCTCCCGCCCCTCCTTCACCATGGAGGCCATGGACAAAAGGGGGAACTCTCCTCCCATCTAGGGGGGAGGCCAAGGAAGAAGAAGAAGGGGGGCTCTCTCTCCCTCTCTCCTGGTGGCGCTGGAGTGCCGCCGGGGCAAGGATCGTGACGGCAATCTACATCAACAATCTTGCTACCATGAACACCAACTTTCCCCCCTCTATGCAGCGGTGTAACAACTCTTCTCCCCGCTGTAATATCTACTTAAACATGGTGCTCAACTCCATATATTATTTCCCAATGATATTTGGCTATCCTATGATGTTTGAGTAGATCCGTTTTGTCCTGTGGGTTATTTGTGATCTTGGTTGGTATGAGTGTATATTTTATTTATGGTGTTGTCCTATAGTGCCCTCCGTCTCGTGCAAATGTGAGGGGTCCTCGCTATAGGGTGTTGCAATATGTTCATGATTTGCTTATTCTCGGTTGTGGGGGTGATAGCAGCCTAAACATAGGTAAGTGTGTTGTTGCGTATGGGAGTAAAGAGGACTTGATACTTAATGCTATGGTTGGGTTTCGCAGCCTTAATGATCTTTAGTAGTTGCAGATGCTTGCTAGATTTCCAATCATAAGTGCATATGATCCAAGCAGAGAAAGTATGTTAGCTCATGCCTCTCCCTCATATAAAATTGCATGAATGATTACCGGTCTAGTTATCGATTACCTAGGGACAAATGAATTTCTTGTTGACAAAAGCTATCCACTTTTATTACCTTGAAATTTATTCGTAGTTTTATTCTCGCAAAGTACTCATAGTTTTATTCTTGCAAAATAGTTTCGTACTTGTTTTAGGTAAGGCAGACGTCAAGTGTGCGTAGAGTTGTATCGGAGTTCTACCTTTAGGTCCTCGTTGGGTTCGACACTCTTATTTATCGAAGAAGGCTACAAACGATCCCCTACACTTGTGGGTTATCAAGGCTCGATGGTGATGTAGGATGGAAAATTCTTGACAGCAATCCTGAGGAGATCAGCGATGGGGCCATGGATGAGATTCGACGGCGGTTGAACCCAAGGGGTTGGGGGTGGGCCACTTAACCTGTGACATAGCCCATTGCAGGCCATCGCTATCGACGACCTCGATGTCGTAACCGGCATCCATGACATGCCCGCATACTCTAGCTCACTGATTGAGAGCCTGTGGCCAGTAATGGTCATCAGCTTCTTCGGCGACCACCTTGGTGACGTCGGGCGAAGAGGTCGTGATACACCTCTTTTGGGCCAGTCGCTCCTCGAGCTCCACGGGGAAGTCTAGTCGGGCTTAGGTTGGGATGCTCTGGAGTGGGGGATGGAGATGGGTATGGGGATATGTGGGAAAGGGGGCGTTTGGCAGGCGTCATCTAAGAAACTTAGGGGGCTTGGGTATGGAGATCGGTGGGTAAGCTACACGTGTAAACTGGCAGATGTTGACAATGGAGGCCTTGCGGCGGCGGTGGCGGTGACCTTGCTAAGGTTCCAAGAAAGGGAGGGGTTGTGGTGGGTGTGTGTGTGCGCGCGTGCATGAGGAGTTTTGGTGGGTGTGGAGGGGGGAGGTGTTTGAGGAAGTGACGCGGCTACTGAAAATTTTACTACGCGGGAGTAAAATGCCTGGGCTATTGAAAATTTGGATGATGTATCACACATGGTCCCAAGATACCAAGCATGTGTTATCAAACAGAAAAACCCTCAAGCCGGGCAGATATTTCCGAGGGATGCAGGTGGGAGTGGGAACAACAAACATCACACACAGTCAAAACTTAATAACCATGTGTTATCAAACAGAAAAACCCTGCAGGCGGGTAGATATTTTTGAGATTGCGTGGGAAGCCTCGTGGAGCCCAATTTATTGTGCAGATGTGGGTGACAGGGGCATTGGCTTGGCACACGGGTAGTGTGAGTGAACCATGTCTGTTGCATCATCTGACTTGTCTAATGTTTATAAATTTTGCGAAAAGAACGCAGGAAAGGGTCAGAACACGAACACACTTGCATGTGGACCAAAACTATGAATGAAAATGGTGGTTTGATGTTCAAATACCAAATGCACAACCTCGATGTGGCACCTGTCTCACAAAGCGCACGATATTGCTTGCCCCCCTCATGTTGGCAGGAGGGGAATCTTATCTATGAGCACATGCCCCCAAATCTCTATGTCTAACATATCACTCTACTGTAACACTAAACCTATGGGAGTCCATCATGGTCAAACCACACCCCCCTTTCATTTCCAGTGAAAGGTGGACTGTGTGGGGGCCCAGAAAGGTGTGCTTCTAGCACAAGATGGGGTGAGACCATATACGAACCACCTGCGGGTAGCCCTACTATATATATGAAAAAAGTGGCGTGATATTTAAATACCCAATTCACAACTTTGATGTGGCACATGCCTCGCAAATTAACCAGACATTCCCGACCCCACGGAGGTTCACCTATCAATGTTCGAACTAGCTAGCAATCGCTCCCCCTTCAAACACACACACACACACACAGACACACTTTCAGTCGGCGTGAGAGGGCAGCTCACCAAGATGTATCATAAAACGGACCAAGAAGAATCCACCTTGTCCGTACAACCTCTCTCTTGTTGTTGGTCAAAGTGATGGACGTCCACTCGACCCCAGAGATAGGCTAGCTCGCCAATAATCACGCAAGTAGCTAGTGCCCAAAGTCAACCACTGTCTGCATGTGGCCCAAACATATGTATGGATCAGTTTTGATGTTTGAATATACCCAAATGGAACAAAACTTTGATGTGGCACCGTGCTTTGGAACAAGAAATCCCAACACGGAGCGAGGTTTAGTTGACAATGATACGTCCATTTTTGCATCATGCTTTTATATCGATATTTATTGCATTATGGGTTGTTATTACACATTATGTCACAATACTTATGCCTTTTCTCTCTTATTGTACAAGGTTTACATGAAGAGGGGGAATGCCGGCAGCTGGAATTCTAGGCTGGAAAAGGAGCAAATATTAGAGACCTATTCTACACATCTCCAAAAGTCCTGAAACTCCACGGGAATTATTTTTAGAATATATAAAAAATATTGGGCGAAAGAAGTACCAGAGGGGGGCCACCCATCGTCCACGACGGTGGGGGCGTGCCCTACACCCTGGGCGCGCCCCCTGCCTCGTGGGCCCCCTAGTGGCCCTCTGATGCCCATCTTTTCCAATATGGAGTCTTTTCCAATATGGAATCATAAGCAAGCTCACGGGATGAAGTTCCGCTACCATGAGGCAGAACCTTGGCGGAACCAATCTAGGGCTCCGGCGGAGCTGTTCTGCTGGGGAAACTTCCCTCCGGGAGGGGGAAATCATCACCATCGTCATCACCAACGATCCTCTCATCGGGAGGGGGGCAATCTCCATCAACATCTTCACCAGCACCATCTCATCTCAAACCCTAGTTCATCTCTTGTATCCAATCTTTGTATCCAAACCTCAGATTGGCACATGTGGGTTTCTAGTAGTATTGGTTACTCCTTGTAGTTGATGCTAGTTGGTTTACTTGGTGGAAGATCATATGTTCAGATCCATTATGCATATTAATACCCCTCTGATTATGAACATGAATATGATTTGTGAGTAGTTATGTTTGTTGCTGAGGACATGGGAGAAGTCTTGCTATAAGTAGTCATGTGAATTTGGTATTCATTCGATATTTTGATGAGATGTATGTTGTCTTTCCTCTAGTGGTGTCATGTGAACGTCAACTACATGACACTTCACCATTGTTTGGGCCTAGAGGAAGGCATTGAGAAGTAATAAGTAGATGATGGGTTGCTAGAGTGACAGTAGCTTAAACCCTAGTTTGTGCGTTCCTTCGTAAGGGGCTGATTTGGATCCATCCGTTTCATGCTATGGTTAGGTTTACCTTAATACTTCTGTTGTAGTTGCGGATGCTTGCAATAGTGGTTAATCATAAGTGGGATTCTTGTCCAAGGAAGGACAGTACCCAAACACCGATCCACCCACATATCAAATTATCAAAGTACCGAACGCGAATCATTTGAGCGTGATGAAAACTAGCTTGATGATAATTCCCATTTGTCCTCGGGAGTGATTTCCTTTATATAAGAGTTTGTCCAGGCTTGTCCTTTGCTACAAAAAGGATTGGCCATATTGCTGCACCTTATTTACTTTTATTACTTGTTACCTGTTACAAATTACCTTATCACAAAACTATCTATTACCGATAATTTCAGTGCTTGCAGAGAATACCTTGCTGAAAACGGCTTATCATTTCCTTCCGCTCCTCATTGGGTTCGATACTCTTACTTATCGAAAAGGCTACGATAGATCCCCTACACTTGTGGGTCATCAAGACTCTTTTCTGGAGTCATTGCCGGGGAGTGAAGCGCCTTTGGTAGATGGAATTTGGTAAGGAAAAATTTATATAGTGTGCTGAAATTTACTGTCACTTGTTACTATGGAACATAATCCTTTGAGGGGCTTGTTCGGGGTATCTTCACCCCGACTAGTAGAGCAAAGAGTTGCTCCTCAACCTACTGAATCTACTGAAAATGTTTACTTTGAAATCCCTTCAGGTATGGTAGAGAAAGTGCTAGCTAATCCTTTCACAAGTGATGGAGCATTACATCCCGATTTGCACCTAATCTGTGTGGATGAAGTTTGTGGATTATTTAAGCTTGCAGGTATGCCCGATGATGTTATCAAGAAGAAGGTCTTCCCTTTATCTTTGAAGGGAAAGGCATTGACATGGTTTAGGCTATGTGATGATATGGGATCATGGAACTACAACCGATTAAATTGGAATTTCATCAGAAGTTTTATCCTATGCAACTTGTTCATCGTGATCATAATTATATATATAATTTTTGGCCTCGCGAAGGAGAAAGCATCGCTCAGGCTTGGGGGAGGCTTAAGTAAATGTTATATTCATGCCCCAATCATGAGATCTCAAAATAAATGATTATTCAAAAAAATTACGCTTGGCTTTCTCTCAGTAATCGCTCCATGCTCGATACTTCTTGTACTGGATCTTTTATGATGAAGACTATTGAATTCAAATGGGATTTATTGGAAAGAATTAAACGCAACTCTGATGATTGGGACCTCGAGGAAGGTAAGGAGTCAGGTATAACACCTAAGTTTGATTGTGTTAAATCTATTATGGATACCTATGCTTTCCGTGAACTTAGCACTATATATGGACTTGACTCCGAGATAGTAGCTTCTTTCTGTGAATCCTTTGCTACTCATGTTGATCTCCCTTAGGAGAAGTGGTTTAAATATAATCCTCCCATTGAATTAAAAGTAGTTGCACCTATTAAAGTTGAAGAAAAGACTATCACTTATAATGATCCTGTTGTTCCCACTACTTATATTGAGAAACCACCTTTCCCTGTTAGAATAAAGGATCATACTAAAGCTTCAACTTTGGTTCATAAGAGTAATACAAGAACACCTACTCCCTCTAAGAAAATTAAAGTTGAACCTAGTGTTGCTATGGTTAAAGATCTCTTACCCGATAATATTGATGGGCATGTTATTTACTTCTGCAATGAATCTGCTAGAATTGCTAGACCCGATACTAAAAATAAACATAGACCTGTTGTAGGCATGCCTGTTATTTTTATTAAAATAGGAGATCATTGCTATCATGGCTTATGTGATATGGGTGATAGTGCAAGTGCAATACCTCATACCTTATACAAAAGAAATTATGCATGATATTGCACCTGTTGAGATAGAAGAGATTGATGTTACAATTAAGCTTGCCAATAGAGATACTATTTCACCAGTTGGGATTGTTAGAGATGTTGAAGTATTGTGTGGGAAAGTTAAATACCCTGCTGATTTTCTTGTTCTTGGTTCCCCACAAGATGACTTTTGTCCCATTATATTTGGTAGACCCTTCTTGAATATTGTTAATGCTAAGATAGACTATAATAAAGATATTGTTTCTGTTGGTTTAGGGGATATGTCTCATGAATTTAATTTTGCTAAATTTCATAGACAACCCCATGATAAAGAATTGCCTAGAAAAGATGAAATTGTTGGTCTTGATTCTATTGCCATGCCTCCTACTCATCCTTTAGAACAATATTTGCTAGACCATGAAAATGATATGTTTATGAATGAAAGAAGGGAAATAGATGAAGTATTCTTTAAACAGGGACCTATTTTGAAGCACAACTTGCCTGTTGAAATCTTAGGGGATCCTCCTCCACCTAAGGGTGATCCCGTGTTTGAGCTTAAGCCTTTACCTGATACTCTTAAATATGCTTATCTTGATGAGAAAGAGATATATCATGTTATTATTAGTGCTAACCTTTCAGAGCATGAAGAAAAGAAATTATTGAAAACTCTGAAGAAGCACCGGGCTGCTATTGGATATACTCTTGATGATCTTAAGGGCATTAGTCCCACTCTATGCTAGCACCAAATAAAACTGGGGAAAGATGCTAAACCGGTTGTTGATCACCAACGACAGTTAAATCCTAAGATGAAAGAAGTGGTAAGAAAAGAAATACTAAAGCTTCTAGAGGCAGGTGTAATTTATCCCGTTGCTGATAGTCAGTGGGTAAGTCCTGTCCATTGTGTCCCTAAGAAGGGAGGTATTACTGTTGTTCCTAATGATAAAGATGAATTGATACCACAATGAATTGTTACAAGTTATAGAATGGTAATTGATTTCCACAAATTAAATAAAGCTACTAAAAAGGATCATTACCCTTTACCTTTTATTGATCAAATGCTAGAAAGATTATCCAAACATACACATTTTTCATTTCTAGATGGTTATTCTGGTTTCTCTCAAATACCTATGTATCAAGAAAAGACAACTTTTACTTGCCCTTTTGGTACCTTTGCTTATAGACGTATGCCTTTTGGTTTATGCAATGCACCTGCTACTATTCAAAGATGTATGACTGCTATATTCTCTGACTTTTGTGAAAAGATAGTTGAGGTTTTCATGGATGATTTCTCCATTTACGGAACTTCTTTTGATGATTTCTTAAGCAACCTTGATCGAGTTTTGCAGAGATGTGAAGAAACTAATCTTGTATTGAATTGGGAGAAGTGCCACTTTATGCTTAATGAAGGTATTGTCTTGGGGCATAAAATTTCTGAAAGAGGTATTGAAGTTGATAAAGCTAAAGTTGATGCTATTGAAAAGATGCCGTGTCCTAAGTACATTAAAGGTATAAGAAGTTTCCTTGGTCATGCCGGTTTTTATAGGAGGTTCATTAAGGACTTTTCTAAAATTTCTCGGCCTCTGACTAATCTTTTACAAAAAGATGTTCCTTTTGTCTTCGATGATGATTGTGTAGAAGCATTTGAAATACTTAAGAAAGCTTTGATTTCTACACCTATTGTTCAGCTTCCTGATTTGAATTTACCATTTGAGATTATGTGTGATGCTAGTGATTATGCTATAGGGGCTATTCTAGGACAAAGAGTTGATAAGAAATTAAATGTTATTCAATATGCTAGTAAATCTCTAGACAGTGCTCAAAGAAATTATGCTACTACTGAAAAAGAATTTTTAGCAGTTGTATTTGCTTGTGATAAGTTCAGACCTTATACTTGATTCTAAAGTAACTGTTCACACTGATCATGCTGCTATTAAATATCTTATGGAAAAGAAAGATGCTAAACCTAGACTTATTAGATGGGTTCTCTTGCTACAAGAATTTGATTTTCATATTATTGATAGAAAGGGAGCTGAGAACCCTGTTGCAGACAACTTGTCTAGGTTAGAGAATGTTCTTGATGACCAACTACCTATTTATGATAGCTCTCCTGATGAACAATTAGCTGTGATAAATGCTTCTCGTACTGCTCCATGGTATGCTGATTATGCTAATTATATTGTTGCTAAATTTATACCACCTAGTTTCACATACCAGCAAAAGAAAAAGTTCTTCTATGATTTAATACATTACTTCTGGGATGACCCACATCTTTGTAAAGAAGGAGTGGATGGTGTTATTAGACGTTGTGTACCTGAGCATGAACAGGAACAGATCCTACGCAAGATTCACTCCGAGGCTTATGGAGGACACCATGCTGGAGACAGAACTGCACATAAGGTATTGCAATCCGGTTTTTATTGGCCTACTCTCTTCAAGGATGCTCCTAAGTTTGTCTTGTCTTGTGATGAATGTCAAAGAATTGGTAACATTAGTAGACGTCAGGAAATGCCTATGAATTATTCACTTGTTATTGAACCATTTGATGTTTGCGGTTTTGATTATATGGGACCGTTTCCTTCCTCTAATGGGTATACACATATTTTAGTTGCTGTTGATTACGTTACTAAGTGGGTAGAAGTTATTCCAACTAGTAGTGCTGATCATAATTCCTCTATTAAGATGCTTAAAGAAGTTATTTTTCCGAGGTTTGGAGTCCCTAGATACTTAATGATTGATGGTGGTTCACATTTTATTCATGGTTCCTTTAATCATAGAATTGCATCTCCTTATCACCCACAGTCTAGTGGTCAAGTAGAACTGAGCAATAGAGAGCTTAAATTAATTTTGCAAAAGACTGTTAATAGATCTAGAAAGAATTGGTCCAAGAAACTTGATGATGCATTATGGGCTTATAGAACTGCATATAAGAATCCTATGGGTATTTCTCCGTATAAAATGGTTTATGGTAAAGCATGTCACTTACCTCTTGAACTAGAACATAAGGCATATTGGGCCATTAAAGAGCTCAATTATGACTTCAAACTTGCCGATGAGAAGAGGCTTTTCGACATTAACTCACTTGATGAATGGAGAACCCAGGCCTACGAGAATGCCAAACTGTTTAAAGAAAAAGTTAAAAGATGGCATGATAAAAGGATACAAAAACGTGAGTTTAATGTAGGTGATTATGTATTGCTATACAACTCTCATTTAAGATTTTTTGCAGGAAAACTCCTCTCTAAATGCGAGGGTCCTTACATCACCGAGGAGGTCTATCGTTCCGGTGCCATAAAAATCAACAACTTCGAAGGGACAAATCCGAGGGTAGTGAACGGTTAAAGAATCAAACATTATATCTCGGGTACTCCCATAAATGTTGAAACCAAAGTTATTGAAACTGTAATCCCAGAGGAATACATAAGAGACACTTTCCAGAACGTTTCAGACTCCGAAAAGGAATAGGTACGTGGTACGGTAAGTAAACCGACTCCAAAATAGTTCTAATGGCAATTTTTCTCTATTTTGGAATATTTAAGAAAATAGGAAAATAAGAAGCAGTCTGGAAAGGACACGAGGCTTCCACGAGGGTGGAGGGCGCGCCCCCTGCCTCATGGGCACTTGTGTGCTCTCCAAACTCCGTTTTCTTGCACGATACTTCTTTTGGTCGGTAAAAATTCACTATATAATCTCCCGAAGGCTTTGAACACCGTATCATGCAAATATCTCCTGTTTTTGTTTCGAGCTGTTTTCTGCCAGGGTTGTCAAGGCCAGGCATCATGTCATCTCCCTCCTCCTCCAACAATGAGGGCAACGATGCTTGGATAATGAAGATAGAGCTGAAGAGAGAAGATCCCGGAGACCCGATCATCCTTCTATGATGGTGAGCCTATGCCTTGGAAGATGGATGACAAGCCTACATCATCAACAACTCCATCATCACCACCTCCGAGGAAGGAAACATAAACACATGGGCATGGGCACTCCCCTTGGCAACTTCCAAGCTTGGGGGAGTGCCACGGTATTGTATCACCATCACTTTTATCTTTACAGTTTTTCTTAGTTCAATCCATTTGGTAATATCTTGATCTAGTAGAATAAAGTTTTAGTATGATCGAGTTGTGAGTTTTGCTTTATGATCCTTCTATGTAATCGAGTCCGTGAGCTATATATAATAAAGATTAGTGTTGAGTCAAGGGCTTGATTACTTTGCTATGATCTTGAGGGAATAGAATAAAAGAGAAGAAATAAAAAGAAATAAAGAGATCATATGGATCTTATGGAGAGTAATGAATTCACATATAAAGAGTATGATGAATAAAAATTGTTGAGAGTTGACAAACATAGTTTTGGTCATCATTGCAATTAATAGGAAGTAATAAAGAAAGAGAGGTTTTCATATATAAATATACTATCTTGGACATCTTTTATGATTGTGAGCACTCATTAAAATATGACATGCTAAAGAGTTGATGTTGGACAAGGAAGACAACGTAATGGGTTATGTTTTCTTGCATCTAAGGTAAATTATATTGTCATGGATAATCCAACATGTTGAGCTTGCCTTTCCCTCTCTTGCTAGCCAGTTTCTTTGCACCAAGTAGAGATACTACTTGTGCTTCCAAATATCCTTAAACCCAGTTTTGCCATGAGAGTCCACCATATCTACCTATGGATTGAGTAAGATCCTTCACGTAGGTTGTCATCGTTGCAAGCAATAAATATTTGCGCTCTAAATATGTATGATTTATTAGTGCGGAGAAAATAAGCTTTATACGATCTTGTGATGTGGAAGAAATAAAAGTGACGGACTGCATAATAAAGGTCCATATCACAAGTGGCAATATAAAGTGACGTTCTTTCACATTAAGATTTTGTGCATCCAATCGTAAAAGCACATGACAACCTCTGCTTCCCTCTGCGAAGGGCCTACCAATTATTCTTGTCTTACACTTCATGCAAGAGTCACGGTGATCTTCACCTTTCGTTTTTGCATTTTATCCTTTGGCAAGCACAATGTGTTGGAAAGATCCAGGTATATATAGCTAATTGGATGTGAGTTTTCATGAACTATTGTAGTTGACATTACCCTTGAGGTAAAAAGTTGGGAGGCAAAACTATAAGCCCCTATCTTTCTCTATGTCCAATTAAAACTTCATAACCATAAATATCGCGTGAGTGTTAGCAATTGTGAAAGACTAAATGATGGTTGAGTACGTGGACTTGCTGAGAAGCTCTTATATTGACTCTTTCCTATGTTATGATAAATTGCAATTGCTTTAGTGACTGAGATTATGGTTTGTTAGTTTTCAATGAATTTTCTGATTCGTACTTGAGTATGTGAATGAATTGTTCCTTTAGCATAAGAGATCATATGACGATATATATATATAGTGTTACTATTCATCACCTAGGGTGCAGAATAAGTTTTCTTCACCTGAGGTAATCTTATGATCATTTCATAATTGAATTACGTTTGAAATTCAAATAGTTACATTCCTATTGATTTACTACGTAAAATTTGACATAAGAAAAGAAAAATATAGGTCATAAAACAAGAAAATTTGCAGTTTATGTGTATTTTAGACTATGTTTTTACTTTGTAATTTTACATAACATAAAATATTTTTTACGGTGATTATATATTTTCTTACGGTCCCTTTTTGCGTCGAAAATAAGACAAAACTTACGGAATGTAAAATTACGGTGCATTGATGGTAAAATTGAGGGGGATGAATAATAACTATTCCTCACCCGGGGTGGCGAATAGCGCGACCCTATATATATATTGTTGTTCTAAGAATGATCATGATGCCCTCATGTTCGTATTTTATTTTATCGACACCTCTATCTCTAAACATGTGGACATATTTTTTGATTTCGGCTTTCGCTTGAGGATAAGCGAGGTCTAAACTTGGGGGAGTTGATACGTCCATTTTTGCATCATGCTTTTATATTGATATTTATTGCATTATGGGTTGTTATTACACATTATCTCACAATACTTATGTCTTTTCTCTCTTATTTTACAAGGTTTACATGAAGAGGGGGAATGCTGGCAGCTGGAATTCTGGGCTGGAAAAGGAGCAAATATTAGAGACCTATTCTGCACATCTCCAAAAGTCCTGAAACTTTACGGGAATTATTTTCAGAATATATAAAAATATTGGGCGAAAGAAGTACTAGAGGGGGCCACCCACCGTCCACGAGGGTGGGGGCGCCCCCTACCCCCCTGGGCGCGCCCCCCTGCCTTGTGGGCCCCTGGTGGCCCTCTGATGCCTATCTTTGTCTATATGGAGTCTTTCATCGAGGAAAAAATCATAAGAAAGCTCATGGGACGAAACTCCACCGCCATGAGGCGGAACCTTGGCGGAACCAATCTAGGGCTCCAGCGAAGCTGTTCTGTCGGGGAAACTTCCCTCCGGGAGGGGGAAATCATCACCATCATCATCACCAATGATCCTCTCATTGGGAGGTTGTCAATCTCCATCAACATCTTCACCAGCACCATCTCATCTCAAACCCTAGTTCATCTCTTGTATCCAATCTTTGTATCCAAACCTCAGATTGGTACCTGTGGGTTGCTAGTAGTATTGATTACTCCTTGTAGTTGATGCTAGTTGGTTTACTTGGTGGAAGATCATATGTTCAGATCCATTATGCATATTAATACCCCTCTGATTATGAACATGAATATGATTTGTGAGTAGTTACGTTTGTTCCTGAGGACATGGGAGAAGTCTTGCTATAAGTAGTCATGTGAATTTGGTATTCGTTCGATATTTTGATTAGATGTATGTTGTCTTTCCTCTAGTAGTGTCATGTGAACGTCGACTACATGACACTTCACCATTGTTTGGGCCTAGAGGAAGGCATTGGGAAGTAATAAGTAGATGATGTGTTGCTAGAGTGACAGAAGCTTAAACCCTAGTTTATGTGTTGCTTCGTAAGGGGTTGATTTGGATCCATATGTTTCATGCTATGGTTAGGTTTACCTTAATACTTCTGTTGTAGTTGCAGATGCTTGCAATAGGGGTTAATCATAAGTGGGATGCTTGTCCAAGGAAGGATAGTACCCAAGCACCGGTCCACCCACATATCAAATTATCAAAGTACCGAACACGAATCATATGAGCGTGATGAAAACTAGCTTGACGATAATTCCCATGTGTCCTCGGGAGCGCTTTCCTTTATATAAGAGTTTGTCCAGGCTTGTCCCTTGCTACAAAAAGGATTGGGCCATATTGCTACACCTTATTCACTTTTATTACTTGTTACCCGTTACAAATTACCTTATCACAAAACTATCTGTTACCGATAATTTCAGTGCTTGCAGATAATACCTTACTGAAAACCGCTTATCATTTCCTTCTGCTCCTCATTGGGTTCGACACTCTTACTTATTGAAAAGGCTACGATAGGTCCTCTACACTTGTGGGTCATTAGACAACGTGTTGTGTGTGTGTGTGTCACACCACACTCCGAGCCGATGACGGGGATTCATATGCATGCATATGTACGCTTGCGCTCAAACTTAGGTCTGGAACCTCACCATGACCTATACTACGATAGCACGAACCAAAGAAGCAGAATCCACCATGCATGGTAACCTATCTCGTGGTTGGCCAAAGTGATCATGGATGTCCATGCGGGCCCATGAATATATAGGCTGGCCGCAGATAACCACGTGAGGGACAGTACCGTTCAAAGACAACCACTACATGCATATGTATGTATGGAGGTGATGTGTGCGTCCTGTTTGAATACCATGGACAACATTGATGTGGCGCGTTGTGTCAAAAATTGTATAGTTCGCACACAGAGCGAGATCGGATCATGGCGTGTCATGTTGTGCTACCCTGTCCCCGCTGCCCACTTCGACTCGGTGGGAGGGATTCATATGCGTACACATGCATGTGCTCAAATTATATCATGTCATCCCAGAGCATGACCTATATACCGTAATATAAAACCAAAAAATAATCCCCTCCTTTGTCAAATTAACGTCTCTCGTTGTCGATCAAAGTACTGATGGGCCAAGCGAGCCCATAGATGGAAATCATCGATATCGTTGATAACCACGTGAATGGGTGCCAGAGGACAACTGCCATTGCTTTGCATGTGGGCCAAACATATGTATGGAGGTGTGTGGTTGTGATGTTTGAATACCCAAAATGCACAACTTTCATGTGGCACATGCCTCGAAAACCGTAAAGTCCCCACACAGAGTGAGGTTCATGAAGCATAGTATGTATGTTGGTCCCTTTCTCCCTTCGGCACATACTATATGCTCCTACCATAATACAAACAAAAAAGAAGCCTCCTTGATGGTTAATTAACCTCTCTCAATGTAGGTCAAAGTGATGCATGCATATGGATGACGACCCACAGATGGATGCGTCACACGTGATTGGCCTAGGATAACCACCGCTTGCACATGCATGTGACCCAAAGAGGTGTTGTGCGATGTTTGAATAGACAATACACAACTCTGATGTGGCATGTGCCCCGTAAACCTAAAAGTCCCCATAGTGAGTGAGCTGTGCTCATGGACACGTACGTAGTATATATATGATGGTCCCCTCCCACGTCTTCGACGCGTACTATATATGTACTCCCACCGTAACACAAACAAAAAAGAATCAACCTTGCCAGTCAAATTAACCTCTCTGCTGGCTGTAGGTCGAAGTGATGGGCGATGACCTCGCGGGCCCATGGAAAGCGTCACACACTAGTGAGTGTCGTGTATGACAACCACCGACTGCATGTGGCCCAAACATGTATGTATGAAAGGGTTGTGTAATGTTTTAAATAACGAGTTCACAACTTTGGTGGGTCACGACTCATAGTGTACTGCCACACACCCCCCAAACGCGCACGCACAACTACGACACATGTTAAAATTTTCCGCGATGAACATATGCTACCAAAGGAGGGACATTTTAATTTTCAAAAATAAAAAACCGAGAGATCATTAAGACGTTTTGGTACATTGATTGATTTTATAGGGGTATAATGTGCAAAAATCAAATTTGAGCTACATGCAGACGTGACAATGCACCTAAATGGATTGGAAAAACACATGTGTGTCACTGGGTGCATGTTTACTCCCCGTGCAAGAAATTTCAAACATTGAGAATCTTGATTTTTAAAATCTAGTAGTACATCCAAAACTTAGTTGAAATTCATGAAATTTATCGTGTTGTCATGTCGACACCAATACACAGTGGTATTGTACTTTTTTTGTCAAATTTGAGACAAGTTTTGATGTAATTTTATCTTCTTAAAAACGGGAGATTATTAATAATTGGGGACCAATATCGCAAACGGATTATTTATTTGAACCGTGGGTGTTATACTAACAATGGATACGTGCCATCCTTCGGTTAAGCAATAAAGCGACATCATGAATCATCAAAATAGAAAAACAATATATGTGTCGTGACGCGTCTCGTGTGCCGTGCGAGCAGGCACGAGTTGACGGGCGCATGCGAGTAGTCTGCCACGCAGGAAGACCGGGAGGCGTGCGTCAAGGTGTGTGAATTGATGGGAGGCATGCTCACCGCACAGTGTCATCGGGAGGCATGCGAGTAGCTGTGTGAAATGACGGTAGGCATGATAGCAGTCCGCTGCGCGGGCTCACCGGGAGGCGAGCCAGCGGTTTGACAAATGCTCGCCTCTCTCCCACTACTCCATATTAATGGTGCGCCCGAGCGGCCGCACCCCCATCCTCGCCACACACATAGTCCTCTCTCTTCGCCCGCATCCTCGACGCCACTCTTAGTCCTCAAAGCCATCAATGTATGAGGATGCCGCTGAAGCGCCCCATTGGAGGGAGTGGCGACGCTGGGGCTGCTAAAGCACCAGCGCATGATGTGAAGATGGAGATAGAGGTTGTCGTCGCCGCCGACGAGGTATAGCTGCCCCTCGATGTCGTCGATTGCTTCGTGCTTCCATAGCCGGAGCCAGAGGTCCACACCGACTCCGGTGACGACTCCGACTCCGACGAACAACCGGTTAGTCATCTATACCCATTTATGTGTCAGCTACATCCTAGGGTTTCTCTGGTTACTCCTGCCTCCCCCGTTTTGGAATAGAAATCTTATGGTTATGCTCTCTCAATCCATGAAATCTGAGTAAGTTTCGTTAGATCTGTGTAGTGTATTGATTGTTTGAATGGTAGAAATGATAAGTGATTAGTTGTTTCATATGTGCAAATGATTTATGCTAATAATCCGACTAGGGCTAGTGTTCGTGCTAATATAATTCCTAGCCAGGTCTTGACAATAGATTTTGAATGATCTACATATATGTTTGTGCATTTTTATGGAGACTTCAGAGGTGGAGAACGAGGCTGCCAACAAGTGGAGGCGGGTCGAGAAAGAACCGCAAGCGACTCGAGCAGGCCTAGACTTCATCAGCAGCCTCCCCGATGATATGTTGAAAGTCATCACATCCCTCCTCCCAATAAAATATGGGGCAAGGACAACCGTCCTTTCCTAGCGATGGCGCCCCCTATGGCTCTCCACCCCTCTCGACCTCATCGACGCCCACGAGCTCTGCCATGGCTCTCGCAAAAGCTTGGATGCGTTCACCCAGATCCTCGACAGTCACCATGGCCCAATCAGAGGCCTTATCATGGGCAAGTTCTGTTCCAATGGCAAGGACCGAGCGAAGCTTGACAAGTGGTTCTGATCCCCCGCCCTAGATCAGCTCGAGGAGCTCAGTTTTAGTGATGGGCATATGCACTCGCTGCCAACTGATGGCTCGTGTCTGCGTCAGTTTTTCCTTGAAGAGGAAAGGATGATGTAGCACATCTACGGTAGGTATTTCCCTCAGTTATGAGACCAAGGTTATCAAACCAGTAGGAGAACCAAGCAACACTATGTAAATAGTACCCGCACACAAAGAACAAATACTTGCAACCCGGCGCGTAAGAGGGGTTGTTAATCCCTCTCAGGTAAAAGATAGAATGGTTTGTAGTAGATTGGATAAATAGATCTTGATAAAACGTGAAATAAAATAAATAACAAAAAAATGCAGCAAGGTATTTTTGGGTTTTTATAATAACAGATCGGAAAGCAAATATGATAAAGAATAGACCCGGGGGCCGTAGATTTCACTAGTGGCTTCTCTTGAGAAAAATAGCATACGGCGGGTAAACAAATAAATGTTGTGCAATTGTTAGAACTTCAAACAATCATGATGATAACCAGGCAATGATAAATATATAGGCATCACGTCCAAGATTAGTAGACCGACTCCTGCCTGCATCTACTACTATTACTCCACGCATCGACCGCTATCCAGCATGCATCTAGTGTATAAAGTTCATGGAGAAATGGAGTAATGCAATAAGAATAATGACATGATTTAGACAAGATCTATTCATGTAGGAATAGACCCCATATTGTTAGCAACAATCAATACATGTCTTGTTGCCCCTTCTGTCATAGGGAAAGAACACCGCACGACGGAACACATCACAAAGCACCTCTTCCCATGGCAAGAAAAATCGATCTAGTTGGCCTAACTAAACAAAAGTTTCGAATAAGAAATACGACGCGATAAATAATCATTCATATAAGAGATCAAAAGAAGACTCAGATAACTTTCATGGACAAAATAGATCTGATCATAAACTCAAATTTCATCGGATCCCAACAAACACACCGCAAAAAGAGTTACATCAAATAGATCTCCAAGAGGCCATTGTATTGAGAATGAAAAAGAGAGAGAAAGTCATCTAGCTACTGCCTACAGACCCGTAGGTCTACAATGAACTACTCACGCATCATCCGAGAGGCACCAATGAGGATGATGAACCCCTCCGTGATGGTGTCTAGATTAGATCTGGTGGTTCTGGAACTTGCGGCGACTGGAATTGTGTTTCGTCAAGTCCCCAAGGCTTTTTTGGATTTTTGGGGTATTTATAGAGCGAAGAGGCGGTGCGGGAGGCCACCAAGGTGGGCACAACCCACCAGGGCGCTCTTGGGTGCCCAGGCGCGCCCAGGTGGGTTATGCTCCCCTCGAAGCCCCCCTCTGGTACTCCTTTGGCCCAACATGTGTCTTCTGGTCCGAAAAAATTCTCCAAAAAGTTTCACTGCATTTGGACTCCATTTGGTACTGGTATTTTGCGAAATAAAAAACAAGCAAAAAATAAGAACTAGCACTGGGCACTATGTCAGTCCCAAAAAATAATATAAAGTTGCTATAAAATGATTGTAAAACATCCAAGAATGATAATATAACAGCAGGGAACAAGCAAAATTATAGATACGTTGGAGACGTATCAGCATCCCCAAGCTTAATTCCTACTCATCCTCATGTAGGTAAATGAAAAAAATAGAATTTTTGATGTGGAATGTTGCCTAACATGTTCATTACATAATCTTTTCTTTTGTAACATGGACATGTGGACTTTTATATGATTCAAAGCAATAGTCTAGTTTTGACATAAAGATTTCAATACTCAAGCATATCAACAAGCAACCATGTCTTTCAAAATGTCAACACTAAAGCAAGTTATCCCTAGCCCATCATGCTCAGTCATTGATCCATTCATGAAACACACTCGCATATTAGCTACACCCAATGCTCAAGTACGATCATAGTGCCCCTTAGTTGGTGCTTTATAAGATAAGATGGAGACTCAAGTAAAAATAAAAATTGCATAAAGTAATTAGAAAGGCCCTTCGCAGAGTGAAGTAGGGATTTGTAGAGGTGCGAGAGCTCAAGGCAAAAATCGAGAGATAATTTTTTTTGAGAGACATGCTTTTCCCGTCAACGAAAACGACCGAGTAATTCCCAACACTTTCCATGCTAGATATATCATATGTGGTTCCCAAATAGAAAATGAAGTTTATTCCTTTTTCCACCATTCTTTCACATTCCATGGCTAGCCGTATCCACGTGTACCGTCCATACCAACACTTTCCAAGGAATTTATTATCTGACAACATAAAGTCAATTCGTTTTTCATTTTGGGACTGGGCATCCCTAGTACATTTGTCATATTCTCGTGCAATGACAAGTGAATAAGCTCTCATCTTGAGAATAACACATCTAGCATGGAAAATATTAGCCACCCCCCTACCACTTCATGAGTGGTACGAGCACACACAAGGAAAAAATTATTTTGAAATTTAAAGATGGGACATACAAATTTGCTTCGAACGGCACGGGAATACCGCATATAGGTAGGTATGGTGGACTCATATGGCAAAACTGGGTTTAAGGATTTTGGATGCACACGTAGTATCTCTACTTAGTACAAGTGAAGGCTAGCAAAAAGATTGAGAAGCATCCAATGAAGAAACAAAAAATCACATAAGCGAGCATTAAGTATAACTAACACCGAATAATGCACCACAAGTAGGATGTAATTTCATTGCACAACTATTGACTTTCGTGCTTGCATAGGGAATCACAAACCTTAACACCAATATTCTTACTAAAGCATAATTACTCACCAACATGGCTCACATATCACTATCATCATATCGCAAAACTATTACAAAGAATCAAGTTTATTCTGTCCAATGATCTTCATGAAAGTTTTTATTATAGCCCCCTCGGATATCTATCACTTTGGGACTAGTTTCATATGTTGCTTTTGACAAGCTCAAACAAATTTAAGTCAAGAACATGAGCATAAAAATTTTCATCTCTCAAAATAATATAAGTGAAGCATGAGAGAATTTCTTCAAAATTTTACTAACACTCAAATAAATCTAAGTGAAGCATGAGAGCATTTCTTCAAAAATATTAAAGCACACCGTGCTCAAAAAGATATAAGTGAAGCACTAGAGCAATTACACAGCTCAAAAAAATTTAAGTGAAGGATAAAAAGCAATTCTAACAAATCATAGCATAATTTTGGCCCTCTCAAATAGGTGTGTTCAGCAAGGATAGATGACACAAAATATAAGTCAAAACAAGCAAAGACTCAAATAATACAAGACACCCCAAGCAGAACTCATGATATGTGACGAATAAAAATATAGCTCCAAGTAAAATATTGATGGTCGTTAGAAGAAAGAGGGGATGCCACTCGGGGCACCCTAGGCTTAGTTGCTTGTTTCTATTTGGATAATAACTTGGGGTGCCATTGGGCATCCCAAGCTTAGGCTTTTCTTACTCCTTATTCCTTCATTCATTGTGACCTCACCCAAAACTTGAAAACTTCAATCACACAAAACTCAACAAAACCTTCGTGAGATCCGTTGGTATAAGAAAGCAAATCACTACTCGAAGTAGTGTTGCAAACCCATTCATATTTTATTTTTGCATTATATCTACTGTATTCCAACTTTGCTATGGTTTGTACCCCCCGATAAAGTCCATAGATTCATCAAAATAAGCACACAATGCAAAGAAAACAGAATCTGTCAAAAATAGAACAGTTTGTAGCAATCTAAAAACTTCCTATACTTTTGTAACTCCAAAAACTCTAAAAAATTAGGACGATGTCCGAAATTTTTATATCAATCTTTTGTAAAAAATTTAGAAGCTTTTCATCACTTCTGTGATTTTTGAAAATTATTTTACTGGATGCAAAAGTTTCTGTTTTCCAACAACATCGAATCAACTATCACCAAACATAATCCCAAAGGCTTTACTTGGCACAAACACTAATTGAAACAGAAAAACACAATCATAACAGAGGCATAGTTGTGCAAACACTCAAGAACAGAAAGAAAAGGCAAAAATAAAATTTATTCATTGGGTTGCCTCTCAACAAGCGTCGTTTTACGCCCCTAGCTAGGCATAATGCATAGGTTCAAGTATTATCAACTTTATTTCTAGATCCATAGGATGCACTCATGATTGATTCATAAGGTGGCCTAATTCTTGTTCAAGGGAAGTACTCCAAACCCTTACTTAGTAGAAATTGAAATTTAATATCGCCTTCTTTCATATCAAACGCGTAAAAACGGTCTACCAAGTATAGTTGGACAAGACGGATTGCAATCATATCAAGAACAATAAAATCTATGGGGACATAATTACTATTTGCAAGAATACGAACAACATTAATTCTTCCCATAGGCTTTTTAATAATAGAATCCGCTGATACGTCTCCAACGTATCTATAATTTTTGATTGTCCCATGTTATTATATTATCTGTTTTGGATGTTTTATATGCATTAATATGCTATTTTATATGATTTTTGGGACTAACCTATTAACCTAGAGCCCAGTGCCAGTTTTTGTTTTTTTCCTTATTTTAGAGTTTCGCAGAAAAGGAATACCAAATGGAGTCCAAACGGAATAAAACTTTCGCCATGATTTTTCTTGGACCAGAAGACACCCAGGAGACTAAGAGTACAAGTCAGAGGAGCCTCGAGGCGGCCACAAGGGTGGAGGGTGCGCCCAGGGGGTGGGGCGTGCCCCCCGACCTTGTGGGCCCCTCGTAGCTCCCCTGGCCTAATTCTTTCGCCTATATATACTCTTATACCCCAAAAATATCCAGGGGAGCCACGAAACTACTTTTCCACCGCCGCAACCTTCTATACCCATGAGATCCCATCTCGAGGCCTTTTTCTGGCATTCTGCTGGAGGGGGAATCAATCATGGAGGGCTTCTACATCAACACCATTGCCTCTTTGATGAAGCGTGAGTAGTTTACTTCAGACCTACGGGTCCATAGCTAGTAGCTAGATGGATTCTTCTCTCTCTTTGATTCTCAATATAAAGTTCTCCTCGATGTTCTTGGAGATCTATTGGATGTAATACTCTTCTGCAGTGTGTTTGCCGAGATCCTATGAATTGTGGATTTATGATCAGCTTATCTATGAATATTATTTGAATCTCCTCTGAATTCTTTTATGCATTAGTTGATATCTTTGCAAGTCTCTTCGAACTATCGATTTGGTTTGGCCAACTAGATTGGTTTTTCTTGTAATAGGAGAAGTGCTTAGTTTTGGGTTCAATCTTGCGGTGTCCTTTCCCAGTGATAGTAGGGGCAGCAAGGCACATATTTTATTGTCGCCATCGGGGATAACAAGATGGGGTTTTCATCATATTGCTTGAGTTAATCATGATACATCATGTCATCTTGCTTAATGTGTTGCTCTGTTGTTATGAACTTAATACTCTAGATGCAGGCTGGAGTCGGTCGATGTGTGGAGTAATAGTAGTAGATGCAGAATCGTTTCGATCTACTTGACACGTACATGATGCCTATATTCATGATCATTGCCTTAGATATCGTCATAACTTTACGCTTTTCTATCAATTGCTCGGCAGTAATTTGTTCACCCACCGTAATAATTTCTATCTTGAGAGAAGCCACTAGTGAAACCTATGTCCCCCGGGTCTATTTTCCATCATATAAGTTTCTGATCTACAATTCTTGTTTACTATTTACTTTCCTTTGCAATCTTTACTTTTCGTTCCATAAACCAAAAATACCAAAAAATATTACTTTACCATTTATCCATCTCTATCAGATCTCACTTTGCAAATAACCACAAAGGGATTGACAACCCCTTTGTCACGTTGGTTGCAAGTTGGTGTTTGTGCAGGTATTCGGTGGCTTGTTGCACAGTCTCCTACTGCATTGATACCTTGGTTCTCAAAACCGAGGGAAATACTTATGCTCCTTTGCTGCATCACCCTTTCCTCTTCAAGGGAAAAACCAACTTGTAGCATCCGCCAAGTGCAAATTTAAAGAACACTCTTCCATATCGGTAAGACCAAGCACATCACATAGAGATTTCGGAATTGTGGAAACACTAGCACCCAAATCACACAAACCAAAACACTCATAATTTGTAATCTTGAATTTAATGATGGGTTCCCATTCATCATGTAACTTTTTAGGAATTGAGATCTCTAATTCCAACTTTTCTTCCAAAGCTTTCATCATGGCATCTACGATATGTTTAGTAAAAGCTTTATTTTGTTAATAAGCATGAGGTGAATTTATCATGGATCGCAACAAAGAAATACAACTAATCGAATAGCAGTTATCATAATTAAAGTCTTTGTAATTCAAAAGAGTGGGCACATCACTAGTTAAAGTCTTGACCTCTCCGAACCCACTTTTATCAATTTTTCATCAAGATTTTCACCATCCAAATTATCAGGACGCCTTCTAACTAAAGTTGACACTTCTTAAGTCCCTTTATTCTCAATTTAAATCTTACTAAACAAAGAATCAATAGAAGAAACACCAATCACTTTAAGATCTTCGTCATTTTTATGAAAGCAATTGGTAGAAAACGCTCTTTCTAAAAATTCTCTTTTAGCTCTAAGCATAGCGGTTCTTTTATTACTTTCAATCCGCATAATTTTTTTGTTTAATCATCCAAAGATGTAAACCATGAGTAGGACAATTTCGTAGCATTAATTTTATTCTTTCCCAAGATTGTGCAACATGTTCATGCTCATGTTGCTTAAAATTCATAATCTGAGTTCTAAGGGAAATACTTTTCGCAGATGGAAAATACTTTGTAATAAAAGCATCTTTGCACTTATCCCAAGAATCGATACTATTGCAAGGCAAATAAGAAAACCAAATTTTTGTGTGATCCCACAAAGAGAATGGAAATAATTTTAACTTCACAATATCATTGTCCACTTCTTTTTTCTTCTACATATCGCATAATTCTATGAATGTGTTAATATGGGACGCGGCATCCTCATTAGGAGTACCGGAAAATTGATCTTTCATAACAAGATTCAACATAGCGGCATTAATATTACAAGACTCTGCACGAGTGGCGGGAGGAGCAATCGGAGTGCTAATAAAATAATTATTATAGTTATTGGAAAAATCACACAACTTGGTATTTTCTTGAGACATCGCAACTATGCAAACAACAAGAGATCTGACGAGAAAAACTGCGAAGGAAAAAGAGGGCGAATAAAACAGCAGTTGTTTGTGAAGTGGGGGAGATGAAAATGAGTGGCAAATGGAAAATAATTTAAGTTGCAAGGAGATGAGATTTGTGATTAGGAACCTGATAGATGTTGATGATGTCTCCCTGGCAATGGCGCCAGAAATCCTTTCTTGATGGCTCGTGTCCACGTCAGTTTATTCCCGAAGAAGAAGGGATGATGCAACACAACTATAGTAGGTATTTCCCTCAGTTATGAGACCAAGGTTATCGAACCAGTAGGAGAACCAAGCAACACTAGGTAAACGGTACCTGCAAACAAAGAACAAATATTTGCAACCCGACACATAAGAGGGGTTGTCAATCCCTCTCGGGTAAAACATAGATTAGTTTGTAGTAGATTGGATAAATAGATCTTGATAAAACGCGAAATAAAATAAATAATAAAAAATTGCAGCAAGGTATTTTTGGGTTTTTAGAATAATAGATCTGAAAATAAAAGTGGCAAATAATAGATCGGAAAGCAAATATGATAAAGAATAGACCGGGGGCGCATATTTCACTAGTGACTTCTCTCGAGAAAAATAGCATATGGCGGGTAAAAAAATTACTATTGGGCAATTGATAGAACTTCAAATAATCATGACGATATCCAGGCAATGATCAATATATAGGCATCATGTCCAAGATTAGTAGACCGACTCCTGCCTGCATCTACTACTATTACTCCACGCATCGACCGCTATCCAGCATGCATCTAGTGTACTAAGTTCATGAAAGATGACATGATGTAGACAAGATCTATTCATGTAGGAATAGGCCCCATCTTGTTATCCTTAATAGCAATGATCAATACATGTCTTGTTGCCCATTCGGTCACTAGGAAGGAACACCGCACTATCGAACCCATCACAAAGCACCTATTCCCATGGCAAGAATAATCGATCTAATTGGCCTAACTAAACCAAAGATTAGAAGAAGAAATACGAGGCTATAAATAATCATGCATATAAGAGATCAAACGAAGACTCAAATAACTTTCATGGATGAAATAGATTTGATCATAAAATCAAAGTTCATTGGATCCCAACAAACACATCAGAAAAAGAGTTACATCAAATATATCTCCAAGAGACCATTGTATTGAGAATCAAAAGAGAGAGAGAGACGAAGCCATGTAGCTACTGCCTATGGACCCATAGGTCTATGATGAACTACTCACGCATCATCTGAGAGGCACCAATGAGGATGATGAACCCCTCCGTGATGGGGTCTAGATTGGATCTGGTGGTCCTGGAACTTGCGGCAGCTGGAATTGAGTTTCGTCGACTCCCCTGGGTTTTTGGATTTTGGGGGTATTTATAGAGCGAAGAGGTTGTGCACGAGGCGGCCGAGGGGGTGGGTTGTGCTCCCCTCGGAGCCACCTCTGGTACTTCTTTGGCCCAATAGGTGTCTTCTCATCTAGAAAAATTCTCCAAAAAGTTTCGCTGTGTTTGGACTCCGTTTGGTATTGATATTATGTGAAGTAAAAAACAAGCAAAAAACATGAACTGGCACTCAGCACCATGTCAATAGATTAGTCCCAAAAAATGATATGAAGTTGCTATAAAATGATTGTAAAACATCCAAGAATGATAATATAGTACTCCCTTCGTCCAAAAATACTTGTCAGAGAAATGGATGTATCTAGACATATTTTAGTTCTAGATACATCGATTTTTGTCCATTCCTGCAACAAGTAATTCCGGACAAAGGGAGTAGCATGGAACAAGCAAAAATTATAGATACATTGGAGACGTATCACCAATGTCCGTGCTCTGCCTAGCGCCCACGCTGCGCCTTGCCAAGTTCATGAAGTGCCATCCCCCTTAATGAAGTGTCCACTCTTTTTCTACCACGACTGAAGCACCTCGAGCTCGTCGTTGTTTGCATCCCAAAGGATGACATGGAGCACCTTCTCGCGGCTGTACTGCACTCAAGTTCCTTTGTCTTGAGGCGATCAATGGGTCGAGTAGTTTCCACATCACCTCCAGGACTCTCTGGACTATTTATGTGTGTCGCTGGTGCTGCAATAGGAGATCACAAAAGGTGGACCACAATATGGTCATTGAGGACACACCTTCACTTGAGAGATAACTTGTAGTTGATCAATAAGGTCCAACAAGAATAAATGCCATTTTTGTGCCGAAATTGACAGTGGTGGCTACTTGTGTGTCAAATACTCCAAACTTGTTATTGGATCCACACCCATTCAAGTACAACACTGTCCTTCTACCTCTCATTCGTGATATCAACATTATTTTTAGTTTTGAAGATGTATGTCCGTCTATCATCCAGAAAATGATTCCGGCAAGCTTGACCCAGAATCTGTGCACAGTGAAGGTCTTGGCACTAGAATCTATCGTCCCCAACCCGCACGAAGTTGTTAGTTTCCTGAGATGCTTTCCATGCATGGAGAAGATGTATATCGAGGTGATGTTCCTTTCCTGGTAAATGTTAACCATAAGGGAGTTCAATTTTTGGCACATTTTCCCAAGTTTACAATGACAATGTACTACGATATCTGAAGGAATTTTGGAGGATTTCAGTACATACATTCCCCCACCCCATATTGGTTGCTTGATTCATATGGTTACAATCCATAAGCATTTCTCCTCTGGATTCATCTGTACTAGTTTTCTTAGGGAATTTTTCATCCACTCCAACCTCTTGTGAAGAAGGCTAAATTTTTCTAGATTGTAATCAAATGCCCATGTTAATCATTTCAGACCGAAGATGGCACATTGTGCATTTTACAAATCCTGCAAACCAAATTGGCATGTAGTACCATTCAAAATTTCATGTAGGCACTAACACATTCTCTTCTTTTTCACATAATATTAGGCCTGGTGGTGGATAATGTGATACAATATAACTATCACATCGAATGCCTAGATCTGCATCTCTTAGAAATTACTTTGAACTCCTACCGAGGGACCTTACCGGAGATTATATTTGCCATGTTCTTTGTTGTCAGAGCAAGAGTGTTGAAGGTAATGA
The DNA here is from genome assembly GCF_003073215.2 of Triticum urartu. Lineage (NCBI taxonomy): Eukaryota > Viridiplantae > Streptophyta > Magnoliopsida > Poales > Poaceae > Triticum > Triticum urartu. The sequence goes on along the minus strand of NC_053027.1, from coordinate 195,613,796 downwards.
GGTTGGACATGCATTTATATCAAAAAAATGAATGGTTTGTTGATCAGCGCTGGCAACTGCTGCAGAATGGAAAAGGCTCCAAAAAAGTTGAATTTCATTTCAGAACTTCATATGACAGAATAATCGGAAGTCATTGTGTCAACCCCATACATGACTTGTCAGCGGCTGATCCCTTTGCATAAATGATGAGGTTTAGAAACCAGTCTTACTAGTGTTATTATTAGTTTGAACCTCTCTTATATCCATGTTCGGCTGATCAGCACATGCGTTTGCAGCTGAATGAGCTGAATTTCATTTCTAATATCAGTTTGAACCTAGTAATCTTCGAATTTGAGCCATATAACTCTGGAATTTGAACCTTGTAATATTTGGGACTTTTGTGGTACAATCGTTGAAATGGCATCGTATGAGACTCGCAATGGGCTTAGATTTTATTAAGCATTCTCGAATGTGTTTCCCTTATCTATCATAGCACATGACTTGTATGGCTAACTCGACTGCGATCTTTGACATTATTGCACATAGTTGGTTTCTTTAACCATGTGACCTGTAGAGCGCATAATTAATTATCGCACTCGAGTGTCCATCATCAACCTTCCGTGTAACTTTGACCTCATCACCCACGGGTAAACTTACGATCAAAGTCATTCCACACACTTCATTTTTGCTAAGAATTTTTCCAATAAATGCCCACGATTTGCCCCTCTTCTAGTTAAATATAACTCGCCATGTGTGCAGTATAGCCTGAAGGCCGACACGTACAAAATTTTTGTATATTTTGAAAAATATTAAGACTTTTCTTTTCTTTTCCGGAAAAAATATATTCTAAAAAACTGCAGCACGCACACTATTCCTACGCGCGGCTGGCCGAAGCTTTAGGCCTAGTTCTTTTGCCAGAATTTGGGGGTTCTCCCAGAATCCGATCCCTACCCAACTTCTTCCAGAATCTTTGAGCGCCATTTGTTAGATAGGATTGTAAAACAAACGGGGCTCAAAGATTCTAGGAGAAGCTGGGTAGGGGTCAGATTCTGAGAGAATCCTCATATTCTGACAAAAGATCCGAGCCTTAGGCACATGTGGCTCATCTCTTTTCTCCTTATTTCTCTTTGTCGTCTATGCTTAGTCCCACATTGCCTAGATTTTGACCTATAATCCTCTCTTCCACCCATAAATATAGACCCATAGAGCCTTCAAAAAACATCCGAAATCAATAGTTTGGTTTGACTAGCTTTCTAAAAATAAATATTATTTCTTCTATCTGGCGGAAATTCTGGAAGTCACCTTCTCTATGAAGTTGTCTCTTCTCTGCATTGTGAAGGTATTCTCGTCGTTTGTATTTTTCTTACGTAAAACAGCTTGGCCCTGATTTTTCAAATAACCATAACTTTTTACTCGTTTACCCAAATTAGATGAAACCAACGCCTAGATTTTTGTCTTAATCCCACCTATCTAGTGCACCTATTAAATCAACCTTTTGCAATTCTCAAATTTTGAATTTTTTTAGATTCATATTCAAATTTCTTTTGATCATATTTTTTTATCCGTAGCTTCGTTTCCGATGAATCTAATTGCGTTGGATTCGTATCGAAGTAAACTTTCTATTCGCACAATTAGTGTTGTCTTTTCATCATAGAATTTTGATCTTAACAGTTACTCTATTAGTCCACAAAAATGTTGCCACACATCTTGATCTGTTATTCTGAATCTAGTAGTTCTTTTTACTACATGCTCATATTAACTTCCTACATCCAGTAGCATCACTAATTTCAAACTTTTGAACTTTAATTTGTTTTGTTGGAGTATTTCATAAAGCTTTCTCTATGCTTCTTCATGATTTCTTTTGCTTGTGGAGTGAATTCTTATTTGTATGTAATTATTTGACTACAATATATTATTCTCGGAGAGTGACGAATATTTCTATCAATTTCTGAGAGCGATATAATCTTCACCAACTATACCAGGTAAGTTCACTTTGATCATATTTTGAATACCTATGATTTTATTGCATTAGTGCCACTTTTCTCTTGAATTCAATAGGAATATTGAAACTTGTAACTTGAGTAGAATCATGAGGTAGGAACCCATACCCTTGTCACCAAGCCCCGGGAATCGTTGTTAAGTTAGTAAGCTATGCTTCAGTAGGCGGGGATTGGCATGAGTGTTTCATGTGAGATGTGAGTGTGATAATAATATTTGTATCAACTTCAAGACTTCAAGATTTCAATACACCTTTGGGTGGACGACTTGCAAGAAGAGGGGATCCTAGGGATTGAGTAGTGATCACCCGATTCTATAGATATAAGAGGGGGTCCTAGGGAGTGACTAGTGATCACCCGGTTCTACATGGGATCCTAGGGATTGACTAGTGATCGCCCATATCTACGGAGGGGGTCCTAGGGATTGACCAGTGACCACCCGGTTTTATCAGAGGATCCGGGGGATTGACTAGTGGTCACCCAGTTTTACGGAAGGCCACCCAAGCTCAAAGAGATTGATGGATCTTTTAAGACCAGAAGCTTCCTGTGCAGCCGCAAGCTATTATGGGATCTAGCATAGTTGAGTACTCCGGAAAGACTGTGTCTCGGTCATCCCGTTCTCAAACACCAGGAAGTGCGAGGACTCCAAGGGAGGCGATCGAGTCTTGCAGGAAAAGTGTACAAACCTCTGCAGAGTGTTGAGCTAATCTATTAGCCGTGTCCCCGGTTACGGACAATTTCAGCGACTGGAATTGGATGGTCAGGATATTCTCAACACGGTTACCGATTACATGAATTTTGGGTTTATTAGTTATTGGTATATGAGAATTGGTTGGTGGAACCATCTCATTAACAACCAACTATTGTAGTAATTTTGCGTCGAACTCCTTTGTTGTAGGAAAAAATTAGCTATTGGCAAAAGCTATAAACTTAGAGCTACCACAAAACCATATTGCAGATAGTATAGTATTCTCATCTGCTTTCTATTGTGATCTTGCTGGTACATTCAATGTATTGACCTACACGGCTGCAATGTCTCATCACTACAAAAAAATACACTTCCATGATGATACGTGTTTGTCATAGTAGGTCACGTTTTCTGTCATGCATGTACATCCATGACAATTTTATGACAGAATAAAGATAGTCATACCTGTGTTGTCATAGAAGTGTTCCATGACATTACCAAAATTATCATCACGGAAGTGTCCACTTCCAGGACGATAAATCGCGCGCCATAGAAGTGCTTTCGTCAAGGGTGACCGACATGTGGCATCCACCGTAATGGAACTCCGTTAAGCTATCGGGTCCGGTTTTGGATCCGTAACCCGTTAACAGCCCCGACCAATAGGGATTTTCCACGTGTAAAATCATCATTCGCTGGAGGAAACACGTGTCGGCTCACCGTTGGGACAGATGTCATCCACTCATTGGACCCAAAGCACCTATGATACGTCGACACGTGGCACAGCCCAACAGAGGCCCATTCCTGTGAAAAGGCCGGGCCGTTTGACTTGGTCAAAAGGTGGCGGGCTGGCCCACGACTAGCCTGTTAATGGCCTGTTCACATATAGCCCATTTACAGCCCGCTAACCCAGGGCCCATTTACGGCCTATCCGAATTAAGCCCAGTAGCGTCATCTGGGCCGTCCAATATAATTCCAGCCTGTTTTAACTTCCGGCCCATGTATGGCCCATGAAGTATTTCGGCCCATATGAGGCCCTTAGTAACCCTCGGCCAATTAACGGCCCGTGGTAAAACTGTCCCGTAATGAACAGTGTATCACTTTATACCCATTAACGGCCCATTATTTTGTTGGGCCGTTTCCAGCCCATGTTATCTTTCGGCCTTCTCAGGGCCCATTTATTCTTGGGCTCATTTCCAGCATTCATTTACTTTTGGCCCGTTATAGTCATTTTATGCTTGTGGGCCAAATTCAACACGTGGTTATAGTCAGCCCGTTTGTGGCCCGTTAATACGTTGGGCCGTTTTCATAGCGTCATCAAATACGGCCGATTAACGAAGGCCCGTTATGGCCCGCCCATGAACGGACGATTTCAACTCTAGCCCATTTACGGCCATAATGTGGTCTATTATTGGCCCATGTTTGGCCAACCGATCATACGGCCCGTAGAAGGCCCATTGATGATACGACCCGTAGAAGGCCCATTGTGTCTACGACCCATATAAGGCCCATTGTTTCTACGCCCCGTATAAGGCCCATTGTTTCTATGGGCCTTAGAAGGCCCATTGTTTCCACGGCCCGTAGGAGACCCATGTTAACTATAGTAAATATGTAGCCCATGGTTAATGTGGCCTAGTTTTAAAAAATAGGTTATTGCGGCCACTAGCAAACCGTGGAAAAAGAACTGCACTGACTACAAGAAAACAAATAAACAAGACAATAAGGAAATAAATAAGCAAGCAAATTACACTAGGCTATCACGGCTATTACACATATTACATCCACTGGGCATCAAAGTTCTCCACCAGTGCAAATATAGGGAACAAAGCAGCATATAAACGCCGCAGCAAAACAAGTCCAGAACTGAAACCACTTCATAAGAGCTCAAGAAACAATATCCTGGGTACCCATAATGCTGGCAAGATTCTTAGCAAGCTTATTAACTTTCTCTTGTTTGGCGCTTAAATCCTCCAGCACTTGCTGTTGCACCAGAAAGTATGCATCTGAATTCTGCAGGGACTTCCTAAGCCCTTCGGCTTCCTGTCGCATAACATCTGATCGATTTCTTTCAACTTGAAGTTGAGACTCAAGAAGCCGAACTGATTCAGGCAGCGAGTTCGAAGAGTTGGTGCCAGCAGTAGTAGCCGGTAACTCGAACACTACATCAAGACAGGACTTTGGGGTTGTCTCAGTGTCTTCAATATAGTTTTTATCAGCTTTCTTGGAGACCAACAAGGATGTCTCACTATCTTGAACCTTAGCTGCATTACTTCCTTTACCATTGCATAACGCTGTACTCTTCTCCGATATTTTATCCGTGTTTTAAAAGAGAAACAAACAAACACATCACAGGTTTACAATGTAGTATATGAAACTCATTTTGGTAAACCAGTTCAGTAGTAAGGTGGACAGGATAACCGCATGAAACAAACATATATCTATGTATTATGGTCATTGTATGGTCTGTATCATTCTAGTTTATGTTGCCAAATAAAGATAGATACAGTTCGAATCATATCTATTTAAGACAAAGCAGCATAGACAGAATATAAGTGTGGGAAACTACCCAACAATAACAACACTTTTAATGTGCATGGCATGAGAACATAACTTTTTATTCAATTGAAACTGAAATCAACATAGAGCAAGTTACAACAGCAAACACGTTAAAGAAACAGGTTTAAAACATACCTATTGTGCCATTGGAGTTTCAATTGCATCCTTCAAATTTGGAATTAGTTAGTATGAGTAAATATAGTGACGCAAGGGCAAAGTAGTATGAACCATAGCTACGGAACCTGACCTGAGAACAATTCTTCTTCTGATTTAAGCATTGACTTGGGGTTCTGAGTGGTGGTCCTCATGCTTTGGGCACTGCAGTTGCCTTACTAACTGCTCGTGTTTGGGTGCTTTGTGGTGGAGACGGTGATGTGTCAACGGGAACTGGGTTACTATCTGCTGGGGTTGGGGTTAGAAGGGGTGTAGCTGGTTCTCTGTCCAACTAGGTAGGGGCACAATCTGCGTGAGTCTGGGTTATGTGTGGTGGGGCTGGTTCTTGGGCAAGTACAACTGTGCTTCTATCTCCATCGACAGGTAGCACGATCTTTTCTGAAGACCGTGTATTTACTCCCACAGATACTGCCATCAGCCCCTCCAATTGAAATGGCTGATAAACAAGAAAACTAATTGAATGTACAGACATTGTAAGATAGACATGTGCAATGGATAGTATGGAAGAAAACAGGGCATGCAATAATTCACATTTATGTTGTCTAACCAAATAGAATAGCAGGACATAATTTCACATATATGATGGCTAATTAAACAGGATAGCATGACACAATTGCACATGTGTGATGGCTAACTAAACATGATAGAATGACATACTTCAAAATATGATGACTATGTAAACATGATGACATGATATAACTACACGATGTGTCTATTAAAGTGGTTGACATGCCATAAATCACAAACATGCCGTCGATGGAAACATGATGGCATGATATAATTCCTGGATAGAATGACATAATTCAAAATATGATGACTATGTGAACAGGATGGGATGATATAACTATATTATGTCTTTAGAAAATGGGTTGGCATGCCATAATTCAGATACATGATGTCTATGTAAACATCATGGCATGATATAATTCAAATATATGATTTATATACTAAAGGAAGTGAGCAGAGGGCAATCGCATATATGATGTGTCAACTAAGGAGATGGCATTCAATATCGTGTATATGATGTAAAAACTAAGCATTACAATACAACATATGCATGATATGAGTAATATAACCCTGCCAAGTTTGAGCATACACCTCAGGGGGATAATATGACTGGTCATCTTCCTATAAATCCTCCTCTGAAGAGCTATCTGTAACCAGCAAGATATCTGCTTCAGCAGGTAGCATTTTCTGCTCTTAAGACCTTGTTTTCACTCTAGATTACTCCATCACCAATTCAAATGGCTGATGCACAGGAAGAGCAGTTGAATATACAAACATCGTCGACAAAAGCAATGAGAAATACAAAAGAAGGACGGCATGATATAATTCACATATATGACGCTTGGCTAAACAACATGGCATTGCATAATTCATATATAATGCCTTGCAACAAGATAGCATTGCATAATTCACATATATAATGTCTTGCAACAAGATGGCATTGCATAATTCACATATATGGTAATTAGACACTAAACAGGTGGCATTCACACAAAGCATGTCTAAACTAAGCAAATGACATAGCAATGCAAGATACCATACGCACGATACGAGCAACATAACCCTGCCAAGTTAGAGCATGAACCTCGAGGGGGGGATAGGACTAGCCATCTATCTCTGAATCCTCCTCTAAGGAGCTATCTGTAACCAGCAAGACATGCGCTTCGTCAGATAGCATTGTCTGCTCTGAAGACCTTGTTTCCACTCCAGATTTTTCCATGACCGTGTCGAATGGCTGATGCACAGGAAGAGTAATTGAATGTACTAAAATTGTTGACAAATTTAACACGTAATAAAAAAATGATTTCATGATATAATTCACATATAAGATGACTGGCTAACCAGGGTGGCATTGCAAAATTCACATATATGATGCCTGGCTAAACAAGATGGCATTGCATGATTCACATATACGATAAGAAATTAAACAGATGGCATTGACACAAAGCATGTCTAAACTAAGCAGATGACATCTTTGATGTATACAGTAAGCAATGTAAGGCACCATATGCATGATATTACCAACATCACCATGCCAAGTTAGAGCGAAGACCTCAAGGGGTAAATACGAGTGGTCTTCTGCTTCTGAATCCCCCTCAAAACAGTTATCTTCCTCTTGATTACAATCCGAAATGGGTGGAGGGGGGCTGCCTTTGCGCCCACCATGGAGCGACGTCTGCATGAAATTTTATTGCCACACAAGGCTTGTCTCTTTTTCTCTACATGTTCAGTTCCATTGTGTACAATAACTGACATGCATAGGAATAAAACATAGTGAGATTATGTAAGGAGTGTATGCACAAATCCAGAGTGATGGTAGCAAACTATGGATAGACCCAAAACCAATGATAGCGGGCAGATAATAGCTTTAGTTAAAAAATACAGATAATGGCTCCTTTAATGTTTGTTTGCACCCAACATGAAACTCATAGTAGACACCCGAGATTAACCAGATAGTAGACAAATAGTACTGATTGCTGCCCCAATATGTACCCCACAACCATTTAAAAACTCAAGTTTCAGCATAAGTTTGGACCTGACTCAGAGTCTAATAGGTGAACACAACAATAAAGTAGCATGTCATCATATTAAGCAATGCATAACATAAGCAGACACGGAAGAGTGCGACCTCTCTTGCGGACCCGTGTAGTCCTCAAGGTCATCTGCTCAGTTGATGATGGTAATGCAGTTGCCGTGGCTGCCGGCGGTGGGGAAGAAGATCTGAGGCGGCGAAGACAGTCTGGAGAGCGGATCCCTGCTATGGTGAACCCTTCCATCATTGGAGCAGCTGAGCTGGGGTGGAATACAGCACCGCAGGAGCAGGACAAACCACACAAGGTTTTCTTTGACACATATCTGTAACAGAAGTAATTGTGTAAGGGCTTGTTTGAATTTGAGGATTCTAACAATGCAAGGATAGGAAATAGACAGGAATAGGATAGGAATGCACGTGCAAAACAGAGAATTTAAAAACACAGGTTTTCTGCCAATCTGGGTGTTTGGTTCACAAGAATTGGAAGATCACAGGATGCAAAGAAGCATGGTGAGATTAAGTCAAACCACAAGAAAATGTACGGTTATAATGCTATTATGCTACTATCTCTTAGTCTTGTGCTTCATGAATAGTAATTTGAAAAGGAGGACAAGTGGAAATCAAAATTCCTACGGTTTTTCTTTCAAGGAGACTCTAAAGGAACAAATCCTACAGTTTTCCTTTGCTCCATTCCTTTGCACCAAATTCATGAAAAGTAGTAGCATAGGAAACTTTCCAATTCCTATGTTTTTCATTCACTTTTCCTTTCAAGCACTGGCGATTCAAGTAGGCAGGCTTGAGCAAGGAAAAGCCTACACTAAAAAATGTTTTTGTGCTACTTGTATTACTTTGGACCCAGGCCACTACCCTACTAGCTCAACTCCCAAGGCCATCGACAAATGCACAGCTCAAACGCGCAGAGATAAATAATGATGGCGTTCAAGAGAGTCCATCACGGATAGCTAATTTTCCTGGTACCTCACTGCTTGTCATATAGTAGGATAAAATAATCATATTTCCCGCTACTCCGTGTGCTCAGTAGACAATATATATAACATGTAGAGTAAAAAAGATATGCAACAAGTGTACAACCTCTTTGGCGAAGCCATGTCGGTCTCAGCGTGATTGGGTTAGCCGGTGAGGATGCTCCGGCTGACTTGGCTATCGGAGGAGGGGAAGAAGATCTTAGGCGTCTAGAGATGGAGCCCGAGGTACTGCTCCGTTGTGATGGAGGGTTTCGTCGTTGGAGCAGCTCTAGTGAGTTGTGCGACGCCGAGGCTGAAGCAGGACAAGAGAGACAACGTTAACCTGAGTGGAATTCTAATAGCATCTCCAATAGATGACGTAAAATACATAACCACAGAGTGCTAGATGTAAAATACATCAGCCGCTCATCTCTGAATTTAACTATCGAAACTGAATTTAACTATCGAAACTGAACTTGACTGTCGAAACTGAATTTTGCTGTCGAAACTGAATTTTACTGTTGAAACTGAACGCCCTAGAGGTGAGGCTACACGTCAGTCGACTGACTTTTTCATCTCTGGTCAGTTGATTTTGCAGCCGTTGGATACGAAATCAAGGGCCTGCAGTTCATCTTCAACCTCCACCCATTGAGCCGCCGGCCAAATAGCCGCCCGTGGCCGGCGGTGTGCCGCCCCGCCCGCCCCGAAAACACTGCCCACCATCGGTCCATCGCCGCCCCGGCCATCCCTCTAGGCCCCACCGTTCCGAGATTCCTCTCCAGCGATCCCCATGCCACCGCCCCACCACCGCCGGCGACCACTGCCCCCACCCTAAACCCTAAGATAGATAATGGGGTACCTCTCCGGCGAGCCCCTTCCTCGCTGCGGCTGGTTCTTCCTTAACTCCGGCGAGCCCACCCCCACCCCCTGAAAATCGACTGACCCAAAAGTCGATCCAGTCGACTGAAATGTAGCTAAATCGGAGTAGCATCACAAGCAATAGCTAGAGCGAGAGCAGCAGCACGAGCAAGAGCAAGATCAGACAAGGCAAGGGAGAGAGAGCAAGAGCAGAGAAGCAGCGCGAGCGAGAGCTAAAGCAGCAGTAGCTCCTACTGATGTGGACGTCGCCACCAAGGGAACAACACCGTGGAGGAAGTGGCCGGCGACGCCACCGTGGATGGAGCCGCGCCGTGTCGGCTCGGGACCGAGCGCCGGCACCACCGTGAGATCGAATCAAGAAGAAAATACGGCGATTAGTGTACAACCTCTTTGGTTGCGCTGATTAGGCCGCAGCTTCATCCGAGGAAACAGTGATTTTGATGCTCTTCCGGTGGTGCAGGTGAAGACGGTGGTGTGGGAATGGAGGTGGCGCAAAAGACGAGGGGAACGTCAGGGCAGCTCCTTGGAGGTGGAGGACGGGGTGGCTGAACCGGCGGGACGACCAGATCGACGACGGATCCTCATCCAGTACGGTGGATGAGGGACGTCGAGGTGTTGCTGTGGACGATGTCGTCGGGGAAGAGGCTCCGGCTGGGTGGCAGACAGAGGAGGGTGTGGGGCTTCGCGGGTTTTCCCGGCCTCGGTGTATGAATGGGTAGGCGGATGGGATGGGAGTGGGGAACCATGGCTTAGGGACGCACTAGTCCGAAATGTGGGGTAAGTTATGAAAGTACCCCCACCGATTTGAGGCGGTTCTTTCAGTTCAGGGGTATCACGGGCATTTCACATGTCGGGATTTCACAGGAGGTCGGTGTTTTCACGCGCATTGTAATTTTGGAATAGCAAGGCGTTGGTTGAGATGGAGGGAGTTGTCGGAGAACAACGAGACAAAGATTTATCTTAAATATTTCGGGTAACAAGTCGCGGGATCAAGAGGCGGGAGTTTCGCAGCACGATAGACAGAGACGCTAGCTTGAAATTTCGGCATAACAAGGCGCGACTTGAAATTTCGGGAGAACAAGCTTAACGTGTACCCAAAAAAAGACAATTTAGACTAGTATGATATACTATGTACAATGTTTTTAACACGCACAACACACACAGATATACACCATTTAGACTAGTAAGGTACACGTGCATTGCACGCATGAGATTTGGCAACCAAATTATGAATAAATACCACATTATAGCATGTAAGCTTTGAGTCATATATGCATGATGTAGATGTTCGTTTAATTCTTATAGTTAATTTCATTCAAAATCATATAGTTTTTATAAGAAAGCTAATCTATTTTAAGATTCATGGAATTGTGTGTTGTAAGGCATAAAGTAAAAACAAATCATGTAGAAAAACATTTGGGCAATTCTGATATGGAAGATTCTAGAACAAAGAAGTGCTTGTGTTTTGACGTTTGTGCATTATGCTTAAGTTCAACCATAGAGTCTTCTAGATTGTACATGTGGCAAAATCTGGTGGAATCTAGATGATATCCAACAGCCAGTAGTGCTCATATTTGCCAGCTCTGCACCGTTGGATTGGCCTCATCCAACGACCATCTTTCAAAGTTAAAGTTATCCGCACACTATATAAAAAATAAAAAATATAATATATATATAGTTATAGATATAAATATGTGATGCGAAAGCCACCCATCATCTCCAATTAGAATAGTGTGTCCATGCACGGATGCAATGTGGCCAAATGATGTCTGCCATCGGTATCTCAAATTCAAACCAGTCTGACCTTGTTCAATGTGTATACCTTACAACATGCTCATTTCCAAATCACACCGCACAGATCTCCGTTGTATTCATGCATGCATGGGTTCCAAACATCATGATCTCTTATTCAAATATTTGAATTCAACTTTACATTGATTATGACCTCACCTAGTCTTTTACACCCACACATTGGTCTTCTCTTTATAATTGTACCACTAACTTTCTCTCGTGCATGCATGCACACACACTACCAGTCAGCATTATCCATCACACACATGCAATCTTTTTCTTCAGGTCCGTCTCCCATGAAGGCACACACACACACATCCCCCTCTCCATCATATCAGGCATTCTTTATCTCTCACGTGCATGCGCATCGATCGATGTTCCTCTATGTGTGTGTGTATAGCTATCTCTTTCATAGTTTTCCACATGAACCGATCAATCTATATATCTAGTGAGGTCTCACCCTCTTTCCCACGTCCACATCGATCAATCTATACCTCTCTATATAGGATTACATATAAAGCTAATACACGCACATTAATTATACATCCAACGCCCCCTCTCATCATCCATGCCTTTCGCTTCATCTCTCAGACGCACGCACAATGGCGAAGACAGGGGCAGCAAGGGCCCTGCCCCCCCCCTAACATCACTATATATCGAGGCTAATATGAATGTGATCATTAGACAATTGCTGGTAAAAATGGTTTAAGTTGATGAATTGGCCCTCCTCATAAAGGATTAGCAATTCTTGGCCCCCTAGCTCATGGGGCATTTTTCATGGCTCCGCCACCGCGCGCAACAGCGCACGTTCTCGCCCCTCTCTCTAAATATCGATCTTGCAGTTCTGCACTCCTTCATAGTCTCCCTCCACTCGGCCCCTCGCACCATCTTCTAGCCCCCCACCGGATTTTGCCACATGTACAATCTATCAGACTCCATGGTTGAACTTAAGCATAATGCACAAATCTCAAAACAACAGTGGTTCTCCTTTGTTCTAGAATCTTCCGTATCATAACTACCCAAACTTTTTTCTAGTTGAATTGCCATTATTTGTTTTTACTTTATGCTTTACAACGCACAATTCCATGAATCATAAAATAGATTAAGGGCTTCTTTGATTCAAAGGATTCTCAAAGGAATTTTGGAGGATTCTAATCCTTAGGAATTTTTCCTATATTGGTTGTTTGATTCGTAGGATTGTAAACCATGGGAATTTTTCCATATGATTCATTTGCACTAGATTTCATAGGAAACATCCCATCCACTCAAACCTCTTTGAAAGAATTCTACGTTTTTTCTACACACAATCAAACACTCGTACAATCCTGTAGGATTCAAGACGATATTCCACTCTAATCCCATGTTCTTCCTATTCCCACGTTTTGGAAATCCTATGAATCAAAGAGGCCCTAGGTTTTTTATAAAAACTAATTGATTTCGAATGAGATGAACTGTAAGAATTAAACGAAGGTCTACATCAGGCATATATGACTCAGAGCTTACATGCTATAGTGTGGTATTTATTCATAATTTGGTTGCAAAATCTGACGCGTGCAATGCACGTGTATCTTACTAGTACTTCGAGTATGTGCAAAACACAATGGCATGCTACACAGTGTCTCTCTTACAGTTCATGAAGCCACCTGGCACATGTGGAGGCGTTGTCGCGAGATCCTTGTGTGGATTGATCACAGTGACGTGCTGCTGGTTCCAGAAGAATGTACTTGTCCTCCCTGAGCCACACTGGCGGTAAATGCACAAAGCGAAGATGTGCACACATGCCACGCACACACTCATTCCCTCGCACGCACAGGCGGGTACACGGGCAGACACAATTTTGTACCAAGATCCATCCCATGTGATAATTTGATGCGTGTAAAGTCCTTCACTTCATTGATGGTCAATTAATACAACGCATGCAAATTGAGTTGACGTGAGGGGGGAAGAAAGACATGCGCGTAGTACTGCGCGCATGCGAGTAGTTAAAATCATGGGTTGCTAGTAGTACTTCCATTGGTCTTCTTCGTATTTTGTGCCAATTTTTGACAGTAACATAATATTTACGCATTTGAGCAGTGTAGTCTACTTGAAATATATGTTCCACTAAACTCATCGGGAGCCGTTTCGGGCCTCGAAACCAAAACCCATCAATTTGTCTTTACCTTGTTCCCATCACATTCGAAAGTACTAGTGCTACAATTAAGTGCAAGCCTGCTCACACCTACTAGTACGTACCAAACCTGAACGTGTTCCCACTATGCAGGTATTAGTACTAGTGCTAGTACTTAGGTTATTAAAAGGGGAACTACCTAACCGAAAATTACTCTACCTTTCCTCCTCATAAGTGCTTCTTCTTCGTCCGTCCTTGCCATGTCCAATGCGCATAGCTCTAGGTCGGGAACTACTCATAACAAGGGAGCGGCAACCAAGGCTGCGGGAAAAAAAGAGGGCTCGCCGCCATGCAGAGACCTCGAAAGATCTCTCACGGGCTGGCGATGGCTCCCTGTAACATCCCAAAATTCTAAATTTTGGAATGTTATATAAATAGATAGATTTGATTGATTGTTGGATTGATTGACTGAAAATGAGTGAAATTTGAAACTTTTTGAAAGTTAAATGAGAGGGAATAAAAGGACTTTCCCAAACTTTCATTTTTGCATTTATGATCTCCGTGAATTCAAATTCTTTTCACCACAAAACCCTGGAGAGAAGATGACATGACTTCTTCCATTTATTTAAATGAAAAGGGTTTCGAAAATATTTGAATTTCATTTGGAAAATTTCCAATTCATCAACTTCATGCAACTTGATGATTTTCACGAGACAAGATAATATGACTTCTTCAAAATATATGAAATATGAGTTGGAAGTTTTAGAAGAATTAAATTCAAAGTCCTTTTGAAATTATTTTCAATTTGGAGTTATTTGAGTTTTATTCAAATTATTTTTTTCTCCAAAAATAAAATATACAGAAATTAGGGTAACATGATTCCATACAATAGAAAATTGGAGAGAAATAAATTTGAATTAATTTTGCTATTTTTGAAATGATTTTTATTGAATTTTATTAGAGCAGTAGCACTGTTTGAATTCTTTGATTTTTTGTGGATTTTATTTGACCCTAGAAAAATATTCAGCTTGTAGGAAATCTTATTTTGAAAAATTTGATATATTACATGCCTATAGTTGTTTTTATTTTATTTAATTTATATTATTTTTCTTTGTCTGTCTTTAAAAAAAGGAACTTCCCTCCGACTGGGCCAGCCCAGCCGAAGCCAGGCCAAGGCCCAGTGCGCCATCGCCTCTGTCCCCGAGCAGGACTCCGCTCAGGAGTCCGCCGCCGCCTCGACGTCCGTGCCGCCTCCGGACACTGCGCCGCCCCTTGCCCCTCTCGCACGCCATCTCGTCCCCTCCCTCCATAAATAGCGCCGCCCCTCGCCCCGCGCCGCTCCTCGCAGCAACCACCGCCGCCGCCGCACTTCCCACATCGCCGATTCTCGCTGTCCCACGCTGCTAGCTGCTGCCACTGCCGCTTGCCGCCTAGCACTGCCCCGCGCCGCCGTAGCCACCTCTCGTGCCGCGCAGCCCCAGCGCCGTCTCGCCGTTGCCTCGCCGCCGCACTTCCCGTTGCATCCGCCGGAAACCGCCGTCCCGTTGACCCGCCGTGGACCGATAAAACCGCCCGGTTCGATCCGGTTTATTTTCAGCCTTCGGTTCTTTTGGTTAAACCCGGTTTTTCTTAATAACCTAGTTAAGTAGTGAGCATTCATTGTTTTAGCCTTCGCATCGAACATTTTCGTCATATAAGTTTCTGTAGCGAACGTTCGCTATTTAGTCTTTTTCTTTTATTTCAGTTTTCTGCCAGGGACTCGTTTGTGAGTATTTTATTTACAGGTTGGCCCCTGTTTCTCAAACTAGCATAACGTTTTACTCGTTTGTCCAAATCCAACGAAACCAATGCCCACTTCTTTGTTATGATCTCCTCTATCCAGTAATCCAACTCCAACATGTTTTTGAAAGTTTAAATTTTGAATTAGACCAGATTTGAATTCAAACTTCATTTGATCATAACTTGAGTTTCGTAGCTTCGTTTGAGTTGATTCTTTTTGCCAATCGAAGCTCTTGACCTAAACTTTCTAATAAGACCAAATTCATATAATATTGGTACTGTTAGAAATTGTTTTATGTTGCAAGAGTTATTTGCTTGGTTTTGGTGTTTTCCGAATCATCTTCTTCGTTCTTTCTAATCAATTGAGTGATTGCTTATGTGTGGTTCTATTGCTTGCTTACGATAGATTGACCAGAGTGTGATGAGTAGATATATCAAGAGTTATGAGTGCGAATCATCTTCATCAACATTGCAGGCAAGTTCACAGTTTGATCACATCCCTTTCATACACAGTTTTTATGCATTAGTTTCACCTTCAAACATTGCATGGTTAGGATTTGATAACATGTGGGTATTGGGAAGTAGTTGATGAGGTAGGAACTATTGCCCTGCATTCAAACCTTGGGAGTTACTTTTACATTATGATCATATTGCTATGCTATGCTCGTAGACGTGGATTGGTTTGAGAGAATTCATGACAGATGTGAGAGTTATTATTTAATGGTTAACTTAAGGTGGCTACTTTAATACACATCTAGGTGGATTGGTTGGGGCACCCTGGAGCACCTAGAGGTTTTCCCAGGCACCTGGAGAACCCAGTGCTTGCCCAAGGGGGTCCCGGAGGACCCGTGTGATCACCCTATGGAATGCCACCCAGGCTCAAAGGGATCATAAGATTGTTCATGCTAGAAACTTCCGTGTGCAGCCACAAGCTATTATGGGCTCTAGCATAGTTGAGTAAGTTGCGTGAAGATCTTGAAGAGATAGACTAGGAGGTAGTGGGTTGTAGGTGGTATAGTCTATTCGGAATAGAGAGTTAATGCTTCTGAAAGACTGTGCCTTGGTCATCCGTTTCTGAAACACCATGTAGTGCGAGAAATCCAACGGAGGAGATCGATTCTTGTGGGGAAAAGTGTGCAAACCTCTGCAGAGTGTACAAACTAATCATGATTAGTCATGTCCCCGGTTATGGACATCTTGAGTCTCTGGTACTTGCATTATCATATTGATCTCATCATGTTACTTAAATAATTTGTTGGGTAATTGATGTTAATTTGGGATTGAGTTGGAGGAACCTTAATATTTTTCAACCAACTTTGTAGCTAAATAAAGTATTCCTTTGCAGTAGGGAAAAATTGGCTTTTCGCAAAAACATTATAACCATAGAGCCTTTCCACCAGCCAAATATGCATGTAGTGATAGTCTTTATTCATCATTATCCTCTGGTGTGAATTTGCCAGTACATTCAATGTACTGACCCTTTGTGGCAGCAACGTCTCATGTTGCAGGAATTTTACGATGAGTAAGTGATACGTTAAGGTTACGATTTCTACACTCAACTTTGCCGTTGGTGTTGATGGGAATCCCCAACCTTGTTGTTACTTCCGCTATTTGGATTGAGGTAATAGTATTTACGTTATTTTATACATGTGATTTACCTTTGTTATAAATCCTCGAGTACTGTGTGTGTCAGCATAACGATCCAGGGATGACACTTAAGCACAAAGACATGACCGTCTAAGGTCGGGTCGCTACAAGATGGTATTAGAGCACATGTTGACTGTAGGACATGACCGCTAGAAACTGGAAAGCCCATAGGAAAGATTTTCTCTACAAACTTCATTTTCAAAAGATCTTTTACCTCTCTTCTCTTCTAAGCTTATTCAAATATACCCTTTTAGTGAGACCATACCCCTTTTCATTTTTGACCACTCGAAGATTCGGCTGATGAGACCACTCCAAGAAGTACAAGATATGGGACCACTAAGACCACATCGGAATGAACAGGATTTTACCATGTATTATAATAATGGAAACTGCAACGGTTGAAGACTCCGAAGACTAGGAGAATTTGAAGGCCCTGTAGAATTTTCCAGATTTGTATGACCTAGGAAGGCACCCCTTATGGAACTTGGCAGACTAAGGAAGCTGTCAATACGCGAGATCAAGGTGTATCGGAGAAAGACCGGAACATGGAGCATGATAACTCAAAGTTTTGTCAAGAAAACCCTAAGGCAGGAGATATCAACTATGGAAGATAGCTCATGGCAATGACAAGGGCAGAAACACGGTTTTCCGTGATGTCATCGCCACTTATACTATGGTCACCGAGCTGAGCTAAGCATGCATTTCTTCGAAAGGATTGGATGGTAGAAGGCTGATGGAGCATCTATCAGCAAAAGATGAAGTTTTAACCTTAGCCGGTGTATCACCAGGATCTGGAGTAGTACATCAAGAATTTTAAGATGGAGCTCTAGGAAGCCGTATTAGACAAGGAAGTATTTCATGAAGAACTCAGGAACCAGAAACTGAAAGTAGCCAAGAGAGAGGAGCAAAACCTTGAGAATACTGAAGATTTGTCACGAACTGAAGGACAATAGGACCATGGCTCATGCCAAGGGTGTTGAAACCCGGAAGTTTGGAATGCAACTCCAGAATATTCAAGGATGTCACGAGAGACTTTGCTACAACAGGAATGATCTGGCAAAAGAACTTGAGAAGGACACGCACGATCGAAAGAAGCCATCGGAGACATGAACAAGACTTGAAGAGTTTGGCGACGTTGAAGATTTATTGACCTTTAGAAGACCAAACCCCTGTTATACCTACGTTAGATGCGACGTTTTTGAGTTGTCATCTGTTTGATGTTTTTCCTGACAGCCACAAATAAAATCTATCTTTTCAAAACCATTGTTTGTATTGTGTGCATCCCTCTCTATCTCTCCTATCCCACCCCAAAACCCATGGACCCCATAGAGGAGGAATGGAGATGAGCTTGTATTGTCTGGACCGATGAGTCAATTGGAGACAGACCGATGGATTCAGAACATGGAGGATCATATGGAGAATGACCCTATAGCCAGAAAGGATATGACCTAGCATGCTCTTCAGGATTTTGAAGGAGGTGCTGCTACTTGGTGGAGGATGTAACAAACCATCAATGGATGGCAAGGAGTAACCGCTTGGGAAGAATTTAAGTTGACTCTGCTAAAGTCTCGGCTTGTGTCTCAGAAGTTGAAGCCTTATGGAAATGACATGGAGAAACCTGGTGCATGCAAGATTTGTGGAGAAATAGGACACAACCATAAAGAACACCGGGATGAATACCCTCCTAAGTGGGCGATTACCAAAGGAGTTAGTCGAGGATCTCAGGGAACTTCGCTTAGAGATAGTCCCCATAGGTTTTGTTGCAGCAATGGAAGTTCAGTCAACATTAGTGGGAAAGATTCAAGAAGCCCAGAAGGATGACAAAGAGATTGCTGAGATAAAAGAGAGAATGAGAGAAGGAAAGGCCAAGGGTTTTCATGAGGATGAGCACGACACCTTATGGTTTGAGGACAGTGTACATATAACCAATAATGCAGAGATTAGGAAGTTAATACTTCATGAGGCCCACGATTCGCTGTACTCGATTCACCCCGGAAACACCAAGATGTATTTGGATTTGAAGGAGTGTTTCTAGTGGACTGGTATGAAGAAGGATATTGCGGAGTGTGTAGTCATAGGTAATATATGCCAGAGAGTAAAGGCAGAGCATCAGAAGCCAGCAGGATTACTATAGCCTATGCCGATACCAAATGGAAGATGGATAAGCTTGGCAAGGATTTCATTACCGGATTTCCCAGAACACGATCGGGATATGATTCTATCTGGGTAGTAGTTGATTCGCTTGACCAAAGTGGCTCACTTTATCCCAGTGAAAACCACCTATACAAGTGCAAAGTTGGCCAAGATATATATGACCAGGATCGCATGTCTGCATGGAGTTCCGAGGACCATCGTATCAGATAGAGGTACACGGTTTACTTCAAGATTTTGTCATCAGTTGCAAAAGACTGTGGGTACCAGGCTAGAGTTTAGTACAACCTTTCATTCGCAGACAAATGGACAGATCGAGAGAGTCAATCAGATTCTGGAGGACATGTTGAGATCTTGTGCATTAGATTATGGATCCACTTGGGATAATAATTGCCTTACACGGAGTTCTCATACAACAACAGTTGCCAAGCCAGTTTGAAGATGGCCCCTTTCGAAGCTTTGTATGGGAGAAGGTGCAGGACACCCTTGATGTGGGATGAAGTTGGAGACCGTCAGTTGTTTGGACCAGATTTGATCAAAGAGTCAGAAGAGAAGGTTAAGTTGATTCGAGATAGACTGAAGGTAGCTCAGTCCAGGCAGAAGAGTTATGGAGACTCAAAATGCAAGAAGGTAGTCTATGAAATTAAAGATAGAGCATATCCTCATGTGCCACCTCTGCGAGGAGTTAAACGATTTGGAGTAAAGGAAAAGTTAGCCCCGAGATTTGTAGGACCATACCGAGTTTTGGAGCGTATGAGAGAAGTGGCCTACAAGTTGGAGTTACCCGAAGGACTATCAGGAGCTCATGGATGTGTTTCATGTTTCCCCGTTGAAGAAGTGCCATGCAGAGATGGCTGACATTCCCCTGTAAGGACACTGGATCCCTGGAAAAGATGATGCTATTCCCTGAAGTGGATTTCAGACAAAATAGGTATGAGTTTTGTCTTGATATGTGGGATACCCCAAGAGTATGAAGGGATGAAGTACTATTGGATACAAGGAGGTAGAATGTTGGTAATAAGGAGCAATTGCAACTCCATGATGAGTCTGAGTAATCATGTCCAAGTTTGGTGCCAATAGAAGGAAGGAAGACAGTACAATTGGATGGATTTAAAAATACTAGGAGGTTGGAAGTTGGAATAATGATCAGTTTCCCGATGATAGGTTCAAGGACTACAAGTGATGAGATGGGCCATAACCCACAGGCCCCAGGACCTGCCAAGAAGCAAGCACATTCTTGCTGAAGGAAAAAAACCCTGGAAGAAGTTATGATTTTATCGACAGATGATCTTATAAGAGTTACGCAAAACCTGAGGGTTGTGAAGGAACGATAGATGTTTGTTTGGCTTGCAGAATTAATGGATTTATCCGAACTTGGTTCGTCGACAAGAGAAATTCTGCAATGCTTGTGAGGATGACCGAGTGTTAGAATGCGAGATTCACTAAACCGTATACAGGGTAATGATTTGGGTGCGGGATGAATTGATCACCATACCGACTTACCCTTATTATTTGCCTTGCTATATGGGATGGTAAATCTGAGAGACTTACCTATAGTAGAGAGACGACGATCAAACCTTGTTTAAACCCTAGAATGGTATAAGAATTTTTCCCTTGTACACGGCAGCTTTTGCCAACCGTAGGTTATACGGTGAGGATCAACCCATACCCATTTCCTGCAGGAGAAACCATAATTGGATGGCCGCCATCAGATATCGATAGTTGTTTAGTTTTGGCGCCCGACCCGTCATCTAGGAATACCCAGTCATGGAAGAACCTTACCAAGATGAAAGGACAGAAGAATTGAGGAAAAAGGTTAAGCCACTACCGGAAGAACCAAAGAAAAATTTCCCGAGAATCTGAGAAGACCGACACTGCCAACAATAAGGATGGATTATATGAGTTTTGGTAGAACCATAACCATGTTTCTAAGGGTGGTAGCACCCCAGAACCCCTGTGATGATCGATGGATTTTGAGAAGACCCCCAAACCTAATCTATTTCTTTCTAGCCTCTCCAAATCTCGAGGACGAGATTCATTTTAAGGGTGGTAGGTTTGTAACATCCCAAAATTCTAAATTTTGGAATGTTATATAAATAGATAAATTTGATTGATTGACTGAAAGTGAGTGAAATTTGAAACTTTTTGAAAGTTAAATGAGAGGGAATAAAAGGACTTTCCCAAACTTTCATTTTTTCATTTATGATCTCCGTGATTTCAAATTCTTTTCACCACAAAACCCTGGAGAGAAGATGACATGACTTCTTCCATTTATTTAAATGAAAAGGGTTTCGAAAAGATTTGAATTTCATTCGGAAATATTTCCAATTCATAAACTTCATGCAACTCGATGATTTTCACGAGAGAAGATAATATGACTTCTTCAAAATATATGAAATATGAGTTGGAAGTTTTAAAATAATTAAATTCATAGTCCTTTTGAAATTATTTTCAATTGGGAGTTACTTGAGTTTTATTCAAATTATTTTTTTCTCCAAAAATAAAATATACAGAAATTAGGGTAACATGATTCCCTACAGTAGAAAATTGGAGAGAAATAAATTTGAATTAATTTTGGTATTTTTGAAATGATTTTTATTGGATTTTATTAGAGCAGTAGCACTGTTTCAATTATTTGAATTTTTGTGGATTTTATTTGACCCTAGAAAAATGTTCAGCTTATAGGAAATCTTTTTCTGAAAATTTTGATATATTATATGCCTATAGTTGTTTTTATTTTATTTAGTTTATATTATTTTTCTTTCTATGTCTATTTTTTTAAAAGGGAACTTCCCTCCGACTAGGCCGGCCCAGCCGAAGCCAGGCCAAGGCCCAGCGCACCATCGCCTCCGTCCCCAGGCGGGACTCTGCTCGGGAGTATGCCGCCGCGCCGCCGCCTCGATGTCTGTGCCGCCTCCGGACTCTATGCCTCCCCTTGCCCCTCCCGCACGCCATATCGTCCCCTCCCTCCATAAATAGCGCCGCCCCTTCGCCCCACGCCGCTCCTCACAGCAACCGCCGCCGCCCTGGCAAGATCCGCCGCCGCCGCCGCACTTCCCGCATCGCCGCTTCTCGCCGTCCCGCGCCGCTAGCTGCTGCCGCTGCCGCTCGCCGCCTAGCACCACCCCGCGCCGCCGTAGCCACCTCCCGTACCGTGCAGCCCTGCCGCCGTCTCGCCGTTGCCGTGCCACATCCGCCGCCGCACTTCCCTTTGCAGCCGCCGGAAACCGCCGTCCCGTTGACCCGCCATGGACCGGTAAAACCGCCCGGTCCGATCCGGTTTATTTTCAGCCTTCGGTTCTTTTGGTTGAACCCGATTTTTCTTAATAACCTAGTTAAGTAGTGAACGTTCGTTGTTTTAGCCTTCACAGGGAACGTTTTCATCATATAAGTTTCTATAGCAAACGTTCGCTATTTAGTCTTTTTCTTTCATTTTAGTTTTCTGCCAGGGACTCGTTTGTGAGTATTTTATTTACAGGTTGGCCCATGTTTCTCAAACTAGCATAACGTTTTACTCATTTGTCCAAATCCAACGAAACCAATGCCCACTTCTTTGTGATGATCTCCTCTATCCAGTAATCCAACTCCAACATGTTTTTGAAAGTTTAAATTTTGAATTAGACCAGATTTGAATTCAAACTTCGTTTGATCATAACTTGAGTTTCGTAGCTTCGTTTGAGTTGATTCTTTTTGCCAATCGAAGCTCTTGACCTAAACTTTCTAATAAGACCACATTTATATAATTTTGGTACTGTTAGAAATTGTTTTATGTTGCAAGAGTTGCTTGGTTTTGGTGTTTTCCAAATCGTCTTCTTCGTTCTTTCTGATATGTTGAGTGATTGCTTATGTGTGGTTCTATTGCTTGCTTACGATAGATTGACCAGAGTGTGATGAGTAGATATATCAAGAGTTATGAGTGCGAATCATCTTCATCAACATTGCAGGCAAGTTCACAGTTTGATCACATCCCTTTCATACACAGTTTTTATGCATTAGTTTCACCTTCAAACATTGCATGGTTAGGATTTGATAACATGTGGGTATTGGGAAGTAGTTGATGAGGTAGGAACTATTGCCCTGCATTCAAACCTTGGGAGTTACTTTTACGTTATGCTCATATTGCTATGCTATGCTCATAGACGTGGATTGGTTTGAGAGAATTCATGACAGATGTGAGAGTTATTATTTAATGGTTAACTTAAGGTGGCTACATTAATACACATCTGGGTGGATTGGTTGGGGCACCCTGGAGCACCTAGAGGTTTTCCCAGGCACCTGGAGAACCCAGTGCTTGCCCAAGGGGGTCCCGGAGGACCCGTGTGATCACCCTATGGAATGCCACCCAGGCTCAAAGGGATCATAAGATTGTTCATGCTAGAAACTTCCGTGTGCAGCCACAAGCTATTATGGGCTCTAGCATAGTTGAGTAAGTTGCGTGAAGATCTTGAAGAGATAGACTAGGAGGTAGTGGGTTGTAGGTGGTATAGTCTATTCGGAATAGAGAGTTAATGCTTCTGAAAGACTGTGCCTTGGTCATCCGTTTCTGAAACACCATGTAGTGCGAGAAATCCAACGGAGGAGATCGATTCTTGTGGGGAAAAGTGTGCAAACCTCTGCAGAGTGTACAAACTAATCATGATTAGTCATGTCCCCGGTTATGGACATCTTGAGTCTCTGGTACTTGCATTATCATATTGATCTCATCATGTTACTTAAATAATTTGTTGGGTAATTGATGTTAATTTGGGATTGAGTTGGAGGAACCTTAATATTTTTCAACCAACTTTGTAGCTAAATAAAGTATTCCTTTGCAGTAGGGAAAAATTGGCTTTTCGCAAAAACATTATAACCATAGAGCCTTTCCACCAGCCAAATATGCATGTAGTGATAGTCTTTATTCATCATTATCCTCTGGTGTGAATTTGCCAGTACATTCAATGTACTGACCCTTTGTGGCAGCAACGTCTCATGTTGCAGGAATTTTACGATGAGTAAGTGATACGTTAAGGTTACGATTTCTACACTCAACTTTGCCGTTGGTGTTGATGGGAATCCCCAACCTTGTTGTTACTTCCGCTATTTGGATTGAGGTAATAGTATTTACGTTATTTTATACATGTGATTTACCTTTGTTATAAATCCTCGAGTACTGTGTGTGTCAGCATAACGATCCAGGGATGACACTTAAGCACAAAGACATGACCGTCTAAGGTCGGGTCGCTACACTCCCAGGAGCACCCTAGACGCGGAGGCAAACATGCCGAGCTAGCGGCGCTGGAGTCGTTATCCCTCGACGGCATGCCTGATCAGCTCAATAAGCACCTCAATAAGCAGAAGGAGTTCATCCATGACTTGGTGGACTTGCCAAAGGAGAGCCTCGACGACATGCCCGCTGAGCTCAATAAGCAGGGGGAGTTGACCGTCGGCTTGGTGATGCTGCTGAAGAAGAGCATTGCCTCGGAGAAGAAGGCGACCGGCGAAATCCTACAACTTTAGGAGGACAAGGCGAAGCTCTGCCACGAGCTCGACCTGCTGAAGGAGAAGAACGCCGGCTGGAAGAAGCTGCATGAGAGTAGTAGTTCCTTGATGAAGATGTTGCAGGCCCTCGTCATGGAATAGAAGGAGGAGTTGGCGAAGCTTCGCATCGAGCACCCGGCTGTTGTCAAGGTACGTAATGCGGCCGCGGAACAGATGATGAACGCTCACATCAAGAAATCCCGCATCATGGACAGAATGAAGAAGATGGCGGAGGAGATGCGCAAGGAGATGGAGGTCCTAGAGGCGACGAAGAAGTAGTTACGACTCCGCGGCGAATTAGATCATTTGGGGTGATAATCTTCATTCTTATTTTGCTCCTGTGTTTCTTCTTTTGCTTCGGGTGTTTCGCCACACATGTCACGTTCTCTGCGAGGCATGAATAGAACAATGCTAACAATGAGATGACTAGCAAATTAGATCATTTTTATCGCTATATGGCACTGGGCTGTCGTGTTTCGTGCTCCTCCGTCGTACTAGTACTACTCCAGTGGAAAACTTGAGTATACCGCACGGTTCTTTGCTCCTCCTCAGGCCATCGGCACATTTATAGGAGCAGTCAAATCACAAGGCCCCGCCTTCTAGCAGTAATGAGCCGTCAAATCACAAAGGCCCTCGCCTCTCGTGAAAAGGACCAAGCTAGACTGCCTCGCCCTCTAGCCTTTTAAAAAATGTATAAATTTGTACATCCGTAGTATCGATGGATTGTGCCATGGAGCAAAACTAACAAGATGAAATTAAAGAAAAAAGGTGGTACATACAGAAAGCGCTCGTAGCTAAATTATGCATATACTATATGACACTACCCACTATGAAGGTACTAGTAACATAGACTAGTAACTAGTCTATGTTACTCTCCACTATGACCAGCTAAAGTCGAGGCGCAGATACCAACGAGGGCCTGGTTGTGTCTATACTTGGACAACTCACCCGACTGCATGCGCACCAGGCAGACGAAGCTCATGTCGTGTTGGTGCCGTGTGCGGCCCGCACATTAACCAAAACCTCGCGCCTCCATCTTAGCCTCCGCATTTTAAACTTCTCAATCTCAAGGCCAAGTAGCAACGTGAAACCTATGATAGAGCCAATCAGATTGTTGAGAACACTACAATTCGTAGCTACAGATGCGTGTGTGAGAGAGGACCAGTGTGTGCATGCACCTCTTCTCAAAGTACAAGTGTATGTGGGTGGCATTGACCTAGGGAGCAGTGATGGTGCGTGCAAGAAGTCCCGAGAGATAGGTGTAATGCGTCTGAAAAAAGACTAGTCTATAGCTCGCCACGAGGCTATTCCTATCCAACGCCAAGCGTAAGATATGTATCCGACGGTGCCAGTTTTTGCATGTACATAGCAGTAGAAAAAGAACTAGTACCATGGCATATGCTACACCATGGCCGAGAAAACGTGCCGACGTTATGCCATCCGGGAATAGTGCCACACTTCAAAACTAGAACTGTCAATAAATTTGAGCGCGTCTCGTCACATTCCAAATTACTACTACTACCACGCTATATTTAATTGCAAACTTGTTCACACCGATCACAACCTAAACGGTTTCCCACTTAGGAGCATATTAGTAGTACTCGGTTATAAATACTACTATGCTAAGATGACTGCACATTCCTCCTCAACTCCTCCTCCACAAAAAACAATCAAGTCAATCAAGCCATAGCCAGCATGAGTTTTGGGTTGAGAGATTTCCACCAGGGAGAGGTGAGCATGGAAGAGGAAGCACGAGAGATGTCACGCCTCGCCGCAAAAGCAGACGACATGTCCAGCCGCATAGCAGTAGCAGCAGAGAGGTCCCGCCGCACCGCCGAAGCAGCACGGAGGTCCCGCCGCATCGTCGATGTAGCAGACTGGTCCGGCCACACCACGGAAGCAACAGAGATGTCCCGCCGCGCCGCCAAAGCAACACGGAGGTCCCGCCGCGCCGTGGCGGCCTAGGAAAATTTCTGGCGGGCAGGCGAGGACTCTTACAGGCGCATGCATGCAATGGTCCATAGCTAAATGGATTAGATCTCCGGCTGGGTGAGGTTGCAGGACGAGGCTACCTGTGTCATCCAACAACTAGGGGAGGGCAATGCGAAGTTCTGGGGCGAGCGCGACCTACTGAGGGCGAAGATCGCCGGAAGGGCGAAGCAGGAGGAGAAGACCGCTACCTTGTTGTAGAGGACGGGCGTCATCATCAAGAAACTTATGGACGAGAATGCCATGCTCTGCATCGAGCGCAACATGCTGGTGGAGGAATCCATGGATGCTGCCAAGCAGCGTATTAAGGACATGAAACTGATGAAAGAGATCATCGCCCGCCGCGAGAACTAGTCTCCGCGACCTGCAGCACATAAAGAAAGTAGAGATCAGCGAGCCAGATTGTTGTATGCATCTTCCTTCTTCTTTTGTCCTTGTGTATTTCGGGCATAGCCGCATGTGGCTTTTTTAATTATCTTCCTAATTATGTAAGACAATTATTATACACTCTCGTCATCCTTATATATATATATTCATCAGTCTTTCTATAAGACGCAGTAGATGCTATATAGGTCCGTCGGATCTTACATCAAGATCCGTGCAAAAATTTCTTTTCAGATTTTCTTTTTCCTCTCTTAAATCTCAGTCGAGTGAGACATTGCCACTCCATTAAATAGAGGCTTGGGCACCATTAATGGAGACCTTGGGAGAGAGGTGGACGGCAGATGGAGGTCAAAGGGCTCGCACGCCTCCCGTACTCAAATAGCTACCCTGCACGGCGCATCCTAGCTAATAAAAAAAGGGGACTCATAGCGGCATGTAAATGGTAAATAGAACGCCCACGGTTTCAATAATACTTATGTTTCTGATTGTAACGTGACAGCACTTGTTCCAAAATGACTTTGTTGATTGTTAATGTGTGCGCCTTCGCAAATCGGACAGCAAAATTACCTCAACGTGTTGGAGCCATGTCATGACACCAAGCCAAGTTTCATGATTTTCATGCGTGTTTCGGATTTACAGGAATTAGAAAACCAAGTTTCTCAATGTTTCCAGCCGAGCCATGACGCCTAGATGTTTGAATTTCATTCCCATTTCTGGCATGGGACCTAGAAATTTACCCGAGGACACACATGTGATTTTTCAACCAGCTTTGGTGCACTGGAGCATGTGCTTGTATTTAAATTTTGAATTATGCACACAAAGGTGACACGTTCCCTCTCAGAACCACGGGCCTTCTTGAGAGAACTCCGGTTTGCAAGAGACTTATACCAAAACTTGTTCCTATTTTGCAATTGTTTTTACCACAGCATGGTAGTACCATGACATGACACCATGCCAAGTTTCATGATTTTTAGGCATCTTTTGGATTTACAAGAATTTTAAAACCAAGCTTCTCAATGTTCTCGGACGAACCACGATGCCCAGATGTTTGAATTTCATTCCCATTTCTTGCATGGGACCTAGAAATTCACCCGAGGACACACATGTGATTTTTTAATCAACTTTGGTGCACGGGAGCATGTGCTTGTAGTTCAAATTTGAATTATGCACATTAAATAACCAGAAACTCAATTAATGTATAAAAAAAGGCCAAACGAACCCAGAATAATTCCAAAATTTAACAGGGCACTCATATAGTTCTATGTTGCCTCTGTAAAGAAAGTCTGGGGGGAGGCAGCGTATATTGTTTCGCACACAAAGGTACAAAGACATAAAGAAATAAAGAAATTAGCATACCTATTTAATTCTTGGGTTCTTATTATTTATGCCACTAGTTGTGTATCACTACTCAGTTTTGCCATTAGAAGTTACAACTACTCAAAAAATGCCATCGTCCGTGAGATGCCTGCTCAATAATGCAATTAGATATCTAAACAATGCCATTGTTAAGTTAGATGTTTGCTCATAAATGCCATTAGACATTGTTATTTTCACGTCAAACCCGTTGACCATGTTACATGACAAAAATAAGCCGATTCTCACAATGACAAGTTAATGGTGTCCAACACAACACACCCCTCAAATAAAACTAAACACCCTGGAATTCTTTGATAGAACTAAGCACCCTGAAATTCTTTGACAACTAAACTGCTAGCTATATGATATTGGCCATATATATTGTACGTATATAATGTGAAGAAACGAGTGGTAGTACTATACCAACTAAAATATGAAATGTACGAAATATAACGAGAAGAAACATAGCATAGTTCTGCTAGGGGCTCAGCACAACAAACCCCTCAAATAAAACTAAGCACACCAAAAATTAAACTAAGCAACTAATCTGGTAGACACTGCATTAGAACCACCGTGAGCAACGACACTGCCACCTTACTCGTAGTCCTCGTCCATATCCTCGACTTCGTCCTTGTCCCTCTTCCTCTTGGGCGATACTTCTTTGATTGAATCGCACACTTGGCTCTTGCTCTTCATCCAACCCTTGTATATATTGAAACAAAGGTAGCCATCCATTGTCGCGTAGTGGATGTGGTCTATATCTAGTACATTCCACTTCCATGCACAATGAAACGCGTGCGGAGCTTTCTTCAGTTCACCGTACGAAGGATGAACCATGTCTCCTTCCAGGGTCAGCATTTAAGGATGATCAAGGGAGGGCACCAGCCCTTCCTTATGGAGGTCGAAGGGGTCGCCTACAACGAGGCCTATCCGACCCATGATTTCCTTGTCGTTCCTAAAGTCTACAGTAATGAATTTGACTCAGCCGCCCTTAAGGAACTTCTTAAATTCCTCGCACTCAACGTTGGCATGGCATATGCGGTAGACCAAGCATAAGTCATGCACGCAAACGTGGATCATGGTGGGCTTCTTCTTCTCTGCCTCCTTTAGATTCTTCTCGCTTCCCAGGACTATGGTGTACTCAACATCTAGCCCAGCGACCTACTCATCATTTGAGTTTTCGAACATGTGTTTGAAGCAAGCAAGGCATTCTTTCACCTTTGCGAAAGAATGGGTGTAGATGACGTCGAACTCATCGCCGGTGATGGTTCTAACCTTGTACTCACCGCCGATCGTGGAGATTTGGGATGCCATGGATTTGGGAGAAGGGTTAGGATTAGTGGAACTGCCGTAATGTGAAAGGACGGGAGGACTATGAGAGGTTTATCGCTTGTAAAAATGTCAACGGGGGGGGGGGGGGGGCATGTGAATGGCAGGGTAGTTGCTTGCCTGGTGGATAAATGGATTCATGCATAGTACTATGGGGGCCCAATTAGATGTCATGTCTACTCGACGCCCAATTAAATAGCTTTCGATGTCATGTCAAGCGTCGGGAAAATTACAGGTGATACAAAGCTTTCCATTCTCCCATGATACGAGCTTCCGAGAGCCCTTGGATCTGAGATCGAGCGGTTGCATGGCGTGATTCTAGACCTATGGGTGAATATCCTATCCTGGAGGGTTATTCTGCAAATTTTCAGCAACTTAGGATGTGACCGTTTGATCTCATATCCAAGGGCTGCCAGTAGCCCGTATTATGGTCGCGCCTACCACAACCGTCGCCTCGCTTGCACAGTCGCGCCCTTGGAGATTTAACACGTTGCATTAGGCTATCTGATGTTGGCATGTCATACATAGTCATCACTTCGTCACTCATACAACATGGTTAGCTATAAGGTTGGTTATAAGAGTATTTTTTGTTTACTTCTCTCTATCTCTTTCTTCGTAGTATTTATTGCATTTGCCAAGGAGTGACCTCTTCCAATGAAATGGTGCTTAGATGAGGTGCTATGGGCATTAAATGGCTTAGCAACTCAAGTCCCCAATGCATAGGTTCTTAGTTTTTTGTTGCTAAGTTTGCTTCATCTAGGCACACGCTCTTATCACTGTTTCTTCCTGTGGTCACCAAACTAGTCTCTCTCTTCTTAATTAACTTGTCGCATCAGACTTATGCCTATGTGGCAGGCTTAGCACCTGTAGGATCAAGTGCAATAGTGGGCTATAAGCCCGCTTTACATGGCATTATTGCATATGTGGGGGAAAGAGGCAAGGAAAAAGTGGAGGAGTGGGCTCTCAAGCAAGAGCCAGCCCCTACATGGTGGAGCATCAGGAGAGGCACCTATATGGAGGTGGTCAGGAATTGGGAGACTCACGCCGGTCATAGCACGGTAGTTAAAATGATAATGGCAAGTCAAATCACCGGGCCCCACCTGTCCAGCAGTAACTCACTATCAAATCACACAACCCTACGTTTGCAGCAGCCTAATCCCTCATCTTCTTGCGTCTCTGTCGAATCGCGGCGGAATTGCCCCGCCTACCACGTGGGAAAAGCCCCGCCCTCAACTTTTAAATAGTACAGTATAGTAATTTTGTATCCATGGATTGCGCCATGGAGCAAAGCCTCAAGAAAACGGTGGTACACATGTACGGAGTATACAGCACGCCCGTCGCGTTCGCGTCGCACCCCAGATGGTCGGTCAGTCTGGCATGCCGCTCCCCGAATGGAACGCACGTCATATTGGGTTTGCACACACATGTGGGACCCAATTGAGAATCGACCATAGGCACACTCCCCGGCCCCGCAAGTCGGGTGAGTTAATAGAAGAGAGAGACGAGCGATAGTACTACTAGAGAAGTGTTGTAGGAGTACATACATTGGTACCTGGACGATCCCTGCAAGACAAGGAAGATCAGTTCGTCCATGCATGTGACCAGACTCCAGCAGACACGCCTGGATTGGCTATCGTCTACATATCGTGCAGGCTGTGTTGTACAGGGTTGTAGTTCTGGTGAGAAATCTAAAAAAAGGTTTCTTGTCATCTCGCAAAATTAGGTGCCATGTGCTTCGGATCACTGCGAGGGTTAAACAACGACAACTAAGTTGGGCTAGTCATTGGGGGCACATGCACGAAGACTACTCAGCTGCCATCTAGCTCAAGCCGGCTATGTTAATTAGGACATCTATTGACGGACCCCTTTTCTACGAGTTTATCTTTAATTTCAGCTCTGATCCTCGTCTAGTTTGTCCATCGGGATTCATCTTGTCTCCTTTGGGCAGTGAGGTTATGATTTCTTGTCATGTGGCATTTTTCGTGTTATATGTTATAATCCGGTGCTTCAGATCAAAATGACGACAACTGCACCTCCGGGGCACGTGCATGAAGACTTCTTGAAAGTCATTGCCGAGGTCAAGCCGGCTCCAGCCGATAGACAAAAGAAAACTAGTACTCCACTATATAGGCAGGAGCCTCTGCGCTTGCTTGCTAGTGTTGCTCACCTAGCGTGGGCAGATCCAGCCTCCCGCCGCCCACCTAGCGACATCCCGGCGACCCTCAGGTATAACTTCCTTTAAAACCGGCCTTGCTCTACTTCCCGAGCTCCTGACGTCACCGCATTTGTATCTTTTACTATTTCTCAGGCCCCCTCGTAGATAGGATCGATCGTCTGTTCGAAAACCACCTAATTTTTTACTGTTAAGATGTAAAACTAGTTAATGCACTTGAATCTAGTAGTAGTTGGTTCAAACAAGGAAGAAAGGGGGTGGGGTGGGGGAAGATTTGTTACCTGAATCTAGGACTTGGTCGAAAGAGGAAATAATGGGGGCGAAAAGTAGTAGAGACTGGCTATCCAACTGGTCTCTAGGTCTAATAGGGAAATAAAGGGGACGTAGTACAAACTCAATATAAACCAATCTATTGGTTGAAAAGGAAAGAAAGTGGGGACTGGGGGACAAGTCAACAGAGTAAGTCCAGCACTAGATTTGCTAGCCTCACACAGTATAAGGTGGCTATATACCGAACAAAAATGGGACCAACACCCAGATATCCTCTTCTGATGTTTGTTGCCCCGAGCCGCTCTTATCTAATGACACTGGTAAAATGTAGCAGTCGCACTGTTAAAAGTAAGGACACGTTAAACCAATGTTGTTTTCAATGTAATGCCTCCAGTAATATGAATCAATGGCACTTTTTTTCATGTCCTGCTAAATTTCCCATTAAGATAAGTTGCTTCTTTTCATTAGAGATGCAACTGTCCTGGTCCGCCTACTCTCCCGTGCCCAAATACCGACACTTTATCAGCTTCTAATGTAATGTTGCTGGTAAAATGAAGCAATGGCACCATTAAAGTAATGTTGTATTTAACGGTTGTCATAGTTAATCCTAATGCCCACACTAATATCTAGCAATGTTGCTAGAAATTGCTACTGTCCTTGTATGATTGCCATTCAGATAAGGAACATGCTTTTTTAATTTGATGCATGTTTCATCACTTGTTAGTCACCCTCATTTCCACCTTTTTTGTGCAAACAGAGATATACATTTCATGCTTGATCTTGGTTGAACTGCACAAATGATATCCAAATTATAGTTGAACATTCCAGGAGCTTCATGACCAACTTTGATGTTGCTCAATTTTATTGCAACTAATTTTCTGATGGAAACGGAACCGGGGCTGGAGCCCTTTTATTGAAAAAAAGAAGAAGCTGCTAGCTCACGGGACATTGCTTCATTTTAGGTGAACTGCACCAAAAGGTCCCATGAATTGAATCATCCATGTTGGTGACTGGTGCCCTTCTACGATGGCATTGACTGCAGATATGGTTCCCATCATGAGGTATGTTCCTTTTTGATCTGACTGTTTGCCAAAGATCCTGCATGTTGATCCTGCTCTTGTGCTACTGTTTTGGCACTGCCATGATAAAGCAGTAATGTTATTATTTTGCACCTTAATCTAGTGGCACTATTAATTTGAGGCAATGTTTTGGCACCGCTAGTGCCACTGTTTTTTATATATATCAAAAGAGGGGGTTCCTTCCTATTTCATTAAAGAAACCCAACCATAGAGAACCATTATCCGACAACATCTTAGTGTAAACGGGCAGTTATGCAACTACTACTAGAACGGACTGAGTACTAGCAGGAGACAAGTTTGCCACATAAGCTAGGCAGGTAGGGGGCACATCACCAGCTCGACCAAGTTTGCATTACAACCCAAATGCTACCACAGAAACATCAGGGGGAAGATAGGGACTGAAAGAGCCAGCTTCAGCATCCCAGTCTAAGCACCCCCGGCCTTCATCCTTGCGACGCACGGTACATCTCGTTTTCCACCTGCTCGATCCTAGCATCACTTATAAAATGAAGTAATAATACAATTAAAATAGAGCGAGTGTCCTCTCTATCATTTCATTTCCAATGTAGATAAAGAACGTGCTTCTCTTTGTTAATGTATGTTTCATCAACTAGTCCCATATTTAATGTTTAAGCGTTTCTGCAAACTGGGGTGCTTAATTTTAGTTGATCTACACAAAAATAGAGATTTGACTGTCTCAAGGCCCCTCCTTGTACTACCATAGTACACTAATGTTCATCACTGGCAGAAGGTGTATCGGGGAGACTTGGGACGATTTCCAGTATGAGGCGTGGCATACCGTATGAGGCGTCGCAGGGCCCATCTCGCCCTCGCAGCATGGCATACTATGATACTATCGCAATATTTTCTTCTATTTATTTTGCATGTTTCATCAACTAGTGCCACTATAATGTGATCACGCTGTTTCATTATCTGTGCAAACAGAGTTATTCAGGTGCATTTTGGTGGAACTGCACAAATGTACGGATGGAACCGGCATATATGCAGAGTGTGAGGTGTGCCAAGTAAAAATTACCGACACCAACCATGTTCCATGCATGCATTGGCATCCACCACCACCAGTGGGAAGTGTGGTGCTCTCTGTGGACGAATCTTTCTCGGCAGCAAATCCTCTAACCAAATACTAGTAGCTTATATTGGCAGTTTTCTAGGGAGTACTCTTTTCTGAAAGAAGCACCAATTTATTGTTCTTTATTTGTACATAGTGTCACAACTTTGACCCAAAGGTCCAGAGCTATTTAAGGGTGATTGGTGTAGTACTCGGAGACTGGTTGTAAGCATGATTTTCATTAGCTATCACACTGATTGTAAGCATGAGCAGGTGGAAGATTAGGTTAGTGTGAAGCTTACCTTAAACCCTACCGCCGTCGTTGAAACGAGGCGAGCGTCGAGGGAACCATGGAGAACGGCGGGGAAGCAACGTCACGCCATCCGGCCTCCTCTTGTGGTGGGAGTACGAATACTCCTGTGGCTCCGGCTGGCTCTGCACCCTCACGAACGGCACACCGTACTCGATTGATTCGTTATCCTCTGGGTGCTCGACCTTCGACCTGTACGCCCACCACCTCTGCCTGACTTTCGCCTCAGGCGAATCTGACTGCTCCATCGCCCAGAGGAGATACTCGATGAAGTCGAAGGACTGCGGCGTGACTGCCGCCGAGGAGTACATGTACATCGTCGCCCTCATCGCCGCTGTCTCGCTCTTTCGCATACATTGCCACATGGCCCTCACCGTCCTCGAAATCTCCCACTCATTGTTAAACCAAGTAAGGATCTCCTTCAACCTGGCTAACTTTGCCTAGTCGCCGCCGGCGATCTGCCTGATTCGTTGCTGCATCCTCTCCATAAATGTCCTTCTGAGTGGTCCGGTGCTAGCTTTGGAAGATGGGAGGAGAGACGGTGGTCTTGCAATAGAGAAGAGGGAGAGGCGAGACGGTGGTTTTGGAATGGAAATGATGGAGAGGAGAGGAGGTGGTGTTGCAATGGAGAAGAGGGAGAAGCGACACAGTGGTTTTGGAATGGAGATGATGGAGAGGAGAGGAGGTGGTTTTGCAATGGAGAAGAGGGAGAGGCGAGATGGTGGTTTTTGAATGGAGATGATGGAGAGGAGAGGAGGTGGTTTTGCAATGGAGAAGAGGGAGAGGAGCGTGCAGCAGTGATTTAGGATTGGACGAGGGGGCCGACGCGCTGTGACTAGATCAAAATCAAAATCAAGTTACCCTTCAATTAAGAAAGCGACCCCACATTAACTAGTATCCCTTTTATTCTGGGTCATAATTGACCCTGATCTTCGCAAATAAAATATATGTTATACGTTGCAGAAATAATATAATTTGAAAGTACATTCAGATACGAACCAAACGATACAATTTTTGGTGACATGCATTCACATTTTTCTTGTCAAATACAGTACATGGTCAAACTTTGACCCAAAATATGCAAAACAAAAAAAATACTTCCAAGACCAGCGCTGCTCTTCCGCTCTTCTCCTCTTAAACCACCGCCGCTCCTCTCCTGTTCCAATCTAAATCTAGCGCCGCTCCTCAACTCTTCCATTTCAAAACCACCGCCCCTCCTCTCTTGTTCCAATCCAAAACCAGCGTCGCTCCTCTCCCATTCTAATCCAAAACCAGCACTGCTCCTCTCCTCTTCCATTCAAAAACCACCACCGGTGAGCGAAGGTGCTGTGGAGAAGTAGATCGATGGAGGAGTACAACCAATACATGAGGATCGCAGAGGGCGACCCTATGAATCTAGCTAGGATGTTGGAGATATAGTATTGGTTTGACAACAAGGACCAACTAGCGGCGACGGCGATATCCATGGCCAAATATCTGCAACATAGCAAAAAGCCGGCGATACTCCCGGAGGGATTCGCGCGGGAGTACATAGAGCTGCTCCTCTCGGCCATGGAGCAAACAGATTCACCGAATCCGATCGTGAGGGAGCGGTGGTGGGAGTATCGATCCCACATGGAGCATCCACTAGAGATTGAAGGATCGAGCATCTACAGGGTGCCGTTTGTGAGGGTGTCATGCCAGAGAGAGCCGGTGGAGTCTTCCTCGACCGAACCCAACTGCAAGAGGAGAAAAACAGTTGGCCCGACGACGCTTCCCCGCCATCCTCTCCCTCGCCGTTCACATCATCTCACGGGGCAGCTGTCTGCCGCCGAGGAATAGGAGGGACTGCCCCCCCTAGCCCAGTAGTCGGGCAGGTTGTGAATTCCAATAGTCGGGAAGGTTGTGAATTGTCAGGAGGAGATTAGGGTTGTTAGTATTTGCAGGTTGTGAATTGTGTTTTGTGTTGTGTATTTTGAGAGTACTTTCAGATATGAATGTATTTTGAATTTCTGATTTGCAGTATTGAGCATATGAAGTATTTTATGAATGCCAGAGATCTATTTTTAGCATTTAAAAAAATGTAGTTTCATAGGAGTATAAAAGTGCAGACAATGTGATTCTCAGAGAAGAAACTGCAAGTTTCAGTTTCAGATAAGAAACTCCAAGTTCAGTTTCAGATAAGAAACTGCAACTTTCAGAGGAAGAGCATTTATATTAACACGGCCTTTTCAAACAGTGTTAACATCATGTTGGAAGTTTTATTCATGGTCGAAACTAGAACTACCAGGCAGTTAACATCATGTTGATCAACATTCATGCATAGCACATCTTCATATGATGCACAGTCAAAAAGATATGCTATTTTCAAAATGCCCACACAATGTCGAGTGTACGAAAAACATAGAAAACGAGGGACGAAGTTTTAACGAGTGTTGGACGTGGTGTGCGTAGATGACAATTGGGAACCACATGTCAATAAAGGCAGAGGCAAAAAATTTGGAGATATTTTCTCTACACAGGTGGATTCAAACCCGGGCGGAACAGCTGTCGGGTAGTGTCACTCGACCACAAGGCTAGTTCAGTTGTTTCATTACTAATAAGGCACTTCCTCTAGTGGTGATCTCCTCCTGCGCCTTTGTGCGCTCGCCCCGACGCTGCTGTCTGCCGTTGTGAACATGTTGAACAAACGAGAGGAATCTGGAGAGGACTGTACGTGAAGAGGCGGATAGTCGGGACCCACCAGGTCTATGGCCGTACGCAAGCAAGTGCATCATCGAAAAAATACTTCCTCCTAATGCTATACTGATGTTGGGGCCCATGAGTTTGTCAACATAGTTACATTTTTTAGGTGCTTCAACGTAGTTAGTATAGGAGATAAATTCACAATGAAGTTAGGGAGCTGGCAGGTATCATTTATTATCACTGGGGCAGCAAGTATCATCTGGGTTTTGGGCTGCCCCATCTAGGCTTTCTTTTTTAACATATGTAGGAAAACAATATCCCACATCTTATTAACTTATTAAAATAATTTCTTAACAATAAAATCCTGGTTTTTTTGCCAACGAAAATCCTGGTGATTGTGTACAAAAGCTTGGTAAGATTTAAGGACCAATGTAATAATAAATCACTTATTATTTAAATATATATATAACAAAATGCTCAGCCCCGGTTTATTTTTTGATAACATTGATGTGCCCACCCCAACATTATAATTAGAATCAGCCCAACAAAATCATGTATTTCGAGAAAGTGCAAATGGCATGTAATTCTTTAGGAAAAACATAAATGGGCCGCATGGACGCTACATTATTTGTTCACCCAGCCCAGCTAATGGACTATAATTCGAAAAAAAGATTAGATTGACTTTAAATTCTACCCCGCAAAAAAGACTGTAAATTCTAGAAAAAATGGGTTGAATACATGCCACATTTTTGGAGGCTGAAATGTGGGCCAATAGGTCGAAGCCAATGCAAGTCGTTGTCAACTTAGTGAACCAATGATTCTGACATCGTTAGCCGTTGGATTTACATCCAACATCCGGCATCCATCTTCAATCTCTCGTCTTCTTCCTCCAGCGCCGCCGGGACCACCTGCTCCCGCCTCCTGCTGCTAGCAGCTCTCCTTAGCACACTTCGCTATGAAGCGCTACTCCACCGTTGGCTAGGCCATCCATCCACCCCTCCAAACCTCCTGTTCTTCTCCACTGACTACCGAACCACACCGCACCAGAACCAGTTAACCCTCGTACACCTTTACGTCTACGACTCTACTCCTGCGTCTT
Organism: Triticum urartu; assembly: GCF_003073215.2. Classification (NCBI taxonomy): domain Eukaryota; kingdom Viridiplantae; phylum Streptophyta; class Magnoliopsida; order Poales; family Poaceae; genus Triticum; species Triticum urartu. The sequence goes on along the minus strand of NC_053027.1, from coordinate 195,575,305 downwards.
CCCATCTCCGGCTTGTTGCTGTCCGGGGCCTCACCGTCGTCCACCACCTTGGATGCACTCGGCGCGGAGTGGTCAACATGGTCAACGAATGACACCATCAGAAGTAGACTGTGCGTGGAGATGCTGACAGCTGGGTGCACGGTCGCACGCAAGGAAATGCCTCCTTATTACGCGCAAAATAATGATTCCTCCACGTGACAGCTGGGACCCACCGAAAGGGCCTCTGTATTTTGCCAAAAAAACGTTCCCACCGCTGACAGGTCGGACCCACCAGCTATATCTTCGCACGCAAGGAAGTGCCTCCTTATTACGCACAAAAAAATGAATACCCCCTGCTAGCTGGGACCCACAATAGTGGGAGGCTGACTTGTGGGCCAACTAAGTTGACAGGATGGAGGGCTTTGTCAACTTAGTTAATATGAATGATTCTAGCTCCAGTGACCGTACGATGTCCATCCAATGGTAGTAGTGCTTCTTCAACCTCTGGTCTTCATGCTCCAGCCGCCCAAACCAGCGCCGGTCATGCCTCATGCTCCTGCCTCCCGTGGCCAGCTGCGATGTCGCGAAGGCCTCACTGCCCCTACTACTCCCACCGCTAGCCAGGCCATCCCTCTACTCACCCACACCCCCTGTTATTCTGCGGCGACGGCAACCTCACACCGCAGCGAACTAGTGAACCCTCATATTCCTCTATGTGTGGGCAATGTTACTATCCTTTTACCACACTTGTGCTTGAAAGTAGCACCATGTTCTTCATATAGAGAGTCTCTTGAGTTATCACTTTCATATACTAGTGGGAAATTTCATTATAGAACTTGGCTTGTATATTCCGATGATGGGCTTCCTCAAATGTCCGAGGTCTTCATGAGCAAGCAAGTTGGATGCACACCCACTTAGTTTCAGTTTGAGATTTCATACACTTATAACTCTAATGCATCCGTTGCATGGCAATCCCTACTCCTCAGATTGACATCAATTGATGGGCATCTCCATAGCCCATTGATTAGCCATGTCGATGTGAGACTTTCTCCCTATTTGTCTTCTCCACATAACCCCCATTATCATATTCTATTCCACCTATAGTGTTATATCCATGGCTTGCGCTCATGTATTGCGTGAGGGTTTAAAAGGCTGAAGCGCGTTAAAAAGTATGAACCAATTGCTCGGCTTATCAACGGGGTTGTGCATGATGTGAATATTTTGTGTGGTGAAGATGGAGCATAGCCAGACTATATGATTTTGTAGGGATAACTTTCTTTGGCAATGATATTTTGAAAAGACATGATTGCTTTAGTAGTAGGCTTGAAGTATTATTATTTTTATATCAAATGATAAACTATTGCTTTGAATCACTCGTATCTTAATATTCATGCCATGATTAGATACATGATAAAGATTATGCTAGGTAGCATTCCACATCAAAAATTATCTTTTTTATCATTTACCTACTCGAGGGTGAGCAGGAATTAAGCTTGGGGATGCTAATATGTCTCCATCATATCTATACTTTTTGATTGTTCCATGCCAATATTCTACAACTTTCATATACTTTTGGCAACTTTTTAAACTATTTTTGAGACTAACATATTGATCCAGTGCCCAGTGCTAGTTCCTGCTTGTTGCATGTTTTTTGTTTCGCAGAATATGCGTATCAAACGGAGTCCAAATGGGATAAAAACTGACGGAGATTTTTTTTGGAATATATATGATTTTTGGTATGAAAAATCCACGCGAGACAGTGCCCGAGGGAGGCACGAGGCAGGGGGCGTGCCCCTGACCCTTGTGGCCACCTCGTAAGGAGTTTGATGCCCTTCTTTCGCTGCAAGAAAGCTAATATCCGGATAGAGATCGCTTTAAAAGTTCAGCCCAATCGGAGTTGTGGATCTCCGGGAATATAAGAAATAGTGAAATGGCAGAATCAGGGAACGCAGAAACAGAGACAAACTGAGAGAGACAGAGAGATAGATCCAATCTCGGAGGGGCTCTCTCCCCTCCCATGCCATGGAGACCATGGACCAGAGGGGAAATCCTTCTCCCATCTAGGGAGAAGGTCAAGGAGGAAGAATAAGAAGGAGGGGGGCTCTCTCCCCCTCGCTTCCGGTGGCATCGGAGTGCCGTCGGGGCCATCATCATCACCGCAATCTTCACCAACAACTTCACCGCCATCATCACCAACTCTTCCCCCTCTATGCAGCGGTGTAACCTCTCTCTTACCCACTGTAATCTCTACTTAAACATGGAGCTCAACACTATATGTTATTTCCCAATGATGTATGGCTATCCTATGATGTTTGAGTATATCCAATTTGTCCTATGGGCTATTTGATGATCGTGATTGGTTTGAGTTGTATGTTTTATTATTGATGTTGTCCTATGGTGCTCTCCGTGTCGCGCAACCATGAGGGATACCCGTTGTAGGGTTTGCAATATGTTCATGATTTGCTTATGGTGGGTGGCATGAGTGACAGAAGCATAGACCCTTCTAAGTAGGTTGTTTGCTTATGGGATAAAGAGGACTTGATACTTTAATGCTATGGTTGGGTTTTACCTTAATGATCTTTAGTAGTTGCGGATGCTTGCTAGAGTTCCAATCATAAGTGCATATGATCCAAGTAGAGAAAGTATGTTAGCTTATGCCTCTCCCTCAAATAAAATTGCAATAATGATTACCGGTCTAGTTATCGATTGCCTAGGGACAAATAACTTTCTCGTAACAAAAAGCTCTTTACTAAAACTAAGTTAGTTGTGTCTTTTCCTAAACAGCCCCTACTTTTTATTTACGTACTCTTTATTATCTTGCAAACCTATCCAACAACACCTACAAAGTACTTCTAGTTTCATACTTGTTCTAGGTAAAGCGAACATCAAGCGTGCGTAGAGTTGTATCGGTGGTCGATAGAACTTGAGTGAATATTTGTTCTTCCTTTAGCTCCTCGTTGGGTTCAACACTCTTACTTATCGAAAACTATTGCGTCCCCTATACTTGTGGGTTATCAAGACCTTTTTCTGGCGCCGTTGCCGTGGAGCAATAGCGTGGGGTGAATATTCTCGTGTGTGCTTGTTTGCTTTATCACTAAGTAATTTTTATTTCCTGTTCTTAGTTGTTCTTTATCTTTAGTTATGGATATGGAACATGAAATACCAAAAAAATTAGGTGTACTTGCTGCTCATGGAGATGAGGAACCTCCTAAAACCCTCGATGCTCGTTATGTGACAGATATTATGTACTACTTTGATAATCCAAAGAAAACCCCATCAATTTGGTAATGGGAGACACGTTGGATCAACGTGAATACTTTAGGGATTATCGCTTGACTCAAAAAGGGAAACTATTATGGGATCAAATTTATATGTTGAAATGGTAAGCTAGGCAACTATGCTTGAGATATGATTATACTTGTTGCTCTAGGATGAAGGTTCCACACCTTCCCTTTTTATGTAAATTTAATGATAATGAAACTTTGGCTTCTTATGCTAGAGGTATATATGACTATTATGATGTGGAACAAATAGAAGAATTTGCTGCTTTTATGGGTGCTTATGAAATTGAATCTATGTTCAAAGAATATGAAAATCCTTATGATGATGTCTACAGACCTGAAAATTTAGCTATCCTTAAATATTGTTATGAGAATTATGAATACAATTCCGATATTGATGCGTTTATTGAGAAAATCTCCACTGTCCCAGAAGAGACTAATATTTTGCAGGAATCTATGGAAGAAGAAATTGATGAAACTGTGAGCTCATTGGATGAAAAAGATGAGGAGGAAAGCGAAGAACAAAAGGAGGAAGAGCGGATTGATCACCCGTGCCCACCTACTAATGAGAGTAACTCTTCAACTCGTACATTGTTTAATTTCCCTTCACGCTTACCGAAGGATGAATGCTATGATAATTGCTATGATCCCGTTGATTCTTTTGAAATATCCCTTTTTGATGATGCTTGCTATGCTTGTGGCCAAGATGCCAATATGAATTATGCTTATGGAGATGAACTTTCTATAGTTCCTTATGTTAAACATGAAATTGTTGCTATTGCACCCTCACATGATAGTCCTATTATCATTTTGAATTCTCCAAACTACACTATATCGGAGAAGTTTGTGCTTATTAAGGATTATATTGATGGGTTGCCTTTTATTGTTGCACATGATGATCTTGATAGATATAATATGCATGTGCTTGCTGCTCCTACTTGCAATTATTATGAGAGAGGAACTACATCTCCTCCTCTTTGTGTTTCCAACACGAAAAAAATGCAAGAAACTGTTTATACTATGCATTGGCCTTTAGTTTCTGTGCATGAATTGTTCTTTTATGACATGACGATGCATAGGAAGAGAGTTAGACTTCGTTGTTACATGATATATTTTACTTTGTTCTCACTACTAAATTATAAATCATTGTTAACTAAAATTGGCTTTGATATACCTTGGGATCCGGGTGGATTCACTACTTGAGCACTATATGCCTAGCTTAATGGCTTTAAAGAAAGCGCTGCCAGGGAGACAACTTGGAAATTTTAGAGAGTCCTTTATTTCTGTTGAGTGCTTTTATAAAGTTTAAAAACAAAAAAAATAAAGAGGGGAACCTAAATCTTTTTCAAAAAGGAAAGTGAAAGTGAGAGAGACAAGCATTGTTGAAGTGGGAGCTAGCCTTGCACTTTGTTCATGCTCACAGAAAATTTGTGAATCTTGATTATAGAAACTTTTCAACAAAAATAATTATCCCCTTGTACAATTCAATGTATTATAAAAATAATGTGCCAAGGTTTGCCTTTAGGATGTTTTAGATGCTTGTTGGTTTGTATGGTGCAGGACAGAAACTTTGACTGTAGTGCACGATTTTACATTTTTTACTTGACGTCGAATGGTTCTGACTCTTTTTGCACTGTCTTTCTATAAAAATTGTTTATTTTTCCTAATTTTGGTAGAATTTTTCAAGTATCATAAGTATGGTGAATGTTCAGATTATTACAGACTGTTCTGTTTTAGACAGATTCTGTTTTTGATGCATAGTTTGCTTGTTTTGATGAAACTATCGAATTATATTAGTGGATTAAGACATGAAAAAGTTATATTGCAGTAGACACAATGCAAAAACAAAATATTAATTTGTTTTCAATGGTACTTAGAGCAGTGATTTGCTTTATTATACTAACGGATCTTACCGAGTTTTCTGTTGAAGTTTTGTGTGGATGACGTGTTCGATGATCGAGAAGGTCTTGATATGAGAAGAAGGAAGAGAGGCAAGAGCTTAAGCTTGGGGATGCCCTAGGCACCCCAAGTAAATATTCAAGGAGACTCAAGCATCTAAGCTTGGGGATGCTCCGGAAGGCATCCCCTCTTTCTTCAACAAGTATCAGTATGTTTTCGGATTCGTTTCGTTCATGTGATATGTGCAAATCTTGGAGCGTCTTTTGCATTTAGTTTTCACTTTTATTTTATGCACCATGCTGGTATGAGGTAGTCCTTGGTTGATTCATAGAATTCTCATTGCACTTCACCTATATCTTTTGAGTATGGCTTTATACAATGCTTCATGTGCTTCACTTATATCATTTGAAGTTTGGATTGCCTGTTTCTCTTCACATAGAAAACCGCCATTTGTAGAATGCTCTTTTGCTTCACTTATATTTGTTAGAGCGTGGGCATATCTTTTGTAGAAAGAATTAGACTCTCTTGCTTCACTTATATCTATTTAGAGAGATGACGGGAACTGGTCATTCACATGGTTAGTCATAAAATCCTACATAAAACTTGTAGATCACTGAATATGATATGTTTAGTTCCTTGTAATAGTTTTGCGATATAAAGATGATGATATTAGAGTCATTATAGTGGGTAGTTGTGGATTAGTAGAAAATACTTGTGTTGAGGTCTGTGATTCCCGTAGCATGCACGTATGGCGAACTGTTATGTAACGAAGTCGGAGCATGAGGAATTTATTGATTGTCTTCCTTATGAGTGGCGGTCGGGGATGAGCGATGGTCTTTTCCTACCAATCTATCCCCCTAGAGGCATGCGTAGTAGTACTTTTCTTCGAGGGCTAATAAACTTTTTCAATAAGTATGTGAGTTCTTTATGACTAATGTTGAGTCCGTGGATTATATGCACTCTCACCCTTCCATCATTGCTAGCCTCTTCGATACCATGCATTGCCCTTTCTCACCTCAAGAGTTGGTGCAAACTTCGCGGTGCATCCAAACCACGTGATATGATACGCTCTGTTACACATAAGCCTCCTTATATCTTCCTCAAAACAGCCACCATACCTACCTATTATGGCATTTCCATTGCCATTCTGAGATATATTGCCATGCAACTTCCATCATCATATACATGACTTGAGCATTCATTTTCATATTGCTTTGCATGATCGTAAGATAGCTAGCATGATGTTTTCATGGCTTGTCCGTTTTTTGATGTCATTGCTACGTTAGATCATTGCACATCCCGGTACACCGCCTGAGGCATTCATATAGAGTCATATCTTTGTTCTAGTATCGAGTTGTAATATTGAGTTGTAAGTAAATAAAAGTGTGATGATCGTCATTATTAGAGCATTGCCCCCCCCCAAAAAAAAGAGGCCAAAGAAGCTTACATAAAAAAGGGGGGCCAAAGAAGCCTGCAAAAAAAAGAAAAAAAAAGAAAAAGGGGAAATGCTACTATCCTTTTACCACACTTGTGTTTCAAAGCAGCATCATGTTCTTCATATAGAGAGTCTCTTGAGTTATCACTTTCATATACTAGTGGGAATTTTCATTATAGAACTTGGCTTGTATATTCCGATGATGGGCTTCCTCAAATGCCCGAGGTCTTCATGAGCAAGAAAGTTGGATGCACACCCACTTAGTTTCAGTTTGAGCTTTGATACACTTATAGCTCTAGTGCATCCGTTGCATGGCAATCCCTACTCCTCACATTGACATCAATTTATGGGCATCTCCATAGCCCATTGATTAGCCGCGTCGATGTGAAAGTTTCTCCCTTTTTGTCTTCTCCACATAACCCCCATCATCATATTCTATTCCACCTATAGTGCTATATAAATGGCTTGCACTCATGTATTGCGTGAGGGTTGAAAAGGCTGAAGCGCGTTAAAAAGTATGAACCAATTTCTCGGTTTATCAACGGGGTTGTGCATGATGTGAATATTTTGTGTGGTGAAGATGGAGCATAGCCAGACTATATGGTTTTGTAGGGATAACTTTCTTTGGCCATGATATTTTGGAAAGACATGATTGCTTTATTAGTAGGCTTGAAGTATTATTGTTTATGTCAAATGATAGACTATTGCTTTGAATCACTCGTATCTTAATATTCATGCCATGATTAGATACATGATCAAGATTATGCTAGTTAGCATTCCACATCAAAAATTATCTTTTTTATCATTTACCTACTCAAGGACGAGCAGGAATTAAGCTTGGGGATGCTGATTCATCTCTGTTGTATCTATAATTTTTGATTGTTCCATGCCAATATTCTACCACTTTCATATACTTTTGGCAACTTTTTATACTATTTTTGGGACTAACATATTGATCTAGTGCCCAGTGTCGGTTCCTGTTTGTTGCATGTTTTTTGTTTTGCAGAATATCCATATCAAACGGAGTCCAAACGGGATAAAAACTGACGGAGATTTTTTTTGGAACATATATGATTTTTGGGAAGAAAAATCCACGCGAGGCGGTGCTTGAGGGAGGCACGAGGCAGGGGGCGCGCCCCACCCCCCTGGGCACGCCCGTGATCCTCATGGCCACCTCGTAAGGCAGTTTATGCCCTTCTTTCACCGCAAGAAAGCTAATATCCGGATAGAGATCGTTTTAAAATTTCAGCCCATCGGAGTTACGGATATCCGGGAATATAAGAAACGGTGAAAGGGCAGAATCAGGGAACGTAGAAATAGAGAGAGACAGAGAGACATATCCAATCTCGAAGGGGCTCTCGCCCCTCCCATGCCATGGAGACCATGGACCAGAGGGGAAACCCTTATCCCATCTAGGAAGAAGGCCAAGGAAGAAGAAGAAGGAGGGGGCTCTCTCCCACTCGCTTCCGGTGGCACCGGAGTGCCGCCGGGGCCATCATCATCACCGCAATCTTCACCAAGAACTTCACCGCCATCATCACCAACTCTTCCCCCCTCTATGCAGCGGTGTAAACTCTCTCTTACCCGCTGTAATATCTACTTAAACATGGTGCTCAATGCTATATATTATTTCCCAATGATGTATGGCTATCCTATGATGTTTGAGTAGATCCGTTTTGTCCTATAGGCTATTTGATGATCGTGATTGGTTTGAGATGCATGTTTTATTATTGATGTTGTCCTATGGTGTTGTCCGTGTCGCGCAACCATGAGGGATCCCCGCTGTAGGGTTTGCAATATGTTCATGATTTGCTTATGGTGGGTGGCGTGAGTGACAGAAGCACAGATCCGAGTAAGTAGGTTGTTTGCGTATGGGATAAAAAGGACTTGATACTTTAATTCTATGGTTGGGTTTTACCTTAATGATCTTTAGTTGGTGCGGATGCTTGCTAGAGTTCCAATCATAAGTGCATATGATCGAAGTAGAGAAAGTATGTTAGCTTATGCCTCTCCCTCAAATAAAATTGCAATAATGATTACCGGTCTAGTTATCGATTGCCTAGGGACAAATAACTTTCTCGTAACAAAATTCTCTTTACTAAAACTAAGTCAGTTGTGTCTTTATCTAAACAGCCCCTACTTTTTATTGACGTAATATTTATTATCTTGCAAACCTATCCAACAACACCTAGAAAGTACTTCTAGTTTCATAAATGTTCCAGGTAAAGCAAACATCAAGCGTGCGTAGAGTTGTATCAGTGGTCGATATAACTTGAGGGAATATTTGTTCTGCCTTTAGCTCCTCATTGGGTTTGACACTCTTACTTACCGAAAATTGTTGCGATCCCCTATACTTGTGGGTTATCAACCAGCTACATCTTCGCACGCAAGGAAGTGCCTGACAGTCAGGGCCCACCTGGTCGAAGCGTACGTAGCGTTGTCATTCTGGTCACGAACATGTACGTACATACTGGTCCATGTAGAGGCGCGCACATGTCCTAGTAGAGGCACGCACGTAGCATGTACACGTACGTACAGCGACCAGTGTGCAAGAAAGAAAATACGGCCACGTATGTACATACGGGCAGGGTCTCGAACGCCTACTCATGCATACGTACGGCCAGGGCTCGTGTACATGGCTGGGTCGAAACAGAGAAACAGCGTCGTCGTCGTGTTCATGGGGAGCCAACCGGCTGGGTCAGAATGGAATGCGTCGTCGTGTTCATCGGGAGGGCTTGGAGGGAACAGCCAATGGAAACGAGGCCTGGCGTACCACAGAACGGAGGAAACGGCCTTGTGTTCGACCGGCCACGGTTGAAATGGGATCCTATTCATCGGGAGGGGTCTGGCGTACCGCAAAATGGAGGAAACGGACCTCCTACGGTCGAAACGGGGGTCCTATTCATCGGGAGGGGTGTGGCGTACCGCAAATCGGAGGAAACGGACTTGTGTTGGAGCGCTACGGTTGAAATGTGGGTCATGTTCATCGGGAGGGGTGTGGCGTACCACAAAACAGGAATCCATGAGATACTGTTCATCTCCACCATCGACCCCTCTAGGCTCCACGGGCTATTGTTCATCCACCGTCGACCTCCTCCAGCCTCCACCTACGATTGTTCATCCACGGGCTCCTGTTCATCCAACCTCCACCGCGCGCTACTCCACCGGCTACTGTTCAACCAGCCCTCTCCACGGGCTCTTGTTTAAACACCCCTCCACGGGCTACTGTTCATCCAGCCCTCCACCGTCTACTGTTCATCCAGCCCTCCACGGGGTCGTCTTGTTCATCCAGCCCTCCACGGGGTCGTCTTGTTCATCCAGCCCTCCACGGGGTCCCATTCATCTAGCCCCAACCATCTCGATCAATTGGGGTCCTGTTCATCCAGAGGCAACACCACGGGTTCCTGTTCATCCACCCCCACTGGGAACTGTTCATCCAATCCCCCCAGCAACGCTCACTGTTCATCCAGAGGCAGCACCGATCGGCTTCAGTTAGCAGCAGTAGCGAAGGAATCACTCGGGTTCAGTAATGTAGCTAGTGTAATCGCTCGGGTTCAGTTAGAGCCGAACGCCTCGCACACACGCGCGTACGTGTATGAGAGAAACGCGCATCGCTCGGCCCCGACCACCCACCATAACCAGGAACTCCCCGAAATTTTCCTCGCCCTAGCTTCTACCATGGTTTTTCCCGTCATGGACGGCCCAAAGAATGTCATGCAGCTGCTTCTCCGGCCCGCCCAGGACGAAAAGCCCATTTTCTGTCATGATTTTTTGTCATAGAAGTAGGAGCCCACCACATCTATGATGATACCGGGTTTTTCACAATTATCGTCATAGAAGTGTCATAAGTATGACAGAATTTTTTTTCGTTCGGCCCAAAATGTCACGGATGTTTCTTTTTTGTTGTGCATGTTGCAGATTCTTCTTCGACAAGTAAGAGTTATGATATAGGGTTACTGTCTACACTCAACTTCTCGATGGCATTGATGGGACTTTACACCTGTTTGTTGGTTTTTGCTAAGACTTATGAGGTATATCTCAGTTTTACATTGTTTATACTGATCCAGGGATGGCACAGATTCATAGAGGCTTGACCGTTTGAGGTCAGGTCGATACAGAGATGGTATCAGAGCACATGATGACTTTAGGATGTGACCCTAGAAACTGGAGAGCCTTAGGAAAGGATCTCTAAAAAAGTTCTTTTCAAAAAGAGCCCTTACTTCTCATCTTTTCTGATCTTATCAAATAGTCCCTCTTACCTAAAATAGTTAGAATATACCCCTTTCCCTTTTGACCACACAGAGAATCAACTAAGGACCATCTCAGAGTACAATGATCGAAGCTACAAAAATTGAAGACTCCGAAGACCCTGAAGAATCCCGATATGACCTATAGAAGACCAAACCCCTATTATATACCTATGTTAGATGCCATGATTTGTGAGAGGTCATTGTTTGATGTTTTTTCCTAATAGCCACAAATAAAACCAGCTTTTAAAACTATATTGTTTGTATGAGTATCTTTCTTCCTCTCTCTCCAACCTTACCTCCTTGCCGCAAAACCCATCATATGCCACCGAGACGTGACAATACCAGGAATAGCTCAGGGAGCAACGGACCAGCATAGAGCAGTTTCTCTAGACCCAAAACCAGATGCTGCAGCTCCTAATGCAGAACTAGAATGAGAACAACAACAATAACCCGCCACCTCAAGTTGGTAACCTTACCCGTTTCTTATGGTTGAACCCACCTATGTTCTCAAGCAGCACAGACTCGATTGTCATAGATGATTGGCTTCGCAAGATAGGAAGAGTGATGGTCACTGCAGGATGCACTGACATAGAGAAAGTGAGATTTGTCGCTCACCAGCTGGATGGACCGGCAGCCGAATGGTGGGAGAACTATACCACCACATACCCCATGCAGAATGTGGCTTGGGAGCAATTCCAGTAGGCGTTCTGTACCACTCATGTTTCAGCTGGAGCTATGAGCGTCAAGAAGAAATAATTTCATAACTTGCGCCGGGGAGGATGTTCAGTTTGTGAATATGTTGATGAGTTCAGCAGGTTGTCCCCTTATGCTCTAGGAGACGTGGCCACCGATGTAGCTAAACAGGATAACTTTTTGGAAGGTTTGAACGATGAACTTGAAGTTAAATTGACCGTTACTCACTTTGGGAACTACCAGGAGATGGTTGATAAATCTATTATCCTCGAAGCCAAGCATTAGTAGGTTGAGAACCACAAAAGGAAGCCTGGACCGGGAAAGTTTAGCTCTGGAGTTCAGCAGAAGCCCTGCTACACCCCATACTCAGGAAGTACAGGATTAGGACCCAATAAATTTGGAGGACACAACCATTAGAACCATGGAGGTGACTCTCAGCACGTAAGCATTGGACACCACCCCATTGGCCACCGTCATGACAGTGGAACTGGAGGAATTGGAAACCAACATCATCCCAAACCAGCTACACCTACAAAGAAGGATAAGAGCCATATTACCTGTTTGAGTGGAAGCACACAGGACATTATGCCAATGATTATCCAGAAAAGAAGCAAAGAACCCAAGGAACCTATGGAGTCACAAGGAAGCCCAGGGAATTACCGTAAGTTAATTGTTTTCATTGCAATGCTGCAGGACATTATGCCATTGACTGTACACACCCAAAGAAAGCTAGAGCTGAGTAGCTAAAATTTTAATGAGTGTAGTAGGAAGCTCTCTTATTTTTATACGGAGTTTAATTATGTAATGGAAATCTCAGAGATTGTAATGAATCCATGAAACAATAGAATAAATGTGTCATGAATTCATATGTGAAATTGTATGATTTGTTTCTCTACGAACTAGATTGTGACCATTTTCGAGGATACGAGAAATATGGTCAATGGATGAATTTGTGCATTTCATTTTAATGGTCATATTTCGCTGTGCGAACACTAGACCAATGAAAAGGAAAATGTGTTGGGTAACGCAGTAATTTCAAAAAACAATCCTACGCACACGCAAGATCATGGTGATGCATAGCAACGAGAGGGGAGAGTATCGTCTACATACCCTCGTAGACAGTAAGCGGAAGCGTTATGACAGCGCGGTTGATGTAGTCGTACATCTTCACGATCGAACGATCCTAGTACTGAACGTACGGCACCTCCGCGATCTGCACACGTTCAGCTCGGTGACGTCCTGCGAACTCACGATCTAGTAGAGCTCCGTGGGAGAGTTTCGTCAGCACGACGGCGTGATGATGGTGATGATGTTGCTACCGGAACAGCGCTTCTCCTAAGCACCGCTACAATATAACCGAGGGGGATTATGGTGGAGGGGGGCACCGCACATGACTAAATATCAATGATCAACTTTTGTGTCTATGGGGTGCCTGTCGGTGTCAAAACCGGCGGATCTCGGGTAGGGGGTCCCGAACTGTGCGTCTAAGGTTGATGGAAACAGGAGACAGGGGACACGATGTTTACCCAGGTTCGGGCACTCTCTATGGAGGTAATACCCTACTTCCTACTTGATTGATCTTGATGAATATGAGTGTTACAAGAGTTGATCTACCACAAGATCGTAAAAGCTAAACCCTAGAAGTCTAGCCTGTATGACTATGGTATTGAGTATCCCCAATCCGGACTAAGTCCTTCGGTTTATATAGACACCAGGGGGATCTAGGGTTACATAGAGTCGGTTACATAATATGGAATCTTCATAGTTGTTCGCCAAGATTGCCTTCCACGCCAAGGAGAGTCCTATCCGAACACGGGTGTAGTCTTCGGTCTTCGTATCTTCACATCCCATCAGTCCGACCCATAGATAACAGGTCGGACGTCTGACGACCCCTTAGTCTAGGACTCCCTCAGTAGCCCCTGAACCTGGCTTCAATGACAAGGTATCCGGCGCGTAGTGCTGTCTTCGACATTGCAAGGTGGGTTCCTCCTTCCGAACTCCAAAAAATAGTCTTCGGATGAAACAAACGTGTCCGGACCTGTAAAACACACCGCACACAAACGTAGAGAAAATATAATAACACACGAGTCCCATCTGCTGACAACTTTAGTAATATGACGTCACGTCCGTCCGATCATAATTTCGAACCGTTTTTCGCCCCACGTTTCAAGACGCGGTTGTCATTGGCACGTCTTGTCAAAGGAGAGATCGTGTCCCCTTATCACAGGATTCTCATCAATACGGGTGTGGGTAACCCAACTGTGCCGTTTACACAGCCCTTGGGAGCAGGCGAATTTTAAAGCGAACGGGGGGCGTTCGATATTCACCGCCCTTATAAGGAGATAAGATTCCCCTTTCTTCCGCCACACTTTCCACCTGCCTCTCCATCCTCGAGCTCCAACACCCAAGTCCTCATTCAAACCAGCACCCAACCATGTCCGGATCCGGAGCCGGCGACAAGTGGATGACCTCCTCCGTTAAGAGGGAAAATATAGAGGAGCTCCGAGAGGCCGGATACCTGGCCAAGGAGATTGTTCACCGACTCCCGGCCGAGGGACAGATCATCCCCACCCCTGAGCCTCATGACAGAGTAGTGTTCCTCATGCATTTTGTCCGCAGGCTGGGATTCCCTCTCCACCCGTTTGTCCGCAGATTGATGTTTTATTATGGGCTAGACTTCCATGATATAGCCCCTAACTTTATCCTCAACATATCGGCATTTATAGTCGTGTGCGAGGCCTTTCTCCGCATTCCACCTCACTTCGGCCTATGGCTGAAGACCTTTAATGTGAAGCCAAAGGTGGTGACAGGCCAACAAACAGAGTGCGGAGGAGCTATGTTGGGTAAGATGCCCAACATCACCTGGCTCGAAGGTTCTTTCATGGAGAAGGTGAAGGGGTGGCAATCAGGGTGGTTCTACATCACCGAGCCGCGCGACACTAACTAGACAGTGGCCCCCCAATTCTCATCCGAAGTTCTGATGTGGCTCACCTCCTGGCAAGAGAAGGGCCTAACCTGGGGTGCTCCGAACGAGCTGGCAGGGCTCCAGACGTGCGTCCAGAACATGATATCCAGAAAGATTAAGCCTGTCAATGTGATCCAGGTTATGCTCATCCGCCGGATCCTCCCGTGCTAACACTGGACTTGTTATTTATGGGAATTCGATCCGGCCAAGCACCAGACGCTGCTAGAGCTCTTCGGCACAGCGCACGAGGATATCTAGAAAGTGCTCTTCAAGGCCGGCGAGATGCCACTGCCTACAACTGAGGATTGTGGGCTTAGCTCAAAGCGCCAAGATAATTCGATAAGTTTTTTCATGCTCTCAAGGCATAACCTTTACTAGCATATTGTGAGAAAAAAGTCTAAGCTCTCCTATCATTTTTTTCCTTAGGCCTGGGTCGACATAGCGAGGCGGATTAACTATCTAGCCCTGCTACCCGAAGACGAAGAGACCCCACTCCTGATGAAGATGTTGTTCTCGGCGCCTTATGACGTGCCAAAGAAGAAGACCAAAAAGGAAGCCAAGGGGACCAGGAGTGGCCATCGTCAAAAGGATTCTTAGGAACTGTTGTCCGAAGACGAGACTGACCCTTCGGTCGCCGAAGACGGCGACAAGGAGGAAGAAGACAACTCCCCCCTAAGGGGGGAAGGAAGAAAAGGGTGGCCTCCACAAACCTAGAGGCGAAGGCACCCAAGAGGGGGAAGGGCTCCCTCGTGGATAACTCCGCGTGGGATGTCGATAGCGGTCCAGAACGAATGGCCCGGACTAAGCCTCGGGCCGCTTCGTAAGTACCCAAGACCTTATGCTCGTCCAAATGTTCGGCCCTTCCCCTTTGCAATATTGATATGTTTAATTTATGCTATTGCCGTCTGGCCCGTGATGGTTCTCTGCAGTCCTCGACAGAGGGCTCGCTAGATTCCAGGGAGATGGCTAGCATGTCGCCGCCACCTGCTCACTCTGCTTTTCCCAAGGGTGATGATGAGGTGGTGTCCCAAAGGGCCTTCCCTAACAAAGGGGAGGCTCTGGAGATTGTCAGGGCGGCGTCCAAGGGTGACTCCACGGCCGCCGGACACATGGGGGAAGAAACCCCCATGGATACTGATGGTGGGGGCCAAGTTCCATTCGGCCCTCAGCCGGATATCATTCTGGAGACTTGTACGGCTCCGGAGTCTAGCGAACGGCCTTCCCCGAAAGGAGGGGTGTGCCTGTTACGCCGGTGACCTCTATCCGACTAGAGGCACCGGATGATCTACTGGAAGCGCTGCGAGACGCTTCCATTGTAGATGAGCATCATGCCCTCATGGGTACGGTGATCAAAAAGGTTTAGTCTGCCAAAAGTGCACTGACCGAAGCCTGCACTAGCCTTTTAACAGCCTTTGAGGTAATAATAATTGTAGAAAGAATATCACAGCATAGATAGTAGCCCCTGATGCTCTGTTCGGTGTTCGGAAAGAAAAGCCAAACTAAGGATCAAAACAGGTTTCGCAGGAGTCTAACATATGATGTCTATGCGAATAAGCAGGCGTCGCTGCTGGCTACTGCTGCTCATACTACGGAGGTCTCCGAACTGAAGCGGAGCCTGGAGCTGGCTGAGGAAGAGCTTAGTGTTGTGAAGATGCAGCTGGAGGACAGCAAAGGTATGCTGTAACCTGTGCGTGTATGTTAGGAAGGATGAATACTTCGTGCTGACTAAAGTGTCATGGACTATGCTAGGGGCCACGACCGAGGTGGCGGCCCTCAAGAAGGCATTAGCCGAGGCCGAGAACAAAGCGGCCAAGGAACGCACCGCACGCAAAAAATACGAGGCCCGAGTCAGCGAGGTGCAGCAAGAGCTTTAGGATGCCATTAAGAAGTACGAGTCCCTGGAGCATGATTCAAAGACGCAGGCGTCCAAACTTTCCAAGGCTCGCCAGAGCGCACAAGAGGCTCGAGCCGAAGCCCAGAGCGCTCTTCAGGAACTCCAGGCGGCTAAGAAGATTGCGGCGGGTAAGTTTTTCATTATGCAAAGCAAGTTGATAAAGGGAACGCTCCTGTTGCTTACCCGAATTTGGTGCTCTACAGGGGCGTTTACGGATTTGCTATGCGGTGTATCCGATGTGCTGAATTCTATCGAGCCGAGGAAGGGAGTTTGACGGAGATGCTGTTCTGGTCTCAATATCTTGGACCAGAACATCCGGTATCCTTCAGCGACCAGCTGAAATAGTTGGTCGAGCTACACAAGGCAGCCGGGCTATGGCCTACCGCGCCGGTACCCAGCAGCTACTTCGGGCTTGTGAAGCAGCTTGTTAGTTCCTGCCCACGACTTGAGTTTGTAAAGTGGTCGGTCTGTATTGAAGGTGCCCGGATGGCCTTTGCTCGCTGCAAGATGTGGTGGGCGAAAATGGACGCCATCGAGCTGACCAAGGGGCCGCCGAAGGGCAAGGAGCATCGTACACCCGAGCGCTATTTTGCGGATGTCCTCGAGGGGTCTCGTATTGTAGCCACGCAGTGTGGGCAGGACGTTATTTTCGAGTGAATACACTCGTATTTTGTCTTGTATGATGACAACATATCCGCTTTGTAATATATAATTTTTTTATGTTTTGATTGTTTCCTCCTGTGCGACCGTGTTGTATGAAATCTGAGGGTTAACCAGTCGTCGGCTTCAGCCCTTGTGTAGGTAGTACGGAGGTGTTCGGGGTGGAATCTAAACAATCTTGATCCAATTATATGGTTCTTGAAGGAGTTGTTTAGGCAACGAACCAGTCAACTACACTATACAGCTTGAACGCCCCCACTTAGCTATAGGAGTTTTATAATAAAACATAGGCGCAGCCCCTGGTATACGAACTAGAGTGCTATCGGCGCCTGATCGGGCAGTACCGATCCTTCGCAAAATGCGGAAAAATCTCCAATGATTTGAGACCTCCGAACAGCTGACCAGCTCTCGCCGCATCATGACTGTCAGTTTTCGGCTTTCTCTACTGAGGTGCTCATCCGATTTAGACCAGGACACAATCGCAGTAGTTCTCCCTTTACTACCCTAGCCGATGTAGCGGAACGTAGGGTAGCAAGCACAGGAACCGGGCAACCCAACTATTAACCAAAGACATGATTTGGAGCCAATGCATATAATGCTAAATTCAGGGTGCCGACTATACTTATAGAAAGTGTTCGTACTTTTGTTGCCGTAATGTAAGGTGCTATAAAGCCCCTGGAAAACGTCAAACATACCAAAGTGTACGTGTGCTACCTGATGGGGTTATCCACAGGGAATCTGAAAAAGAAAACAGAGAAAAAAACAGAAAAAGACTTGAAGGTAAAAAGCTGGGGTCCTAAAGCTCCAGCTACACACTGTTTTCATTGTAATGTAATTAGTACGTCAAGGCGCATTGATAAAAATAGTGCAAGAAGAAATAGGCTATTTAGCATGCCGAAACCAGGGGAGAGCTGCATATGGGTCCTGGAAAACAGGTAGAGTTATCGTTAATGGAATCACCTAAAAAGTTCCCCATATGTCCGCGCTTCTCGCCGTCTTGGCGTATTTATCCTACAAGAGGACCGATGACCAGACCCCCCGATTGGGCCTGTGGGATTGACGCCTGAAAGGAAAACAAGTAAAAGTGAAAGTATGTGTGTATCCGATGTCGGTTGAGCCGTGCCGTGGATCACAAGTTGTTTGTGCCTCCGTCAATGCCCATGGAATTTTAAGTGCGTAGTTATGTACGCGCGGCACGAATGCCACCGCTTGATCGGGACTGAGACGGAGGCCGGATTGCTAGTCGAGCTCCTGACGAGCCGAGCTCTCCTGCTGCAGAGTAGTTCGGACCCTCTTAAGGATGTCCGCGGGCTCGTCAGCCGAATGAAGGGTCTGCTTGAGAAGGCCGCTTTGTACTTCTGCTGCTAGGGCAGCTGTGTGTTGTTCTGTACGGAGAGAGCGTTCCATATTGCCATTGACTGTTATAACGCCGCGTGGACCGGGCATCTTGAGCTTGAGATAAGCATAGTGTGGCACTGCATTGAATCGAGCAAACGCAGTTCGTCCGAGCAGTGCATGATAGCCGCTGCGGAACGGGACGATATCGAAGATTAACTCCTCGCTTCGGAAGTTGTCCGGAGATCCGAAGACAACCTCTAATGTGATTGAGCCCGTACAGTGGGCTTCTACACCTGGTATGACTCCTTTAAAGGTAGTCCTTGTAGGCTTGATCCTTGATGGGTTAATGCCCATTTTCCGCGTTGTATCCTGATAGAGTAGGTTGAGGCTGCTACTACCGTCCATAAGGACGCGAGTCAGGTGAAACCCATCAACTATTGGGTCTAAGACTAGTGTGGCTGAGCCCCCGTGACGGATACTGGTCGGGTGGTCCCGGCGATCGAAAGTGATCGGGCACGATGACCATGGCTTGAATTTTGGGGAGACTGGCTCTATCGCGTAGACGTCCCTAAGTGCACGCTTGCGCTCCCTCTTTGGGATGTGGGTGGCATATATCATGTTCACCATTTTGACCTGAGGGGGAAACTTCTTCTATCCCCCTGTGTTCGGCTGCCGTGGCTCTTCGTCGTCGTCCTCGCTTTGCGATCCTTTTTCCATGTTCTCGGCGTTTAATTTGCCAGCCAGTTTGAAAACCCAGCACTCTCTATTTGTATGAGTAGGAGGCTTGTAGGGGGTGCCGTGAATCTAGCATGGACGATCAAGTATGCGGTCCAAGCTGGATGGGCCCGAATTGTTCTTTTAGAACGGCTTCTTCCGCAGACCGGACTTAGAGCCACTGAATCCGGCGTTGACCGCCATATCCTCAGTGTTGTCACCGCTATTTCGGCGCTTGTATCTATTGCATCGAGACTTGTCTTTGTTATTTTTAACTTCAGGGGTGTCGGCGTCGCTTGCATTGTTTTTTCTACGGGACAACCAACTGTCCTTGCCCGCACAAAAGCGGGTCATAAGTGCCGTGAGGGCCTCCATGAATTTTGGCTTTTCTTGGCCGAGGTGGCGAGCGAGCCATTCGTCGCGGATGCTATGTTTGAAAGCTGCTAGAGCTTCAGCGTCCGGACAGTCAATGATTTGGTTCTTTTTAGTTAGGAACCTTGTCCAGAATTTCCTGGCAGACTCTCCGGGCTGCTGGACTATATGGCTTAAGTCATCAGCGTCCGGAGGTCGAACATATGTACCTTGGAAGTTATCAAGGAAAGCCTCCTCCAAGTCCTCCCAACTGCCAATGGAATTGTCAGGCAGACTGTTTAGCCAATGCCGAGCGGCCCCCTTGAGTGGCGTGGAGGTCATCTCTACGTGCCATATGGATGTGGAGAATGAAGTCTTCGATCCACACCACAGGGTCCATGGTCCCATCGTATGATTCTATGTTCACGGGCTTGAATCCTTCGGGGAATTCGTGATCCAGGACCTCATCAGTGAAGCAATGAGGGTATGCGAGGCCTCTATATCAGGCCGTATCATGACGCAGCTCTGATGAAGTCCGTCTACGGTGTCTGGCCTGCGCATGACAAGGTTTGTCATGTCAGAATAGGCGGCCGTTGTCACGTGTCGAGGTGCGTCCTCATGATCCGTAGATTGATCTGGTAGGTCCTTCTTTATTGTTCAGGTTCTGCCGAAGGTCATATGTATGGCCGTGGGCGAATTTACCTTTGCCTGAGTGACGAGGCAGGGCGGGCTGGTGTTCGGCATGGGTTGCCATTTTGTCCCGGCTACGCGGCGGCCGGTCAGCCGCATTGTATGATGGTGGTATATACTCCGGCGCCTCCTCATGGAACTGAGGTAGCAATTTACGTTTTGGGTAGCTTTTGGTTGGGAGCTTGAGGCTGTATTCTTCGGCTGCTAGGACATTAGTCCATTTATCATTGAGCAGATCCTGGTTAGCTTGAAGCTGCTGCTGCTTCTTTTTCAGGCTCCTTACAGTGGCTATTAGCTGGCGCTTGAAGCGCTCCTGCTCCAGAGGTTCCTCGGGCACGATGAAATCCTCGGTGCCAAGGCTCACCTCATCCTTGGAGAGCGGAAGATAACTATCGTCCTCTGAATCTTTGTACGTGTCCTGTTTAACAAGGCTAACCTGCACATCTTCCCGTTCGTCTTGTTCGTTTGTTGTGTCGACGGGGTCTTCATTGTCTTCGGCACTTTCCGGAGTGTCATCTTCTCCTGTGCCGGTGTTGCTATCTTTACTGCGGCGTGACTTGGAGCAGCGCCACTGGCACCGGCGCTTGGACTGTATTTCGGAAGGTTTATACTCAACTGGGTCTTCCTTGTCGTCGCCGTTGTTTTCCTTTGGTGCATCCACCATGTATACGTCATACGAGGAAGTGGCCGTCCAGCGTCCGGTCAACTGCGGGTTCTGGTCTTCTTCTTTTCTGGCATCGTTGTCCATACAGTCGATGTCCTCGGAGTCGTAATCAAGTTCGTCGGTCAAATCCTCAACCGTGGCTATAAAGTGGGTGGCGGGTGGGAAGCGAAATTCTCCATCGTCAGTCCCTAGTTCAAGCCGGATATAGTGCAGCTGAGAGTCCTCCGCTAAGGACAGACTTTTTAACGAGTTTAGCATGTCGCCTAGAGGCGAGTGCTGGAAGATGTCTGTGGCGCTGAATTCGAAGATCGATAAACAATCAAGCTCGGCATCCGCGGGCTCGTGTGGTTCGGAACCTACAGCCGGAGACGAGTCCGATGTTCTGGTGGCATAGGCATCGAGTGAGACCAGGTCCATGTGTGGCTCCAACGCCATTGAATCTGCGGCCTCCGTGGTGGGGTTAATTGAGGGAGTCCTGGATTAGGGGGTCTCCGGACAGCTGGACTATATCCCTTGGCCGGACTGTTGGACTATGAAGATACAAGATTGAAGACTTCGTCCCGTGTCCGGATAGGACTCTACTTGGCATGGAAGGCAAGCTAGGCAGTACGGATATGGATATCTCCACCATTGTAACCGACCTTGTGTAACCCTAGCCCCCTCTGGTGTCTATACCGGAGGGTTTTAGTCCGTAGGATAAGATACAATCATACCATAGGCTAGCTTCTAGGGTTTAGCCTCTCCGATCTCGTGGTAGATCAACTCTTGTAATACTCATATCATCAAGAATAAATCAAGCAGGACGTAGGGTTTTACCTCCATCAAGAGGGCCCGAACCTGGGTAAAACATCGTGTCCCCTGCCTCCTGTTACCATCTGCCATAGACGCACAGTTCGGGACCCCTACCCGAGATCCACCAGTTTTGACACCGACATTGGTGCTTTCATTGAGAGTTCCTTTGTGTCGTCGCCGTTAGGCTTGATGGCTCCTTCTATCATCGATAGTGATGCAGTCCAGGGTGAGACTTTTCTCCCCGGATAGATCTTTGTGTTCGCCGGCTTCGCACTGCTGGCCAACTCGCTTGGCCATCTAGAGCAGATCGAAAGCTACGCCCCTGGCCATCATGTCAGGTTTGGAAGCTTAAATTACACGGCCGATATCCGCGGAGACTTGATCTTCGATGGATTTGAGCCCCTGCCTTGTGCGCCACGCGGTCACGATGAGTACGATTTAGCTCTACCATCAGACCGTATTCAGGAGATCGCACCGGCAGCCGCTCCGAGCCTCAATTCAGAGCCAGTTGCGCCATCCATGGACGGGTGGATAGACCCCGTCACGGAGGCCGTATCCTCTGCGGCGATCGAGCTGAATATCGACCTTACCCTTCACGAGACCCGTGTTGCCAAACTGCCGGATCCTTCCCCGGCCACGGACTCCGAACCGCCTGCGCCCGTGCCTATCAAACTGACTGGGCTTCAATCATGGGGTTCACCTCCGCGGATATCTTTCAGCACTCGCCCTACGGCGACATACTGAATTCATTAAAGTCTCTCTCCTTGTCAGGAGAGTCCTGGCCGAACTATGTCCTGCAGGATTGGGATGCGGATGACGAAGAAATTCGCCGCCCACCCACCACCCACTTAGTAGCCACTGTCGATGACTTAATCAACATGCTCGACTTCGACTCCGAAGACATCAACGGTATGGACGACGATGCAGCAGACGACCAGGAACCACTGCCCACAGGGCACTGGATGCCCACTTCATCACATGACGTATACATGATGGACACACCAAAAGAAAACGACGACGAGGAACGGAAGGACGCAACGAAGGGTTGTCCCCTCTAGAAGCAGTCAAAGCGGCGGCGTAAGAGCCGCTCCAAATCCCGCCTCGGTAGAAACAACGATCGTATAGACCCAGCGTTAGAGCAGGGTGAACCATCGCCGGACCATGGCAACACGGAGAATCAAACCGAACAACCCAACTCTGTCAAAGATAATAGCCCGGACGACATCACACCGGACAGACACCCGGAGCAACAGAATGCCCGTCAAAGGCTTGTTGCCACCGCGAGGAGTCTAAAAAAGCAGAAGAAAAGGCTCAAGGCTGCGCAAGACACACTCAGAATCAGATGGAGTAAAGTACTCAACACAGCAGTGAAGTACGGCGGTAATCGCCCCACCAAGAGCTACCCGAAGCGGAAGTTGCTACCTGAATTTGATGAGGAGGCCTTAGATCCCCCGCAACCAAAAATTAAAACGGCCATCTGGCCAGATAGACGACCTCACGGCCAACATAGAGCGGCAAACAATGCCGCACATAAGCCAATACGCGGTCCACGCGAGGGCTCGCATCAAAAGGACGGCGCAACCATATCCATCTATGGACCACGCAACCGCGCTCCAGCATATGATGCAACACAACAAACATCCGAACAACGCGGTACACCCAGATACAGGGGTGCTGCACACCCCCTATGTTTCACCGACGAGGTGCTGGACCATGAATTTCCAGAGGGATTCAAACCCGTAAACATAGAGGCATACGATGGAACAACAGACCCTGGGGTCTGGATTGAGGACTATATCCTCCATATCCATATGGCTCGAGGAGATGATCTCCACGCCATTAAGTATTTACCCCTCAAACTCAAAGGGCCAGCTCAGCACTGTCTTAAAAGCCTCCTCGAAAGCTCCATTGGAAGCTGGGAAGAGCTCGAAGATGCTTTTCGGGCAAATTTTCAAGGGACTTATGTCCGACCTCCGGATGCGGACGATTTGAGTCATATAACTCAACAGCCTGGAGAGTCAGCCCGAAAGCTTTGGAACAGGTTTCTTACTAAAAAGAACCAAATAGTCGACTGTGCGGACGCCGAAGCCTTGGCAGCTTTTAAGCACAGCGTCCGAGACGAATGGCTTGACAGACAACTCGACCAAGAAAAGCCGAGAACAATGGCAGCATTAACAAACCTCATGACCCGCTTTTGCGCGGGCGAGGACAGCTGGCTAGCCCGATGCAGCACCAGCGACCCAAGTACATCCGAAGTTAGAGATGGAAATGGGAAATCACGACGCAGCAAAAACAATAAGCGCCGTAATAAAGAAGACATCCCGAAGAGCACGGCGGTAAACGCCGGATTCAGAAGCTCTCGGCCAGGTCAGCAAAAGCCGTCCTCTAAAGGCACTAGAGATGAACTGTCCAGCCTAAACAAAATTCTGGACCAAATATGTCAGATCCATAGCTCCGCCGATAAACCTGCAAATCATACCCACAGAGAATGTTGGGTCTTCAAGCGGTCCGGCAAGCTCAACGCCGAACACAAGGGGCAGGATACACCAAGCGAAGACGAGGATGAGCCTCGCAAGCAAACCACTGGGGAACAGAAGAAATTTCCACGAGAAGTCAAAACAGTAAACATGTTACACGTGATAAAGGGGAGAAACAAAGCGGCACTCCCAGATAAATATGCCCAAGGGCCTATCACCGTGGAGTTCTGCCACTGGCCGTCTCAACCGATCACCTTCAACCATCACGATTACTCGGCAAGTATCCAGCGCGCAGGATGGGCTGCCTTGGTATTAGACCCAATAATTGAAGGATACCTCTTCACACGAGTCCTGATGGATGGTGGCAGTAGTCTAAACCTGATATATCAGGACACAGTCCGCAAAATGGGGATAGACCCAACAAAAATTCGCCACAGCAATACTACCTTTAGAGGAGTAACGCCAGGCTCAGGTGCTCATTGCACGAGCTCCCTGCTACTAGAGGTTATATTCGGCTTCCCCGATAACTTCTGTAGCGAAAATTTAACCTTCCACATTGCTCCGTTCCAAAGTGGCTATCAAGCACTACTCGGACGCGAAGCTTTCGCTCGCTTCAGCGCAATACCACATTATGCTTCCCTCATGCTTAAGATGCCCGGTCCACGTGGCATTATTACAGTAAGTGGAAATATTGAGCGATCCCTGCACGCCGAAGAGAGTGCGGCGGCCTTGGCAGCCGCACACTAAAAAGGCCTCACCAACTAAAGCATTCGATAGGTCGTCAAGACCACGGACACGGTTAGACGAGTCCGGCGCAGCTATATGTAATTCATACAGGTTTGATGGCCACACCCGTATTACAAATACCAGGGGCTCAACGTGCGCGGACAAGTGGCAATTTTTACTCATCTTGAATTGTACATGGTTTCTTTAAACCTACCTTTTTGCACGATAACTTTTCACCTAAGTTCCTCTCTTTTACAGATGACCATCGTGCTACACCCGTCCAGAATACGGCACAACGGAGACACGGGCGCAGACGTGCAACAAGGACCCGTTCCAAGGATTGTTTTTAGATTAAGACCCTGCGTAAACCTTTCTTACTGTCTCTTGTTGATACACATCCCTCGGATTCTCAGTACTATTGAGAAGGATGCTGACGTCTTGGCATGTGGCCATGTCAGAATAATGCACGTACCTGGACACCAGGGGCTTCTTACAAAGGGCACTGTTTAGGCCCGGTTTATACCATAAAGACCGAATACCTTAGGGAGTGTTCGGCGTCGCGAGTTTGGCCTTATATGCATCAGCTCTGAATCATGTCTTTGGTCAAATGTTGGGTTTGCCCAGCTCTTGTGTTTTGCTGCCTTACGTTCCGCTCTATCGGCTAAGGCGGCACCAGGAGAACTATTGCGATTGTGCCCCGGTTCATCCGGACGAGCACCTCAGTAGAGAAAACCGAAAACTGACTGTCGTGATATAGCGTGAGGCTGGTCAACCACTCGATGACCTATCGGAATGTTAGAATTCCTCCGCCTTAATGAAGGGCCGTTTCCCGGCCAGGCATGTATGCACCCCGAATTCGGGAGAGTGCGGAGCCACCAGGGGCTATATAGTAGCCCCACTGTCAAACTCCTATGGCTAAGTCAAAGTGTTAAAGCATTATAGTCCGGTTGCCTCGTTCGTTGCGCTATCACCTCCTTAATAGGACGAAGACGTTGGATTAAGTGTGAACACGCGTCTTCTGCGAACACCTCCGCATTATATGCGTGGGGGTTGAAGCCGACGACTGCAATCTTTCAGGTTATATACATATATACATAAACGGCCGCACAGGAGGCATCATATTACTTTCAGGCAAAAGTATAAATACAGCCTTAATAAATTTCATAAACATTGTTTTTACAATGGGAATACATGTCACTCAAACATAATATTCTTCGAGCACTGGGCCTCTATCAAACGAGCACCCTCAAGAACTTCTTCGAAATAGTGCTCGGCAGCCACTCGGCCTATGGCCGAACCCTGTGCCGCAACAGTAGTGGCATCCATCTCCGCCCAGTATGCTTTGACACGGGCAAGGGCCATCCGCGAGCCTTCTATGCACGCCGACCTCTTCATAGCATTAATACGCGACACCGCACCAAGGAACTGCTGCACCAAGCTGAAATAGTTGTTCGGCTTCGGCCTTTCCGGCCATAGATGATCTACGACGGACCGCATGGCGAGTCCGTACAATCTATTGAGTTCGGCCCATTCGGCAAGCTGATCAGTCAATGGGAGCGGACGCCCTGGAACATTGAATTGCGACCAGAACAACTTGTCCACTTCACGATCCGTCTGATCTTGGAAGTATTCGGCCGCATCGACAGCGCTCGCCGCCAAGTCCAGATATGCGTCTGCCGAACTCCGCAGCCGATCTAGAGGGGCATACCGCGGATTTCCGAACTTCCTCCGCAGCATAAAAGGATTTCCAGCAGCAATATCCCCGGCTTCACACAGCTCTTCCTTCCTCGCTCTCATGGCAGAGTGGGTGTCTTTGGTTGCCATCATGGCCTTTTCAAGGTCCGTCGCCTTCGCCTGGTTTTCTTCTTCAAGGAAGTGGCAACGGTCGGCCGTGTCTTTTAACTTTACATCCATTTCGGCCATCTTCTCTTTGGTCTCTCCATGTGCGGCCTTCTCGGCTATTAAGTCTTCGGCCGCCTTTAAAGCGGCCACATTACTAATTCTTGCTTGTTCCTTGGCTCGAGCAAGTTCCGCCCGAAGGGTATCCACGGTGGCAGCTCCATCTGCAGTCACAACATATTAAAGATACTGGCGTTACGCTGCTCTTACTATGTGACATTCACCAGAAAATATCACTTGCCCTGTGCCTCGTCAAGCCGCTTATTAACAAGCTCGATGGCGGCATCCGCCGCATCCAGTTGCCGCTTTAGTTTGGCAATCTCATGAGTCCGGCCAGCCACCGGAGGTCTAGCCACCTGCACATAAAGGCGGTTTGGTTATTACTTGGGACTACGATCCTCTGTTCGCCGCCGTTCTCGACGACAACCAGAGTAGTAGGGGCTACTATCTACACAGGGCACACCTAAAAATGTGCGGTACTATCAAAAAGTATATCATTTCACGTACCTCAAAGCCCGTCAGTAGACTCATAAAGGCCTCATGCAATCCGCTTTCGGCGGACGAAATTATTTCCACCACCGTACCCATCAACATACGGTGTTCTTCCGAGATGGCCGCTCGCTCCAACAGCTCCCTCAGTACGTCCGACCGCATACCAGACGGTGTCGGACTCTTCTGTTTGCTCTCTTCAAGAGCTGGATACTGGGGACTTCGGGTGACCATAGGATTATCTTCTAGCCTCACTAGACCCGGGGAGGCCCTCCGAGACGACACTTCAAGGTCGCCCGCTTCTTGATCGGAGGAGTCCGGGGGAGGCGTTTCGCTCTCCATTATCTCTGGAAGAAGATCCCCCGAAGAGGAGCTTTGCTGAGAAGGGCTGGGATCCGAACTGCAAGATGCTTTGGTTATTTTCCTTGGAAGAAAGGTAGAATATCTTTACTATCAAGTATTTTCGATAACTTACAACTCGTTAGAGGGCTGATCTCCGCACGGACTTTGTGTGGCAAGAGCACCCTCCAGGGCCGGACCCTCTGGTGGAGATTTCTTCTCCCGTTTGGAAGCCTTGGCTTTCGGATCTTCAGAGGCGGTCCTCTTCCTTCCCCGGGGCAAGAGAATGTCGGATTCTTCCCCTTTGTTATCCTCCCTCGTGGAGGCGCTCATTCCCTCGGTTGGAATTGGTAGCGGTGGGGGCCCGCTTTCGCCCTCATTATTCCCCCCTTTATCTTCCTTTGAGGGCTCCGGGCAAGGTGCTAGCTCGAGCATCTTTTCCAGTACCGGATTATCCAAACCCTCAAGAAGGGGGCCCGAACACTGAATCATCTTCGCCTTTGTTAGCCAGTCCTGGTCAAAGAGCGATTTCTCAGAATGACGACACGATAAATGAAAGACGGTGTGTTCGGCTAGAGGATTACTTACTTGGTCGGCGGTGCGGTTGCTGCTCAGGCCCACGTCCTCGGTAGTATCCGGACACTCTATTTGGGGTCTGAAGAATGATTTATATATCTCCTCGTGTGTCAGGCCGAGGAAATTCTGAATAGTGTGTGGTCCTTTTGGGTTGAACTCTCACATGCGGAGGGGCCGACGTTTGCAAGGCTGGACTCGACGAACCAGCATGACTTGCACCACCATAACCTGACTGAAATCTCCTTCGAAGAGATCTTGAATGCGGCTCTGCAGTATAGGTACCTCCTTGGCTGGACCCCAGCTCAGCCCTCTGCTAATCCATGACATCATTTGTGGTGGAGGGCCCGAGCGGAAAGCAGGGGCAGCCACCCACTTGGCACTTCTGGGAGCTGTGATGTAAAACCACTCCCGTTGCCATAATCCGGACACCTCTGGAAAGGAACCCTTTGGCCTTGGAGCTCCAGCGATCTTGCTTATTAATGTGCCTCCGCACGCTACATGCTACCCCTCGACCATCTTCGGCTTCACATCAAAGGTCTTGAGCCACAGGCCGAAGTGAGGGGTAATGCGGAGGAAGGCCCCACATATGACAATAAATGCCGAGATGTGGAGAAAGGAGTCCGGGGCTAGATCATGGAAATCTAGCCCATAATAGCAGATCAAACCCCTAACGAAGGGATCTAGAGTGAGGCCTAGACCTCGGAGGAAGTGGGAGATGAACACAACGTTCGCGTTGGGTTCGGGAGTAGGGACGACCTGCCCTCGGGCAAGCAGCCGATGCGAAACCTCGGCAGTCAGGTATCTGGCCTCCCTCAACTTCTTGATATCCTCTTCCACAACGGAGGAGGGCATCCACCGGCCTTGAAGGCTAGATCTAGACATGATTGAAGGTCCGAAGCACCTAACCTGGGCTTTGGGTGTTAGAACTCGAGGCGGGGAGGGATTCGATTGAGCACGGGAGGGAAAAAAGTAAAAGCCTTGTCCCTTTATAAAGAGGGTGAATATCAAGCGTCCTCCTAGTGGCCATTTGGGACTTGCCTAAAATCTAGGAGTCCTAGGCACGGTTGGGTTACCCACGATCGTATTGATGAGAATCCCGTAATTAGGGGAACACGATCTCTGCTTTGACAAGACGTGTCAAGAAACCGCCTCGCGTTATGTGTGGAGCTGGTTGAAGAAAAACAGTTCGAATAATCACTGAGCCATGGCCTGATGTCATGTTGCCAAAGTGTGGCAGCAAATTAAGATTTGTGGAAATATTATTCTCTCTACGGTGGTATGTGGAATTTATTTTGCAGGGCCGGACACTATCCTGGTATTCAAACTCTTCTGTGATGTGTTCGGAGGAGGAACCCGCCTTGCAATGCCGAAGACAATAGTGCATGCTGGACTCATCATCATTGAAGCCTGGTTCAGGGTCTACTCAGGGAGTCCTGGATTAGGGGGTCTCCGGATTTGGACTATGAAGATACAAGATTGAAGACTTCATCACGTGTCCGGATAGGACTCTACTTGGCGTGGAAGGCAAGCTAGGCAGTACGGATATGGATATCTCCTCCTTTGTAACCGACCTT
Organism: Triticum urartu; assembly: GCF_003073215.2. Classification (NCBI taxonomy): domain Eukaryota; kingdom Viridiplantae; phylum Streptophyta; class Magnoliopsida; order Poales; family Poaceae; genus Triticum; species Triticum urartu. The sequence goes on along the minus strand of NC_053027.1, from coordinate 195,545,620 downwards.
GTGTAACCCTAGCCCCCTCTGGAGTCTATATAAACTGGAGGGTTTTAGTCCGTAGGACAAGATACAATCATACCATAGGCTAGCTTCTAGGGTTTAGCCTCTCCGATCTCGTGGTAGATCAACTCTTGTAATACTCATATCATCAAGAATAAATCAAGCAGGACGTAGGGTTTTACCTCCATCAAGAGGGCCCGAACCTGGGTAAAACATCGTGTCCCCTGCCTCCTGTTACCATCCGCCTTAGATGCACAGTTCGGGACCCCCTACCCAAGATCCACCGGTTTTGACACCGACATTAATCCTCCCATCTTTGGATGGCGCGGCCTGCTCCGGCTCTAGGGCCAGAGCGGTTACAGGAGCGATCTCCTGGATGCGGCCCAATGATAGATTTAAGTCATGATCATCGAGGTGATCGGGAGCGGCTACCGCGGTATCGAATGCGGCGAAGATCAAGTCTCCATGGATGTCCGCGACGTAGTTCAAGCTCCCGAATCTGACCTGATGGCCAGGGGCGTAGCTTCCGATCTGCTCCAGATGGCCAGACGAGTTGGCCCGCAGTGCGAAGCCACCGAACACAAAGATATGTCTGGGGAGGAAAGTTTCTCCGTAGACAGCGCCATTATTGACGATTGAAGCGGCCATCAAACCTTTCAACGACAGCATAGAGGAACTGTCAATGAAAGCACCAATGACGGTGTCAAAACCGGCGGATCTCGGGTAGGGGGTCCCGAACTGTGCGTCTAAGGTTGATGGAAACATGAGACAAGGGACACGATGTTTACCCAGGTTCGGGCCCTCTCTATGGAGGTAATACCCTACTTCCTGCTTGATTGATTTTGATGGATATGAGTGTTACAAGAGTTGATCTACCATGAGATCGTAATAGCTAAACCCTAGAAGTCTAGCCTGTATGACTACGGTATTGAGTATCCCCTATCCGGACTAAGTCCTCCGGTTTATATAGACACCAGGGGGAACTATGATTACATAGAGTCGGTTACATAATATGGAATCTTCATAGTTGTTCACCAAGCTTGTCTTCCACGCCAAGGAGAGTCCTATCCGGACACGGGTGTAGTCTTCGGTCTTTGTATCTTCGCAGCCCATCAGTCCGACCCATAGATAACAGGCCGGACGTGCGAGGACCCCTTAGTCCAGGACTCCCTCAGTGCCCCCTCCCTCGTATGTAAACGAGTGGAGGAGGGGGAGAGGCCGGCTCTCCTAGGCGTGCCCCAAGGGGAGTCCTACTCCCACCAGGAGTAGGACTCCAACCCTTCCAAGAGTAGGAGTAGGAGAGAGGGAAGGAGGAGAGAGGGGGAAGGAAAGGGGGGTGCCTCCCCTCTCCTTGTCCAATTCGGACTAGATGGGGAGGGGGCGTGGGGCCTACCCTAGGCACCCCTCCTCTTCTCCACTAAGGCCCAATAGGCCCATTACACTCCCCGGGGGGTTCCGGTAACCCCCCGGTACTCCGGTATTTGTCCGAACTTGCCCGGAACCATTCCGAAGTTCAAACATAGTCATCCAATATATCGATCTTTATGTATCGACCATTTATGGGACACCATGATCATGGACTCCTCGTCATGTCCATGATCATATACGGGACACCAAACTACCTTCGGTACATCAAAACACATAAACTCATATTACCGATCGTCACCGAATGTTAAGCGTGCGGACCCTACGGGTTAGAGAACTATGCAGACATGACTGAGACTCCTCTCCGTTCAATAACCAATAGCGGAACCTGGATGATCATATTGGCTCCTACATATTCTATGAAGATCTTTATCGATCAAACCGCATAACAACATACCTTGTTCCCTTTGTCATCGGTATGTTACTTACCCGAGATTCGATCGTCGGTATCTCAATACCTAGTTCAATCTCGTTACCGGCAAGTCTCTTTACTCGTTCCATAATGCATCATCCCATAACTAACTCATTAGTTACATTGCTTGCAAGGCTTATAGTGATGTGCATTACCGAGAGGGCCCAGAGATACCTCTCCGACAATCGGAGTGACAAATCGTAATCTCGATCTATGACAACTCAACAAGTACCATCAGAGACACCTGTAGAGCACCTTTATAATCACACAGTTACGTTGTGATGTTTGTAGCACACAAACTGTTCCTCCGGTACTTGGGAGTTGCATAATCTCATAGTCATAGGAACATGTATAAGTCATGAAGAAAGCAATATCAACAAACTAAATGATCATCGTGCTAAGCTAACGGATGGGTCAAGTCAATCACATCATTCTCTAATGATGTGATCCCGTTAATCAAATGAAAACTCATGTCTATGGTTAGTAAACATAACCATCATTGATTCAACGAGCTAGTCAAGTAGAGGCAAACTAGTGACACTCTATTTGTCTATATATTGACACATGTACTAAGTTTCCGGTTAATACAATTATAGCATGAATAATAAACATTTATCATGGTACAAGGAAATATAAATAACAACTTTATTATTACCTCTAGGGAAAATTTCCTTCAATCTCCCACTTGCACTAGAGTCAATAATCTAGATTACACAGTAATGATTCTAACACCCATGGAGTCTTGGTGCTGATCATGTTTTGCTCGTGAGAGAGGCTTAGTCAATGGGTCTGCAACATTTAGATCCATATGTATCATGCAAATCTCTATTTCTCCCTCCTTGACTTGATCACGGATGGAATTGAAGCGTCTCTTGATGTGCTTGGTTCTTTTGTGAAATCTGGATTCCTTTGCCAAGGCAATTGCACCAGTATTGTCACAAAAGATTTTCATTGGACCCGATGCACTAGGTATGACACCTAGAGCGGATATGAACTCCTTCATCCAGACTCCTGCATTTGCTGCTTCCGAAGCAGCTATGTACTCCGCTTCACACGTAGATCCCACCATGACGCTTTGCTTAGAACTGCACCAACTAACAGCTCCACCATTCAATAAAAACACGTATCCGGTTTGTGACTTAGAGTCATCCGGATCAGTGTCAAAGCTTGCATCGATGTAACCATTTACGACGAGCTCTTTGTCACCTCCATAAACGAGAAACATATCCTTAGTCCTTTTCAGGTATTTTAGGATGTTCTTGACCGTTGTCCACTGATCCACTCCTGGATTACTTTGGTACCTCCCTGCTAAACTAATAGCAAGGTACACACCAGGTCTGGTACACAGCATCGCATACATGATAGAGCCTATGGCTGAAGCATAGGGAACACCTTTCATTTTCTCTCTATCTTCTGCAGTGGTCGGGCATTGAGTCTGACTCAACTTCACACCTTGTGACACATGAAAGAACCCTTTCTTTGCTTGATCCATTTTGAACTTTTTCAAAACTTTATCAAGGTATGTGCTTTGTGAAAGTCCAATTGAGCATCTTGATCTATCTCTATAGATCTTGATGCCCAATATATAAGCAGCTTCACCGAGGTCTTTCATTGAAAAACTCTTATTCAAGTATCCTTTTATGCTATCCAGAAATTCTATATCATTTCCAATCAACAATATGTCATCCGCATATAATATTAGAAATGCTACAGAGCTCCCACTCACTTTCTTGTAAATACAGGCTTCTCCAAAAGTTTGTATAAAACCATATGCTTTGATCACACTATCAAAACGTTTATTCCAACTCCGAGATGCTTGCACCAGTCCATAGATGGATCGCTAGAGCTTGCACACTTTGTTAGCACCCTTTGGATCGATAAAACCTTCAGGTTGCATCATATACAAGTCATCTCCCAGAAATCCATTCAGGAATGCAGTCTTTCATCCATTTGCCAAATTTCATAATCATAAAATGCGGAAATTGCTAACATGTTTCGGACGGACTTAAGCATCGCTACGGGTGAGAAGGTCTCATCATAGTCAACTCCTGAACTTATCGAAAACCTTTCGCAACAAGTCGAGCTTTGTAGATAGTAACATTACCGTCAACGTCAGTCTTCTTCTTGAAGATCCATTTATTCTTGATGGCTTCCCGATCATCCGGCAAGTCAACCAAAGTCCATACTTTGTTCTCATACATGGATCCCATCTCAGATTTCATAGCCTCAAGCCATTTTGCGGAATCTAGGCTCATCACCGCTTCCTTATAGTTCGTAGGTTCGTCATGGTCAAGTAACATGACCTCCAGAACAGGACTACCATACCACTCTGGTGCGGATATTACTCTGGTTGACCTACGAGGTTCGGTAGTAACTTGATCAGATGTTTCATGATAATCATCATTAGCTTCCTCACTTACTGGTGTAGGAATCACTGGAACTGATTTCAGTGATGAACTACTTTCCAATAAGGGAGAAGGTACAATTACCTCATGAAGTTCTACTTTCCTCCCACTCACTTCTTTCGAGAGAAACTCCTTCTCTAGAAAGGATCCATTCTTAGCAACGAATATCTTGCCTTCGGATCTGTGATAGAAGGTGCACCCAACAGTCTCCTTTGGGTATCCTATGAAGACACATTTCTCCGATTTGGGTTCGAGCTTATCATGTTGAAGCTTTTTCACATAAGCATCACAACCCGAAACTTTAAGAAACGACAACTTGGGTTTCTTGCCAAACAACAATTCATAAGGTGTCGTCTCAACGGATTTAGATGGTGCCCTATTTAACGTGAATGCATCTGTCTCTAAAGCGTAACCCCAAAACGATAGCGGTAAATCAGTGAGAGACATCATAGATCGCACCATATCTAGTAAAGTACGATTACGATGTTCGGACACACCATTACGCTGTGGTGTTCCAGGTGGCGTGAGTTGCGAAACTATTCCACATTGTTTCAAATGAAGTCCAAACTCATAACTCAAATATTCGCCTCCACGATCATATCATAGAAACTTGATTTTCTTGCTATGATGATTTTCCACATCACTCTGAAATTCATTGAACTTTTCAAATGTTTTGGACTTATGTTTCATTAAGTAGATATACCCATATCTGCTCAAATCATCTATGAAGGTGAGAAAATAACGATATCCGCCGCGAGCTTCAATGTTCATTGGACCACATACATCTGTATGTATGATTTCCAATAACTCTGTAGCTCGCTCCATTGTTCCGGAGAATGGCGTTTTAGTCATCTTGCCCATGAGGCATGGTTCGCAAGTACCAAGTGATTCATAATCAAGTGATTCCAGAAGTCCATCAGAATGGAGTTTCTTCTTGCGCTTAATACAACCTAAACGGCAATGCCACAAATAAGTTGCACTATCATTATCAACTCTGCATCTTTTGGCCTCAATACTATGAACATGTGTATCACTACTATCAAGATTTAGTAAAAATAGACCAATCATCAGGGGTGCATGACCATAAAAGATATTACTCATATAAATAGAACAACCATTATTCTCTGATTTAAATGAATAACCGTCTCGCATCAAACAAGATCCAGATATAAAGTTCATGCTCAATGCTGGCACCAAATAACAATTATTTAGGTCTAATACTAATCCCGAAGGTAGATGTAGAGGTAGCGTGCTGACGGCGATCACATCGACTTTGGAACCATTTCCCATGCGCATCGTCACCTCGTCCTTAGCCAATCTTTTCTTAATCCGTAGCCCCTGTTTCGAGTTGCAAATGTTAGCAACTGAACCAGCATCAAATACCCAGGCACTACTGCGAGCATTAGTAAGGTACACATCAATAACATGTATATCAAATATACCTTTCACTTTGCCATCCTTCTTCTCCACCAAATACTTGGGGCAGTTCTGCTTCCAGTGACCAGTTCCTTTGAAGTAGAAGCACTCAGCCTCGGGCTTAGGTCCAGACTTGGGTTTCTTCACTTGAGCAGCAACTGGCTTGCTGTTCTTCTTGAAGTTCCCCTTCTTTCCTTTACCATTTTCTTGAAACTGGTGGTCTTTTTGACCATCAACACATGATGCTCCTTCTTGATTTCTACCTCCGCAGCCTTTAGCATTGCGAAGAGCTCGGGAATCATCTTATCCATCCCTTGCATATTATAGTTCATCATGAAGCTCTTGTAGCATGGTGGCATTGATTGAAGAACTCTGTCAATGACACTATCATCAGGAAGATTAACTCCCAGTTGAGTCAAGTGGTTGTGGTACCCACACATTTTGAGTATATGTTCACTGACAGAACTATTCTCCTCCATCTTGCAGCTGTAGAACTTATTGAAGACTTCATATCTCTCAATCCGGGCATTTTCTTGAAATATTAACTTCAACTCCTGGAACATCTCATATGCTCCATGATGTTCAAAACGTCGTTGAAGTCCTGGTTCTAAGCCGTAAAGCATGGCACACTAAACTATCGAGTAGTCATCAACACGCGACTGACAGGCATTCACAATGTCTGGAGTTTCCGGTGCGGGTTGTACACCTAGCGGTGCTTCCAGGACGTAATTCTTCTGTGCAACAATGAGGATAATCCTCAAGTTACGGACCCAGTCCGTGGAGTTGCTACCATCATCTTTCAACTTAGCTTTCTCTAGGAATGCATTAAAATTCAACGGAACAATAGCACAGGTCATCTATCTACAATAACATAGACATGCAAAATACTATCAGGTACTAAGTTCAGGATAAATTAAAGATTAGTTAATCAAATTACTTAAGAACTCCCACTTAGATAGACATCTCTCTAATCATCTAAGTGATCACGTGATCCATATCAACTAAACCATGTCTGATCATCACGTGAGATGAAGTAGTTTTCAATGGTGAACATCACTATGTTGATCATATCTACTATATGATTCACGCTCGAAATTTCAGTCTCTAGTGTTCCGAGGCCATATTTGCATATGCTAGGCTCGCCAAGCTTAACCCGAGTATTCCGCGTGTGCAAAACTGGCTTGCACCTGTTGTATGTGAACGTAGAGCTTATCACACCCGATCATCACGTGGTGTCTCGACACGACGAACTTTAGCAACGTTGCATACTCAGGGAGAACACTTATACGTTGAAATTTAGTGAGAGATCATCTTATAATGCAACCGCCGAACTAAGCAAAATAAGATGCATAAAGGATAAACATCACATGCAATCAATATAAGTGATATGATATGGCCATCATCATCTTGTGCCTTTGATCTCCATCTCCAAAGCACCATCATGATCACCATCGTCACCGGGCTTGACACCTTGATCTCCATCGAAGCATCGTTGTCGTCACGCCAACTATTGCCTCCACGACTATCGCTACCGCTTAGTGATAAAGTAAAGAAATTACATGGCGATTGCATTTCATACAATAAAGCGGCGACCATATGGCTCCTGCCAGTTGCCGATAACAGTGTTAGAAAACATGATCATCTCATACAATAACATTTAGCATCATGTATTGACCATATCACATCACAACATGCCCTGCGAAAACAAGTTAGACGTCCTCTACTTTGTTGTTGCAAGTTTTACGTGGCTGCTACGGGAATAGCAAGAACCGTCCTTACCTACGCATCAAAAACCACAACACGGTATAGAGATTGCTTTTTGATCTTGATAAAGAACCCTGTTCATTGAATCCAATTCAACCAAAGCTTGAGAAACAGACACCCACTAGCCATATGTGTGCGAAGCACGTCGGTAGAACCTGTAACATCCCAAATTTTCAATTTGGAATGTTATACACTAGATCATCATGCATATCATATTTTATTTTGCATTTTTGGTTGATCCTAGAAATTCTACGCAACTCAATGACCCACGGAGAGAGTTGGGGATTTCGTTATTTTCATATTTGAGTTCCCTCAAATTTTGAGAATAGGATCATTTGATTTTATTTATTTTATCATCAATTATTTCTATTACAAAAATATGAGAGAGGGAATAAAATGACTTCCCCAAATTAAAGAAATATTGAGCATTTAATAATAAAATCAAATAAGATTTTATTTCGGAGTTTTCCGGTGTTTTATTTGAATTTAGGAAAAAAATGCGTTTTTCAAAATTGCATTTAGGTCGCAAATAAATGTTCACCTTGTGCGGCTTGATTTTAGAAGCCCGTGAAAATTTATTTCGGAATTTTTGGAGTCCGTTTAGTATTTGTTTTTATTTTTCTTTCGAGCAGAATAAAAAAAACGAACCGACCTACGGGCCGTGTCCGACTAGGACTCCGGCCCAAGTGGGGGCCTTTATAAGCTGGGGCAGCCCACCCCGAGGGAAACCCTAGCCAGCCCCCAGCCCAGCCGCCGCCCTGCCCTAGCCGCTGCCGGATCCCGCCGCCGAGGTTTGTCGCGCCTCGTTTTCCATGCCGTCGTAAAAAAAATCAGCGTTCGTCGTTTTTCTTTTTCTCGGATTAAATCCGCGATTTTTCTGATCGCGATTCCTGATCCGATTTTCGTTTTAGTATAACTTTTCGCTCGTTTATCGGAATCAGGCAATTCTAGCGCCTAGAGTTTCGTCTCGAAACCCTCTATCCGTTTAACCAACTTAAACAAGTTTTTGCCACTGTAAAATTTGCCCTAGATCCAGATTACTAGAACGAAGTTGTTTTCTTTCGCCGTTTGACTTTCGTTGCTTCGTTCAATTTGATTCTTTTTGCCAACCGGAGTTCTTAAGATGAACCTTCTGGTTAGATCTCTTATTTGAGTTTTTCCTGTGCATTAGATGAGTACTTATTGTATGCTTGTTTGTTTGTTTATGATAGAGTACCCGGAGTGCGCCGCCTGTTACTTCGAATCGTTAGGTTTGGCGGATCATCAGCAAGGCAAGTAACACTTTGATCATACCTTTTCTACTACCCAGTTTTATTGCATTAGATCAATCCTCACACATTGCATGATTAGGATCTAATTAAATTGTGGGCTGGGAAGTAGATGAGGTAGTACCTATTACCTGTTATTATCAAACCTTTGGGAGTTACTTCTACGTTTGCTTATTATGCCATGCTATGCTAGTAGACGTGGATTGGGTTAGTGATATCCATGACAGATGTGAGATTGTTAATTAATGGTTTATATAAGGTGGCAACTTAAACACACATCTGGTGGATTGAGGCACCTGGGTATTCCAGGACTTGCCTATTTTCTTTTGGACCGCCACCCAGGCTCAAAGGGATCATGAGACTACTCATACTAGAAACTTCCGTGTGCAGCCACAAGCTATTATGGGCTCTAGCATAATTGATTAAGTTGTGCGAACTCTTACAGTGGTAGACTAGGAGATGTAGGGGATGTAGGTGGTACGGTCTACCTGATCATAAGGTGCTAGCGCTTCTGAAAGACTATGTCTCGGTCATCCGTCTTCTCAAACACCATGTAGTGCGAGAAACCAAACGGAGGCGATCGAGTCTTGTGGGGAAAAGTGCGCAAACCTCTGCAGAGTGTAATAAACTAATTATGATTAGCCGTGTCCCCGGTTATGGACATCTTGAGTATCTAGTACTTGGATTATCATGTGAATCTCAACATGTTACTCCTAATTAATGTTGTTGGGTTATGTTTAATGATGATGCTTAATTGGGATTGAGAATGCTGTCAACCATTCTCAATGTTTAACAACCACCATGATAGTAATTAAATTTTATTCCTTTGAAGTAGGGAAAAATTGGCTTTACGCAAAACTGTAACCATAGAGCTTTCCACGAGCCAAATATGCATATAATATAGCTGTTTCATTCCATTACTCTCTATGTGTTACCTTGCCAGCATATTCCATGTGCTGACCCGTTTTCGGGCTGCAACGTTAATGTTGCAGACTTTTCGGACGACGATTGAGGAGTTTTAGGTCATGGTTCTATACTCAGTGATGCCGTTGGAGTTGATGGACTCACTTATCTTCCAAGCCTTCCCCTGTTATCGTTATTAGATGGCCTTAAGCCATACTTATTGTAATAAGTTCTCTTTTGAGACACTCGATGTAATAAGTGTGTGATTGCTACTCTGCTATAAATCCTCCGAGTACTGCGTGGTGTCAGCATTACTGATCCAGGGATGACACCGGAGCACAGGGATCAGACTGTTTGAGGTCTGGTCGCTATAGAGATGGTATTAGAGCACACGCTGACTGTAGGACACGACCACTAAGCCAAAGACCTAGATCACTAGATCACTCTCTTCCCTTCTGACTTCTCATCTTTTCTACTCTTTAGGATGGTGGATGCAAGGAACAAGTTCACACAACCGGATGAAGATACACCCTTTGGACGACATTTGAAGGAAGTCACTAGATACCTGAACATAGGAGTACCAAGCTTCACCGGAACCTACAACGCCACTTTACCTGAAGAAGAGCGCTGGATGATTCAAGTTCAAGTTCCAGGAAGGACGTTCATGCCAGTCACTGAGCCCATATAGTTTTCTTTTGATGCACCAACTTGGAGTCTAGGAAAGAGCATGGCAGCTCACATCGCCATGGGACGCATTGGAGAAGTCTACCGCAAGGATCTCAAGGATACTATCTACCAGATTTGTGGGCGCCGAGATGAGCACTGGGAGATGATCAGCACCAGGAAGGATAAATCAATTGCAGCTTTTATCCAGGAGTTAAACCAGCACATTCGATGACGGGAGAACCAGATGTGCGCCGACATGATAGATCTGAAGAAGGCTAAGACTAGAATCAAGGAACTGGAGGAAGAACTCAAGGCTACATGTGAAGATTATGAAGAAGAAATTGAAGTATTGGTGGATAAGAATGCCGGCCTAACTATGAAGCTAGCAGTATTTATGGGAGGCCCTACGCCAGTAGATGAAGACGAAGAACCCAAGGAGATTAGCCCGGAAGACTACATCATCATCGACGACACCGACTCGGAAGCAGATAGTAGCGATGATGACTATGTTGATGAAGCTGGAGCAGATATTATGGAGTCAACGACCGTAGAATATTTCTAGTAGACCACCTCATCAGTAGTAGTAGTCCACCATGTAAATATAGTAGTCCGAGCACTTTTGCGATAGATAGATCGATTGTATGCCCTTGTTTGATTGATTGAAGTGAATTGTTTGCTTTTGCCTCATGTGCATATGGGTAGTGTTTTCTCTTTAGACCCCCTCTATTCATATATCTCATCTTTTCTAAACCCTCAGATGCCTCCGAGACGTGACCCCGGATTTGCCTTTCCACCGGAGCTCACCCAGTTGATCAAGCAACAGAACACATTGATGTAGTTGCTAGTCCAGAATCAGAATCAAGGGAACAACAACAACAACCCACCACCACCACCACCACCTGTTGACCACTTAGCCCATTTTCTTAGGCTGAATCCGCCAGTGTTTTCCAGTAGCACCGAGCCGATAGTAGCAGATGATTGGTTCCGCAAGACAGCTAGGGAGTTGACCACAGCAGGATGCACAGATGCGGAGAAGGTGAAGTTTGCCGCACATCAGTTAGAAGGACCCGCAGCATCATGGTGGGAGAATTTCACAGCCACTTTCCCAGTCGACACTGTCACATGGGACCAGTTTCAGCAGGCTTTTCGTACTGCACACATTTCAGCAGGAGCTATGGCCATGAAGAAGCGTGAGTTTTGCAACTTGCGCCAAGGAGGAAGGACAGTTGGCCAGTATGTGGAGGAATTTAGTAAGCTAGCACGTTATGCCCTAGATGATGTCGCTACGGATGCAGCTAAGCAGGAGAAGTTTCTGGAAGGACTGAATGATGAGTTGAGCATGCAGTTGATGGTAGCAACCTTCAACAACTACCAGGAGTTGGTAGATCGTGCTCTTATGATTGAAGGGAAGCAGCAGCAAATTGAGAATAGTAAGAGGAAGTATGGACAAGGAAAATACAATTCAGGAGCTCAGCAGAAGCCACGTTTTACCCCTAGACCAGGAGGACATTTTCAGCATACCCATGGAGGAGGTAGCTCGCACAATCACAATGGCACCAAGAATGGTAATGGCAATGGAGGAAGCAACGGCCAGAACCGCACCAACCCCTCAACCCCAGCCAAGAAGGACTTGAGCCAAGTCACTTGCTTTAAGTGTTCGAATACCGGACATTATGCCAATGAATGTCCTGCAGGCCAAAATGGCAATGGAAGTTCTGGGAAGAAGCCGAACCCTTTTAACAGGGGACAGGTGAACCACGTTAGCGTGGAGGAGGTTGAAGCTCAGCCCGATGCAGTAATAGGTAAGTTTTTGGTTAAGTCATTTACTGCACTCGTCCTTTTTGATACTGGCGCATCGCATTCATACATCTCAAGGGGATTTGTGGATAAGTATAACCTACCAACCCAAGCCCTTAGGTCACCCATGTTAGTAACCTCGCCCAGAGCAGAGTATGTGGCTAGTCTATGGTGTGATTGGTTACCATTAATGATTGGTAACTATGTTTTTCCCTCAGACCTAATAGTATTGGAATCTCAAGGATTGGATGTGATATTAGGCATGGATTGGCTATCAAAGTATGAAGGGAATATTGAATGTGTTAGTAAGTCAATTTTGCTTACCACCCCAGAAGGGAGAAGGATCAAGTATGTATCCCGGCATGTGCCAAAGAGGACTCAAGTAAATTGCCTAACAGGAGTTGTGCAGGAGGAAGTACCAGTAGTAAGGGATTTCCCTGAAGTATTTCCAGAGGAGTTGCCAGGCATGCCACCCGATAGAGATATTGAGTTTTTGATTGAGCTATTGCCAGGCACAGGGCCAATATCAAAGAGACCACATAGGATGCCAGCAAAGGATTTGGTGGAAATTAAGAAGCAGATTAAGGAGTTACTGTATAAGGGATATATTCGCCCAAGTTCTTCACCTTGGGGATCGCCAGTACTTCTAGTGGAGAAGAAGGATGGATCGTTAAGGATGGTTGTTGATTATCGAGGATTGAATGAAGTAACGATCAAAAACAAGTACCCACTACCTATGATCAATGATCTGTTTGATCGATTGCAAGGAGCTAAGGTATTTTCCAAGATCGATCTGCAATCAGGATACCACCAGTTGAAGATTCGAGAACAGGATATTCCGAAGACAACTTTTACCACCAGATATGGGCTGTATGAATATACCGTTATGTCATTTGGTCTGACTAACGCACCTGCCTATTTTATGAACATGATGAACAAAGTGTTTATGGAGTTCTTGGATAAGTTCGTCGTAGTGTTCATTGATGATATCCTGGTTTATTCGAAGAATGAAGAGGAGCATAAGGAGCATTTGCATTTGGTACTTGGAAAGCTCAGAGAACATCAATTATATGCCAAGTTCAGCAAATGTGAGTTTTGGTTGAAGGAAGTAGGATTCCTCGGACATGTTATATCTGGAGAAGGTATAGCAGTAGATCCCGCTAAAGTTGAAACCGTGACCAAGTGGGAAGCCCCAACAACAGTTGGAGAGATCCGGAGTTTTCTTGGACTTGCAGGATACTACCGGAGATTTATTGAGAATTTCTCAAAGATTGCGAAGCCTATGACTGAGTTGTTGAAGAAAGATACCAAGTTCATATGGACGAAGGAATGTGAGGCTAGTTTCCAGGAGTTGAAGAAACGTTTGGTTACCCCACCAGTGTTGATTTTGCCAGACCAAACCAAGGATTATGAGGTGTATTGCGATGCTTCATGTCGAGGACTTGGAGCAGTGCTTATGCAGGAAGGGAGAGTTGTTTCATATGCCTCAAGACAACTGAAGCCTCATGAGTTGAATTATGCTACGCATGATTTGGAGTTAGCAGCCGTAGTGCATGCCTTGAAAACATGGAGACATTTTCTCATTGGAAATCATTGTGAAGTGTACACGGATCATAAGAGTTTGAAGTACATTTTCACATAGAAGGAGTTAAATCTCAGACAAAGGAGATGGTTGGAGCTTATCAAGGATTATGATATGAAATTGCATTATCATCCTGGAAAGGCTAATGTAGTAGCAGACGCATTAAGCCGCAAGAGCCATGTCAATACGTTAATGACGGGAGAAATACCCAAGGAGTTAGCAGAAAATCTTCGTGAACTATGTTTGGAAATAGTTCCGAGAGGCTATGTAGCAGCATTGGAGATTCAGTCAACCTTGATGGATAAAATCAGGGAAGCTCAGAAAGCTGACAAAGAGATTGCCGCTATAAAGGAGAAACTGAGCAAAGGAAAAGCTAAAGGATTTCATGAGGATGAGCACGACACCCTATGGTTTGAAGACCGCGTTTACGTGCCCAATGACCCGGAGATCGGGAAGTTGATTTTGCAAGAGGCACACGATTCACCGTATTCAATTCACGCAGGAAATACCAAGATGTATCTGGATTTGAAGGATATTTTCTGGTGGACCGGAATGAAGAAGGATATTGCGGAGTATGTAGCAGTTTGTGATGTATGTGAGAGAGTAAAGGCAGAGCATCAGAAGCCAGCAGGATTGTTACAACCATTGCCGATACTCGAATGGAAGTGGGATAAGCTAGGCATGGATTTTATCACGGGATTGCCCAAGATTCGTTCAGGCTATGACTCGGTTTGGGTTGTAGTTGATCGATTGACGAAAGTAGCTCATTTCATCCCAGTAAAGACCAATTACACCAGTACTAAGTTAGCACAGATATACATGACTAGGATCGTATGTCTGCATGGAGTTCCAAGGAGTATCGTATCAGATAGAGGAACCCAGTTTACCTCAAAGTTCTGGAAGTAGTTGCATGAAACTTTGGGTACCAGGCTAGAATTCAGTACAACTTTTCATCCACAGATAGATGGACAGACCGAGAGAGTCAATCAGATTTTGGAGGATATGCTGAGAGCTTGTGCGCTAGATTACGGATCTAGTTGGGACGATAATTGCCATATGCAGAGTTCTCTTACAACAACAGTTACCAAACCAGTTTAAAGATGGCCCCTTTCGAAGCTTTGTACGGAAGGAGGTGCAGGACACCGCTGTCATGGGACGAAGTTGGAGACCGCCAGTTGTTTGGACCTGACTTGATTAAAGAGTCTGAACAGAAGGTGAAGTTGATTCCCGATAGGCTCAAGGCAGCCCATTCCAGACAGAAGAGTTATGCGGATTCTAAACGCAAGGAGACAGTTTACGAAGTTGGAGATAGAGCTTATCTTCGAGTATCACCACTTCGAGGAACAAAGCGTTTTGGAGTTAAAGGGAAGTTAGCGCCACGATTTGTAGGACCATATCGAGTTTTGGAGCGTATAGGAGAAGTGGCCTACAAGTTGGAATTGCCCGAAGGATTGTCAGGAGTACATGATGTGTTCCACGTTTCTCAGTTAAAGAAATGTCACGCGGAGATGACTGACATACCGTTGAGAGATACAGTGCCTTTGGAAACTATTCAGTTGGATAACGATTTGACCTACGAGGAGAAACCAATTAAGATCCTCGAGTTTGCCAACCGAGTTACTCGCAGCAAGGTTATTAAGTTTTGCAAAGTTCAGTGGAGCCACCACACGGAGGATGAAGCCACCTGGGAGCGAGAGGAAGATTTGCTCAAAGACCACCCTCACCTATTTTCTAGCCAACCCGAATCTCGAGGGTGAGATTCATCTTAAGGGGGGTAGGTTTGTAACATCCCAAATTTTCAATTTGGAATGTTATACACTAGATCATCATGCATATCATATTTTATTTTGCATTTTTGGTTGATCGTAGAAATTCTACGCAACTCAATGACCCGCGGAGAGAGTTGGGGATTTCGTTATTTTCATATTTGAGTTCTCTCAAATTTTGAGAATAGGATCATTTGATTTTATTTATTTTACCATCAATTATTTCTATTACAAAAATATGAGAGAGGGAATAAAATGACTTTCCCAAAATAAAGAAATATTGAGGATTTAATAATAAAATCAAATAAGATTTTATTTCGGAGTTTTCCGGTGTTTTATTTGAATTTAGGAAAAAAATGCGTTTTTCAAAATTGCATTTAGGTCGCAAATAAATGTTCACCTTGTGCGGCTTGATATTAGAAGCCCATGAAAATTTATTTCGGAATTTTTGGAGTCCGTTTAGTATTTCTTTTTATTTTTCTTCCGAGCGGAATAAAAAAACGAACTAACCTACGGGCCGTGTCCGACTAGGACTCCGGCCCGAGGGGGGCCTTTATAAGCCGGGGCAGCCCACCCCGAGGGAAACCCTAGCCAGCCCCCATGCCAGCCACTGCCCCACCCTAGCCGCCGCCGCCGCCGGATCCCGCCGCCGAGGTTCGTCGCGCCTCATTTTCCGTGCCGTCGTAAAAAAATCGGCGTTCATCGTTTTTCTTTTTCTCGGATTAAATCCGCGATTTTTCTGATCGCGATTCCTGATCCGATTTTCATTTTAGCATAACTTTTTGCTCGTATATCGGAATCAGGCGATTCAAGCGCCTAGAGTTTCGTCTCAAAACCCTCTATCCGTTTAACCAACTTAAAAAAGTTTTTGCCACTGTAAAATTTGCCCTAGATCCAGATTACTAGAACGAAGTTGTTTTCTTTCGCCGTTTGACTTTCGTTGCTTCGTTCGATTTGATTCTTTTTGCCAACCGGAGTTCTTAAGATGAACCTTCTGGTTAGATCTCTTATTTGAGTTTTTCCTGTGCATTAGATGAGTACTTATTGTATGCTTGTTTGTTTGTTTGCGATAGATTACCCGGAGTGCGCCGCCTGTTACTTCGAATTGTTAGGTTTCGCGGATCATCAGCAAGGCAAGTAACACTTTGATCATACCTTTTCTACTACCCAGTTTTATTGCGTTAGATCAATCCTCACACATTGCATGATTAGGATCTAATTAAATTGTGGGATGGGAAGTAGATGAGGTAGTACCTATTACCTGGTATTATCAAACCTTTGGGAGTTACTTCTATGTTTGCTTATTATGCCATGCTATGCTAGTAGACGTGGATTGGGTGAGTGATATCCATGAAATATGTGAGGTTGTTAATTAATGGTTCATCTAAGGTGGCAACTTAAACACACATCTGGGTGGATTAAGGCACCTGGGTATTCCAGGACTTGCCTATTTTCTTTTGGACCGCCACCCAGGCTCAAAGGGATCATGAGACTATTCATACTAGAAACTTCCGTGTGCAGCCACAAGCTATTATGGGCTCTAGCATAGTTGACTAAGTTGTGCGAACTCTTACAGTGGTAGACTAGCAGATGTAGGGGATGTAGGTCGTACGGTCTACCCGATCGTAAGGTGCTAGTGCTTCTGAAAGACTATGTCTCGGTCATCCATCTTCTCAAACACCATGTAGTGCGAGAAACCAAACGGAGGCGATCGAGTCTTGGGGGGAAAAGTGCACAAACCTCTGTAGAGTGTAATAAACTAATCATGCTTAGCCATGTCCCTGGTTATGGACATCTTGAGTATCTAGTACTTGGATTAGCATGTGAATCTCAACATGTTACTCTAAATTAATTTTATTGGGTTATGTTTAATGATGATGCTTAATTGGGATTGAGAATGCTGTCAACCATTCTCAATGTTTAACAACCACCATGATAGTAATTAAATTTTATTCCTTTGAAGTAGGGAAAAACTGGCTTTACGCAAAACTGTAACCATAGAGCTTTCCACTAGCCAAATATGCATATAGTATAGCTGTTTCATTCCATTACTCTCTATGTGTTACCTTGCCAGCATATTCCATGTGCTGACCCGTTTTCGGGCTGCAACGTTAATGTTGCAGACTTTTCAGATGACGATTAAGGTGTTTTTAGGTCGTGGTTCTATACTCAGTGATGCCGTTGGAGTTGATGGACTCACTTATCTTCCAAGCCTTCCGCTGTTATCGTTATTAGATGGCCTTAAGCCATATTTATTGTAATAAGTTCTCTTATGAGAAACTCGATGTAATAAGTGTGTGATTGCTACTCTGCTATAAATCCTCCGAGTATTGTGTGGTGTCAGCATTACTGATCCAGGGATGACACTGGAGCACAGAGATCAGACTGTTTTTGGTCTGGTCGCTACAAAACCAGTCTCGCATAAGCGTACGCGTAATGTTGGTCTGGACCGCTTCATCCAACAATGTCGCTGAATCAAGAATCAACTGTATATACCCACGCCCACAAGTCCTTTGTGTTCTACTCGTGCATATGACATCTACGCATAAACCTGGCTCGGATGCCACTGTTGGGAAACGCAGTAATTTCAAAAAAATTCCTACGCACACGCAAGATCATGGTGATGCATAGCAACAAGAGGGGAGAGTATCGTGTACGTGCCCTCGTAGATCGTAAGCGGAAGCGTTATGACAACACGGTTGATGTAGTCGTGCATCTTCACGATAGACCGATCCTAATACCGAACATACGACACCTCCGCGATCTGCACACGTTTAGCTCGGTCACGTCTCGCGAACTCACGATCTAGTAGATCTTCGTGGGAGAGTTTTGTCAGCACGACGGCGTGATGATGGTGATGATGTTGCTACCGGAACAAGGCTTCGCCTAAGCACCGCTATGATATAACCGAGGTGGATTATGGTGGAGGGGGGCGCCGCACACGGCTAAAGATCAATGATCAACTTGTGTGTCTATGGGATGCCCCCCTCCCCCATATATAAAGGAGTGGAGGAGGGGGAGAGGCCGGCCCTCCTAGGCTCGCCCCAAGGTGAGTCCTACTCCCACAGGAGTAGGACTCCAACCCTTCCAAGAGTAGGTGTAGGAGAGAGGGAAGGAGGAGAGAGGGGGAAGGAAAGGGGGGCGCCGCCCCCCTCCTTGTCCAATTCGGACTAGAGGGGGAGGGGGCGCGCGGCCTGCCCTGGCCACCCCTCCTCTTCTCCACTAAGGCCCAATAGGCCCATTACACTCCCCGAGGGATTCCGGTAACCCCCCGGTACTCTGGTATTTGTCCGAACTTGCCCGAAACCTTTCCGAAGTTCAAACATAGTAATCCAATATATTGATCTTTATGTCTCGACCATTTCGAGACTCCTCATCATGTCCGTGATCATATCCGGGACTCCGAACTACCTTCGGTACATCAAAACACATAAACTCATATTACCGATCGTCACCGAACGTTAAGCGTGTGGACCCTATGGGTTCGAGAATTATGTAGACATGACCGAGACTCGTCTCCAGTCAATAACCAATAGCGGAACCTGGATGCTCATATTCGCTCCTATATATTCTATGCAGATCTTTATCGGTCAAACCGCATAACAACATACGTTGTTCCCTTTGTCATCGGTATGTTACTTGCCCGAGATTCGATCATCAGTATCTCAATACCTAGTTCAATCTCGTTACCGGTAAGTCTCTTTACTCATTCCATAATGCATCATCCTGTAACTAACTCATTAGTTACATTGCTTGCAAGGCTTATAGTGATATGCATTACCGAGAGGGCCCAGAGATACCTCTCCGACAATCGGAGTGACAAATCCTAATCTTGATCTATGACAACTCAACAAGTACCATCGGAGACACCTGTAGAACACCTTTATAATCACCTAGTTACGTTGTGACGTTTGGTAGCACACAAAGTGTTCCTCCGATACTCGGGAGTTGCATAATCTCATAGTCATAGGAACATGTATAAGTCATGAAGAAAGCAATAGCAACAAACTAAACGATCATCGTGCTAAGCTAACGGATGGGTCAAGTCAATCACATCATTCTCTAATGATGTGATCCCGTTAATCAAATGAGAACTCATGTCTATGGTTAGGAAACATAACCATCATTGATTCAATGAGCTAGTCAAGTAGAGGAAAACTAGTGACACTCTGTTTGTCTATGTATTCACACATGTACTAAGTTTCTGGTTAATACGATTCTAGGATGAATAATAAACATTTATCATGATATAAGGAAATATAAATAACAACTTTATTATTGCCTCTTGGGCATATTTCCTTCAAAATGTTGTTCCATAGGGTAGAGTGTGGATAAAATAAGTTGGAGTTTTTTATGATGGTTACCCCGAGAGTATGAATGAATGAAATATTATTTGATTTAAATGAGGTGTAATGTTGGAATATGAAACATTTGTAACTCCCAGGATAAGTTAAAGTTTTACAAGAATTTAAGTGGGCCCATAACCGACGGGACCCAGGATTTGATAAGGAAACAAGCACAATCTTGTTGAAGAACAAAATCCCGAAGAAGTTGTGGTTTCATCAGCAAACGTTTCATAGGAAGTTGCGTACAACCCCGAGAGTTGCAAAGAAACGATAGATGTTTTGGTTGGCTTGAATAATAAATGGATTTATCCAAACTTCATTCATGGATAGGAGAAATTCTGCTATGCTTGTGAGAATGTCCGAGTGTTAGCATGCGAGATTCGCTAGACCGTACACATGGTAATGATTCGGGTGCAACATGGCTTGGCCACCATGATGACTTACTCTCATCATTCGCTCTCGTTATTTGGAATGGTAAATCTGTAGTGACTTACCTATAGTAGAGAGACGATGATCGTTGAAACCTTGATTAAGCCTTAGAATGGTATGTTGAGAAACCCCGGTACGAGGAAGTTGTTGCCAAACGTAGGTTAATATGATGAGATTCAACCCATATCATTTTTTTGCAGGAACCCTTAATTTTTGACTGCCATGAGATTAATAATAGTTGTTTAGTATTGGCGACATACCTGTCAGTTAGAAGACCTAGTCTCGGAAGAACCATACCATAATGAATGAACACGAGATTCTGAGGAAAAGGTTAAGCCCTATCGGAAGAGCCTTAGAGAAAGAATTACCCCAAAGATACGAGAAGACTAGCATTTCAACAATAAGGATGGAGTATAGGAGCTTTGATGGAATCATAACCATGATTTTAAGGGTGGTAGCACCCCAGACCTTTGTGATGATCAATGGATTTTCAAGAAGACCCTCCATACCTAACCTTATTTTTAACCTCTCCGAATCTCAAGGACGAGATTCATTTTAAGGCTGGTAGTTTGTAACATCCCAAAATTCTAAATTTTGGAAGGTTATATTAAATAAATAATTATGATTGTTTGTTTGTTGTGTGATTGATTGTGTGCAATTGAGTGAAATTTGAAACTGTTGAAAGTTGAATGAGAGGGAATAAAAAGACTTTCCCCAAAACTTCCATTCTTGCATTTGATCTCCATGAATTCATATTCAATTCAAACGCGAAACCTAGAGTGAAGATAACATGACTTCTTCCATCAAAGAAATGAAATTGGGGTTTTGAAAAGATTTGGATTCCATTTGAAAATATTTCAAATTCAGAAACTTTATGCAACTCAATGAGTTTCATGAGAGAAGATAAAATGACTTCTTCAAGTTATAATAAAGAGAGTTGGAAGCTTAAAAGAATGAATTTGGAAGCCCCTTTAGTTCATTTTGAAATTTCATTTTTTTTCTTTTAGTTGAAATGGAGTTTTGAAATTCAAATCCTCTATAAACTTATTCAAAAGAGGGAAGGAATGTGACCCTTCAAATTTTTCAGAAACATTTGAAATATATTTGAATAAGCGAAAACTGAAAAGATTTGAAAATGGTTTGAAATTCAAATTCAAACCCAATTATGACTTATTTGGTTTTATATTCAAATTATTTCTCTCCTAAAAAGAAATATATGGAAATAAGGGTAAAATGATTCCCTTCAATTAAAAATCAGGAGAAAATAAATTGGAAGCCATTTTGGTATTTTAAAAGTAATTTTTTTGGTTTTTAATGCAACAGTAGCAATATTTGAATTTTGAAATTTTATATTTACATTATTTGAAAACAAAAGATTGTTCATAATTCTTTGTATTTTATGAGAAATTTGATATATAATATGCCTATGGATACTTTTACTTTATTTTACTTATGTGCGTTACGTAACTATTATTCGCCATCTGCGTAATATATCGTGAAGGCCGGCCCTAAAAAATTCTAGGTGCTTTCCATAGAACTAGTTAAGGGTTTCAACGGTGCAAAATTCTCAAAAATTCTGAAAAAAATAGTGAACCAACACACCTATAATATAACACGATCCAACAGAGGCATTAAAAAATACGACTGTATGGGTCCTGGACAAAAAACAAATAGTTCAGTATATATTTATGTCGAAGTGAGCTGAAATGCTTATTATTTTTGCCGAGGACACATAGATGCATATTTTGAAAATCCCTCTGTTGGATCATCTTATTACATTAGAGAGATGCTCTCTTATTTCTTTCATATTTTTGATAACTTTTAAACCGTTAAAACTTTAGCGGCCCTTAACTAGTTCTATGGCAAGCTATGGTAGACACAGTTTTACCTATATATGCAGTGCGCCACTTGTTGCAACCTGGGAGTTTTCCTTTTTTTACATAGATCCGTTTATTCAAAACGTTTTATCTCTTAAACCGTGTGTCCAAATCTCGAACCGCTTTCACCATTTGATTCCTCGCGTCAAGATCTTCAAAACTAGATCCCATGTTGATAGGTTTTGACGAACTTTTTTTTCACCAAAAAAACGGACGAAAACACCAAACCGGGAGCACAGGTTTTTTCCCTTTCCGAAAGTGGCACGCCCGTGCCTCTCACGAAGTCACAACCGTGCCTCTCACGGAAGCAAAACATGACTCTCACGAAAGGAAAACAAAGAGAAAACGCGTTTTTTTCATTTCCGAGGAGGCACGGCCGTGACTCTCATGAAAGCACAATCGTGCCTCTCGCGGAAGCAAAACCATGACTCTCGCGAAAGGAAAAAACGTGTTTTTCTCGTTTCCGAGAGGCACGACCGTGACTCTCGCGAAAGCACAACCGTGCCTATCGCGAAAGCAAAACCATGACTCTCGTGGAAAAAAAGAAAACACATTTTTTTTGTTTCCGAGAGGCACAACCGTGACTCTCACTAAAGCACAACAGTGCCTCTCGTGGAAGCAAAACCGTGACTTGCGAAAGGAAAATAATAGAAAACATGTTTTTTTCGTTTCTAAGAGACACGTCCGTGATTCTCGCGAAAGCACACACGTGCCTCTCGCAGAAGCAAAACCGTGACTCTCGCGAAAGGAAAAAAATAGAAAACACGTTTTTTCGTTTCCGAGAGGCATGACCATGACTGTCGCGAAAGCAAAACCGTGACTCTCACGGAAGCAAAACCATGACTGTCGCGAAAGGGAAAAAATAAAATGCATTTTTTCGCGCAATTTTTTTATCGAAAAGCTATGGAAGACTGCTGGAAAACCAAAACGTCGAAAAAACCCAGAAAAAAACCATTTAAAAAGCCGAAAACGCATGCGGAAAAAAATCCAGAGGGAGCGCCCAGAGCGCGACACATGGAGAATGGCTGAGAGCGCGCCAAGTGGCGCTGATCGTTGCAAGGCTCCCGAAGAAGCGCCCGTTAATTAGTTGCTCTCATAAAACTCAGTGCGTGCACTATTCCTAGGCGCGGCTGGCCGAAGCTTTAGGCCCATTTGGTGCGTCTCTTTTCTCCTTGTTTCTCTTTTTCGTCTATGTTTAGTCCCACATTGCTAGCCTTTGACTATAATCCTCTCTTCCACCTATAAATATAGACCCATAGATTCTTCAAAAATCATCCGACTTAGGTTAAATCAATAGTTTGGTTTGGCTAGCTTCCAAAAAATAAATATTATTTCTACTATCTGGCAGGAATTCAGGAAGGCGTCTCCTCTATGAAGTTGTTTCTTCTCTGCTTGTGAAGGTATTCTCGTCGTTCGTATTTTTCTTTATATCCCGTAGTGCATTATTTGTAGACTAGTATATGTTTAGAATAATTAGATTATCAACTAGTGTCGGGGGAAACGACACCTATGGGATCCCCGGGGACCCCTACTATGGTTGGCGGGGGCGAAGAGTTGTGCAAAGAGCAGGTCTAGCGATCAGCGCGAGGGGATTTTTACCCAGGTCCTGCTTGTCTGTGTTTATTTGTGTTCTTTAGTTCTTGGACTAGCTAGTATGTGTGCCCAGTCCACAAAGTCTGAATCCTTCCATAGTACTCCTCGGGCCTCCTTTTATATGTCAAAGGGGTCGCCACAATGGCACACAGGAGGTGGAAAGTATCTATAGTGTACAAGTTTATCGCTTAACACCGTAGGACAAACGTATTTAATGCGCCGCCTACGTGCCCTCTTGCTTTATCGGGGACGGCAACAGAGCTCGTCCCGTCCATCGCCGCCTCGCCTTGCTTTGACGCGCGTCCACGCTGACGAGGTATGCAGCGCCATGCTGGCTTGCTGGTCGCTGTGCTGGTGCAGTGATAGGGCCTTCACGAAGATCTGGATGCCACCACGCATGTGCTTGACTAGTTGGCCTAGAAGCTGCATGCGGCCACACAGGCGCTTGTCTAGTTGGCGGGCTTGTTGCTGCGTCGGAACAGCCACGGGGCAGCAAAACCTTGGCAGGTGCGGGCCTGGCCGTGGCCCCGCAGATGCCCCCGGCAAGGTCTTGCCAGGGTCTCGCGGCCATCCCCGGCAAGGATCTTTGTCGGGGGTCTTCGGCCATCCCCGGCAAGGATCTTGTCGGGGGTTTCCTGGTGCTTATCTAGACTCGCAGGCCTTTGGTCTTCACAAAGATATGCATGCCACCACGTAGGCACCCCTGAGTCTTGGTCTTGATGTTGTCGATGGTGTCAGAACTCTCAGGCTCGAGGGTGGCAGCCTTGCTGGTGCTGGGCAAGTCGCCCCGGCAAGGCTCTTGCCAGGGCTATGTAGGCCCTTCCGGCAAGAGTGTTGCCGGGGGAGGTCCATCTTGTCCCTTTGCTCATCATGCCTCTGGCTTGAGTGCTGCCTTGGCAGCCTCGTACCTTTCCTTCCTCTGCCTCACCAAGCATGGCCGCAGGTGTGGCTACGACTGCTCGTGCACAAGTAAAGGGGTACAGGAAGGCCCCTACTTTTGTACACCGACAGGAGCCCCGAGCCTGGGACACACATAAGCGCGGAGCATTGTTGGGCCAGGCCCAGAACGGTGCACGAGCACGCGTGGCAGAGTTTTAACCGTGGTAATTTTTTCGCTAGTTGCGCTTCCCCACGACCCGCATTGAGTGGGTGACGTGGGGGTCGTGAGTGGAGCGGTTGCAGCGCGCTTGCATCACCTTGCAGTGAATAGTAAAGAGGTGGCCTGTGTCTTCCCCATAAAAAAGAGGAAACCGCAGGGGCGCTGCTCATTTACCCTCCGCGCCTTTTCCAATCTTGGAACCGCCGTCCCCCTCTTCTTCTTCAAGCGCAGATCGGAGCTTTTGCCTCTGCTCGCTGCTGCCGCGCCCCCATTGCCCTTGATCCCACGCCCCCTCTCAGCCACCATGGCGCCCAAGTCAAGCAAGGGCAAGGGAGCGGCCAAGGACGCCAGGGGGAAGGAGGTGCTGGAGAGCGAGTTGGTGGAGTTGCGGACGCAATACGCCCTCTTCACCCTGACACTCGACACGCTCACCCTCAGGGAGAAGTTCAGGTACCTGTGGGGGGGAGACGTCGGGGCATCCTGCCACGCGCATCATCCCTGCCTCTTTCGCCAAGCCCGGTCCAAACCGATATCCTTTTTTTGTCGACTACTTCTCCTGCGCGCTCTGCCCCCTTTCTCAGATTTCTTCAATGACATCATTCACACCTACGGCTTCCACCTTCTGGATCTTAAGACGAACGCCATGGCATGCATGGCCTTCTTTGCTCACCTTTGCGAGGGCTTCGCCGGAGTGCACCCCAGCACGGCGCTTTTCCGCCATTATTTCACCCCTCGCATCCAGCCAGGGGGTGCCATCTCTGGCTGCATCACTTGGATCCCGAGGACCCAGAGCAGGGGTACATACCCAGAGGGTGCTCAGAAAGGAGAGGTGGGGGAGTGGAGAGGTGGTTCTGGATCTGCCGGGTCCATCGGAGGCCGCCGGTCCTCAGCAAGGACTGGGGCGAGCTCAACACCGATGACGGGAAGCTCACGGTTGCCATTACCAAGATCCATCGCCTAACCTCGGCCGGGCTCACTCTCGAGATGATTGGCACCGACTTCATCCACCGCCGGATTGCTCCACTACACAATAAGGGGAGGCCGTCCTAGGACTTCAGGAATGCGGCTGACATCATGAGGCTCCGCCCCGGCCCGAACCACAACTTCACGGTGCTGCAGCACACTCATCTTTGTCAGAGGCTCTTCCAGCTCAAGGTTGACGAGGTCGGCAGGGTCGAGAGGACAGCAAGGCTAAGAAGACCGGCAAGCCCGCCAAGGCCGGCAAGTCTGATAGCATTTTCGGGTTGCCAGCGGGGGTGGTCCCGTTGAGCAACAACTCTTGCCTGACCGCCATCATCGCCATGATGCCGGTTTTCAACACGCACGGCCTCTACTCGACCTGGGTCAAGCCAAAGCGGAGCTGGTGCAAACATTCTTCGACAACTTGTCGGAGAGGTATGTTCGTGACGAGCCACGACTCATCCGCCCCACCACTGAGGAAGAGTTGGCGTATATTGCCGCTAGGGCGGAGGAGGCGGCACTTGCCACGGAGGCCGACAGCCTCGACACTGTGGAGTACGAGGCTGATGTGGCCGCCAAAGAAAAGGATTTTGCCGAGTGGACGGGGTCTGTCGGGGAGCCCAGCGGTGCCGGCGCTGGGGTTCCCCTTGTTGAAGAAGCAGTCAAGGAGACGGCCGAATAGGAGACCGGTGCGGATGACTCCTCGGCCCCAGGGAAGAAACACGTCCTGCGGCGGGCTGGCACCGGTGAGCCGGTCCGACTCGGCAAGACTGGGCAGCGGCAAGGGGCCCAGGCGTAGCCCGTGCACCAGACGAGGGTTGCGGCAGCGAAGAGGGCGGCAGCCACCGCCTCCTCCACGTCCAAGCGGCCCAGGACCCCATCTCCCCTTCTCCTCCCCCGCGGACGCCGCCCCGGAGGCCGATTTCGATCTCGGATCCTTTAGCCGGAAGAGGAAGAGGAGGCCAGAGGAGGAGGACGAGTAAGCACCTTGCCCCTCATCAGCTCCTGATCCTCCGCCCGCACTATCTTTCCCTGACTTGATCTTATCTTCATAGTGACATGGAGACGCGGGGACAGAGGGCGACGAAGAGAGCCCAGGCTTCAACGGTTGACGTGCCCCCGGCGAGCGCTCCGCATACGCCCGTGTTGGTGGTGATTAGCCCAGACAACAGCCCTCAGCCCAGCCCCTGCTCCAGCCCCCAGCGTGAGTCCGTTATTCAGTCCCCATCGACGGGCATTGGGGTGTGTGTCCTTGGTGCTGACCTTGCCGGGTTCGCAGGAGGAGAGCGGCAACAGGAGGAGCTGCTGAGGACCGCCCCTGACACGCTGCCCCCATCGACCACGCCACCCAGAGGGGTGTCACCGGCAAGGGCACCTACCGCCAAGCCCACGTGCATGGAGGAAGAGGGAGCAAGCATGAGCGTCGGTGGCTCCGTCCTGGCAATGAACATTGGCGGGGAGGGAACCACTTCTCCTTAGCTCGGCACAGGTAAGCTGCCTGCCTCCCGTCCCTTGTTATCTCTGCCATGCGATGTTCTTTCTTTCCTTTGTTTAGAACTTTAATTTTGGCCTCGCTACATTCTCCTGTCTGGTTTCCAGACCCTCCCTCGACGGACCAGGTGGACATCGATGCTGTCATCGAGGAGGTCACCAAGGATGTCGAAGCTCAGGCCCCCAAGATCTCTGCCGGGGAAGCCGCCAAGTCTGCGGCCAATGAGGCCGCCAAGGGGCCTGCCAGGGAGGCCAGCAAGGCTGCTGCCAGAGAGGCCGCCAAGGGGCCTGCCGGGGAGGCCGGCAAGGCTGCTGCCGAGGATGCCGCCAAGGAGCCCGCCGGGGAGGAGGTAGCCGGTGACCAACCTTCCTCCCCTACAACCCCTGCTACCTGTTGAGCATGCGTTGGTTTTCCCTTGAAGAGGAAAGGGTGATCCAGCAAAGTAGCGTAAGTATTTCCCTCAGTTTTTGAGAACCAAGGTATCAATCCAGTAGGAGACTACACGCAAGTCCCTCGTACCTGCACAAACAAATAAGAACCTTGCAACCAACGCGATAAAGGGGTTGTCAATCCCTTCACGACCACTTGCAAAAGTGAGATCTGATAAAGAGAATAAGATAAATATTGTTGGTATTTTTGTTGTATAGATTGGAAAATAAAGATTGCAAAATAAAAGGCGGCAGAAATAGCAAGTAGATAGGAAAATAATATGATGGAAGATAGACCTGGGGGCCATAGGTTTCGCTAGTGGCTTCTCTCAAGATAGCAAATCCTATGGTGGGTGAACAAATTACTTTCGAGCAATTGATAGAAAAGTGCATAGTTATGAGAATATCTAGGCATGATCATGTATATAGGCATCACGTCCGTGACAAGTAGACCGAAATGATTTTGCATCTACTACTATTACTCCACACATCGACCGCTATCCAGCATGCATCTAGAGTATTAAGTTCATAAGAATAGAGTAACACATTAGGCAAGATGACATGATGTAGAGGAATAAACTCAAGCAATATGATATAAACCCCATATTTTTATCCTCGATGGCAACAATACAATACATGCCTTGCTGCCCCTGCTGTCACTGGGAAAGGACACCGCAAGATTGAACCCAAAGCTAAGCACTTCTCCCATTGCAAGAAAGAACAATCTAGTAGGCCAAACCAAACTGATAATTCGAAGAGACTTGCAAACATAAAAGAATTCAGAGAAGAATCAAATATTGTTCATATATAATCTTGATCATAAACCCAAAATTCATCAGATCTCGAAAAACACACAGCAAAAAGAAATACATCGAATAGATCTCCTAGAGAATCGAGGAGAACTTTGTATTGAGATCCAAAGAGAGAAGAACCCATCTAGCTAAACTACTCACACATCATCGGAGAGGCTATGGTGTTGATGTAGAAGCCATCCGTGATCGATTCCCCCACCGGCGGAGTGCCGGAAAAGGCCCCAAGATGGGACCTCACGGGTACAGAAGGTTGCGGCGGTGGAAAAGGGTTTCGTGGTGCTCTCGGATGTTTTCGGGGTATATGAGTATATATATAGGTGAAAGAAGTAGGTCTGTGAAGCCACGAGGGGCCCACGAGGGTGGGGGCGCGCCTACCCCCTGGGCGCGCCCTCCTACCTCGTGGCCGCCTTGTTGCTTCCTTGACGTCCACTCCAAGTCTCCTAGATTGCGTTTGTTCAAAAAATAACTCTCCCGAAGGTTTCATTCCGTTTGGTATTCCTTTTCTGTGAAACACTCAAATAGGCAAAAACAACAATTTGCACTGGGGCTTTCGTTAGTAGGTTAGTCCCAAAAATAATATAAAAGTGCATAACAGAGCCCATTAAACATCCAAAATAGATAATATAATAGCATGGAACAATAAAATATTATAGATACGTTGGAGACGTATCAAGCATCCCCAAGGTTAATTCCTGCTCGTCCTCGAGTAGGTAAATGATAAAAACATAATTTTTGATGTGGAATGCTACCTAGCATAATTTTCAATGTAATTTTGTTTATTGTGGCATGAATGTTCAGATCCGAAAGATTCAAGAAAAAAGTTTAATATTGACATAAAAATAATCATACTTCAAGCATACTAACAAAGCAATCATGTCTTCTCAAAATAACATGGCCAAAGAAAGTTATCCGTACAAAATCATAGAGTCTGTCTATGCTCTATCTTCATCACACAAAGTATTTAATCATGCACAACCCCGATGACAAGCCAAGAAATTGTTTCATACTTTTGATGTTCTCAAACTTTTCAATCTTCATGCAATATATGAGCGTGAGCCATGGACATAGCACTATATGTGGAATAGAATGGTGGTTGTGGAGAAGATAAAAAAGGAGAAGATAGTCTCACATCAACTAAGCGTATCAACGGGCTATGGGGATGCCCATCGATAGATATCAATGTGAGTGAGTAAGGATTGCCATGCAACAGATGCACTAGAGCTATAAGTGTATGAAAGCTCAACAAAAAAACTAGGTCGGTGTGAATCCAACTCG
Organism: Triticum urartu; assembly: GCF_003073215.2. NCBI lineage: Eukaryota > Viridiplantae > Streptophyta > Magnoliopsida > Poales > Poaceae > Triticum > Triticum urartu. The sequence goes on along the minus strand of NC_053027.1, from coordinate 195,515,911 downwards.
CTTGCTCACGAAGACCTAGGGAATTTTGAGGAAGCCCATCATTGGAATATACAAGCCAAGTTCTATAATGTAAAATTCCCACTAGCATATGAAAGTGACAACATAGGAGACTCTCTATCATGAAGATCATTGTGCTAATTTGAAGCACAAGTGTGGTAAAAGTATAGTAACATTGTCCCTTCTCTCTTTTTCTATCATTTCTCTTTTTTTTCCTTTTTTTATTTGGGCATTTTCCTTTTTTGTGGCCTCTTTTTTTTTCTTTTCTCCTTTTTTTTTTTTTCATCCGGAGTCTTATCCCGACTTGTGGGGGAATCATAGTCTCCATTATCCTTTCCTCACTTGGGGCAATGCTCTAATAATGATGATCATCACACTTTTATTTACTAACAACTCAAAAATTACAACTCGATACTAGAAAAAAATATGACTCTATGTGAATGCCTCCGGCGGTGTACCGAGATGTGCAATGAATCAAGAGTGACATGTATGAAAGAATTATAAAGGTGGCTTCACCACAAATACGATGTCAACTACATGATCATGCAAAGCAATATGACAATGATGTAACGTGTCATAACAAACGGAACGGTGGTAAGTTGCATGGCAATATATCTCGGAATGGCTATGGAAATGCCATAATAGGTAGGTATGGTGGCTATTTTGAGGAAGGTATATGGTGGGTGCATGATACCGGCGAAAGGTGTGTGTTATTAGAGAGGCTAGCAATGGTGGAAGGGTGAGAGTGCGTATAATCCATGGACTCAACATTATTCATAAAGAACTCACATACTTATTGCAAAAATCTATTAGTTATCGAAACAAAGTACTACACGCATGCTCCTAGGGGGATAGATTGGTAGGAAAAGACCATCGCTCGTCCCCGACCGCCACTCATAAGGAAGACAATCAATAAATAAATCATGCTCCGACTTCATCACATAACGGTTCACCATACGTGCATGCTACAGGAATCACAAACTTTAGAACAAGTATTTCTCAAATTCACAACTACTCAACTAGAATGACTCTAATATCACCATCTTCATATCTCAAAACAATCATAAATAATCAAACTTCTCATAGCATTCAATGCACTTTATATGATAGTTTTTATTATACCCAAGTTGGATGTTCATCACATTAGGACTAATTTTATAGACAAAGCAAATTACCATGTTGTTCTATAAGACTCTCAAACTAATATAAGTGAAGCATGAGAGATCAATAATTTATATAAAATAAAACCACCACTGTGCTCTTAAAAAGATATAAGTGAAGCACTAGAGCAAAATTATCTAGCTCAAAAGATATAAGTGAAGCACATAGAGTATTCTAATAAATTTCGATTTATGTGTGCCTCTCCAAATGGTGTGTACAGCAAGGATGGTTGTGGTAAATTAATAAGAAAAGACTCAAATCATACAAGACGCTCCAAGCAAAACACATATCACGTGGTGAATAAAAATATAGCATCAAGTAAAGTTACTGATGGACAAAGACAAAAGAGGGGATGCCTTCAGGGGCATCCCCAAGCTTAGGCTTTTGGTTTTCCTTGAATTTTACCATGGGGTGCCATGGGCATCCCCAAGCTTAGGCTTTTGGTTTTCCTTGAATTTTACCTTGGGGTGCCATGGGCATCCCCAGGCTTAGGCTCTTGCCACTCCTTATTCCAAAATCCATCAAATCTTTACCCAAAACTTGAAAACTTCACAACACAAAACTCACCAGAAAATCTCATGATCTCCGTTAGTATAAGAAAACAAACCACCACTTCAAGGTACTCTAATGAAATCATTCTTTATTTATATTGGTGTTAAACCTACTGTATTCCAACTTCTGTATGGTTCATACCCCCCGATACTAGCCATAGATTCATCAAAATAAGCAAACAACACACGAAAAACAGAATCTGTCAAAAACAGAACATTCTGTAGTAATCTGTAGGTTTCGAATACTTCTGTAACCACAGAAGTTCTGAAATTAATTGGCGGACGTGAGCAAATTGTCTATTAATCATCTCCAAAAATAATCAACCTAATCGCACTCTCCAGTAAAAAATGGCAGCTAATCTCGTGAGCGCTAAAGTTTCTATTTTTTACAGCAAGATCGCAAAGACTTCTCCCAAGTCTTCCCAAAGATTCTACTTGTAACAAACACTAATTAAAAACATAAAACCACATATAAACAGAAGCTAGATGAAATATTTATTACTAAACAGGAACAAAAACAAGAAACAAAAATAAAATTGGGTTGCCTCCCAACAAGCGCTATCGTTTAACGCCCCTAGCTAGGCATAATAGCAAGAATAGATCTAGGTATTATCGTCTTTGGTATGCAATCCATAAGTGGCTCTCATAATAGATTCATAAGGTAATTTTATTTTATTTCTAGGGAAGTGTTCCATGCCCTTCCTTAATGGAAATTGAAATCTAATATTTCCTTCTTTCATATCAATAATTGCACCAATCGTTCTAAGGAAAGGTCTATCAAGAATAATAGGTCAAGTAGGATTGCAATCTATATCAAGAACGATGAAATCTACGGGCACATAATTCCTATTTGCAACAATAAGAACATCATTAATCCTTCCCATAGGTTTCTTAATGGTGGAATCCGCAAGATGCAAATTTAAAGAACAATCATCAAATTCACGGAAACCTAACACATCACAAAAAGTTTTTGGAATCGTGGAAACACTAGCACCCAAATCACATAAAGCATAGCATTCATGATCTTTAATTTTAATTTTACTTTTAGGTTCCCACTCATCATAAAGTTTTCTAGGGATAGAGACTTCTAATTCAAGCTTTTCTTCATGAGATTGCATTAAAGCATCAACGATATGTTTGGTAAAAGCTTTGTTTTGATCATAAGCATGTGGAGAATTTAGCACAGATTGCAACAAGGAAATGCAATCTATCAAAGAGCAATTATCATAATTAAATTCCTTGAAATCCAAAATAGTGGGTTCATTGCCATGTAAAGTTTTGACCTCTTCAATCCCACTTTTACCAATTTTTGCATCAAGATATAAAAACTCTGAATCATTGGGACGCATTTTAACTAAAGTCGACTCATCTCCAGTCATATCATTATCTAGATTCATATTGCAAAACAAAGATTTAATAGGAGACACATCAATCACTTTTATATATTCATCATTGTTATTGTGAAAACTAGAATAACACGCTTTTATAAAGCAATCTTTTTTAGCACGCATCCTAGCGGTTCTTTCTTTGCACTCATCAATGGAAATTCTCATAGATTTGAGAGACTAATTGATATCATGCTTAGGTGGAATAGATCTAAGTTTGAAAAAATCAACATCTAAAGAGATTCTATCCACGTTCCTAGCCAACTCATCAATCTTAGGCAATTTTTCTTCAAGCAAAGCATCGAAATTCTTTTGCGAAATCATAAATTCTTTAACACTAGTCTCAAAATCAGAGGGCATATTATTAAAATTTCCATAAGAGTTGTTGTAGGAATTACCATAATTATTAGAGGAATTACTAGGGAACGGCCTAGAATTAAAATTTCCTCTATACGCATTGTCACCAAAGTTGTTTCTACCAACAAAATTCACATCCATAGATTCATTATTATTCTCAATCAAAGTAGACAAAGGCATATCATTAGGATTAGAAGAAACACTCTTATTAGCAAACAATTTTATAAGTTCATCCATCTTTCCACTTAAAACATTAATCTCTTCTATTGCATGAACCTTTTTACTAGTAGATCTTTCGGTGTGCCATTGAGAATAATTAACCATAATATTATCTAGGAGTTTAGTAGCTTCTCCTAAAGTGATTTCCATAAAAGTGCCTCCCGCGGCCGAATCTAAAAGATTTCTAGAAGCAAAATTCAATCCAGCATAAAATTTTGTATGATCATCCATAAATTTAATCCATGAGTAGGGCAATACGTATCATTAATTTCATCCTCTTCCAAACTTGTGCAACATGATCACGATCAAGTTGCTTAAAATTCTTAATATCTTTTCTAAGAGAGATGATCTTAGCGGGAGGAAAATACTTAGAGATAACCAAGCATCTTTGCACTTATTCGACGAACCAATACTATTTTTAGGCAAAGAAGAAAACCAAGTTTTAGCACGATCTCTAAGCGAAAACGGAAATAACTTCAATTTAACAATATCATTATCCATATCTTTGTTCTTTTGCGTATCACACAAATCAACAAAGTTCTTTAGATGTGTAGCGGCATCTTCACTAGGAAGGCCAGAGAATTGATCTTTCCTGACAAGATTGAGCAAAGCGACATTAATTTCACAAGATTTAGCATCGGTAATAGGAGCAATCGGAGTTCTAGGAAAATCATTGTTCTTGGTATTGGAAAAATCACACAATTTAGTATTGTCTTGAGCCATCATGACAAACAATCCAACACACAAACACACAAGAAGCAAGAAAAAGAGGTGAACGAAAAAACAGGGCGAATAAAATAGCAAAGGTGAAGTGGGGGAGAGGAAAACGAGAGGCAAATGGAAAATAATGTAATGCGAGGGATAAGAGTTTGTGATGGGTACTTGGCATGTCTTGACTTGTGCGTAGATCTCCCCGGCAATGGTGCCAGAAATCCTTCTTCCTACCTCTTGAGCATGCGTTGGTTTTTCCTTGAAGAGGAAAAGGTGATGCGGCAAAGTAGCGTAAGTATCCTCAGTTTTTGAGAACCAAGGTATCAATCCAGTTGGAGACTACACGCAAGTCCCTCGTACCTGCACAAACAAATAAGAACCTTGCAACCAACGCGATAAAGGGGTTGTCAATCCCTTCACGACAACTTGCAAAAGTGAGATCTGATAAAGAGAATAAGATAAATATTGTTGGTATTTTTGTTGTATAGATTGGAAAATAAAGATTGCAAAATAAAAGGCGGCAGAAATAGCAAGTAGATAGGAAAATAATATGATGGAAGATAGACCCGGGGGCCATATGTTTCACTAGTGGCTTCTCTCAAGATAGCAAATTCTATGGTGGGTGAACAAATTACTATCGAGCAATTGATAGAAAAGTGCACAGCTATGAGAATATCTAGGCATGATCATGTATATGGGCATCACGTACGCGCAAAGTACACCAAAACAATTCTGCATCTACTACTATTACTCCACACATCGACCGCTATCCAGCATGCCTCTAGAGTACTAAGTTCATAAGAATAGAGTAACACATTAGGCAAGATGACATGATGTAGAGGGATAAACTCAAGCAATATGATATAAACCCCATATTTTTATCCTCGATGGCAACAATACAATACGTGCCTTGCTGCCCCTGCTGTCACTGGGAAAGGACACTGCAATATTGAACCCAAAGCTAAGCACTTCTCCCATTGCAAGAAAGATCAATCTAGTAGGCCAAACCAAACTGATAATTCAAAGTGACTTGCAAAGATATTAAATTATGCATAAAAGAATTCAGAGAAGAACCAAATATTGTTCATAGATAATGTTGATCATAAACCCACAATTCATCGGATCTCGACAAACACACCACAAAAAGAATTACATCGAATAGATCTCCAAGAGAATCGAGGAGAACTTTGTATTGAGATCCAAAGAGAGAGAAGAAGCCATCTAGCTAATAACTATGGACCTGAAGGTTTGTGGTAAACTAATCACACATCATCTAAGAGGCTATGGTGTTGATGTAGAAGCCCTCCATGATCGATTACCCCTCCGGCAGAGCGCCGGAAAAGGCCCCAAGATGGGTTCTCACGGGTACAGAAGGTTGTGGTGGTGGAAATAGGGTTTCGTAGTGCTCTTGGATGTTTTCGGGGTATATGAGTATATATAGGCAAAATAAGTAGGTCGGTGGAGCCATGAGGGGCCCAAGAGGGTGGGGGGCGCGCCTACCTCCTGGGTGCGCCCTCCTACATCGTGGCCGCCTCGTTGCTTCCTTGACGTCCACTCCAAGTTTCATGGATTGCGTTTGTTCCTAAAATAAATCTCCCGAAGGTTTCATTCCGTTTGGATTCCGTTTGGTATTCCTTTTCTGCGAAACACTGAAATAGGCAAAAAACAGCAATTTGCACTTGGCCTTTGGTTAGTAGGTTAGTCCCAAAAATAATATAGAAGTGCATAACAAAGCCCATTAAACATCCAAAACAAATAATATAATAGCATGGAACAATCAAAAATTATAGATACGTTGGAGGCGTATCAGCCCCTGCCCCGGGCAAGTACTTGAGGGTGGGCGATGATCTGTTCGTCTACCTCCTAGGGATGGCAAGCACCAGAGTGCCAGCCGAAGGGGAGGTTTTTGACAATGAGGCCCTCGCCGCCGCTAGGCTCCAGGTTGTCGACGAACCTAGAGCCAGCAGTGGTGGTTCCCAAGAGGAGCAGCTCCTCCGGGCCATGGGCGCCAATTTCCAGAAGCTTCAGGCGATCCATCGTGCCCACCAGGATAAGGTGAACTCCATGATGGTGGCCATGGACAAGGCAGAAGCAGACTTTCAACAGTGCGTCGCTCAGACGCAAGTCTAGTTCACCGAGGCCCGGCAGGAACTGAGGGTCGTCCAGGATCAACTAGACGAGCGCAAGAGAGAGCTCCTCCTGAAGCAGGCTGACATCGAGAAGGCCCAAGAGGCGGCAAAGGAACAGGCTGCCAAGGACAAAGCTGGCCGAAGGCAGCAGCAAGCTCTGCTGGACACCCAGGAGGAAGACCTTGTTGCTCGTGAACAGGCGCTTGCCGCCACGCTCCGCGGCAAGGATGAGGAGATCGAGAAGCTTGTTGTTCAGCGGACCCAGGAGCTGGAGCAGAAGCACAAAGATGCACATGATGCTCTTGCCCTGGACCAAGCCGGCAAGGTGGAGAAACTGGAGCTGGAGCGGGAGGACCTAAAGGAGGAGATCTCAAAGCTGGCGAAGGACACGAACATGAGAAAACGCACTCTGGAGGAGTTGCATGTCACCATCTCCGACAAGAACAAGCTGCTCTCCGAGGCCAGCGATTCCATCAACAACTTGAAGCTGAAGTTGGACACCTTGGAAGGGACGCTTTCGGAGGTCAGGGCCTGTGAGGAGACCCTAAACAAGGCCCTTGAGGATGAGAGGCAGCTGGACGGAATGTCATCGCTGCCCACAACGACTATGTGGACCGCACTGAGCTCTGTACCAGCCGCCTTGTCGACGTTGCAGAGAGGCTCACCATGCAGCTAGCCGTCATGGGCATGTCAGACTTCAGGTACTCCCAGGAGGTGAACATAAGCCCCAGTGCCATGCTGACCTTGTTTTTCGAGCACGTCCTCGACACACTGGAGCAGCTCCACTCCAGGCGGGCAACTTATCTGGCCAATGAGGCTCGGAAGCTTTGCCAGGGAGCCCTGACCAAGGTGCTCACCAAGGTGCCATTCTGGAACCCCAGCGTCGACTTCACCAACGTGCTTGAAAGTTTGTCGGAGGATGCGGACCTCAAGGCACTCGAAGAGTGTATCAAGCCCGTCATCAGCTACGTTGACGGAGTCAAGAGGTTGGAAGGCCAGCGCCAGGACTAGCCACCCCGTTCCTCATTGCTGCTGTGATTTCATGCCCAAGACAATTCTATCTTAAGTTAGAACTGCGGCAACCACTGATGAAATAAAAATTTGAAGTATTTTGAAATAGTGCATGATATCTTCCTGTCTGATGGTTGTTGCAGCAGCAGATGGCACAACTCTCCTGGCTGATGGCACCAGAGCGCTTGGGCCGCCTTCTTCTCTGGAACCATCGTGATGAAGTAGTCGATGCGCTAGCTTCTAGACCAGATTTTCACAGCCTCACGCCCCCTACCTGGCGCGCCAAAGATGTCAGGGAAAACGACACCTATGGGATCCCCGAGGACCTCTACTATGGTTGGCGGGGTGAAGAGTTGTGGAAAGAGAAGGTCTAGAAATCAGCGTGAGGGGATTTTTTACCCAAGTTAGGGCCACAAATGATGCGTAAAACCCTAGTCCTGCTTGTCTGTGTTTATTTGTGTTCTTCAGTTCTTGGACTAGCTAGTATGTGTGCCCAGTCCAAAAAGTCTGAATCCTTCCACAGTATGCCTCGGGCCTCCTTTTATATGTCAAAGGGGTCGCCACAGTGGCACACGGGAGGTGGAAAGTATCTACAGTGTAGAAGTTTATCTCCTGACAACGTAGGAAAAATGCACTTAATGCACAGCCTACTGAAAGGATCGAGAAGAGGTGTCTAGAGGGGGTGATTAGACAATAAGTGCCCAAAGTTGTAGTTTTTAATATTCTTAAGTTTAAGTGGAGTTTAAGCACACGTTTAACAAACACAATACATATCAAGCAAGCATGCAATGAGTATATGAGCAGCGGAAAGTAAAGCATGCAACTTGCAAGAATGTAAAGAGAAGGGTTTGGAGTATTCAAACAAAATTGGAGACACGGATGATTTGGTCGTGGTTCCGATAGGTGGTGCTATCGTACATCCACGTTGATGGAGACGTCAACCCACGGAGGGTAACGGTTGCGCGAGTCCACGGAGGGCTCCACCCACGAAGGGTCCACGAAGAAGCAACCTTGTCTATTCCATCACGGCCGTCGCCCACGAAGGACTTGTCTCACTAGCGGTAGATCTTCACGAAGTAGGCGATCTCCTTGCCCTTACAAACTCCTTGGTTCAACTCCACAATCTTGTGGAGGCTCCCAAGTGACACCTAGCCAATCTAGGAGACACCACTCTCCAAGAAGTAACAAATGGTGTGTTGATGATGAACTCCTTGCTCTTGTGCTTCAAATGATAGTCTCCCCAACACTCAACTCTCTCTCACAGGATTTGGATTTGGTGGAAAGAAGATTTGAGTGGAAAGCAACTTGGGGAAGGCTAGAGATCAAGATACATATGGTTGGAATGGAATATCTTGACCTCAACACAAGTGTAGGTGGTTCTCTCTCAGAAAATGTGTATTGGAAGTGTAGGTATGTTCTGATGGCTCTCTCCACAAATGAAGAGTGGGTGGAGTGGTATATATAGCCTCCACACAAAATCTAACCGTTACACACAATTTGCCAAACTCGGTGGGACCGAATGGTTAAACTCGGTCGGACCGATTCAGCAAACCTAGTGACCGTTAGGATTTTCGATGGGACTGAGATGCAACTCAGTAGGACCGATATGGTTAGGGTTAGGGCATAACGTAATCTCGGTGTGACCGATTACACAAACTCGGTGGGGCCGATTTTGGTAATAAGCTAACCAGAGAGTTGGTCAGGTAAACTCGGTGGGACCGATTCGCTCATCTTGGTGAGACCGAAATGTTACAAAAGGGAAACGGAGAGTTTACATTGCAATCTCGGTGGGACCGATCACTCATCTCGGTAAGACTGAAACATTACGAAGGGAAACATAGAGATTACAATCCGATCTCGGTGAGACCGAGATCCCTATCGTTGAGACCGATTTGCCTAGGGTTTGTGGCAGTGGCTATGACATTTGAAACTCGGTGGCGCCAGATAGAAAGAATCGGTGGGGCCGAGTTTGACTTTTGGTTTAGGTCATATGTGGATGTGGGAAGGTAGTTGAGGATTTTGGAGCATGTCACTAAGCACTTTGAGAAAGCAAGCCATTAAGCAACACCTCATCCCCTCTTGATAGTATTGGCTTTTCCTATAGACTCAATGTGATCTTGGATCACTAAAATAGAAAATGTAGAGTCTTGATCTTGAAGCTTGAGCCAATCCTTTGTCGTTAGCATCTTGAAGGGGTTCCACATCCTCTAGTCCATGCCACTCCATTGTTGAACTTATCTGAAACATACTAGGTAAGTGCTCCAATCTCCCCCTTTTTGGTAATTGATGACAACATACATCAAAGCTTTAGATAAAGATATAGAGAAGAGCAAGTAAAGCTTTGGAAAGACATGTAATATGCATAGGCTCCCCCTACATTTATGCAATCATGTGAATATTGAATATAGGAGCATGTGAATGCATAAACATGACAGAGTAAGCAATGTGTTACATGTATCTTGGCTATATGTATCAGAGCAAATGATGTGAATGTGAGAAATGTACCTTCATGCTCATGAGTCCTTCTTGCAAACAGTATGTACATCAGCAAGAACTTCTCATTCACATGATTGTGATGCATATACTTACCTTGTGGTCTTGAGTTGGCTTAGGATGGGATGAACCTGCGCAAACAAGGTTAAATAACATAGATACACCTACTGACCAGAGCAAACAAGAGAAACCACAAGAGAACCAAGACTGGGATGACATGTAGAGTGAGTACTAAGTACCACATTGGATATAGACATGTCCCCAAAGGTAAAGATATGCAATAAAATCAGAGATTTCCTTCCCTTAGATGTCTTGCTCCCCCTGAATCTGCATGGGATATTGGGCGAAGATAGGGAACAGAAAATCAGAGCAACAAAAAAGGAAACAACAGAGCTTGAGCTAAAGCAAGCAACCAAACATGTCTTTCCCCTCTTAAAGAAATGTGACATCTCTCCTCTTGAACACCAAGTATCTGGGGTCTTTGATGATATTACTTTCTCCTAGTTGAGAAACTCTCTCCCCCTGAGTATTCTCTCTTTCTCCCCCTATAGGAAGGATTAAGCTTTGATGTGATCTCTCTCTCCCCGTTTGACATCAATTTCAAAGAAGGGCTCTTCTGGACATGTGATACAAATGGGTTGGTCCTCGAGTCACAGAGCAAAGCAGCATGTCTAATATGATGCTGGTAGAGGACAAGAATCATTGAGTGGAGCTGGAGCAAAAAGAAATCAAGAATAAGTGGCAAGTTGATTTTCCTGTGATGGAATCGGTGACTCCGAGTTGTGTGCTTCGATTGCACCGAAAGATTTCGGTTGGGCCGAAGAGAACAAACCGGTGCGACCGAGTTCATTAGAGTGAAACCACTTGTCACCTCAGCTCACTAGACAAGTAAGATCTCACACGGATATGCAAGGAATTTACTGAAAGATTTGCAATGAATTGGATGCAAAAAATGCAGAACAAAAAGGAAAGAAAAGAAACTAAAAGTTCTAGATGAGGGGAAACAAATATGCAAGAGACAAAAGCACGGAGAGACACACGAGAACTTCATCTGGAGATGGTCGGCGACAAAGTCACCTATGTTAGAGTATATTGACTTAGGAGTCAAGTGAGAGCACTTGATCATAGGTCATACTCATCGTTTAAGCTCAAAATGGGGTTACCATTTTTCGTTTAAGCCTTTTGATGTATTCACATCTTGTCGAGTTGCTTTGACTCATGACTTGGAGTAAAGCTTCTTTAAGATGGAATAACATACCTTGGGTGGTGGTGTTGATCTTGCTCATGTAGTTGAACTTGTGTGGGTTGCTCAAGGTTGATGTAGTTCATCAAGGGTTGGGAGCACCACTTGGAGTTTGAGTTCATCTACCTACATGGGTTGGCTTTGCAAGGAAGAGCACTTGTGTATCCAAAATGACAATCATGAGACTCAACATAGAATTTGCCAAAGGATATGTTTGAATGGTTTCGTGCTTCCTTGTCTTCAACCACCATTGTGTAGAGACTTGGTGATGTAGAGATTGCTCAAGATGTGAGTGAGTTGCAATATCATAGATTTAGATTCAACCAAGTACCTACACGGGTTAGATAACATGCAAGGTACAAATATATCCAAGACATATGAATAGCATCATAAGAGAAATATCGAGGATTAGTCATAGGCTCATGCCCCGCATGTATCAAATGGAGTTCCTACTCCAAGTTTGAAGCATCAATGATGTTTAATTCACCTCTCAACCTGCAAAACACTTTCTCATCAAGTGGTTTAGTGAATATATCCACCAATTGCTTATCAGTGCGAACATGCTTAAGGTTAATGCCCCCTTTTGCAACATGATCTCGAATGAAATGATGAGGAACTTCAATATGCTTAGTTCAAGAATGTTGCACGGGATTGTGAGCAATCTTAATAGCACTTTCATTGTCACATAGCAATGGAACATGTTTCACATATATCCCATAATCTTTATAAGTTTTGGTCATCCAAAGTAATTGAGAACAACATGAACCAGCGGCAATGTATTCCGCTTCGGTGGTGGATAAGGATACCGAGTTTTGTTTCTTGGAAGACCAAGACACAAGAGATCTACCAAGGAATTGACATGTACCTGAAGTGGATTTTCTATCAACCTTGTCTCCGGCATAGTCCGAATCGGAGTAGCCAACAAGATCAAAAGAGGACCTCTTAGGATACCAAATGCCAAAATTTGGTGTATGGATTAGGTATCTCACTATGCTTTTCACAGCCTTAAGATGACACTCTTTAGGAGCAGCTTGATATCGTGCACACATGCACACACTTAGCATAATATCGGGACGAGAGGCACATAGATATAACAATGAACCAATCATAGAGCGATAAACCTTTTGATCAACCGGTTCACCATCTTTGGTCAAATCAAGATGTCCACTAGTAGGCATGGGTGTAGTCATACCTTTGCATTCTTGCATATTGAACTTCTTGAATAAGTCCTTGGTCTACTTCGTTTGAGAGACAAAGGTACCTTCCTTAGTTTGCTTGATTTGCAAACCGAGAAAGAATTTGAGTTCACTCATCATAGACATCTCAAACTTCTCCGACATTAGCTTTCCAAACTTCTCACTAAAATGAGGGTTAGTTGAACCAAATATGATATCATCAACCTAAATTTGGCACACAAATAGTTCTCCACTAACCCTTTTAGTAAAAAGAGTAGAATCAATTTTACCAATTTCAAAGCCTTTTTCAATAAGGAACTTGGTCAAGCATTTATACCATCCTCTAGGAGCTTGTTTAAGACCATAAAGGGCTTTGTGAAGTTTGTAAACATGATTAGGTTTCTTAGGATTGACGAAGCCGGGAGGTTGCTTAACATAAACTTCCTCCTCATTTTTGCCGCTTAGAAAAGCACTTTTAATGTCCATTTGGTACAAGGTGATATCATGGTGATTAGCATAAGCAAGTAAGATGCGAATGGACTCAAGTCTAGCAACGGGAGCATATGTCTCACCATAGTCCATACCTTCAACTTGTGTGTAGCCTTGGGAGACGAGACGTGCTTTGTTGCGAACCACTTGTCCATCTTCATCTTGCTTGTTGCAAAACACCCATTTGGTACCAATGATGTTGTGGTTGTTGTCGGGCTTCTCGACCAATGTCCACACTTGATTTCTCTCAAAGTTGTGTAGCTCTTCATGCATAGCATTTATCCAGTCTGGATCCTCCAATGCTTCTTCAACCTTCATAGGTTCAATGCTAGAGATGAATGAGTAATGTTCACAAAAGTTAGCTAAACGAGTTTTAGAGCGAGTGATTCTCCCGGTTTGGATATCATTGTAGATTTGCTCGATGGGATGATCCTTAGCAATTCTTGCTCGAACTCGTGAAAGCTTTTGCTTGGGTCGGGGTGGAACATCCTCTTCATCTTGTGCTTCTTCTTGGCCCTCTTCATTGTTGACGTTGTCCTTCTCTTGTCATGGTGGAGAAGGAGGTTGTTGATGTTCATCTTGGTGTGCCTCCTCGTTTTCTTCATCTTGGCGTGTCCCACTTGTGGATGCTTCCGTATCAACTCTTGGTTCACCTTGTCGTGAGGTATAAGCTTCCACTTGGACGGACGAGGTACTCTCCTTCACTTCCGTTGGACGAATCTTGCCAATGGAAAAATCTTGAATTGCTTCCGAAGGGTCTTTGTCTCCTACATCAATTGGCAATTGCTCTACTTGTGAGCCGTTAGATTCATCAAACTTCACATCTACCATCTCTTCAACCTTTTGGGTGAAATTGTTGTAGACACGGTAAGTGTGAGAGTTTGAGCCATAACCAAGTAGGAAACCTTCATGAGATTTAGGAGAAAATTTAGAACGACGATGCTTATCAAGAATTTAGCACTTTGAGCCGAATACTCGAAAGTATCCAACTTGGGGTTTGTTACCGGTGAGGAGCTCGTATGCCGTCTTGCCGAGTAGCTTGTGAAGATACAAGCGATTTGTTGCATGACAAGCTGTCTCAACCGCTTCTGCCCAAAAGTGCTTTGGCGTTTTGTACTCATCAAGCATCGTTCTTGCCATCTCGATAAGAGTCCGGTTCTTCCTTTCAACAACTCCATTTTGTTGAGGTGTGTACGTAGCCGAGAACTCGTGTGAAATCCCTTCTTTGTCAAGAAAGGTGTCCACATTTGCGTTCTTGAACTCCGTTCCGTTGTCGCTCCGAACCTTCTTGATCTTCACGTCAAACTGATTTTGGGCCTTCCTAGCGAAGTTTTTGAAGATCTTTTGGACCTGCGATTTGTCATCAAGAAAGAACACCCACGTAAATCTTGAAAAATCATCAACTATGACTAGACCAAATGAGTTACCACCGAGACTCTTGTAGGCATTTGGACCAAAGAGATCCATGTGAAGTAGCTCGAGTGGTCTTCTTGTGGTCATGATGTTCTTCGCGCGGTGACTTCCTCCAACTTGTTTCCCTGCTTGACAAGCACTACAAAGTCTATCCTTGTCAAATATGACATCTTTTATTCCAAGGATATGATCACCTTTAATAAGCTTATCAAGATTTCGCATACCAACATGACCTAGTCTTCTATGCCACAACCAGCCTTTAGAAGATTTGGTAATTAAGCAAGTTCTAGGTTGAGCCTTTTTAGTGAAATCAACAATGTAAAGATCTCCTCTACGTATACCGGTAAAGACCATTTTATGATTGTCTCTACGAAACACTTGGCAATCTACTTCAGTGAATAAGACATTGAAACCGAAATCCGTAAGTCTAGAAACTGAAAGTAAATTTTATCCAAGGGATTCAACGAGCGTGACATTTTGTATGGAGCTATCATGTGAGATGGCCACCTTACCAAGGCCAACCACCTTACCCTTTGAATTATCACCAAAAGTGACATATTTTCGAGGGTCGTCGTTTTCAGCAAGCTCACGGAACATATCTTTCTCTCTGGTCATATGATCAGTACATCCACTATCAAGGACCCATTCCTTTCCTCCAGCCATGTAGCCGCGAAGATTTTCCATAAGACCAAAATGCCTCATTGCATCATCAAGATCATAGTCACTATCATCATCTTCATCATAGTATCCATGTTCAACATCATATTGTGATTGATCAATTCCTAGAGAGGGTAATTCATTAGATAAATGATCATCACAGTGGTTACCTTTATGAATTCTAATAGCTTCGGATATGATATCGCTAATGATTCCAACATTTCCTTTAGCACGCATGAGATTGGTAAGCTCAAATAGACAATCACCAAAGCTAGGATCACTAGAGTTCATCTTACTCAAGGCAATAGACTTACGGAGAATTTCGTCTAAATTTTCAAGCAATAATCTGGAAATCGTTCCTCAAGAAATCTCCATATGGTGTAGGCACACTTGAGAGTAGGCAAACATCTAATCAAGTTTCTAGGCAAGCCTCTAATGATGAGCTCAACAGTTCTAAGATTGCGAATCATGTCAATATCTTCATCTAGGGTAGGGTGCAAAGGATCAACATGAGGTGCACAAGGGCTAGTAATGTACTTGTTCAAATGATATTCATTGAAAATCTCAAGAATTTCATTTTTCCACTCATGAAAATACTCTCCATCAAGAATAGGCACTCTATGTCTAATACTCCCCAAAGTAGACACATCCATCTTTCTCCAATGGTGTTTAAACCAAGGCAACGGAGACCAAAGCTCTGATACCAATTGAAAGGATCAAGAAGAGGTGTCTAGAGGGTGGGTGATTAGACACTAAGTGCCAAAAGTTGCAGTTTTTAATATTCTTAAGTTTAAGTGGAGTTTAAGCACAAGTTTAACAAACACAATACATATCAAGCAAGCATGCAATGAGTATATGAGTAGCGGAAAGTAAAGCATGCAACTTGCAAGATTGTAAAGAGAAGGGTTTGGAGTATTCAAACGCAATTGGAGACACGGATGAATTTGTCGTGGTTCCGATAGGTGGTGCTATCGTACATCCACGTTGATGGAGACTTCAACCCACGGAGGGTAACGGTTGCGCGAGTCCACGGAGGGCTCTACCCACGAAGGGTCCACGAAGAAGCAACCTTGTCTATTCCATCACGGCCGTCGCCCACGAAGGACTTGCCTCACTAGCGGTAGATCTTCATGAAGTAGGCGATCTCCTTGCCCTTACAAACTCCTTGGTTCAACTCCACAATCTTGTTGGAGGCTCCCAAGTGACACCTAGCCAATCTAGGAGACACCACTCTCCAAGAAGTAACAAATGGTGTGTTGATGATGAACTCCTTGCTCTTGTGCTTCAAATGATAGTCTCCCCAACACTCAACTCTCTCTCACAGGATTTGGATTTGGTGGAAAGAAGATTTGAGTGGAAAGCAACTTGGGGAAGGCTAGAGATCAAGATTCATATGGTTGGAATGGAATATCTTAACCTCAACACAAGTGTAGGTGGTTCTCTCTCAGAAAATGTGTATTGGAAGTGTAGGTATGTTCTGATGGCTCTCTCCACGAATGAAGAGTGGGTGGAGTGGTATATATAGCCTCCACACAAAATCTAACCGTTACACACAATTTTCCAAACTCAGTTGGACCGAATGGTTAAACTCGGTCGGACCGATTCAGCAAACCTAGTGACCGTTAGGATTTTCGGTGGGACTGAGATGCAACTCGGTAGGACCGATATGGTTAGGGTTAGGGCATAACGTAATCTCGGTGTGACCGATTACACAAACTCGGTGGGGCCGATTTTGGTAATAAGCTAACCAGAGAGTTGGTCAGGTAAACTCGATGGGACCGATTCACTCATCTTGGTGAGACCGAAATGTTACAAAAGGGAAATGGAGAGTTTACATTGCAACCTCGGTGGGACCGATCACTCATCTCAGTAAGACCGAAACATTACGAAGGGAAACATAGAGATTACAATCCCATCTCGGTGAGACCGAGATCCCTATCGGTGAGACCGATTTGCCTAGGGTTTGTGGCAGTGGCTATGACATTTGAAACTCGGTGGCGCCAGATAGAAAGAATCGGTGGGGCCGAGTTTGAATTTTGGTTTAGGTCATATGTGGATGTGGGAAGGTAGTTGAGGATTTTGGAGCATATCACTAAGCACTTTGAGAAAGCAAGCCATTAAGCAACACCTCATCCCCTCTTGATAGTATTGGCTTTTCTAGACTCAATGTGATCTTGGATCACTAAAATAGAAAATGTAGAGTCTTGATCTTGAAGCTTGAGCCAATCCTTTGTCCTTAGCATCTTGAAGGGGTTCCACATCCTCTAGTCCATGCCACTCCATTGTTGAACTTATCTAAAACATACTAGGTAAAAGTGTTAGTCCAACAAGAGATATGTTGACATTAATTACCAAAACCATCCAGGGAGCACTTGTGCTTTCACCTACGTGCCCTCTTGCTTTATCGGGGATGGCAATAGAGCTCATCCTGTCCGTCGCCGCCTCGCCTTGCTTCGATGTGCGTCCAGGCTGAGGAGGCATGCAGCGCCATGCTGGCTGGCTGGTCGCTGTGCTGGTGCGGTGATAGGGCCTTCCCGAAGATCTGCATGCCACCACGCATGTGCTTGACTAGTTGGCCTAGAAGCTTCATGTTGCCACGCAGGTGCTTGTCTAGTTGGTGGGCTTGTTGCCACGTCGGAACGGCCGCGGGGCAGCGAAACCTTGGCAGCTGTGGGCCAGGCTGTGGCCCCGTAGATTCCCCCGGCAAGGGTCTTGCCGGGGTCTCGCGGCCGTCACCGGCAAGGATCTTTGTTGGGGGTCTTCGGCCGTCCCCGGCAAGGATCTTGCCGGGGGTCTCATGGTGCTTATATAGACTCGCAGGCCTTTGGTCTTCACAAAGATATGCATGCCACCATGCAGGCGCCCCTGAGTCTAGGTCTCCATGTTGTTGATGGTGTCAGAACTCTCGGGCTCAAGGGTGGCGGCCTTGCTGGTGCTGGGCAAGTCGCCCTGCCAAGGCTCTTGCCGGGGCTACGTAGGCCCTCCCTGCAAGAGTGTTGCCGGGCGAGGTCCATCTTGTCCCTTTGCTCATCATGCCTCTGGCTTGAGTGCTGCCTTGGCAGCCTCGTACCTTTCGTTCCTCTGCCCCACCAATCGTGGCCGCAGGTGTGGCTACGACTGCCCGTGCACAAGTAAAGGGGTACAGAAAGGCCCCTACTTTTGTACACCGACAATTAGTCTCTATATTTATACATTAGATCTAGAATTCTTTTAGTTGCAGCTATTTTTCTTCCGTAAAACAGCTCGGCCCTGATTTTTCAAATAGCCATAATTTTTTATTCTTTTATCCAAATTAGATGAAACCAATGCCTAGATGTTTTTTTTCTTAATCCCACCTATCCAGTGAACCTATTAAATCAACCTTTTGCAATTCTCAAATTTTGATTTTTTTCAAATCCATACTCAAATTTCTTTTGATCCTATCTTTTTATCTGAAGCTTCGTTTCCTATGAATCCAATTGCGTGAGATTCGTATCAAAGTAAAATTTTCGTTCATACAATTAGTGTTGTCTTTTGAACATAGAATTTTGATCTTAGAAGTTATGCTATTAGTCCACAAAAATGCTGCCACACATCGTTCTAAGTAAATTCAATGAAATATTGAATTACTTATATCTTGATCTGTTATTCTGAATCTAGTAATTCTTTTTACTACATGCTCATATTAACTTCCTACATCCAGTAGCATCATTAATTTCAAACTTTTGAACTTTTATTTGGTTTTCTTAGAGTATTTCATAAAGCTTTCTCTATGCTTCTTCATGCTTTCTTTTGCTTGTGGAGTGATTTCTTATTTGTATGTAATTATTTGATTATAATAGATTATTCTCGGAGAGTAATGAATAGTTCTACAATTTCAGAGACCGATATAATCTTCACCAACTATACCAGGCAAGTTCACTTTGATCATATTTTGAATACCTATGATATTATTGCATTAGTGCCAATTTTCCTGTTGCATTCAATAGGAATATTGAAACTTGTAGCTTGAGTAGAATCATGAGGTAGGAACCCATACCCTTGTCACCAAGCCCCGAGAATCGTTGTTAAGTTAGTTGTAGCTATGCTTCAGTAGACGGGGATTGGCATGAGTGTTTCCTATGAGATGTGAGTGTGATAATAATATTTGGATCAACTTCAAGACTACAAGACTTCAAGATTTCAATACACCTCTGGGTGGACGACTTGCAAGAAGAGGGGATCCTAGGGATTGAGTAGTGATCACCCAGTTCTACAGATTCAAGAGGGGATCCTAGGGAGTCACTAGTGATCACCCGGTTCTATAGGGGATCCTAGGGACTAACTAGTGATCACCCATGTCTGCGGAGGGGATCCTGGGGATTGACCAGTGACCACCCAGTTTTATCAGGGGATCCGGGGGATTGACCAGTGATCACCCGGTTTTACGGAAGGCCACCCAGGCTCAAAGAGATTGATGGATCTTTCAAGACCCGAAGCTTCTGCACGCAGCCACAAGCTATTATGATCTCTGGCATAGTTGATTACTCCCAGAAGACTGTGCCTCGGTCATCCTGTTCTCAGGCAGTGCAAGGACTCCAAGGGAGGCGATCGAGTCTTGCGGGAAAAGTGCGCAAACCTCTGTAGAGTGTTGAGCTAATCGATTAGCCGTGTCCCCGGTTACGGACAATTTGAGCGAGTGGAATTGGATGGTCAGGATATTCTTAACACGGTTACCGATTAAATGAATTTTGGTTTTTATTAGTAATTAGGATATGAGAATTGGTTAGTGGATCCATCTCATTAACAACCAACTATTGTAGTAATTTTGCATCGAACTCCTTTGTTGTAGGAAAAAAATTAGCTTTTCGCAAAAGTTATAAACTTAGAGCTACCACAAAACCATATTGCATATAGTATAGTATTCTCATCTGCTTTCTATTGTGATCTTGCCGGTACATACATTATACTGAGCTACACGGCTGCAACATCTCATGTTGCAGACTTCTTCGACGAGTAAGAGTTACAATATAGGATTACGGTCTACACTCAACTTGCCAATGGCGTTGATGGGACTTTACACCCGTTTGTTCGTTTCCGCTGAGACTTATGAGGTATATATCAATTTTATGTTATTTATACACGTGACTGCACTTTGATATATACATTGATGTACTGTGTGTGCCAGTATACTGATCCAGGGATGGCACAGATACACAGAGGCTTGACCGTTTGAGGTCGGGTCGCTACAAGATTATCATGTGTGGCTCCAATGGCGCTCCAATCTTCTATCGACGAGGAGCAGCAGTTCACCATGCATGTCATGGTGGACACTCACAGAAGGTTCACGGAGCTCTCGGTGGTGTACACCAACAACCCGGTCTGGGTGGAGCACTCCATCCACATAATGGAGTTGTTGCTTGCTGAGGATAAGTATAAGGTAGTCAGGTTAGACCATGAGTACACCCGCGCTCGTGCTGAGTCTTGTCCCAAGGTCGTCGTCGCCCATATGTGCATGCACAATCACATCCTCATCTACCACTACTGCCTGGCCACAAGGCCTTGCTATCATTTCGTCAGGTTTGTCGACAACCCCCACTACATGTTCGCTACGGTGGACATCACCAACGATGTAAAGGTGCTTAAGAATTCGGGCATCGCCTGCCAGAATCTTGTCGACATCCAGGGCCAATACAAGATCTGGGGTAGCAAGGAGCATGAGAACGACTCACTGGTTCACCTCGCTGAGGACATCATCGACCCCTACTATAGAGACATGAAGGATTCCTGCAACAAGGACAACCGTGCCTCGCACTCGGCCTGGATGGAGAAACTCGACAAAGGTCATGTCGTGTACGCGGCCAAGGAGGTGTACGCGAGCTACGATATGTACATGCGGATCATTGACATGAGGAAGTGCCTCCTTCCCCAAAACGGCCAGGGATCCAGTCGGAAGCAGAGCAATGGGAAGCGTCGTCGCAACAAGATGTAGATGATTAGATGCTCATTTCTCCAAGTTTAGTATGCATGTAATTGCTTACTTTGGTGTGTGGAAATGTTATGTGTGTTGTCACTTATGTAATTGTATGCTTAATTTTGTTATGTGATGCTATTCTTATAAGTATATATGTTGATGTTCTATAGACAGAGCAAATCACATCGCACACAGACTAAACAATGGAACCCGTCGGTGATGATTTCATCAATCACTCGCAAATTTCTACCAGCAATCATTTTCTCATAACACACATGGCTTGTTAATAGGACTCGTCTGTGTTGTTATCGGTCTTCCCACACATTTCCGATTACAAACCTGTTTGCGGCATATCACACACATCTTATTAAGTTGAACCGTTTTTGTTCTTTTGGCTCAACGCAAACAGTTCATTCGAGTGAACTCTATGTCGTATATTGCACACACCTTCATCTTGCTGATCGTTTCTTTTGTGTTGCCTAATCACAAATAGTTCATCCGAGTGAACTGTATGCTGTATATCGCACAACCTTCATCTGGCTACCCATTTCTGTTGTTCTGCCTCATCACAAACAGTTCATTGGGGTCAACTGTATGCCGTATATCGCACACACCTTGATCTGGCTGCCCGTTTCTGTTGTTCTGTCTCATCGCAAACAGTTCATATGTATCAACAGTTTGCCCCGCATCGCACGTGCATCTAAAGTCTGAACTATGTTTGATGTATCCGCCATCGCAAACATTTTGCATCTTTTTGACAGTTTTTACATCACCGTTTGTGATTAATGCATCGCACACAGTTTCGTCGAAGGGTCTCTGATCATAGTGTCATGTTAGCGGCATCCTGTAGTAGTGTATCATCTTGTTTTATCGACACCCCAAGATAATTAGCTAAATGAGTGGCATAAATTCCACCATAGAAATCTCCATCTAAGGCATTATTATGTAACTGACGTGCAACAATAGCCCCCAAGTTAAATTGTTTATTGTTCATTATTGTACTCTTAAGAATGCTCAAATCAGGAGCGTAAAGGTGGCTATGGTCATGTTTACCATTAATGCATCTACCTATGAAGAGACCAATATAATGTAAAGTAGGAAAATGAATGCTCCCTATAGTAGCTTGTGTTACCTCTAGTTTCACCCCTAGTGATGTTGGCAAGGAACTCAATGCAATCAGATTTACGAGGTTCGGTCTAAGTGCCCCATTGCATAGTTTTGCACACTTCATTAAATACTTCAAGGTCCATGCGAAATGATTTTTCATAGAGATTAAATATAACAACATGCGTAATGCGATGGACTGAATACTTAAATTTCCACATAGAAGAATCAGTGAGATTATAATATTGTAAGCACTTATTTGGCACGAAGTCCGTCAAGCCGGCATTGTGCACATACATATCAAATTCTTCCTTGAACCTAGCTTGAGTCATGTAGTAGTCTGACGGCCATTCACAAGGTTGCACTAGAGGTTCCCGTGCTGGCTTGAGGTCCGGCTCACATAAAGCGAGCCTTGGGGATTTCTTGCTCGAGGAACCACCTTGGAACATCTTCCTAAAAAATTTCTTCCTCTGAAAATTTCTGAAATATTTAGTAACTCATAATAAAAGTGAACCAGACTCAACAAAATCGATAGCAACTACTCCTACAAGTGTCTGGAGGCCATATCATGCACAAAAACTAGTTTGAACCATATAAAGTTGACCTGCAAGCTCAAGAACCTGGTCACCAACCGTAGCTAAATGTGCAAATAATAAACCACTAGGACAAAAACTAATTAGACCATCGGAGGAGTCACATACCGATGAGAAATCCCCCAAAACAATTTTGAAAACGGAGCTACGAGCAAGGAGATCGAAAATTGCAGCAAGAAGAGCAAGAACATGGGCTAGGAGCATGTTTGATTTTTCTGGAGGAAGAGGATGAGCATGGGTGGCAGCAATAAGTGAGGGGGCCTGTGTGGGCCCCACAAGCTTGCATGGCATGCCCAGGGGGGTGGGCACGCCCTATGAGCTTCTGGCTCACAGGTGCATCCCCCCTGGGGTATGTTCAGTGCCACTATTTTTTATATTGCAGAAAAAATTATATTAATTTTTCAGGGCATTCTGAGAACTTCTATTTTTTGGTCATTTTTTATTGCACGGGTAATTCAGAAAATAGTATAATCATGGCATTTCTACTTTATCTTTCCCTAATATTAAAGGAAGGATTGTTTCTCCAGCTTTTTTCGTTAATGGTGGACCCACATAATTTTAGTACGTCCTAGGCTTCGTACGTTTCAGTGTTTCCTCCTTCTCTCTATTCGTTTCTATCACAAAAAGAAAATCATCGGACGCATAGAGCCACTCATGCTAGAGCACTCAAATGCTTACCAATAGACTAAACAAGACCATTTGTTTTATTAGCACCACGAAATTTTAAATCACGTACATAGTGGCGCCAGATACTAAGAGGAAAATATATTTTTCAAAGTGAATATATTTTAGAATGCAAAAATTTGACAAAGTTGTTAACAAAAAAATTAAAGTCGCACATTTTTTAAAGAAAAATATTTGTATTTTTATTTTTTTGAAACCTAAGTATTTTTTAAAACACAGACAATTTTTTAAAACTAGGAGGTATTGTTGTGATTATTTCTCGAATTTGGAAACATTTTAAAAACACAAATATTTTTTAAACTTTAAATTTGAAAAGGCAAACATGTTTGTAAACATGTTTTTTTAAATGGGAGGGACTGTAGCTAAATTGTTTTAATCAATCCATATATTAATAAAACTTGGCAAATATTTGAAATATGCCCACATGATGCTTTGTTTTACTTCATTTTATTAAACTAGGGATATGAAAGGAATCTTTTTCTCTTTCGCGTCTTCACGTACAACCAATCTCACTCGGCCCAATGACTCCCGTCAAAATGCATGAGGAGTCCAGCTAAGGTTTCATGGTCTATCTGATACAAACTACTCAATTTACATGATGACACGGACATATATTATGTGCAGTGATTTCCCCCTATTATAATAGCCAAATGATAAAAAAAATTGTGTTCAACACTTTTGATCTTCATCGGACACGAAGGCGGCTCAACAATCCAGCAATTGGACCTTGCCAACCTTGGTTAGTGACAGCTGGTACTGCGACCACCGGCGACGAGGACGACAAAGACAACAAGCGGAAACATGTGTCTGGTGTTATATTGAAATGGAGGATATGGACCTGAGAATGAGGTATTAGTCATGTTTATTATGTTATGGGCATGGGGGTGAGGTCTTTAGCCATGCTTAGTGGGTAAGGGCATGTAAGGGCTGTTTTCTCCCGGTGTAACACACGGGCATGTTTCCTAGTTAATTCTAAATAATAGAAAGTAAGAAGTGGGTACAGAAAGTTGTATTTACTAAATTCATCAACCACATGCCCGTCAAAAGGAATTCATTAATAAGGTCGATCAAGTCTTATTAACAAACTTCTTCTGAATGACATAAAACTGAAGAATCTTCATATAACACTAGGTTACCTCCATAGGGATATGCATGTCCCCAACAATAAGAATTTGATGTTTCTTTTTGATAGTAGGAATAGGGAATTCAAAACCTCCAATAGTAATTGTTGAAATTTTTCCAATAGAATTGATACTATTCACTCGATATTGTTTCTTCGGAAAGTGTACCGTATGATCATTACCATTGACATGAAAAGTGGCATTGCCTTTGTTGCAGCCAATAACAGCCCCTGCAGTATTCAAAAAGGGTCTACCAAGGATGATTGACATACTGT
This sequence comes from Triticum urartu, assembly GCF_003073215.2. Classification (NCBI taxonomy): domain Eukaryota; kingdom Viridiplantae; phylum Streptophyta; class Magnoliopsida; order Poales; family Poaceae; genus Triticum; species Triticum urartu. The sequence continues at coordinate 195,491,211 of NC_053027.1, read as the reverse complement.
CGTCCTCGGTTATATCAAGAATAACAAAGTCCGTTAAGATAGTAACATTTGCAATTACGACAGGCACATCCTCACAAATACCGATGGGTATAGCAGTTGATTTATCAGCCATTTGCAAAGATATTTCAGTTGGTGTCAACTTATTCAAGTCAAGTCTTTGATACAAACAGAAAGGCATAACACTAGCACCGACTCCAAGATCACATAAAGCAGTTCTAACGTAGTTCCTTTTAATGGAGCATGGTATTCCTGGGTCTCCTAGTTTCTTTGGTATTCCACCCTTAAATGAATAATTTGCAAGCATGGTGGAAATTTCAGCTTCCAATATCTTTCTTTTATTTGTGATAATATCTTTCATGTACTTAGCAAAAGGGAACATTTTCAGAATATCAGTCAAACGAATGTGCAAAAAGACATGTCTAAGCATTTCAACCAAGCGCTCGAATTCTTCTTCATCCTTATTCTTTGAAGCTTTAGGAGGAAAATGCATGGGTTTATGAACCCATGGTTCTCTTTCTTTACCATGTTTCCTAGCAATGAAGTATCTCTTATCATATATTCTATTCTTAGGTTGTGGGTTATCAAGATCAACAACATGTTCTATTTCCACATTATTATTATTATTATTAGGTTTAGCATTGAAGACCCACAAGTATAGGGGGTCAATCATAGTCCTTTCGATAAGTAAGAGTGTCGAACCCAATGAGGAGCAGAAGGAAATGACAAGTGGTTTTCAGCAAGGTATTTTCTGGAAGCACGAAAATAGTCGATAACGGGTAGTTTGATAGCAAGATAAGTTGTAACGGACAAGTAACGGTAACGGTAAATAAAGTGCAGTAAGGTAGCCCAATCCTTTTGTGGCAAAGGACAGGCCAAAATGGTCTCTTATAATAAGCCAAGTGTTCTTGAGGGCACACGGGAATTTCATCTAGTCACTTTCATCATGTTGGTTTGATTCGCGTAGGCTACTTTGATAATTTGATATGTGGGTGGATTGGTGTTTGGGTGTTGTTCTTACTTGAACAAACCTCCCACTTATGATTAACCCCCTCGCAAGCATCCGCTACTACCAGAAAAGTATTAAGATAAAATCTAACCATAGCATTAAACATTTGGATCCAAATCGGTCCCTTTTGAAGTAGCGCATAAACTACTTCAAAATGCATTCCCTTAGGCCCAAAGATGGTGAAGTGCCATGTAGTCGACGTTCACATGACACCACTAAGGGAATCACAACATACATATCATCAAAATAACAAACACATATCAAGTTCACATGATTATTTGCAACATGACTTCTCCTGTGACCTCAAGAACAAAAGTAACTACTCACAAATAATATTCATTCTCGAGATCAGAGGGGTATGTAATAGCATAATGGATCTGAACATATAATCTTCCACCAAAAAAACCATGTAGTAATCAACTACAAGATGTAATCAACACCACTAGTCACCCACAGGTACCAATATGAGGTTCCGGTACAAAGATTGAACACAAGAGATGAACTAGGGTTTCAGAGGAGATGGTGCTATTAAATATGTTGATGGAGATTGGCCTCCCAAAGATGAGAGAGTTGTTGGTGATGACGATGACTTTGATTTCCCGGCGGAATTGCTCCGCTGGAGGGCAAAAGTGCTCCTGCCCAAGTTCCACCTCGAGACAGCGACACTTCGTCCCGGAAGTCCTCTCCTTATTTATTCTAGGTCAAAATGACTTTATACCAGAAGATGGGCACCGGAGGTGGGCTGGGCTGGCCACAACCCACCAGGGCGCGCCTGGGGGCCTCGCGTACCCTGGTGTCTTGTGGTCACCAGGTGCCCCCCTCCGGTAGTTATTTGCTCCAGTATTTTTCATATATTCCAAAATAATTCTCCGTAAATTTTCAACCCATTTGGAGATGTTCATAATAGGTGTCTTGACGTAGATTTTTCAGTTCCAGAATTCCAGCTGCCGGTATTCTCCCTCTTTGTGTAAACCTTGCATATTATGAGATAAAAGGCGTTAGAATTACTCCATAAAGCATTATTATGCATAAAACATTATAAATAACAGTAGGAAAACATGATGCAAAATGGACGTATCAAGCATCAACTTGAACATCATCATCATTATTACTAGGTTCATGTTCATCACCAGATTGTGTTTCAGCATCAGCGATAGAAATATCATTTGGATTCTCATGTGTGTTTGCAGTAGGTTCACTAGAGGCATGCAAAGTCCTACCATCTTTTTTTTCTTTTTAGATGGAATAGGTGCATCAGTATTAATTCTTTGAGAGTCTTGTTCAATTCTCCTAGGGCGACCTTCGGGATACAAGGGTTCCTGAGTCATTTTCCCACCCCTAGTCATAACTCTAATAGCATGATCATTCATCTTATTGTTCATCTCATTAAGCAAATCATTTTGTGACTTGATGACTTGTTCTACTTGAGTTTTTATCATGAATGCATGTTTACTCACCCTTGACATCATTAACAGTTCTAAACATAAAGTTACTCAAGTGTTCAATCATATAAGCATTTCATTTCAATTGCCTACTAACATATGCATTAAAGTTTTCTTGTTTAACAATAAAGTTATCCAATTAATCAAGGCACTGACTAGCAAATTTAGTATAAGGAACATCACCTTCATCAAACCTACAGAGAGAATTTACCTCTACTACCTGTGTCGGGGTATCAAGGCCATGTATTTCTTCAATAGGTGGTAAATTCTTGACATCTTCAGCTTTAATACCTTTTTCTTTCATAGATTTATTTTCTTCTTGCATATCTTCGGGACTAAGAAATAGAATACCTCTCTTCTTTGGATTTCGCTTGGGTGGTGGTTCAAGAAGAGTCCAATCATTATCATTCCTCAATATGTTATCCAATAGTTCTTCAGCTTGTTCAACAGTTTGTTCCCTGAAAACATAACCAACACAACTACATAGGTGGTCCCTAGAAGCATTGGTTAGTCGATTATAAAAGATATCAACTATTTCATTTTTCTTGAGAGGATGATCAGGCAAAGCATTAAGTAATTGGAGAGGCCTCTCCCAAGCTTGAGGGAGATTCTCTTCTTTAATTTGCACAAAATTAAACATTTCTTGTAAAGTAGCTTGTTTCTTATGAGCAAGAAAATATTTTTCATAGAAGTAACATATCATATCCTGGGGACTACGCACACAACCAGGAGTAAGAGAATTTAACCATATCTTAGCATCACCCTTTAATGAGAAAGGAAATAACTTAAGAATATAGTCGTAGCAAATTTTTCCTCATGAGCAAATATGGTGGCTATATCATTAAGCTTAGTAAGATGTGCCACAACAGTTTCAGATTCATAACCATGGAAAGGATCAGATTCAACCAAAGTAATTAACCCAGGGTCGACAGAGAATTCATAGCCCTTATCAGTAATACAAATGGGAGACATAGCAAACTGAGGGTCATATTTCATTCTAGCATGAAAGATATTTCTTTCAACTTGCATAGTAATTTCTTAAGATCATCTCTATCCTTACAAGCAAGAAATTCCCTAGCTACCTCTCCATTCGTAACATTACCCTCAGGTATCTTAGGCAATTCATATCTAGGTGAGCTAGGTCTAATAGGTGTTTCATCATTTTCAGTTTCAGCATTCTCAATTTATTTAGCTTTAGCAAGTTGTTCATCAAGAAACCTAGTGGCACATTATCATCAAGAAACGTACTAGCATCATAAATAGCATCATTCATAGCAGAAGTAGCATCATATATTACTTGTGACCTATCAAGACTAATAGCAAGTGGTGGTGTTGCCAGCTTACTCAAAACAGAAGGCGAATCAAGTGCAGAGCTAGATAACAATTCCCTACCTCCCCTCGTCTTAGAGGGAACGATCTTGGTTCTATCGTCCTTAAGATTCCTCATAGTGATCAACAAATATAAATCCCAAGTGACTCAGCAAATACAACTATGCTCCCCGGCAACAGTGCCAGAAAAAGGTCCTGATAACACGCAAGTATAGGGGATCACAACAATTTTCGACGGTAGAGTATTCAATCCAAATTTATTGATCCGACACAAGGGGAGCCAAAGAATATTTGCAAGTATTAGCAGTTGAGTTGTCAATTCAACCACACCTGGAAGACTTAATATCTGCAGCAAGGTGATCAGTAGCAAAGTAGTATGGTAGTTCTATATTAATGGTAACAGTAACAATAGTAACGGTAGCAGAAACAGTAGCAACGGCGGAAGTAACTTAGCAAAGATCAATATATGAAAATCATAGGCACTGGATCAGTGATGGATAATTATGTTGGATGGCATTCATCATGTAATAGTTATAACCTAGAGCGACATAGAACTAGCTCCAATTCATCAATATAATGTAGGCATGTATTCCGTGTATAGTCATACGTGCTTATGGAAAAGAACTTGCATGGCATCTTTTGTCCTACCCTCCCATGGCAATGGTGTCCATAAGGAAACTAAGGGATATTAAGGCCTCCTTTTAATAGAGAACCGGAACAAAGCATTAGCACCAAGTGAATACATGAACTCCTCAAACTACGGTAATCACCAGAAAGAATCCCAATTATTGTCACCTTGAGGTATGTGGATCATAACACGCAATAGGTGCATATTACTTTCAAGATAGGATCAAGAACACACATATATTCATGAAAACATAATAGGTTCAGATATCAAATCATGGCACTCAAGCCCTAGTGACAAGCATATTAAGCATAGCAAAGTCATAGCAACATCAATCCCAGAACATAGTGGATACCAGGGATCAAGCCCTCACAAAACTAACTCAATTGCATGATAAATCTCATCCAACCCATCACCGTCCAGCAAACCTATGAAGGAATTACTCACTCCCGGCGGTGAGCATCATGAAATTGGCGGTGAAGATGGGTTGGTGATGACGATGACAGATTCCACCCTTCGGAGCCCTGAATGACTCTAGATTAGCCCTCCCGATGAAGAATAGGAGTGGCGGCGGCTCTGTATCATAAAACACGATGAATCCTTCTCTCTGATTTTTTTCTTGGCAAATAGGTATATATGGAGTTGGAATTAGGGTTGCAGGAGGTCAAGGGGGCCCAAAAGCTCATAGGGCGTGCCCCCTGAGCTTGTGGCTCCTGGGTGGCCCGCCCTCTGGTATATGTTTCTGCCAGTATTTTTATATATTCCATAAAAATTGTCCGTAAATTTTCAGGTCAATCCGAGAACTTTGATTTCTGCACAAAAACAACACCATGTCAATTCTGCTGAAAACAACGTCAGTCCGGGTTAGTTTCATTCAAATCATGCAAATTAAAGTCCAAAACAAGAGCAGAAATGTTTGGAAAAGTAGATACGATAGAGACGTATCAGTCTTTTCTAGAGTATCTATGTATATCAGGTAGAGGATGCTGCTATTGGGGAACGTAGTAATTTCAAAAATTTCCTACGCACATGCAAGATCATGGTGATGCATAGCAACGAGATGGGAGAGTGTTGTCCACGTACCCTCGTAGACCGTAAGCGGAAGCGTTAGCACAACGCGGTTGATGTAGTCGTACGTCTTCACGATCCGGCCGATCAAGTACCGAACGCACGTCACCTCCGAGTTCTGCACACGTTAAACTCGATGACGTCCCTTGAACTATGATCCAGCCGAGCTTTGAGGGAGAGTTCCATCAGCACGACGGCATGGTGACGATGATGATGTTCTACCGACGCAGGGCTTTGCCTAAGCACCGCTACGATATGACCGAGGTGGATTATGGTGGAGAGGGGCACCGCACACGGCTAAGAGATCAAGAGATCAATTTGATCAACATGTTTTTCTAGAGGTGCCCCCCTGCCCCTGTAGATAAAGGAGCAAGGGGAGAGGTGGCCAGCCTAGGAGGAGGGCGTGCCAAGGGGGGAGTCCTACTCCCACCGGGAGTAGGACTCCTTCCCTTGTTGGAGTAGGAGAGAAGGAAAGAGGGGGAGAGGAACAAGGAAAAGTGGGCTGCATCCCTTGTCCAATTCGGACCAGAGGGGGCGCGCGCCTCTTTCCTTTTGGCCTCTCTCCTCTATTCCCGTATGGCCCAATAAGGCCCATATACTCCCTGGCGAATTCCGGTAACTCTCCGGTACTCCGAAAAATACCCGAATCACTCAGAACCTTTCCAAAGTCCGAATATAGTCGTCCAATAGATCGATCTTTACGTCTCGACCATTCCGAGACTCCTCGTCATGTCCCCGATCTCATCCGGGACTCCGAACTCCTTCGGTACATCAAAACATATAAACTCATAATATAACTGCCATCGTAGCGTTAAGCGTGTGGACCCTACGGGTTCGAGAACTATGTAGACATGACCGAGACACGTCTACGGTCAATAACCAATAGCGGAACCTAGATGCTCGTATTGGCTCCTACATATTCTACGAAGATCTTTATCGGTCAGACCGCATAACAACATACGTTGTTCCCTTTGTCATCGGTATGTTACTTGCCCGAGATCTTTACTCGTTCCGTAATACATCATCCCGCAAATAACTCATTAGTTGCAATGCTTGCAAGGCTTAGGTGATGTGCATTACCGAGAGGGCCCAGAGATACCTCTCCGACAATCGGAGTGACAAATCCTAATCTCGAAATACGCCAACCCAACAAGTACCTTCGGAGACACCTGTAGAGCACCTTTATAATCACCCAGTTATGTTGTGACATTTGGTAGCACACAAAGTGTTCCTCCGGTAAACGAGAGTTGCATAATCTCATAATCATAGGAACATGTATAAGTCATGAAGAAAGAAATAGCAACAAACTAAACGATCAAGTGCTATGCTAACGGAATGGGTCAAGTCAATCACATCATTCTCCTAATGATGTGATCCCGTTAATCAAATGTCAACTCATGTCTATGGTTAGGAAACATAACCATCTTTGATCAACGAGCTAGTCAAGTAGAGGCATACTAGTGACACTCTATTTGTCTATGTATTCACACATGTATTATATTTCCAGTTAATACAATTCTAGCATGAATAATAAACATTTATCATGATATAAGGAAATAAATAATAACTTTATCGTTGCCTCTATGGCATATTTCCTTCAGTCTCCCACTTGCACTAGAGTCAATAATCTAGTTCGCATCACCATGTGATTTAATACCAATAGTTCACATCACCATGTGATTAACACCCATAGTTCACATCGACATGTGACCAACACCCAAAGGGTTTACTAGAGTCAATAATCTAGTTCACATCGCTATGTGATTAACACCCAAAGGGTACTAAGGTGTGATCATGTTTTGCTTGTGAGAGAAGTTTAGTCAACGGGTTTGCCATAATCAGATCCGTACGTATTTTGCAAATTTCTATGTCAACAATGCTCTGCACGGAGCTACTCTAGCTAATTGCTCCCACTTTCAATATGTATCTAGATTGAGACTTAGAGTCATCTGGATTAGTGTCAAAACTTGCATCGATGTAACCCTTTACGACAAACCTTTTGTCACCTCCATAATCGAGAAACATATCCTTATTTCACTAAGGATAATTTTGACCAATGTCCAGTGATCTACTCCTAGATCACTATTGTACTCCCTTGCCAAACTCAAGGCAGGGTATACAATAGGTCTGGTACATAACATGGCATACTTTATAGAACCTATGGCTGAGGCATAGGGAATGACTTTCATTCTCTCTCTATCTTCTACTGTGGTCGGGCTTTCAGTCTTACTCAATTTCACACCTTGTAACACAGGCAAGAACTCTTTCTTTGACTATTCCATTTTGAACTACTTCAAAAACTTGTCAAGGTATGTACTCATTGAAAACTTATCAAGCGTCTTGATCTATCTCTATAGATCTTGATGCTCAATATGTAAGCAGCTTCACCGAGGTCTTTCTTTGAAAAACTCCTTTCAAACACTCCTTTATGCTTTGCAGAATAATTCTACATTATTTCCGATCAACAATATGTTATACACATATACTTATCAGAAATGTTGTAGTGCTCCCACTCACTTTCTTGTAAATATAGACTTCACCGCAAGTCTGTATAAAACTATATGCTTCGATCAACTTATCAAAGCGTATATTCCAACTCCGGGATGCTTGCACCAGTCCATAGATGGATCGCTGGATCTTGCATATTTTGTTAGTACCTTTAGGATTGAAAAAACCTTCTGGTTGCATCATATAAAACTCTTTTTAATAAATCCCTTAAGGAATGCAGTTTTGTTTATCTACTTGCCAGATTTCATAAAATGCGGCAATTGCTAACATGATTCGGATAGACTTAAGCATAGATACAAGTGAGAAACTCTCATCGTAGTCAACACCTTGAACTTGTCGAAAACCTTTTGCGACAATTCTAGCTTTGTAGACAGTAACACTACTATCAGCGTCCGTCTTCCTCTTGAAGATCCATTTAATCTCAATGACTCGCCGATCATTGGGCAAGGCAATCAAAGTCCATGCTTTGTTCTCATACATGGATCTCATCTCAGATTTCATGGCCTCAAACCATTTCATGGAATCTGGGCTCATCATCGCTTCCTCGTAGTTCATAGGTTCGTCATGGTCAAGTAACATGACCTCCAGAATAGGATTACTGCACCACTCTGGTGCGGATCTCACTCTGGTTTACGTACGAGGTTCGGTAGTAACTTGATCTGAAGTTACATGATCATCATCATTAGCTTCCTCACTAATTGGTGTAGTAGTCACAGGAACAGATTTCTGTGATGAACTACTTTCCAATAAGGGAGCAGGTACAGTTACCTCATCAAGTTCTACTTTCCTCCCACTCACTTCTTTCGAGAGAAACTCCTTCTCTAGAAAGGATCCATTCTCAGCAATGAATATCTTGCCTTCAGATCTGTGATAGAAGGTGTACCCAACATTTTCTTTTGGGTATCCTATGAAGATTTATTTCTCCAATTTGGGTTCGAGCTTATCAAGTTGAAACTTTTTCACATAAGCATCGCAGTCCCAAACTTTAAGAAAAGACAGCTTAGGTTTCTCGCCAAACCACAGTTCATATGGCGTCGTCTCAATGGATTTAGATGGTGCCCTATTTAACGTGAATGTAGCTGTCTCTAATGCATAACCCCAAAACGATAGTGGTAATCGGTAAGAGACATCATAGATTGCACCATATCTAATAAAGCACGGTTACGACGTTCGGACACACCATTACACTGTGGTGTCCCAGGTGGCGTGAGTAGTGAAACTATTTCACATTGTTTTAACTGAAGGCCAAACTCGTAACTCAAATATTTTACTTCTGTGATCATATCATAGAAACTTTTATTTTTGTTACGATGATTCTCCACTTCACTCTAAAATTCTTTGAACTTTTCAAATATTTCAGACTTTTGTTTCATCAAGTAGATATACTCATATCTGCTCAAATCATCTGTGAAGATCACAAAATAATGATACCTGCTGCGAGCCTCAATATTCATCGGACCACATACATCAGTATGTATGATTTCCAACAAATCTGTTGCTTGCTGCATTGTTCCGGAGAACAGAGTCTTAGTCATCTTGCCCATGAGGCATGGTTCGCAAGCATCAACTGATTCATAATCAAGTGATTCCAAAAGTCCATCAGCATGGAGTTTCTTCATGCGCTTTATACCAATATGACCTAAACGGCAATGCCACAAATAAGTTGCACTATCATTATTAACTTTGCATCTTTTGGTTTCAATATTATGAATATGTGTATCACTACGATCGAGATCCAACGAACCATTTTCATTGGGTGTGTAACCATATAAGGTTTTATTCATGTAAACAGAACAACAATTTATTCTCTTACTTAAATGAATAACCGTATTGCAATAAACATGATCAAATCATATTCATGCTCAACGCAAACACCAAATAACATTTATTTTAGGTTTAACACTAATCCCGAAAGTATAGGGAGTGTGTGATGATGATCATATCAATCTTGGAACCATTTCCAATACACATCGTCACTTCACCCTTAACTAGTCTTTGTTCATTCTGCAACTCCCGTTTCGAGTTACTACTCTTAGCAACTGAACCAGTATCAAATACCGAGGGGTTGCTACGAACACTAGTAAAATACACATCAATAATCTGTATATTAAATATACCTTTGTTCACTTTGCCATCCTTCTTATCCGCCAAATACTTGGGCAGTTCCGCTTCTAGTGACCAGTCCCTTTGCAGTAGAAGCACTTAGTCTCAGGCTTAGGAACAGACTTGGGCTTCTTCACTTGAGCAACAACTTGCTTGCCGTTCTTCTTGAAGTTCCCCTTCTTCCCTTTGCCCTTTTCTTGAAACTAGTGGTCTTGTCTACCATCAACACTTGATATTTTTCTTGATTTCTACCTTCGTTGATTTCAGCATCACGAAGAGCTTGGGAATCGTTTCCGTTATCCCTTGCATATTATAGTTCATCACGAAGTTCTACTAACTTGGTGATGGTGACTAGAGAATTCTGTCAATCACTATTTTATCTGGAAGATTAAGTCCCACTTGATTCAAGCGATTGTAGTACCCAGACAATCTGAGCACATGCTCACTGCTTGAGCTATTCTCCTACATCTTTTAGCTATAGAACTTGTTGGAGACTTCATAACTCTCAACTCGGGTATTTTCTTGAAATATTAACTTAAACTCCTAGAACATCTCATATGGTCCATGACGTTTCAAAACGTCTTTGAAGTCCCGATTCTAAGTCGTTAAGCATGGTGCACTAAACTATCAAGTAGTCATCATATTGAGCTAGCCAAATGTTTAGAACGTCTGCATCTACTCCTGCAATAGGTCTGTCACCTAGTGGTGCATCAAGGACATAATTCTTCTGTGCAGCAATGAGGATAATCCTCAGATCACGGATCCAATCCGCATCATTGCTACTAACATTTTTCAACTTAGTTTTCTCTAGGAACATATAAAAAATAAACGGGGAGCAACATCGCAAGCTATTGATCTACAACATAGATATGCTAATACTACCAGGACTAAGTTCATGATAAATTAAAGTTTAATTAATCATATTACTTAAGAACTCCCACTTAGAAATATTTCCCTCTAATCTTCTAAGTGATCACGTGATCCAAATCAACTAAACCATAACCGATCATTGCGTGAAATGGAGTTGCTTTCAATGGTGAACATCAATATGTTGATCATATCTACTATATGATTCACGCTCGACCTTTCGGCCTCAGTGTTCCGAGGCCATATCTGCATATGCTAGGCTCGTCAAGTTTAACCTAAGTATTCTGCGTGTGCAAAACTGGCTTGCACCCGTTGTAGATGGACGTAGAGCTTATCACACCCGATCATCACGTGGTGTCTGGGCACGACGAACTTTGGCAACGGTGCATACTCAGGGAGAACACTTTTATCTTGTAATTTAGTGAGAGATCATCTTATAATGCTACCGTCAATCAAAGCAAGATAAGATGCATAAAAGATAAACATCACATGCAATCAATATAAGTGATATGATATGGCCATCATCATCTTGTGCTTGTGATCTCCATCTCCGAAGCACCGTCATGATCACCATCGGCACCAGCGCGACACCTTGATCTCCATCATAGCATCGTTGTCGTCTCGCCAATCTTATGCTTCCACGACTATCGCTACCGCTTAGTGATAAAGTAAAGCATTACAGTGCAATTGCATTGCATACAATAAAGCGACAACCATATGGCTCCTGGCAGTTGCCGATAACTCGGTTACAAAACATGATCATCTCATACAATAAAATTTAGCATCATGTCTTGACCATATCACATCACAACATGCCCTGCAAAAACGAGTTAGACATCCTCTACTTTGTTGTTGCAAGTTTTACGTGGCTGCTACGGGCTTAGCAAGAACCGTTCTTACCTATGCATCAAAACCACAACGATAGTTTGTCAAGTTGGTGCTGTTTTAACCTTCGCAAGGACTGGGCGTAGCCACACTCGGTTCAACTAAAGTTGCAGAAACTAACACCCGCCAGCCACCTGTGTGCAAAGCACGTCGGTAGAACCAGTCTCGCGTAAGCGTACGCGTAATGTCGGTTCAGGCCGCTTCATCCAACAATACTGCTGAACCAAAGTGTGACATGCAGGTAAGCAGTATGACTTATATCGCCCACAACTCACTTGTGTTCTACTTGTGCACAACATCAATGCATAAAACCTAGGCTCTGATACCACTGTTGGGGAACGTAGTAATTTCAAAAATTTCCTACGCACATGCAAGATCATGGTGATGCATAGCAACGAGAGGGGAAAGTGTTGTCCACGTACCCTCGTAGACCATAAGCGTAAGCGTTAGCACAACGCGGTTGATGTAGTTGTACGTCTTCACGCTCCGGCCGATCAAGTACCGAACGCACGGCACCTCCGAGTTCTGCACACGTTCAACTCGATGACGTCCCTTGAACTCTGATCCAGCCGAGCTTTGAGGGAGAGTTCCGTCAGCACGACGGCGTGGTGACGATGATGATGTTCTACCGATGCATGGCTTCGCCTAAGCACCGCTATGATATGACCGAGGTGGATTATGGTGGAGAGGGGCACCGCACACGGCTAAGAGATCAAGAGATCAATTTGATCAACTTGTTTGACTAGAGGTGCCCCCTGCCCCTGTATATAAAGGAGCAAGGGGAGAGGTGGCCGGCCTAGGAGGAGGGCGCGCCAAGGGGCGAGTCCTACTCCCACCGGGAGTAGGACTCCTCCTTCCCTTGTTGGAGTAGGAGAGAAGGAAAGAGGGGGAGAGGAACAAGGAAAAGTGGGCTGCACCCCTTCTCCAATTCGGACCAGAGGGGGGCGCGCGCCTCTTTCCTTTTGGCTTCTCTCCTCTATTCCCGTATGGCCCAATAAGGCCCATATACTCCCCGGCGAATTCCCGTAACTCTCCGGTACTCCGAAAAATACCCGAATCACTCGGAACATTTCCGAAGTCCGAATATAGTCGTGCAATATATTGATCTTTATGTCTCGACCATTTCGAGACTCCTCGTCATGTCCCCGATCTCATCCGGGACTCCGAACTCCTTCGGTACATCAAAAAATATAAACTCATAATATAACTATCATCGTAGCGTTAAGCGTGCGGACCCTACGGGTTCGAGAACTATGTAGACATGACCGAGACACATCTCCGGTCAATAACCAATAGCAGAACCTAGATGCTCATATTGGCTCCTACATATTCTACGAAGATCTTTATCGGTCAGACCGCATAACAACATAAGTTGTTCCCTTTGTCATCGGTATGTTACTTGCCCGAGATTTGATCGTCGGCATGTCAATACCTAGTTCAATCTCGTTACTGGCAAGTCTCTTTACTCGTTCCGTAATACATCATCCCACAACTAACTCATTAGTTGCAATGCTTGCAAGGCTTAGGTGATGTGCATTACCGAGAGGGCCCAGAGATACCTCTCCGACAATCGGAGTGACAAATCCTAATCTCGAAATACGCCAACCCAACATGTACCTTCGGAGACACCTGTAGAGCACCTTTATAATCACCCAGTTACGATGTTTGGTAGCACACAAAGTGTTCCTCCAGTAAACGGGAGTTGCATAATCTCATAGTCATAGGAACATGTATAACTCATGAAGCAAGCAATAGCAACAAACTAAACGATCAAGTGCTATGCTAACGGAATGGGTCAAGTCAATCACATCATTCTCCTAATGATGTGATCCCGTTAATCAAATGACAACTCATGTCTATGGTTAGGAAACATAACCATCTTTGATCAACGAGCTAGTTAAGTAGAGGCATACTAGTGACACTCTGTTTGTCTATGTATTCACACATGTATTATGTTTCCGGTTAATACAATTCTAGCATGAATAATAAACATTTATCATGATATAAGGAAATAAATAATAACTTTATCATTGCCTCTAGGGCATATTTCCTTCAGCTGCGTCCGTCCATGAGTACCTTCCAAAGGCGGCATCTACCCATGACTCGGTCTAGCACTAGCGCGGCGGGGCACCTATTCGGGGTGGCCCTCAGCTGATCTTTATGATCAGAGGTAATTAGCGTGTCTATCCACGCGCCCCTAGGTGGCACTTGCCTAATATAATTAACTTCCTATAGAGCCCTCTTGTTCTAGTTATTAGATGTGAACGTCTCGTAAATCATCAAGATCTCGTCATCACCCGACGACTCCTTGACACACTGCGTCATACTGGTGAGGAGTGCTAGGCCTCCTTTAGCCAGCCTCTCCACCCAGCAGCCGCAGAGGCTGTGAGTGGGGCAGGAATTTAGCAAGACGGGGTGTATCAGGCATGGTTTATCCAAGAAGCTATCGAGGGTTGCCGCAGATCGGCCAGTGATTTTCTTCTTTTTCCTAGGTCAATCAACTTATGTATGCTGTGCATGGGGTTCATGCCAAGGTGCGAGCCGGACACGCTTCAATTTGTTGTTGTAGACCGAATCTGCCTTTCTCTGTGCCAGACAGGCATCTTCGATATCGCAAAATCTTGACACAAGATCGGATAACTCCGTAGTGTTTGAACGCAGCGACGGGTGAGGGAGTTCGAAACGCCTGTATCCTTGCATTCACGCTGAAAATATGCTATTATGTCATAGTCTTGATAGTCTGGTATGTCGTCTGTGACAAACGAGAACCTATCCCAGAATTGCCTAATTGATTCGTCAAGTAGTTGCTGCATGTAGACGAGATCCTAGACATCGGGAGGGCCCGAATTGTCGGGGCAATACGTGATGTGGGAGGTGGGCGGGGGATTTGTTTCGATCTTAATGGACCATGGGCTTGACGCCATGTCTCTCTTATCCCGTGAAGGGCGCGTAGCCGCTAGATCGACCGAGCTGATTTGAATATCTGACTCGTCGGTTGTTTCTGGGGGGGGGGTGATGTTGGAATCACTTTCCAAGAAGTACCTTGGCCCTTCACCTTTTACCGGAAGTTCGGCCAGTCATGGATCACTCCTTGCCCGTAAGGGAGAAGGAGTGCCTCCGCGATGGTGGTTTCGAGTGCGGAGATCGTGTTTCGGAGGTTAGACTTGTTGAACGACGAACCCATCGATCCTTTGTTGATCTTCACAGCGGAACTCTGAATGAAAGGACCAGTGTCGGTGTGAAATATGATAGACATCGGGGTAAGGGGTCCCGAGCTGTGGATTTCGTATTGGTGGTAGTAGGAACAGGGGAGACGATATTTACTCGGGTTCGGGCCCTGTTGATGGAGGTAAAACCCTACGTCCTGCTCTTGTTTATATTGATGGAGGTGTATCAAGTACAGAATTGATCTACCTCAAGATCGGAAGTTGTGTTCTACCTCTAGGGCTAGGAGAATGTGATTGTGATTCAGTCCCCTCTATGGGCTAAACCCCTTGGCTTATATACACACCATGTAGGGCATCTAGGGTTACACAATCAGTATCTAGGGGATCGCACAGAAGCGGTTGGAGATGTCTTGGAGTATACGTCAAGACTTCAGCAGAGATAGTCCCAATCACGCCTAGGCTCATAGTTTCTGGACTCCAGCTTCACTACAAAAAAATACACTTCCGTGATGATATGTGTTTGTCACAGTAGGTCATGTTTTCTGTCATGCATGTACATCCATGATGAGTTTATGACAGAATCAACATAGTCATACATGTGTTGTCGTAGAAGTGTTCCATGTCATTACCAAAATTATCATCACGGAAGTGTCCACCTCCATGACGATAAATTGTGCGCCATAGAATGTCTTTCGTCAAGGGTAACCGACACGTGGCATCCACCGTAATAGGTTGCCGTTAAGCTATCGGGTTTCGTTTTCGATCCAACCCGTTAATAGCCCGGACGAATGGGGATTTTCCACGTGTAAAATTCTCAATGGCCAGAGGAACCACGTGTTGGCTCACCATTGTGACAGATGTCATCCACTCATTGGACCGAAGGCGCCTATGATACATCGACACATGGCACGGCCCAACAGAGGCCCATTCTGGTGAAAAGGCGGGCCCATTTGACTTGGTAAAAAGGTAGCGGGCCAGCCCACGGAAAGCCTGTTAATGGCATGTTCGCATATAGCCCATTTACAGCCCACAAAGTCACGGCCCGTTATGTCTTATCCGAATTAGGCCCAGTAGCGTCATCTAAGCCGTCCAATATGATTCCAGCCCAATATAACTTCCGGCCCATATGATGCCCTTTGTAACTCTTGGCCCATTAACGGCCCGTGGTGAAACTGGCACGTAATGAACAGTGTATCACTTTATAACCATTAACAGCCCATTAGTCCGTCGTCTGTTTCCAGCCCGTGTTAACTTTCGGCCTTCTAAGGGACCATTTATTCTTGGGCTCATTTTGAGAATTCGATTACTTATGGTCCGTTACTGACCTGTTCCGCTTGTAGGCCAAATTCAGCCTGAGGTTACAGTCGGTTTTTTTGTGGCCCGTTAACCCGTTGGGATGTTTTCATAGTGTCACCAATTACAGCCTATTAACGGCCCGTTATGGTCGGGCCATAAAACATACAATTTCAACTCTAGCCCATTTACGGACCATTTTACGGTCCGTTATTGGTCCATGAATAGTACGGCCCATGTTTGGCGAAACGATTATACGGCCCATAGAAGGCCCATAGATGAGACGACACGTAGAAGGCCCATGGATCCTACAACTCGTAGAAGGCTCATGGATCGTACAGCCCATGGAGGGCCATGGTCACTACAGCAGGTAGCAAGACCATGGTCACAACAGTCCATGTGTTGCCATGGTTATTGTGGCCTAGTTATAAAAATAGGTTATTGTGGCCCCTAGAAAAATGTGGAAAAAGAACTACAGTGACTACAAGCAAACAACTAAACAAGACAATCAGGAAATAAATAAATAAGTAAGCAACTAACGCTGGGCTATTACGGCTATTACATGTATTACATCCACTGGGCATCAAAGTTTGCCACCAGTGCAAATATAGGGAACAAAGCAGCATATTACATACATTGCCCATCTAAATTGTCCACCAGTGCAAATAAATGTGGCAGCAAAACAAGTCCATAACTGAAACAACTTCAGAAGATCTAAAGAAATGTTATCCTAGGTATCCACCATGCTGGCGATAAGCTTAGCAATCTTATTAGCTTTGTCCTATTTGGCGCTAAAATCCTCCAAGCTTGTTGTTCCACCAGAAAGTATGCATCTGAATGCTCCAGTGACTTCCGCGGTCCTTCCGCTTCTTGTCGCAGCACAGCTAATCAATGTCTTTCATCTTGTAGTTGAGACTCAAGAAATCGAACTGATTCAGACAATGAGTTTGAATAGCTTGTGCAAGCGGTAGTGACCAGTAACTCAAACACTAAACCAAGACAGGACTTTGGGGTTGTCTCACTGTCTTCAAGATTGTTTTCCTTAGTTGTTTTATCAGCTTTGTTGGAGACCAACAAGGATGTGTCACTATCCTGAACCTTATCTGCATTACTTCCTTTACCATTGCTTAATAAGGCACTCTTCCCCAATATTATGTCAGCATTCTAAAAGAAGAAACAAGCAGACACATAACAGGTTTAGCATGTGCTAGTATATGAAACTCATTTCGGTGAACCAGTTCATTAGTAAGGTGGACAGGATTAAACTACCAAGTCTTCTATTGCCAAGTAGTACATAATAAAAGCATCAAACAAACATATATGTATGTGCTATGGTCACTACATTGTCTTGCCAAATCAAAATAGAGACACGGTTCAAATCATATCAGTTCAAGACAAAGCAGCACTGAAAGAATACAAAGTGTGGGAAACTATATGGCACAACAAGATTTCAGATGGGTACCACGGGTCTACATGTACAACATCACTATTAGCTCTGTTGTGATGCTAGTAATGTGCATGATATGAGAAGTCAACTGTATACACGATTGAAATTGAAATCAACAGAGCTATTTATAAGAGAAAACATGTTAAAGAAACATGCGTAAACATACCTGTTGTGCCATTGGAGTTTTGATTGGATCCTTCAATTTAAAAATAAGTTTGTAAATACAGTGATACAAGAGCAAAGCAGTATGCATGATAGCAATGGAATATTAAATGAGAACAATTGTTATTCAGGTTTAAGCACTTGTTCTACATGAACAGAGTACAGTAAGACGCAAGAATATAGTACTTAAAGTCGAAAATGAGCTCATAGACCTTACCACATTTTTGGTTCGGGACCAGTACAGAACAAGGCGTTTCCAGTCATCGTCCAGTAAATGTGTCTCGAGAGAACGTAAGGGAATTTGATGAGTTTCTTTGCCAGTGAAGTACGTTTTCTTCAGGTAATTCCGATACTACCACCAAGCATTCTTGAAGATAGCAAAGGTATTAGCACAGGTTACCTCATCCTGAGTTTCCAAATTGGTCCTTCTCTATAGAGAAAAATGGGAAAAATTGTTGTATTATAACCATCATGGAGGTAGAATGTATGGGAGAAAGCAAAGTAATTGCCATGAATAACATTACTTACACTTAACTCCTGGATAAACACCTGCAATTGGCATTTTCCTTCATCTTCAGTATAATATTTCCGTGATGGGAAGATACACACATAGGATTTAACAACATCAAATGCGATAGATGATAAACTACGAGTGGCTGGTTTGCTTCCTCCACAGGAATAGGTGTACTAACTGGTGGAGTTGGGGTTCACTGTGGTAGTACTGGCACTTTGGGCACTCGAGCTACCTTACTAACTACTCTTGTTTGGGAGCTCTATGGTGGAGATGGTGTTGTGTCAACAGGAACTGGGTTACTATATGCTGGGGTTGGTGTTAGATTGGGTGGAGCTGGTTCTTCGTCCATCGCAGTAGGGGTACAATCTGCGAGAGTCTGGGTTATGTGTGGTAGGGTTGGTTCTCGTGCATGTACAAACGGGGTGCTATCTCCACCAAGAGGTAGCACTGTTTTATTTGAAGACCGTGTTTTTACTCCGCTAGATACTGCAATCACCCGCTCCAATTGAAATGGCTGATAAACAGGAAATACAGTTGAATGTACATACATTGTATGAGAGGTAGATGCAATAAATAGTGTGGGAAAAAGAGGGCATGAAATAGTTGACATGTATATTGTTTAACTAAAACGGATAGCATGACATAATTTCACATATATGATGTCTATCTAAACTGGATAGCAGAGCATAACATAATTCAAAGATATGATGACTAACTACATAGGATCGCATGACATAATTCACATACATGTTATCTAAGTAATCAGGATTGCATGATTTAATTCACATATGTGATTTATATGCTAAGCAGAGGGCATTCGCATATATGATGTCTGAACTAAGAACATGATGTTGAATATTGTGTATATGATGTCTAAACTATGGAATGCAAGGCACCATATGCATGATATGAGCAGTATAACCATGCCAAGTTAGAGCATACAACTCGGTAGGGGAATAGGAATGGTCATCTGTCTCTGAATCCATCTCCGAGGAGCTATCGGGACCCAACAAGAGACCTGCTTCGACAGGTAGCACTGTCTGCTCTGAAGGCCTTGCTTTCACTCCAGATTTTTCCATCACCCACTCAAATGGCTGATTCATAGGAAGAGTAGTTTAATGTACAAACATTGTCGACAAATGGAAATGTAATGAAGAAAAGGATGGGCAAGATATCATTCAAATATATGATGTCCGGTTAAACAGGATGGCATTGCACATTTCACATATATTATGGATGGCTAAAAGACATGGGACTACATAATTCCCATATATGATATAGAAACTAAACAGGTGGCATTACAGAACATGTCTATACTAAGCAGATGACATATATGATGTCGAAAGTAGGCACTGCAAGGCAACATATGCATGATATGACTAACATCATCATGCCAAGTTCGAGCAAACACCTTGGTGGTAAATAGGAGTGGCTAGCTGCATATGAATCCGCCTCAGAACATATATCTTCCTCTGGATTACAATCTAGAAAGGGGGAGGGTTTGCCATTGAACCCAGCATGGAGCGATGTCTGCATGACATTGCATTGCCGCGCAAAACTCTTCTCTTTTTCTCTACATGTTCAGTATGACTGTGTACAATATCTGACATGCATACGAAAAAATATAGTGAGACTATGTAAGGAGGGCATGCAGAAATCTAGAGTGATGGTAACAACCAGTGGATGGATCCAAAAATAATGATAGCAGGCTGATGATTGCTTTAATTCAATAAAAAGACAGGTGATTATTGCCTTACAATTTGTTTCCCACCCAAGATGAACAACATAGGCATACCCTAGGTGAACCAGACATTAGACAGAGATACTATTCATTGTTGCCTCGATATGTGCCCCACAACTTATTTAGAACTCAAGTTTGAACATTAATTTGGACCTGACTTGGAGTCTAAGAGCTGAACAGGATGATAAAGTAGCATGTAATATTAAACAATGCATAACATAGGCAGAAAAAAAGAGTGCGACCTCCCTTGTGGACCCGTGTAATCCTTAGGTTCATCTGCTGAGTCCGACGATGGTTATGACATTGTGGTGGGTGCCGGAGGCAGGGAAGGAGATCTGAGGTGGTGAAAGACGGTCAGGAGTCGTGATGTCTGGTTTGGTGGATGCTTCTGTCGATGGAGCCGCTCAGGTGAGGTGGACGACGTCGCGGTAGGAGCAGGACAAACCACACAAAGTTTTTTTGGACACCTACCTATAACTGAAGTAATTCTGTAAGGGCTCCTTTGGCTTGCATGATTCTAAAAATGCAGGGATAGGAAAAATACTGGAATAGGATAGGAATGCACATGGCAAACAGAGCATTTGTAAACACAGGATTTCTGTCAACTTGGGTGTTTGGTTCACAGGAATTGGAAGAGCAGAGGAATGCAAAGAAACATGGCCAAATTAAAGTGAAACCATATGAAAGCATGTACAATTAGAATGTTATTCTGCCACTAATGCACTTGGTCTTGTTTTCATGCATAGGATTTTGAAAAGTAGGTCTAGGTGGATGTTTTGCTCCATTCCTTTCAACAAAATGCATCAATAATTGAATAGTAGAGTGCCATAGGAAAATTTCCTACTGCTATATTTTTCCTTAGAACAAAAATAGCCCTAAAGGATCGACATGAATGTAAAGTAATAAGTGATGTGATAAGTGTACAACCTCTTTGCCGTAGTGAAAGTGCTAGTTATCGACTAGAGGGGGGGTGAATAGGCGATTTTTATGAAAGTCTTCAAAACACGGGGGCTTTGAAGACAAACAGAAGCAATGAACCTATTGATATGCAGCAGAAGGTAGACTACACTAGACAAGCCATAGTCAAGTAGGCAATGAAGTGAAAGCATGAAGACTATCAACAGCTAGGTAGTATGGATCATGATGGAAGATAGTATGAAGCCAATCAACAACAGTATTCACATAGTGAAGTCAATCATATCATGCAAGCAGGCAATGACTTCACGAACACAAACAGTAAGCAAAGAGAGGTAAGAGATAGAACCAGTTGCTCGGTGAGGACAGGTATTTGTTGGACCAGTTCCAGTTGCTGTGACAACTGTACGTCTGGTTAGGGAGGCTGAGATTTAACTCAGAAGACCGCGTCTTCACCTTATTCCCCTTGAGCTAAGGACACACGGTCCTCGCGCAATCACTCTGGTAAGTCTTCAAGGTAGACTTCCAAACCTTCACAGACTTTGTTCACCGGCGATCCACAATGACTCTTGGATGCGCAGAACGTGATGCCTAACCGGCTGGAGGATTCACAGTCCTCAAGTGTAACAAGTCTTCAGATCACACAAACAGAAAGACTCCAGTGATGCCTAACACTCTTTGGCTCTCGGTGTTTAGGGCTTTGTCCTCGCAAGGATTTCTCTCTCAAAGGCTTCGAGGTGGTTTGCTCTCAAATGAGAAAAGCCGTGCACTAATTCTGAGCAGCCACCAATTTATGGTGTAGGGGGTGGGCTATTTATAGCCACTCGGCAACCCGACCTGATTTGTCTGAAATGGCCCTGGGTCACTAAGGAACTAACACGTGTTCCAACGGCGAGATTTCAAACACACGCGGCAGCTTAACTTGGGCTACAAGTAAAGCCGACTCATCTAGCTCTGGATAAGATTTGCTCTCATTGTCTTCGCTCAAAGACTTAGGATTTGGTTGAGCATCACTTTAGTCACTCTGACTTTGTTCACTTGGACCACACTTAACAGTACGGTGGTTCCTATGACTCAACAAAGAAGAAAAGGAAACTACGGAACAACTATGTCTTCGCACTCCATAGTCTTCACGTGAATGTCTTCTCGAGTCACAATCTTCATTGTGATTATCTTCACATACCACCATTGTCTTCAATGTCTTCACACATTTTTAGGGGTCATCTCCGGTAGGTAAACCGAATCAATGAGGGACTACTACATGTGCTATCCTGCAATTCTCACAAACACATTAGTCCCTCAACCAGGTTTGTCGTCAATACTCCAAAACCAACTAGGGGTGGCACTAGATGCACTTACACGTAGCCGTGTGGACCTCAGCATCATTGGGTTGGTCGCTGAAGAAGTTGAGGCAGAGGTGTCTATCGAAGGTGTGGAGGAAGATCTGACGAATTTGTAGATGGCATCCAGGGCACTGCTCTGTTGTGATTGTGTAACGCCCGAATAATTATGCAACAACAATCATGCTAATGGTGCCATGTCATTGTCTTTTTACTGTTGTAAATTCGCGTTGATTCAAAATCAGTTCCAAGTTCAAATTAAAATAAGTAAAAGAAAAGGCAAAGGTATATAAAAGAAAAAGAGAAGGCAAAAAAACCAGAAAAGGGGAGAGGCCCTGCCCCTCACTGGGCCTCGGCCCCGGTAACCCCCAGGCCGGCCCAGCTGCGCCTAGCTAATCCCCACTCCCCGAAACCTAACCCCAACCGATCCCCCCACTCTCCCCACATCGCTCACTCTCCCTCCCCCTCGATCCAGATCAGGGGCTCGACCCCGCTGCGCTCCAGCCGCCACCCGCCGCTAGGAGAATGCCCCTGCCCGATGCCTCCCCCTCCTTCCCAAAGCCCCCTCGCCGCGACACCCCAGGCGCCGCTGCCTCGATCCCGCTGCCAATCGACGCCACACTTTCGCCGGACCTCCCCCCTTCGTCGGACCTTCCCCGTCCTCCTCCCCACCGACGCCACCGCGCCTTCGCCAACTCCCCTGCAACGGGGGTGAGCCCTCTGCCCCTTTCTCTACCCTCGTGTGGTCACCACGGCCTCCCCTGGCCCTTGGCTGCATCGGGCCGTGCCTTCGCGCGCCAGCACCTAGCCTGGCCGCGCCCGGCCAACGACGGCGGGCCATGGCTACTGCACGACCCGCGCCTGCTGATACATCTCCGTCGTATCTACTTTTCCAAACACTTTTTCCCTTGTTTTGGACTCTAACTTGCATGATTTGAATGGAACTAACCCGGACTGACGCTATTTTCAGCAGAATTGCCATGGTGTTATTTATGAGCAAAAACAAAAGCTCTCGGAATGAGCTGAAACTTCACGGAACGTCTTTTTGGAAATAATAAAAAAATCCTTGCGAAACATGAAGACCAGGGGCCCACACCCTAGCCACGAGGGTGGGGGCGCGCCTCCCTACCTCGTGGGCCCCCTGGAGCTCCTCCGACCTCAACTCCAACTCTATATATTCACTTTTGGGGAGAAAAAAATCAGAGAGAAGGATTCATCACGTTTTACGATACGGAGCCACCGCCAAGCCCAAGACCTCTCGGGAGGGTTGATCTGGAGTCTGTTCGGGGCTCCGGAGAGGGGAATCCGTTGCCATTGTCATCATCGACCATCCTCCATCACCAATTTCATGATGCTCACCACCGTGCGTGAGTAATTCCATCGTAGGCTTGCTGGACGGTGATGGGTTGGATGAGATTTATCATGGAATCGAGTTAGTTTTGTTAGGGTTTGATCCCTAGTATCCACTATGTTCTGAGATTGATGTTGCTATGACTTTGCTATGCTTAATGCTTGTCACTAGGGCCCGAGTGCCATGATTTCAGATCTGAACCTATTATGTTTTCATCAATAGATGAGAGTTCTTGATCCTATCTTGCAAGTCTATAGTCACCTACTATGTGTTATGATCCGGCAACCCCGAAGTGACAATAATCGGGACCACTCCCGGTGATGACCGTAGTTTGAGGAGTTCATGTATTCACTATGTATTAATGCTTTGGTCCGGTACTCTATTAAAAGGAGGCCTTAATATCCCTTACTTTCCGCTAGGACCCCGCTACCACAGGAGGGTAGGACAAAAGATGTCATGCAAGTTCTTTTCCATAAGCACGTATGACTATATTCGGAATACGTGCCTACATTACATTGATGAATTGGAGCTAGTTCTGTGTCACCCTAGGTTATGACTGTTACATGATGAACCGCATCCGACATAATTCTCTATCACCGATCCATTGCCTACTAGCTTTTCATATATTGTTCTTCGCTTATTTACTTTTCTGTTGCTATTGTTACAACCACTACAAAATACCAAAAACATTACTTTTGCTATCATACCTTTTGCTACCGTTACCACTATTATCATATTACTTTGCTACTAAACACTTTGCTGCAGATATTAAGTTTCCAGGTGTGGTTGAATTGACAACTCAGCTGCTAATACTTGAGAATATTCTTTGGCTCCCCTTGTGTCGAATCAATAAATTTGGGTTGAATACTCTACCCTCGAAAACTATCGCGATCCCCTATACTTGTGGGTTATCATGACTATTTTCTAGCGCCATTGCCAGGGAGCATAGCTCTATTCTTTGAGTCACTTGGGATTTATATCTGCTTATCACTATGAAGAACTTGAGAGATCCAAAAACCAAGATTTATCCCTCAACTACGAGGGGAGGTAAGGAACTGCCATCTAGCTCTGCACTTGATTCACCTTCTGTTTTGAGTAAGCTTGCGACACCCAAACCTGCTTCTGCTATTCGTTCTGATATGTCGCATGTTATTGATGATGCCACTTCTGCTATGCATGATACTTATGATGAAACTACTACTATGCTTGATACTACTGTGCCACCTGGTCAATTTCTTGATGAACAACTTGCTAGGGTTAGAGAGAATGAAATTATTGAAACTGATAACATTGATGAAAGTGATGATGAAGACTCTCCCCCTAATAAATATGAATCGCCTGTTATTCCTGAGGGTTAGTTTTTGGAAAAAGAAGCTGCTTTAGCTATTTTAGCTTGCAAAGATAGATACGAGCTCAAGAGGTTATTAGCTAAATGTAAGCAGCAATCTCTTAATGCTAGAATGAAACCTGGCCCTGCTTTTGCTACTTCACCTATCTGTGTTACTGATAAGGATTATGAATTCTATATTGATCCTAATATAATTACTTTGGTTGAATCTGATCCTTTTCATGGCTATGAATTTGAAACTGTTGTGGCACATCTTACTAAATTAAATGATATAGCCACCCTATTCACTAATGATGAGAAATCTGGCTACCTTTATATCCTTAAAATATTTCCATTCTCATTAAAGGGTGATGCTAAGATATGGTTTAATTCTCTGGATCCTGGTTGTGTGCGTAGTCCCCAGGATATGATTTATTACTTCTCTGCTAAATATTTCCCTGCTCGTAAGAAACAAGCTGCTTTGAGGGATATATATTTTTTTTTCCAAATTGAAGAAGAGAGTCTCCCACAAGCTTGGGGGAGGCTTCTCAAGTTACTTAATGCTTTGCCTGATCATCCACTTAAGAAAAATGAAATACTTGATATCTTTTATAATGGACTAACCGATGCTTCCAGAGATTACCTGGATAGTTGTGCTGGTTCTGTTTTCAAGGAAAGAACACCGGATGAAGCTGAAATTCTATTGAATAATATGTTGACAAATGAAAATAATTGGACACTTCCTGAGCCAGCTCCAGAGCCTATTCCTAAACCAACTCCGAAGAAAAGAGGTGTTCTATTTCTCAGTCCTGAAGATATGCAAGAGGCAAAGAAATCTATGAAAGAAAAAGGTATTAAAGCTGAAGATGTTAAGAATTTACCTCCTATTGAAGAAATACACGGTCTTAATTTACCGCATGTTGAAGAAACATATGATCTCAATCCATTACCTATTGAAGAAATACATGGTCTTGATAACCCGACACAGGCAGTAAAGGTAAATTCTCTCTATAGATATGATAAAGCTGAAATCCCTCTTACTAAGTTTGCTAGCCAGTGCTTAGATGAGTTTGATAATTTTATGGTGAATCAAGAAGATTTTAATGCTTACTTTGGTAGACAATTGAAATAAAGGCTGGCTGTGCTTGTGCTCACCTACAGGTCTGTCCCAGCATACAGTATCGAAAAAAGACTGTCTCTTATTTTGATTTGTGTGAATCAGTGTATATTAACTACAATTCAAATATGCTTGAACACTTGGGTGATTATATGGCTAATGTCAAAGGTGAACTTAAACTTATTAGTAAACATGCTTCTATGTTTACCACTCAAGTAGAACAAGTACTTAAGGCTCAAAATGATTTGTTCAATGAATTGAATAGTACAAATAATGATTATGCTATTAGAGTGGCTACTAGAACTGGTAGAATGACTCAGGAACCTTTGTATCCTGAAGGCCATCCTAAGAGAATTGAGCAAGATTCTCAGAGAAATAATATAGATACACCTAGTCTTTCTAAAAGGAAGAAAAAGAAAAATGATAGGACTTTGCATGCTTCTAGTGAACCTATTGCTGAAACACCTGAGAATCCAAATGATATTTCTATTTCTGATGCTGAAACACAATCTAGTAATGAACCTGAAACTAGTGATAATGTTAATGATAATGTTCATGATGATGCTCTACCTAGTAATGATAATGATATAGAAATTGAACCTGATGTTGATCTTGATAACCCACAATCAAAGAATCAACATTATGATAAGGAAGACTTTGTTTCTAGGAAACACGGAAAGCAAAGAGAGCCTTGGGTTCAGAAACCCATGCATTTTTCCTCCCAAACCATCCAAGAAAAAGGATGATGAGGATTTTGAGTGCTTTGCTGAAATGATTAGACCTATATTTTTGCGTATGCGATTAACTGATAAGCTTAAAATGAATCCTTATGCTAAGTACATGAAAGAAATTGTCACTAATAAAAGGAAGATACCAGAAGCTGAAATTTCCACCATGCTTGCTAATTATACTTTTAAGGGTGGAAGACCAAAGAAACTTGGAGATCCAGGAGTACCCACTATACCATGCTCCATTAAAAGAAACTATGTTAAAACTGCTTTATGTGATCTTGGAGCCGGTGTTAGTGTTATGCCGCTCTCTTTATATCATAGACTTGATTTGAATAAGTTGACACCTACTGAAATATCTTTGCAAATGGCTGATAAATCAACGGCTATACCTATCGGTATTTGTGAGGATGTTCCTGTTGTAGTTGCAAACGTTACTATTTTAACGGACTTTGTTATTCTTGATATTCTGGAGGACGATAGTATGTCTATTATTCTTGGAAGACCCTTTTTGAATACTGCAAGGGCTGTTATTGATTGCAACAAAGGCAATGTCACTTTTCATGTTAATGGTAATGAGCATATGGTACTCTTTCCGAGGAAACAACCTCAAGTCCACAGTATCAATTCTATTGGAAAAGTTCCATCGATTATTTTTGGAGGTTTTGAATTTCCTCTTTCTATTTTCAAGAAGAAATATGATATTCTTATTATTGCGGATGTGCATATCCCCGTTGAGGTAACATAGTGTTATTCGAAATTTCTCCGGTTCCATGTTATTCGGAATGAGTTCGTTAACAAGACTTGATCAACCTTGTTAGTGGATTCATTTTGATGAGCATGAGATGGATGAAACTAGAAGGCACAACCTTATGTACCCTCCTTTTATTTTCTGTTATTTATTTTAAATAAAATAAAAATAGTATTTTCTGTCTGTTATCTGAATTATCTGTGCAATATAAAAATACCCCGAAAATAAAATTTCTCCAAATGCCCTGAAATTTAAATATGATTTTTTCTGGAATATTTGAGAATATCCGGCACTAAGAACACAGCAGGGGAGCAAGCACTTGGCCACGAGGGTCCAAGGCGCGCCCCCTGCCTCATGGGCCCACGGTGGCTCCCCTCCACTTATTCCTACACCCACACACTTCTTCTTCCTCCCACAAACACCAATATCCAGCTCAAGCACGAGTTCCAGCTCATTTTGCTGTGATTTTCGATCTCCTTGCTCAAAGCACCTCTCACAAAACTGCTTGGGGAGATTGTTCCTTGGTATGTGACTCCTCCATTGGTCCAATTAGTTTTTGTTCTAGTTCTCTATTCATTGAAAATTTGTGTTGCCTAGGTGACCATGTTCTTGAGCTTGCATGTCAAATTTATATGGTTCCAAGTAGTTCTAATGCATGATGTAGGCTCTAGGCACTTGTAGGAGTAGTTGCTATCGATTTTATTGAGCTTGGTTCACTTTTGTCAGAAGTTACTAAAAATTTCAGAAATTTTTCAGAGGAAGAAATATGCTTAGGAAAATGTACCAAGGTGGTTCTTCAAGGAAGCAAGGACCTAGGCTTGCAATGTGTGATGCTGACGATAAGCCACCAAGGGACGCTCCAGTGCGGCCCTGTGAATGGCCTTCAGAAAACTTTATGGATCGAGCGGGAATCAAGGAAGAATTTAACGCATGTTTGCGTAACGCTGATCTTGTGAGCTTCGAGGCAGAAAAATGCCGCCAGTACCACTATCTCACTAGTTCCTTTGTGAGGAGGTTTGAATTTTCATCTTCACGTAATTCTCCAACTGTCCTGTTTGATCTTTATGAAAAATCTTATACGATGGACTTAGAGGATTTTACCACTGCTTGCAAACTTCCGCAATGGGGTAGTGCTAGTGAACCCCGCAAATCTGAATTTAGAAATTTTCTTGCTAGCATAACTGTGGGGGAATCTAGAGATATAGCACAAGCTACCATAGGGAGCATTCATTTTCCTTCTATACATTATTTTGCTCTCTTCACAGGTAGGTGCATAAATGGTAAAGATGAAGCATTTCATATGTGTGTTTCCGACCTCAGTATTCTTAGGAGTGCTGTGTTAGGAGACAAGTCTTATAATTTGGGAGCTATTGTTGCACGTAGGTTGCATAATAATATATTTAATGGATATTTCTTTGGTGGAATTTATGCAACCCGCTTAGCTGATTTTCTTGGTGTAACCATACGTAATGATGATATTGAATTGCCTCCTGCTTACCTAGACTTTAATGCTATGGTTCACCACTAGTTTGTTGAGAGGAATGAATCACCTCTCCAGTATCGCTTAATCTTTGACAGACGTCATGCTATCTGTATTACTCTCCCTGCTCCTGCCTACTTTGATTATCAGGCAAAAGGAAGACATTTTATTACCAGAGAGGAGGCATATGAGTACGAGAGGAGGGCGGAGGCAGCTCGCCGCCACGCTGCAGCTCAGGAGGCAATAGCCGCTGCATCGCAGTACGACCTCAACTATTATTATGGATATCCGCCAGGCTAGCCATGGCCATAGACCAACTTAGGCCAAAAGCCTAAGCTTGGGGGAGTACGTATTTCTCACCAACATTACATTTATGTTCACACACTCATTGTTAGATGTTGGTGATCATACTTTTTCATTGTAATATCCATGCTAGTTTATTTTCCTTTTTATGCTTTCTACTTGTGTGTTTAATAAGCCTTAATAAAAACCAAAAAAATTAGTTGTAGCTTTTAATTAGTTTACTTTCCATGCTTGTAGTAGTAATTAAAAAGAAAACCCAAAAAGATTTCATGTTCTTCTTTTGCTTGTTGGGAGCTTTCCCGTGTAAATAGTTTTATTTCTTTTCTTTTCTTTGGGGGTCGATAGGAGAAGACCGTGATTAAATTGTTGAGGTGGCTCTTATATGCATTATTGTTGATCTAACAAAAGAGCCCATATTGCCTTGTCTTCTCCTGTTTATTGAATGCTTGCAGATTCCAGCTTAGTCCAATGCACGTGCACTATTATTATTATCCACATCATTCGGTCGTGCAAGTGAAAGGCAATTATGACGATATATGATGGACTGACTGAGATGACAAAAGCTGGTATGAACTCGACCTCTCTTGTTTTTGTAAATATGATTAATTCATCATTCCTGATTCAGCCTGTTATGAATAAACATGTTTACAATGACAACTACAGATCATAGTTTCTTGTGCCATGCTTGATTAGCTAGGAGCTTATAATGGTTTACCTTGCGTGCCAACATGCTATTAAAATGGTTGTGATGTGGTATGATAGGGTGGTATCCTCCTTTGAATGATTTAAATGACTTGACTTGGCACATGTTCACGCATGTAGTTGAAACAAAATCAACATAGCCTTCACGATATTTATGTTCATGGTGAATTATATCCTACTCATGCTTGCATTCATTGTTGATTAATTTTAGTGCATGTTTATGACTGTTGCCGCTCTCTAGCTGGTCGCTTCCCAGTCTTTTGCTAGCCTTCACTTGTACTAAGCGGGAATACTGCTTGTGCATCCAATCCCATAAACCCTAAAGTTGTTCCATATGAGTCCACCATACCTACCTATATACGATATCTACCTGCCGTTCCAAGTAAATTTGTATGTGCCAAACACTAAACCTTCAAATAAATATCCTGTTTTGTATGCTCGAATAGCTCATGTATCAACTAGGGTTGTCCGTATGTTCCATGTTAGGCGGGTTATTCTCAAGAGGAGTGGACTCCGCTCCTCACTCACGAGAAAATGGCCGGTCACCGGGATGCCCAGTCCCATGCTTTATGCAAACTAAATCAAAATAATTGCAAACAAAACTCCCCTTGGGACTCTTGATAGTTAGAGGCACTCGTTGTTTCCAGCAAGCCATGGATTGATGCTTGTTGGTGGAGGGGGAGTATAGACTTTACCATTCTGTTTGGGAACCGCCTATAATGTGTGTAGCATGGAATATATCGCCATCTCTTGGTTGTTATGTTGACAATGACAGTATACCGCTCAAAATATTATTCATCTCTATTTTAATACCGAGCTCTGGCACCTCTACAAATCCCTGCTTCCCTCTGCGAAGGGCCTATCAATTTACTTTCATGTTGAGTCATCATCCTCTTATTAAAAGCACCAGTTGGAGAGCACCACTATGATTTGCATTCATTACTGTTAGTTTACATTGAGTTTGCCTTGACTGGATCTCTTTTACCATGAATTACAATGTCTAGTCAGTCCTTGATCTTTAAAGGTGCTCTGCATTTATCTTTTAGGGTCTCAGAAAGGGCTAGCGAGATACCATCTTGTTATATCATATTATGATTGTTTTGAGAAAGTGTTGTCATCCGAGATTTATTATTATTGCTCTCTAGTTGATTATGCCATTGATATGAGTAAACATGAGACCTAATCGTTATTGTGAGTATGGTTAGTTTATAATCCTTGGTGAAAACTTGAATGCTGGCTTTACATATTTACAACAAAAAGAGCAAATAGAGTTTGTAAAAGTTTTTCTTTATCACTTTCAGTTTATCAACTGAATTGCTTGAGGACAAGCAAAGGTTTAAGCTTGGGGGAGTTGATACGTCTCCGTCGTATCTACTTTTACAAACACTTTTGCCCTTGTTTTGGACTCTAACTTCCATGATTTGAATGGAACTAACCCAGATTGACGCTGTTTTCAACAGAATTGCCATGGTGTTATTTATGTGCAGAAACAAAAGTTCTCGGAATGACCTGAAACTTCACAGAACGTATTTTTGGAAATAATAAAAAATCCTTTTAAAAGATGAAGACCAGGGGGCCTACACCCTAGCCATGAGGGTGGGGGCGCGCCTGCCCCCCTGGGCGCGCCTCCCTACCTCGTGGAACCCCTGGAGCTCCTCCGACCTCAACTCCAACTCTATATATTCACTTTCGAGGAGAAAAAAATCAGAGAGAAGGATTCATCGTGTTTTACAATATGGAGCCACCGCCAAGCCCTAAAACCTCTCGGGAGGGCTGATCTGGAGTCCGTTCGGGGCTCCGGAGAGGGGAATCCGTCGCCATCGTCATCATCAACCATCCTCCATCACCAATTTCATGATGCTCACCGCCGTGCGTGAGTAATTCCATCGTAAGCTTGCTGGACGGTGATGGGTTGGATGAGATTTATCATGTAATCGAGTTAGTTTTGTTAGGGTTTGATCCCTAGTATCCACTATGTTCTGAGATTGATGTTGCTATGACTTTGCTATGCTTAATGCTTGTCACTAGGGCCCGAGTGCCATGATTTCAGATCTGAACCTATTATGTTTTCATCAATAGATAAGAGTTCTTGATCCTATCTTGCAAGTCTATAGTCACCTACTATGTGTTATGATCCGGCAACCCCGAAGTGACAATAATCGGGACCACTCCCGGTGATGACCGTAGTTTGAGGAGTTCATGTATTCACTATGTATTAATGCTTTGGTCCGGTACTCTATTAAAAGGAGGCCTTAATATCCCTTACTTTCCGCTAGGACCCCGCTACCACAGGAGGGTAGGACAAAAGATGTCATGCAAGTTCTTTTCCATAAGCACGTATGACTATATTCGGAATACGTGCCTACATTACATTGATGAATTGGAGCTAGTTCTGTGTCACCTTAGGTTATGACTGTTACATGATGAACCGCATCTGGCATAATTCTCTATCACCGATCCATTGCCTACGAGCTTTTCATATATTGTTCTTCGCTTATTTACTTTTCCGTTGCCATTGTTACAACCACTACAAAATACCAAAAACATTACTTTTGCTATCATTACCTTTTTCTACCGTTACCACTACTATCATATTACTTTGCTACTAAACAGTTTGCTACAGATATTAAGTTTCCAGGTGTGGTTGAATTGACAACTCAGCTGCTAATACTTGAGAATATTCTTTGGCTCCCCTTGTGTCGAATCAATAAATTTGGGTTGAATACTCTACCCTCGAAAACTGTTGCGATCCCCTATACTTGTGGGTTATCACCGGCCACGCACACGCCGCCGCATAGTCGCTCGCTGGGCGCCTGCGCGCCGGCCTTGCCGTAGCACTGCGCTCCCCTTGCCGTGCAACCCCGATCGCCGACGCCGCCTAGCCCGGCCCGGCCGCGCACGCCCGGCCAGGCCTCGCCGTGGCTTCCGCTGGCTGCCCATGGGCGCTCGCGCCCTGGCACCCGCGTGCCTGTGCCCACCCCACTATGGCCTCGGCCTATGACAAATCGGGCCCACGCCCAGTAGTTTAAAAACAAAAATTAAATTGTTCAAAATAAATATTGATTAATTAGTAAGTAATTAATTTAATTAATCATGTTAATTTACCTAACCTAATTAGTCTGATTAGTTAGCTAATTAACTGTTAATTAATTAAGCGGTCAATGACATTTGGGCCCCACTGTCCCTTTGACCTGTCAATCCGGTCAGAGTTGACTGTTGACTGCTGACGTCATGATGATGTCATGCTGATGCAATAAACCCATTTTAGTTTTAATAATAATTTCAGAATATTGCTAAAACTTTAATAATTCATAGAAAAATAACCGTAACTCGGATGAAAATACTTTGTACATGAAAGTTGCTCAAAACGACAAGAAGAATCCGGATACGCTCTCTGTTCTTTTGCTAGACATCCCTAACATAGAGAACCTGCAACCGTCCCCCTCCGTTTCGTCTGTCCGAAAATGCCAAACTTTTGGAAAGCATTCCTGAATGTTTTCCCCCTTCGTTGGTAACGTGTAGCATCGCGTTAGAACACGTCTAGGTCTGTTTGTTGTCCTGTTATGCACTTGCTTGCTATGTATTTACTGTTTCTTCCCCCTCTTCTATCCGGTAGACCCCGAGACCGTTGTTGATGTCCCTGTGATCGACTACATAACCGACGACCCTTCTTCCCTTTCAGCGGAGCTTCCAGGAAAGCCCCCCCCCTTTGATCATCCCGATATCGCCCATTCCATTCTCTCATGCTTGCATTAGATTTTGCTACTATAATTGATTGCTCCTAGTCTGATGCATAGCCTGCTCTTATAACCTGCTATTGTTACCTACCTACTTATCCTAAACTGATTAGTACAGGTTGGTTAGTGATCCATCAGTGACCCCCACCTTGTCCTTGTTGCCCCTGCTTCATCATCGACGACTCTATCAACGTGATCGACGACCAGAGCCCGACACCTCACATCACATCACGCCCCCTTTTGTTGCTTGACTCTGTAGAGTTACCATCGAGTGCCGAGGGTGGAACCTCATACATCACTCCTGATGACATCTCTGTAGTGTAGCTATTCGGTCGTGGTCAACGAGGGTGGTTCCTCCTTCACCATTCCTGATACGGCTCTGTTGTGCAACACCTCAAGTGTGAACCTCGAGGGTGGTTCCTCTTACGTTCACCTTTATTATTACATCGAGTGGAATCCTCCGAGGGTGATTCCTTGGGTTTTCCCCTTGATGTTTGGACACACGGTTACATTGACTTTACTACAGACCTTGGTGAAAGTTGGCGGGCCCGGAGAGCACCCGTAAGATGGTTACGAGGCACGGCCAGGCAGGCAAGCCGCCCCTGAGTGGGCTAGGCAAGTCCTTGTCGTATTTCCTCGAGACGGGGCGATAGGGTCACAATATCGTGAGTCTATGCTCGTCTCCGCAAGCTAATAATACACTATGGTTTGGGTATTTGTTCTGAGTTGGCCTTTGGCCCCTACGCACTAACCACCACGTGAGATTAGTTATGGGCCTCGACGACGTAGTATCAGCCGAAGCTTTGTCAGACGTCCAGTTCAGCATTGCGGCACAGCTGGGCCGGCACCATCCATGTGGAGGTGGAGCCTGGACCCGCCCTGCACGCAACGACCCGAAGTGGAAGGGGCTATGGGCCCAGACCCCAGAGTGCTTAGGATGTAGACCAGCGGGGACCTCTCTGCTGAGCCTAGGTAGGCTACGACGGGTTGATCTTCCAAGGCCGGGCATTGACCCAAAAAAGCATTGACCGAGTAATCAAGCATGTTGGAAAACGTGGTGCAACCCCTCCAGGGAAGATTATCTATTAATAGTCGTGTCCACAGTAACGGACGTTCAGACTTATATCCTGATCTATTACAACTAGAAATGGATACTTGAGATATCTGGCTCCGGGATTTCTTTCTCGCAGGGAGTCAAGGAAGGATCTCTGGGCATTAATGCTACAACATGCTTGTTAAATATAAACTGCTATTCTTTACTCTTCTACATGCTGCAAGATGCTTGGAGCTGCTTGAATATGCTAGTCTTTGATAGGCTAGGCCTTCCCCTCTATTCTTGCATTATGCAGTTCAGTCCACAGATACAACCCTTCCATTTGATACCAATGCATACTTAGTATAGATTTGATGCTTGCGAGTACTTTGGATGAGTACTCACGGTTGCTTTGCTACCCTTTTCCCCCTTCTTTCTTCTTTTCGGTTGTTGCAACCAGTTGGTGGATCCCAGGAGCCAGATGCCACCCTTCGTCTACTACTTCTGAAGACCACCGACGACCGGGACTAGTTAGGAGGTCCTTGGCAAGAGGCCTTGCCTCTTCGATCGTTGATGTTTGTGCTGGCCTTCTTAAGGCAATCTTGTTTAACTTATGTCTGCACTCAGATATTGTTGCTTCCGCTGACTCTTGTGTATCGAGCTATGTATTCGAGCCCTCGAAGCCCCTGGCTTGTAATATGAATCTTGTATTGTTTTAATTTGTGTTTAGAGTTGTGTTGTGATATCTTCGTGTGAGTCCCTGATCTTGATCGTACACATTTGCGTCTATGATTAGTGCACGATTGAATCGGGGGCATGAAAAGTTGGTATCAGAGCCGACTACCTCTAGGAATCCCCTTTCCAACTCCTTGGCCGAAGTTGAGTCTAGTCTTTGAAAAACTATTTTACTAACATGGCTGTGTGGCTTACGAGCCCACGTCGCCATTGTGTGGTATTAGGATCTTCTACTCCTCGTCTATACTCTGGGACTCTGATCTCTCTTCTATTCGGGTTAAATGATTTTGCTAACTCTACCCTAGGTTCTCGTGATCACATCCATCCGGAGATTTGTAATACGCCTTTCTTGAATTGAGAGCCAGGATCTGCTTCACATTGTTCATGGGCCGCAGGATCCGTTTATCGAGGGCACCCTGCGTTGTCTCCTGCAGATTCCTCGCTCTAGTGGTTTTCTCCGATGTGGATGTAGCCTTTGCTATGTCCTGTTGTTGTATCCCTCCTTCGTGTGCATACATGCCGCCTAGTATGTATAGGGTGATTCTCTTGTATGAACTCATACTAACAATGTGTAATTGGCTCTGTATATGTATCTGTATGTCTTTAATGACTACTGCCTCGTACATACTGTGCCCTTGCTCATTGTTCAAGTTACACCATGAATGACTCCATACACCTGTTGCGGCCTCTTGTTAAAACTGCTCCCTGATGTTTTTAGCAGGATGGCTGACGATTCTCCACCTCCACCTTATTTTGCCGCAATGATGCAGTAGTTTGAATTGAATCACCAGTTTATGACTGGGGTAATGGCTCAGTTTCCAAACCAGAATGCTCATCAACAGCCTGCCCCAATAACACTACCAAAATTTGTGCCTCAACCCGTCTGTTTTCCACAACTCCACCAATCCTATGGATGTTGATGATTGGCTTCGTGGCATCCTATTTGAGATGGAGTCAGCTAATGTTGCCCCTACCAATTACGTCACCTTTGCGACATTCCACTTGAAGGGTCCAGCTACTCAATGGTGGGAAAGCGACAGGGGTATGCTGCCTGCAGAGTCTGTTACCACTTGGCAGGAATTTCAGTTAGCCTTCCATGCATGACACATTCATCAAGGTCTGATGGACTAGAAGAAGAATCAGTTTCACAAAACTCTCATAGGGCACAATGGCCGTGGATGAATATCAGAGGAAATTCCTTGAATTATCTCGCTATGCTACGGATGACGTCTACACTGACGCTCGCAAGTAGGAGAAATTCCGTGAAGGACTGCGTCCTGATATAAAGCTCGCACTTGTTGCTCATGATTGCACAGACTTTGCGACGCTTGTCAGCCAATCTTTCTGAACTAAAATTGGCCTGACTGAGTACCAGGAGTCGCTCAAGCACACTCGAGATGCTGCCCCATCCTCGAGTCAGCCTTCTCAGAAACGTCGAGTCTGGATCCCTCACAATGTTCATCATCGACCTGCTCCAACACTAAGGCCGTCTTATGTTGCACCTTGTCTGCCTCTGCCACCAAGACAACTAAATATTCAGGGTGGACAGTCCAATGTTGTGGCTCCTCTCCATAATGATGGTTTATGCCACAAATGTGGACAGCCTGGACACCGTGCTCACAACTATCGCCAGGATCGGCCTAAAAGGGCACCACGTTCTATTGTGGGTCGTATGAAGGGCCGACGAAACCATCATATTAGTAGTTGTAGTGCCGAACCGCCTGCTATGAGTGGTGGTCAAGTCACCCATGTCAAGATTGAAGAAGCTCGTGAGTCCCCAAAAATTGTGATGGGTACCCTTCGCGTTAATTCAGTGCCAGCGTCTGTTCTCTTTGATTCAGGAGCATCACATGCTTTTGTGTCCCAAAATTTTTCTTAGGCACATGATTTATATATGGAAAAGTTACCCACTCCTTTAGCAGTTCAATCCCCGAGTTCCAAGTGGCAAACCACAATGTTATGCCCTCGCAACCAAATCGAGATCGGAGGTCTACTATTTCCGGCTTCTCTCATTGTGCTCGGACCTTCCAACATAGACATCATTCTTGGTATGGATTGGTTGACAACCCATAAAGCTAGGATTGACTGTGCCGCCAAGACAGTCCAGCTCACTCACCCTTTTGGCCAGTTGATCAACTACTCAACTCAGCTGGTTCAGGATGCCGAGAATCAGATATATGTTCTGAATGCATTGAATGCTTCACCTCTTGAGGAAATAGAGAACATTCCAGTCGTTCATGATTTCGAAGATGTCTTTCCAGAAGAACTTCCAGGAATACCCCCTGCTAGAGTTTTTGAATTCATCATAGACTTGAAGCCGGGCACTATTCCTATTGCCAAGCGACCCTACAAGATGCCGCCGCATAAACTCCTTGAACTTAAGGAGGAAATTGACAAATCTCTTGGCAAGGGTTTCATTCGTCCAAATTCCTTTACTTGGGGAGCACCTTCTCTCTTTGTCAAGAAGAAAGATGGAACTAATCGTTTGGTCCAATATTACCGTCCTATCAATCAGGCAACAATTCAGAACAAATGTCCGCTCCCCAGAATCAACGATTTGTATGATCAACTTGTTGGTTCCTTAGTATTCTCTAAACTTGATTTGAGGTTGGGTTACCATCAGATTCGGGTTCGTGAAGAGGATATTCCTAAGACCGCATTCGTTACTCGCTACAGTTCATACGAGTACACCATCATGTCCTTTGGTTTGACAAACCCTCCAGCGACATTTTCTCGTCTGATGAACTATATATTCATGGAATACCTCGACCAGTTCATCGTGGTTTATCTGGATGATATCCTTGTATATTCCAGGAATAAAGAAGAACATGCTGAACACCTTCGACTTGTTCTGGAAAAGCTTCAAGAACATCAACTATATGCTAAGTATTCCAAGTGTGAATTCTGGCTACCCAAAGTGACCTACCTTGGGCATGTCATCTCCAACGATGGTATTGCCATCAACCCAGAGCGAGTTCAGGCAATTCTCAATTGGACTCCTCCGAAGAATGTCAAACAAGTCAGAAGTTTTCTCGGACTCGCCAACTATTGCCGTCGATTTGTCGAGAACTTCTCCAAGATCGCCAAACCCCTGACTGGTCTGCTTCACAAAGGCGTCAAGTTCGAGTGGATAGAAAAGTGTCAGGAAAGTTTCCACACACTCAAGGACAAGCTGACTTCCACTCCAGTGCTTGCTCCTCCTGATACTAAGAAGGACTTTGTCATTTACTGCGATGCTTCACGTCAAGGATTAGGTGGTGTCCTAATGCAAGAGCGCAGAGTGATTGCTTATGCCTCTCGTCAATTACGCCCTCACGAAGAGAACTACCCAGTTCATGAACTCGAGCTGGCTGCAGTCATACATGCACTCAAACAGTGGCGACATTACCTTCTCGGTAATCATTGTGAGATCTACACCGACCACCAAAGTCTGAAGTATCTGTTTACCCAACCAGACCTGAACCTCCGTCAGCAAAGATAGATGGAGATGGTAGCAGATTCTGACTTGGGTATTTCTTATACACCAGGTAAGGCTAATGTAATGGCTGATGCCTTGAGCCGCAAGTCATATTTCAACCATCTCGAGGTTCGCAAAGTTCAGCCCTCACTTGTTGAAGAATTCAGAAAGCTGAACCTCCATATTGTTCCTCCGGGTGCACTCGCTCCCCCTCCTAAGGAGTTCCGCAAGATGAACCTCCATGTTGTACCTCAGGGTTCCCTCAATACCCTGGTTGTCGAACCAGATCTCGTGGAGAGCATCAAGAGATTACAGAAGTATGACCCACAAGTTGAGAAGATTAAGCACTACCGTGCAGAAGGAAGGCCCTCATTCTTCATTATTGAAGATGATGACACCTTGTTCTCTAAAGGTCGCCTAGTGGTTCCTTTAAAAGACAACCTGGATATGGTTCAGGAAGTTATGAAAGAAGCTCGTGACACTCTGTTGTCTATTCATCCCGGTAGCACCAAGATGTACCAAGACATTCGTCAGAGATTCTGGTGGTCAAATATGAAGCAAGATATTGCTTGTTATGTTGCTAAATGTGACGTTTGCCGTCATATCAAGGCAGAACATCAAAGGCTTGCTGGAACTTTGCAACCTATCTATATTCCTGAATGGAAATGGGACCATGTTGAAATGGACTTCTTCACTGGATTTCCCAAATCGCTGAAAGGTAATGATGCTATACTTGTCATCATTGACCGGCTGTCAAAAGTTGCATATTTTCTGGCCGTCAAAGAAACCATAACTGCCAGCCAGCTGGCAACCCTCTATATGTCCAGAATTGTTTCACTTCACGGTATTCCACTGGTAATCATCTCAGACCGTGGCAGCTTATTCACTTCAAGATTATGGGCAAGTTTCCAAGAAGCTATGGGAACTCATCTGTC
Source organism: Triticum urartu (assembly GCF_003073215.2). Taxonomy (NCBI): domain Eukaryota; kingdom Viridiplantae; phylum Streptophyta; class Magnoliopsida; order Poales; family Poaceae; genus Triticum; species Triticum urartu. The sequence goes on along the minus strand of NC_053027.1, from coordinate 195,451,143 downwards.
TTTCAGTACTGCTTTTCACCCTCAGTCGCAGGGACAAGTTGAACGAGTCAATCAAGTTCTCGAAGACATGCTTTGAGCTTGCGTTATTTCCTTCGGCAAGAAATGGGAGGAATCTCTCCTGTATGCTGAGTTCTCCTACAACAATAGCTATCAGGCTAGTCTGAAGATGGCCCCCTTTGAGGTGTTATGTGGACGAAAGTGCCGAACCCCTCTGAACTAGTCTGAAACCTGGGAACGTCCACTCTTCGGTCTGGATATTATCCAACACGCCAAAGAACAAGTCCGCATTATTCGCGAGAATCTCAAGACTGCTCAGTCGCGTCAGAAAAGTCAGTATGACCATCATCATAAAGACATGGTCTATCAACCTAGTGAAAAGGCTTATCTTAGAGTCACACCGATGAAAGGTGCACACCGCTTCGGGATCAAGGGCAAGCTAGCTCCTCTCTATGTTGTTCCTTTCACTATTCTCGAAAGGCGTGGAAAAGTGGCATATTAGCTGGAACTTCCGCCAAACCTTTCTCAGGTTCACGATGTGTTCCACGTGTCCCAACTCCGTCGCTTCTTCAAGGACCCAATCCGAGAAGTGGATCATGAAGTGCTCGAGTTGCAACAGGACCTCTCCTATAAAGAGCATCTGGTCCGCATTCTCGACCAAGCTGAATGCCACACACGTCAAAAGGCCATCAAGTTCCTCAAGGTCCAGTGGTCACATCACTCTGAAGATGAAGCCACTTGGGAACGCGAGGATAGCCTGCATGATGAATATCCCGCTTTGTTTCCTTCTACCTCCTAAATCTCGGGATAAGATTTCTTGTGGTGGAGGAGAATTGTAACGCCCGAATAATTATGCAACAGCAATCATGCTAATGGTGCCATGTCCTTATTTTTTACTGTTGTTAAGCTCCCGTTGATTCAAAGTCGGTTCCAAATTCAAATTAAAATAAGTAAAAAGAAAAGGCAAAAGTATATAAAAGAAAGAGAAGGCAAAAAAACCAGAAAAGGGGAGAGGCCCCGCCGCCCACTTGGCCTCGGCCCAGGTGACCCCTAGGTCGGCCCAGCCGCGCCTACCTAATCCCCACTCATCGAAACCTAACCCCAACCGATCCCCCCACTCTCCCCATGTCGCTCACTCTCCCTCCCCCCTCGATCCAGATCAGGGGCTCGACCCGCAGCACTCCAGCCGGCGCCCGCCACTAGGAGAACCCACTGCCCGACGCCTCCCCCTCCTTCCCGAAGCCCCCTCTCCGCGATGCCCCAGGCGCCACTGCCTTGATCCCGCTGCCAACCGACGCCACACCGTCGCCAAACCTCCCCCCTTCGCTAGACCGTCCCCGTCCTCCTCCCCACTGGCGCCACTGCGCCTTCGCCAACTCCCCTGTAACGGGGGTGAGCCCTCTGCCCCTTTCCCTGCTCTCGTGTGGTCACCGCGGCCTCCCCTGGCCCTTGGTCGCGTCGGGCCGCGCCCTCGCGCGCCAGCACCTGGCCTGGCCGCGCCCGGCCAACACCAACTGCTGCACGGCCTGCGCCGGCCACGCACACCTGCCACATACCCGCTCGCAGGGCGCCTGCGCGAGCCCTTGCCCGCAGCCCCGCGCCGACCTTGCCCTCACGCCGAGCTCCCCCTGCCCTGCAGCCCTGCCCGGCCACGCGCGCCCGACCAGGCCTCACCGTGGCCTCCGCCGGCTTCCCACGGGCGCTCGCGCCCTAGCACCCGCGTGCATGTGCCCGCCCCACTATGGTCTGGGCCTATGACAGATGGGGCCCATGCCCATTAGTTAAAAAATGAAAAATAAAATTTGTTAAAAATAAATATTAATTAATTAGCAATTAATTAATTTAATTAATCACGTTAATTAACCTAACCTAATTAGTCCGATTAATTGTTACCTACCTGCTTATCCTAAACTGTTTAGTATAGGTTGGTTAGTGATCCTCCTTGTCCTTGTTGCCCCTGCTTCATCATCGATGACTCGATCAATGTGATCGACGACCAGAGCCTGACACCTCACATCACATCGCCCCCTTTTGTTGCTCGACTCTGCAGAGTTACCATCGAGTGCCGAGGGTGGAACCTCATACATCACTCCTGATGAGATCTCTATAGTGTAGCTATTCGGTCGTGGTCAACGAGGGTGGTTCCTCCTTCACCATTCCCGATACGGCTCTATTGTGCAACACCTCAAGTGTGAACCTCGAGGGTGGTTCCTCTTACGTTCACCTTGATGATTATATCAAGTGGAATCCTCCGAGGGTGATTCCTTGCATTTTCCCCTTGATGTTTGGACACACGGTTACATTTAATTTATTAGAGACCTTGGTGAAAGTCAGGCGGGCCCGGAGAGCACTCGCAAGATGGTTACGAGGCACGGCCGGACAAGCAGGCCGCCCCCGAGTGGGCTGGGCTAGTCTTTGCCGTATTTCCTCGAGACAGGGCGACGGGGTCATATTATCATGAGTCACTACTCGTCTCCACAAGTTAATAATACACTATGGTTTGGGTATTTGTTTTGAGTTGGCCTTTGGCCTTTATGCACTAACCACCACATGATAATAGTTATGGGCCTCGACAACATAGTATCAGTTGAAGCTTTGTCAGACGTCCAGTTCAGCATTGCGGCACGACTGGGCCGGCACCATCCATGTAGACGTGGATCCTGTACCCACCATACATGCAACGACCCAGAGTGCAGCGGGGATGGGCCCAGACCCGGAGTGCTTAGGATGTAGACCGACGGGGACCTCTCTGCTGAGCCTAGGTAGGGCTACGACGTTGATCTTCCGAGGCCGGGCATTGACCCAGAAAAGTGTGTCCGGCCAGACTAATCAAGCGTGTTGGAAAATGTGGTGCACCCCTGCAGGGAAGATTATCTATTAATAGTCATCTCCATGGTAACGGACGTTCAGACTTATATCTTGACCTATTACAACTAGAAATGGATACATGATATATGTGGCTTTGGGATTGCTTTCTCGCAGGGGGTCGAGGAAGGATCTCTGGGCATTAATGCTACACCATGTTTGTTAAATATAAACTGCTATTCTTTACTCTTCTACATGCTGCAAGATGCTTGGAGATGCTTGAAGATGCTAGTCTTCGATAAGCTAGGCCTTCCCCTATATTCTTTCATTCTGCAGTTCAGTCCACGGATACAACCCTTCCATTTGATACCAATGCATACTTAGTATAGATCTGATGCTTGCGAGTACTTTGAATGAGTACTCACGGTTGCTTTGCTACCCCTTTTACCCCTTCTTTCTTCTTTCCAGTTGTTGCAACCAGTTGGTGGATCCCAGGAGCCAGATGCCACCTCTTCGTCTACTACTTCATGGAGACCACCGACGACCAGGAGTAGTTAGGAGGTCCCAGGCAGGAGGCCTTGCCTCTTCGATCATTGATGTTTGTGCTTGCCTTCTTAAGGCAGTCTTGTTTAACTTATGTCTGTACTCAGATATTGTTGCTTCCGCTGACTCTTGTGTATCGAGCTATGTATTCGAGCCCTCGAGGCCCCTGGCTTGTGATATGAAGCTTGTATTATTTTAATTTGTCTTTAGAGTTGTGTTGTGATATCTTCCCGTGAGTATTTGATCTTGATCGTACACATTTGCGTGTATGAATAGTGTATGATTGAATCGGGGGTGTCACAGGTTGATGGTTCTGTCGTTGGAGCAGCTCCGGCGAGTCGTAAGACGTCGAGGCTGAAGCAGTACAAGACAGACATCGTTAATCTCAAGTGGGATTCTAATAGCATCTCCAATAGATGATGTAAAATACATTACCAAAAAGTGATAGACGTAAAATTTACATCACCAAAAACCACCTGACTACAATAGATGAGGTAAAAACTGTTGACTCTTAACTTAACTTTCGAAACTGAAATTTACTGTAGAATCTGAATGTTACTGTCGAAACTGAACTCAATGGTAGCAGAGAGGCACTTCACATGTAGTTTAGGGAGGGCATGCAGTTCATCTTCAACCTACACCCCCCTGAGCCGCCAGCCACCACTGACCGAACCGTCGGCCCCCGCCGCCCGCGACCGGCGGCGCTCTCGCGCCGCCTCGCCGCCCCGAAACCACTCCCCACCGACGGTCTACTGCCGCCCCGGCCAGCCCTCTAGGCCCCCCGCGCTGAGATTTTTCTCCGGCGATCCCCACGCCACCACCCCACCACCGTGCCCCCCACCACGGCGACCACCGCCCCCACCCTGAACCCTAAGATTGATAGTGGGGTACCTCTCCGGCAAGCCCCCCTGCCCGCTGCGGGTGGTTCTTCCTTAACTATGGCGAGCCCCCCCCCCCACCTCCGGAAAATCGACTGACCCAAAAGTCGATTCAGTCGACTGAAGTGTAGCTAAATCGGAGTAGAGCAGCAGCACGAGCGAGGGGGAGAGCAGCAGCCGCGCAAGCGAGCGAGCGAGAGCCGGAGCAGCAGCAGATCCGGCTGGTATGGACACCGCCGCTGAAGGGGCCTCGCACTAGGGGAGAGCCGCCGTGGAGATGTCGCCCGCGGTGCTGTCTTTGAGGTAGCCGCACCATGGGGGTGCGTGATGGAGCACCATCGGTGCCGGGAGGTCGAGTTAAGGAGAATGTGTGTTCTGACGAGTGTACAACCTCTTTGGTGGCGTTGAGTAGGCCTCGGCTTCGTCCGAGGAGTCGGTGAGGATGATGTGATTCCGGTGGAGCAGGCTAAGGCGGCGCTGTGGGGATGGAGCAGCCGCGATAGACGAGGTGGTCGTCGGAGCAGCTCCTTGGAGGTGGAGGACGGGGCCGCTGAACCGGTGGGACGATGAGATGGACGACAGATCCTCATCCGGGGAGGTGGATGAGGGATGTCGAGCTGCTGTAGTGGACGACGTCATCCTGGAAGAGGCTCCGGCTGGTCGCAGTGAGGTGGCGGATGGAGGTGGGTGGGTGTCGGTGTCAAAACCGGCGGATCTCGGGTAGGGGGTCCCGAAATGTGCGTCTAGGCTGGATGGTAACAGGAGGCAAGGGACAAGAAGTTTTACCCAGGTTCGGGCCCTCTCGATGGAGGTAAAACCCTACGTCCTGCTTGATTAATATTGCTGATATGGGTAGTACAAGAGTAGATCTACCATGAGATCGAGGAGGCTAAACCCTAGAAGCTAGCCTACGGTATGATTGTTGATGTGTATGTTGTCCTACGGACTAGAGCCCTCCGGTTTATATAGACACCGGATAGGGTTAGGGTTACATAAAGTTGGTTACAAGGGTAGGAGATCTAAATATCCGTGTCGCCAAGCTTGCCTTCCACGCCAAGGAAAGTCCCTTCCGGACACGGGCCGGAGTCTTCAATCTTGTATCTTCATAATCCTGGAGTCCGGCTGAAGGTATAGTCCGGCCATCCGGACACCCCCTAATCCAGGACTCCCTCAGTAGCCCCCGAACCAGGCTTCAATGATGATGAGTCCGGCGCGCAGATTGTCTTCGGCATTGCAAGGCGGGTTCTCCTCCAAATTCCATGTACCTATTGAATAAAGTCTGGTTTCTTCTAGATGTTGCGCTCCCTGGCTTCTGCGCCCAATAATGGTTGCTCCCCACGTGTCAAACGAATATAAAAGGTCTGAGCATTTTTACATTCACACCCCTAGCCGCGCAAACAAGCTGACCTATTTAAGGAGACGAGGATTTAGATCCAAACCACACCTTCCCCCTCCGCAAGTGTTCATCAGAGCGCATTCGACAAAGATCCATTCCACCATGGCCAGCCGTCGCGACTCCTCCTCCCGCCCTTCCAGCCCTAAGCCTGGATATTGGGAAAGATGCTCCATCCCGCATAGCGAGTTAGTGATGCTCCAGACCAAGGGATTTCTCCCCCCGGCCTATATGATCCCGGTTCGAGCCGGTCTTGCCGTCTACAACGGCGGAGAGCAAGCGGAGAGCGCCCCTAATCCCTCCAAAGGAGAGCGGGTGTGCCTGTCCCTTATTTAATAAGGGGGCTCGGATTTCCAATCCATCCATTTCTCTGAGGGCTGCTGGAGTTCTACGGCCTCCAGCTACATCATCTCACGCCTGCCTCAGTATTGCATATCGCAGGCTTTGTAGCCCTCTGCGAGCTGTTCTTGGGTGTTGAAGCTCATTTCGGACTGTGGAGGGAGCTATTTTGCCTTGTGCCCCCCTCCAAGAAGGGGTCTATGTATCAAGTGGGCGGAGCCGAAGTATGGCGCATCACCGGGACCGGCTATCTGTCCGGAACCCCAAAGAAGGCGTCCGAAGACTGGCCCTCGGAATGGTTTTACATAGAAGACGACCCGCTGCCGGATCCTGTCCGGATCGGCCTCCCTGAATTCAACAGTGCTCCCTTAAAGAAGCGCCTAAGCGGGCGCCCACGGAGCCCTCGCAGGGAAAGTGACAGGGGCGTTGTTTACCTGATGGGCCGGATAAGATTGTTAGCTCATTCTGGACTAACCACGATCGGGGTCATGGCCGCATGCATCATGCGAGGGGTGCAGCCGCTACAGTATAGAGGCCACCCCATGTGGGATTTCTACGGGGAGGACGACACCACCCGCTACGGCCATAAGGGGCTGGATTCGGCTGCGGCTCTAATAAAGACCTTGTCCGCTTTGTACAAGGGAGAAGAGGAGAATTTTCTCCGCGTTGACCCAAAGGGTGGATTTTCCATGTACAATCCTCCAAGCTGGGTGAGAGATCACATCTTCCCCATCCATTTTATATCCCCACTGTTAAATATTTAATCTTAGTGATTTCGACACAGGAACTGCGCCAGGCTGTTAAAGAAATAAACAGCCCTCCTCCACAACCCGAGGACCCAGGACGGTCCCTCAACCCAGACTCGCAAGAGGATCCGGAGTTTTCAATGGATCTAACTGATGGAGTGTTCCATCAATTGAGCAAGGACAACTCCCTGGTGGCCATTATGGCCGATTATCCAGGGCTAATCCCGGCCTCCCAGAAACGGGAGGCCGAACCTGCGGCGACAAGCCAACGAGGGGCCGTAGAGCCCCGTGGGCAGAAAAGAGGTGCAGTCCGGACCGGGGCGTCAGCGCAAAGGTATGGCGCACCCCCTTATCCCAGGTGCCGTACTTTCAGGGCATATTAACACTTGTGCTCTCTTCAGGACGAAAAGACCTCGCCGAACTATATTCGGAGAGACCGCCAATCGCGCCTCCACCAGCCAGGCTCCAAAGCCTAGCCCGGAAGCAAGGCCGAACACAAGGCGCGCCCCGGATGCTCCTCCGATGGAGGATGTGGACAGGTTATCTGCCACCAACTCTGAGGTGGAGAGTGCCATGAACCACAGGCGTCGCCGGACAATTCTTCGCGATGTTTGTTTCTCCCAAGAGGCGTTAGATGCCTTTAAGTCGGGAGATGCGTACCTCCGTGCCGCTCAAAATGGTCTCACCAAAGCCACAGAGCAATATGTAAAAGACATATGGGTAAGAAAAATTTGGTAATTGTATATATACCAGTAGCCCCCGAGACTTGAAACAGTTAAAATAACTGATTTAAGGATCATTTGTTATGCAGGTTCTTACGGAAAAGAATTCCCTATTGTCTAAGGAGCTTGAAGAGTACAAAGCCCAACTTGAGGCCGCACTAGCCGCGGCAGGGGAGCCTAAGGAGACCCCCTCTGGTAATATACACTTCGAAAGATAAGTATTTTGCGAAGCACGGCTTTGGTGCGAATCTGACAAATGAAATTGCAGATGGCGCCGGATTGAATCCGGAAAGGCAATACCTCCTACGCCAGCTAAAGGCTGGTGAGAGGGTGCTGTTAAAGGTGATGGGGGAGAAGAACGATCTCCGAGATGCCAACACCAAGATGGGCGTCGAGCTAAAGGATGTTCGTGCCCAGCTGTCAGACTCCGTGAAGGAGAATCAGCGGCTTTGGCACGACATATTTAGTAAGTGCTTGAATGAACCTTTTGAAAGAAAGTTCGGCGGGGAAGTCAACTAACAGAGCAATGTCTGTAGGTGTGCTGATAGGTCGTCCTGCAGAGGAGATGCCCGGTTCTACGGGTGACCTTCTTCCCGAGCTCTCGCAACTGCTCGATCGAGTTCGCGAGGCGTCGCCCAGGCCCTGTGGCCATCCATCTCCCTGCCCGAAGGTCTTGGAGAGCTTGCCGAGAAGCTAAAGGGAGCACGGCGGTGCTTCCGATTGTGGAAGATATCAGCCTGCCGTCAAGGCGCTAGGGAGGCCTGGGCCATGGTGAAGACGCGGTACTCAAAGGCTGACCCCAACCATATGGCCGAGGTCGGTCCTGTAGGGCCCGATGGGAAGGAGATCCCTGTAAGCTTAGTATACGGCCAAGTAGAGTTGGTCGTGAAGTATTCCTAGCAGGACTGTAAATTAGACAGCCTGCTGGATGGTATTGAAGAGGAATACAATCAGTCAAAATGACTATGTAATGTAATTGACATTTATGATGCCTTCTAGCCGGATTGTAGATCGTTTTTCATGGCCGACCTTTTCGCTTCAGCATCGGGACCTGACGGTCCGGAGTGTGTCCGAATTCCTATGCGGTTATATACGAACCGAGGAATGCATGGAGACCAGGCGTAGGGGTCATTAGTGCGTGAACAGACAAGTGCCCGACTAGTTATGTTATATTACATGGTTAGTAAGAAACATCTTCCAGGGAGAATAGTTCCGTTAGGGGTTCCTTTCCCTGGGAGGCATGCCCTAAAGTGCATGTCCATGCTGCGAAAAGAAACGCAGGAAAAACATCTGGGGGCATATAGATAAATAAAATAAAAAAGATCATCTTTAGTTCACCGACCGAATATTCCCTTAAGAACGCTAGCTTTCGGCTTCACCCAGTCTGAGGTACACATCCGGCTGACCCGGCAGTAACAATCGCAGAGGTTCTCCCTTTACCACCTAGCCGAACAATCGGGAACGTAGGGGTAAGCACAGGAGCCAGGTAACCCAGCTTGGCCAAAACTCAAGTCATATCGATGCATATAATGGTGAATAAAAGGTACATGCGGAAGTGTGACACATGTGTTGGGTATGAAGCCCGTATAAATAAACTTCTGTTTAAAGAAGCCCCAAGGTTTAATGAGCGCGGATAGCGCGTCACTTTATGAGCCTTTAAAGGATATAAGAAAGAGAGGGAGAGAGAAGAAGAGAAATGTAAGACAGGAAATATATAAAAAAATGGACATAGGAAGGAGACGAACATAGAGTCCGGCGCTAGGCATAGAATCTTCGAAGACGGGCTGCGTTCCATGGGTTCGGCTCGAGTCGGTTATCCGATGCATCTCGTAGGCGGTACGCTCCACCAGTTTGGACTTGGTCAATTATGAAGGGACCTTCCCACTTGGGCTTGAGTTTGTCCTTTTTCTTGTCCGGTAGTCGTAGAACTAATTCGCCAACGTTGTAGTTTTTGGCCCGTATTTCTCTGCTTTGGTACCTTCAAGCCTGTTATTGATAGAATGCGGAACGGGCTTTTGCCACGTCACGCTCCTCCTCCAATGCGTCTAAGCTGTCCTGCCGATCGAGCTCGGCTTCTCTTTCTTCATACATGCGCACTCGAGGTGAGTCATGAATTATGTCGCAGGGCAGAACTGCCTCTGCGCCGTACACCATAAAGAATGGTGTGTATCCAGTGGTGCGATTCGGCGTGGTCCGCAGCCCCCAGAGTACGGAGTCGAGCTCCTCTACCCAGTGCGTGTTAGATTCCTTGAGGGACCGCACTAATCTGGGTTTATGCCGCTCATGATAAGACCATTTGCACGTTCGACCTGGCCGTTAGTTTGTGGGTGATAGACGGAAGCATAATCGAGCTTGATGCCCATGTTTTCGCACCAGAGTTTTACCTCGTCGGTCGTGAAGTTCGTGTCGTTATCAATGATGATGCTGTGGGGAACGCTGTAACGGTGTACGACCCCGGATATAAAGTCTATCACCGGTCCGGATTCGGCCGTCTTAACAGGCTTGGCTTCTATCCATTTGGTGAATTTATCCACCATGACCAGTAAGTATTTTTGCTTGTGGGTTCCGCCTTTAAGGGGTCCAACCATGTCAAGCCCCCAGACCGCGAAGGGCTAAGTAATGGGGATAGTTCGGAGGGCGGTGGGTGGCATATGGCTTTGGTTTGCAAAGAGCTGGCAACCGGTGCATCGTTGGACTAAGTCCTGAGCGTCTGCCCGGGCTGTCGGCCAATAAAAGCCTGTACGGAAGGCCTTGCTTACAAGGGCTCGAGCTGCAGCATGATGACCGCCCAGTCCGGCATGAATTTCAGCCAGGAGGTTCCGCCCCTCCTCTTCGGAGATGCACCTTTGAAGGATTCCGGTAGTGCTTTTCTTAGAAAGCTCTCCCTCGTGGACTCTGTAGGCTTTGGATCGCCGCACTATGCAGCGTGCCTCATTTTGGTCCTCGGGGAGTTCCTGCCTAGTGAGGTAGGCGAGGAATGGTTCTGTCCACGGGGCGATGACGGCCATTATTACGTGGGCTGAAGGTGTTATTTCATTGGCAGAGCCTCCGATTGTGTCAGAATGTTCAGTGTCGGGCAGTGTGGTTGGGTCCGAGGTGTTATTGTTTATCTCCCCTTCCCATACTATTGATGGCTTGAACAGCCTTTCCAAGAAGATGTTGGGGGGACTACATCGCGTTTTGCGCCGATGCGTGCCAGGACATCTGCCGCCTGATTATTTTCTCGGGCTATATGGTGAAATTCAAGCCCCTCGAACCAAGCTGAGATTTTTAGGACGGCGTTACGGTAAGCTGCCATTTTTGGATCCTTGGCATCGAAGTCTCCATTTATTTGGGATATTTCAAGGTTCGAGTCCCCGCGCACCTCTAGGCGTTGAATGCCCATGGATACTGCCATCCGGAGACCATGTAAAAGGGCCTCATATTCAGCTGCATTGTTGGAGTCCGTGTACATAATCTGGAGTACGTATTGAACTGTGAAAGTACCCCCTTGAGCAGAGAGGTTATGGCGTCCTGGGATTTCGAATGGCGAAATGGAGGCGATGGGAGGGGGAACGATGACTTAGGGACGCGCTTGTCCAAAATGTAGGTGTGTTACAAAAGTACCCCCACCGATTTGAACTAGCGGCCCTTTCGGCTTAGGGTTAGAAGGGGGATTTCACGTGTTGGGATTTGGCAGCTGGAGGGAGTTGTTGCGCGCATTGTAATTTCGGGATATCAAGGCGCGGGTTGTGAAAGTGCGGGTTTTGGGAGCACGATATCTGAATTTTAGGGATATAACAAGGCACGGGTTGAATTTTAGGGACGAGCCTAACATGTAATATTGTACTTGTCCGTACCAAATCAATTTGCACTTCCCTCAATGAAAAAACAAAAAAATAGAACTATTCACACCACACAAAGAGAGAGTCTTGTCCCGTTTTACTATACAAATGCTATTCAAAGCTATGAATCCATGTTATGTCCAATTACATTTTTTCGTATAATGCATGTAACCTACTCATACCAACATTTTAGTGCATTCCAAATGTCTATACTACCACTGCAATTCGAACCAAATTTGAATTTGTTTCTCTATTTGAATAAGAATCTACAATCACGATTGTTGCCAACTTCAACCATCATTCGTGTATTACCTTAACAACACACCGCATGATTACTATAGAGATAGACATGAACTATGTGTACTATATGAACTTGAATTTAATTTTTTGAATACACTTGATGTTGATTCCAAATAATAGTACATTTGATGTACTAACTAGATATTCATAATCTAAACCATGTTCCACACGTACACCGTGTTCACACAAAGTATAGTGTCCGGCCCCCTACATTATGACAAGTATTTAGCCCTGAGCTGCAAAAGCCACACATTGTCCCAAATTATAATCAATGTTCTACATTATGACATCTTCTTCAAATATCTGTATCAAATTTTTTATAATGAATTATGATCTCTGTTCGTCTTTTACACCTTCACAATCCTATTCTCTTGGTAGCTAGCTAGCGCTAACTTTCTATCATGCATGCACACGCCCGCCCCCTCTCACCTTCCCTCGGCATCCCCTCCATCGCTCACATTCGTTATTTCTCTTTAGGTCGTTCACCCATGGTGTGTGTAGGCCCTCGGCTCCTTCCTTCTGGCACACACCGATCGATATACCTCTCTAGCCAAGGGTGCCTACCACAAACACACACTTCCCATCTTCTGTTCTCACCGTCCATGGCCCCCTATGTCCAATACGGTTCCACGAAGGTGCACACTCCCGCCCCTCTTTTCATCGATCTCATACTTGCACACTCCTCCCCCCTCAACATAGTAGGCCTCTCGCACCACCTCCTAGTCGCACCCCTCTCCCCCTGTCCGTCTCTCCAGACCTTATTTTCTTCTAACACATGCATGCATGTATACGTACTGATCTCTCTACATATAGCTAGGTCGACTATAGTTCTTTTTCCCCACGCACTGATAGGCTTACCTCACTAGTTATGTCTCTCCCTTTCTCAGACACACGATGATTGATCTTCCTATGTAGTTACGTCTGCTTACCACAACCATATCGTCCCCCCTCTTCATCCTTGCATACCTCCCGACCCATCTCTCACACGCACATGCATAGACAAGCAGACATCCCCGGCCCTCTCTTATTGATATTGCACTCGTACCCTCCATTTGTCTAACAGGCCTCTCCCACCATTTGTGAGAAGCAACTACACTACCAACCCTCCGACACTTTACCTTTGTCTTTCTCCCAACCTTATTCCTCTGCTACACATATGCATGGATGTCGATCGATCTCCCTTAATACATAGCTAGGTCTCTCTCCTTCTCCACACATATACTATTCGATCTACCTCTTTATAGTTAGGTCTCTGCCCCCCCCCCCCACACACACATCGATAGTCGAATGTTGTAGGTAGGTATCCATGCCACAGAGAAAAACTGCACCTCTGCCCTCTCAAATTCTAGTAGGCCAGCCGCCCTATATATTTGACGTGGGAAAACACAAATTCGACGGCACTCTTTATCGATCGCGCAGCCACACACTTCATCCCTGTTTTCGATTCTATCGATATCTCACGTCGATGATCCCTCCACTCTCTTCTCGTGGATCGCTCCCTCTATATATGATATATCCATGACTCTGTTTGACACACAATTCATATGTTACATTTTTTGTTTGAGATATCATCGACACATTGCCTCTGTTTCGCACAAAACATCTCTCTCACACCCACCCACGTACATACCTTCACCAAAAGAAGAGGTGCACGCACGACGCACGTACTCACGTCTGATACGTCTCCAACGTATCTATAATTTTTTATTGTTCCATGCTATTATATTATCTGTTTTGGATGTTTATGGGCTTTATTATACACTTTTATATTATTTTTGGGACTAACCTATTAACCCAGAGCCTAGTGCCAGTTTCTGTTTTTTCCTTGTTTTAGAGTATCGCAGAAAAGAAAAATCAAACGGAGTCCAATTGACCTGAAACTTCATGGAACTTATTTTGGGACCAGAAGAAGCCCACGGAGTATCAAAGATGGACCAGGAGAGTCCCAGGCTGCCCACGAGGGTGTGGACAGCCCGGAGGTCCACCGACGTACTTCTTTCTCCCATATATACCCATATACCCTAAAAACTTCGGGGAGCACAATAGATCGGGAGTTCCGCCGCCAGAAGTCTCCGTAGCTACCGAAAACCAATCTAGACTCGTTCCGGCACCCTGCCGGAGGGGGGAATCCCTCTCCGGTGGCCATCTTCAACATCCCAGTTCTCTCCATGACGAGGAGGGAGTAGTTCTCCCTCGGGGCTGAGGGTATGTACCAGTAGCTATGTGTTTGATCTCTCTCTCTCATGTTCTTGAGGTGGTACAATCTTGATGTATTGCGATCTTTGCTATTATAGTTGGATCTTATGGTGTTTCTCCCCCTCTACTCGCTTGTAATGGATTGAGTTTTCCCTTTGAAGTTATCTTATCGGATTGAGTCTTTAATGATTTAAGAGCACTTGATGTATGTCTTGTGTGGGATACCCGTGGTGACAATGGGGTTTCTATTGATCCACTTGATGTATGTTTTGGTGATCAACTTGCGGGTTCCATGACCTTGGGAACCTATGCATAGGGGTTGGCACACGTTTTCGTCTTGACTCTCCGGTATAAACTTTGGGGCACTCTTTGAAGTACTTTTGTGTTGGTTGAATGGATGAATCTGAGATTGTGTGATGCATATCGTATAATCATACCCACAGATACTTGAGGTGACATTGGAGTATCTAGGTGACATTAGGGTTTTTGTTGATTTGTGTCTTAAGGTGTTATTCTACTACGAACTCTAGGGTTGTTTGTGACACTTATAGGAATAGCCCAACGGATTGATTGGAAAGAATAACTTTGAGGTGGTTTCGTACCCTACAATAATCTCTTCGTTTGTTCTCCGCTATTAGTGGCTTTGGAGTGACTCTTTGTTGCATGTTGAGGGATAGTTATATGATCTAAGTATGTTATTATTGTTGAGAGAACTTGCACTAGTGAAAGTATGAACCCTAGGCCTTGTTTCAACACATTGCAATACCGTTTACGCTCACTTTTATCATTAGTTACCTTGTTGTTTTTATATTTTCAGATTACAAAAACCATTATCTACCATCCATATACCACTTGTATCACCATCTCTTCGCCGAACTAGTGCACCTATGCAATTTACCATTGTATTGGGTGTGTTAGGGACACAAGAGACTCTTTGTTATTTGGTTGGAGGGTTGCTTGAGAGAGACCATCTTCATCCTACACCTCCTACGGATTGATAAACCTTAGGTCATCCACTTGAGGGAAATTTGCTACTGTCCTACAAACCTATGCACTTGGAGGCCCAACAACGTCTTCAAGAAGAAGGTTGTGTAGTAGACATCAACGTCTCGTTCCCGGCCACACCCGCGCGGGTACACAGTGGAGTTCATTTTTGTACGAAGAGGCAGCCCATGTGATAATTTGACGTGTGTAGCGGTTGTTTACTCGAAGGAGGGTCGTGTACCATGCATAGATGGAACAAAGTTTGACTTGACTTGTTATTATTAAATAAAGTTATATTACTCAGAGGACGTACAGAATATAAAATGATTGTAGTCGGGAAAAAAGAAAAATCCACTCCACTATATACAATGGAGCTTGCCTGCCGGGGTTTGTCTCTCATCACACCATCTCACACAAGGCGGCGGTGGCTTCTCTCTCTCACCGTTGGTCACTGATCCGGCCGCATCACGTCCGCCAGCGGAAAGGGAGGATGTGCATCGTTTCTCCGTTCGACGGTGTTGAGGCAGCACGTCCCCATCTGCGGTACCCGCCGTTCTCTCTGACCAAGCTCCAGCGCGGTAGGGCCTTCGCCATTTGCTCGCTGCCGTAGTATGGGCAGTTCCCGGCCGCCGGCGCCCTCCTAGTTACATCCCGACGACCCTTAGGTACAGCTTCCTCTGGCCTTTCTCCACTGCCCATCTTCCCACGTTGCTGATGTGGAAAATCCTTCATGTGGATCTTCTTTAGTTGTTTGCTTAAAACGTATTTTGGTCGGCGTACTTTCCATCTTGCAACCTCGTCCTCAAACCGTTTTTGATAAACCATCATGCTGCTATATTTCCCTTATTACATGGAATATGCTTCTTTTTTGTCAGCGTATGTGTCTTCAACTCGTGTTTATTGGGCAGTGTTTGTCTCCTTTCTACCTCCTTTTGCAAACAAGGCTATCCATTTCACCTCGTTGCTATTGCGACCTTTTGGTGAACTACACAAATCACTTTTTTCTTAAGAGTGTTTTGTGTAGTTCCACCAAAATGCCACACAAGCAACATATTTACATTTCTGTGGGACTGTAGAAAGGGAGATTGGTTTTGCTATCCTCCTCATCCAACTCCGTGCCTAATCTTCTCCAACAAGTAGTTAGTCCTAAAGAGAGATCGCAGAGGTGATCGGCTTCTATTTGTGTGTGTTATGTTTCATCATCTAGTTCCACTATTATTTTAATCACACTGACTGGATATCTTTGCAAACCGGGAAGGTCAGCTCGATTTTAGTGGAGCTGCACAAAATGATCAGATTGTGATGTGCTCCATACACCTCTTTTTTGGCTACAGAATTGGGTGAAACTAGCTACCAACCAATGAATACCGTGCCCAGGAAATGGAGCCATGCCTATGAACAACATCGATCAATTATATATTTTTCTTTATGTGTACACCTTCTCATAACTTTGTCTTCAGATGAGTTGCATTAGCAGTGTAACATCCCAATTTCCAATTTGGATGTTATAAATAGGTCATCATATGCATATCATATTTTATTTGCATATTTGGTTGTGATCCTAGAAATCTTAAGCAACTCAAGGACCCACAGAGAGAGTTGGGGATTTCATAAATTTTCATATTTGAACTTTTCTCAAATTTGAAAAGAGGATCCATTTGGCTTTAATATTTTTCTCTCCAACTATTTCCAATATTTGAATTAAAAGAGAGAAGATAATATGACTTCTTCAAAAAAAGAGGAATATTGGAGGAGAAATTTTAAAATCAAATTTATATTTTATTTGAATGAGAAAAATATGCATTTTTGAAAATTACATTTTTAGGCCACAAAAATGTTCACCTTGTTCTAAATAATAGGTTTAGATGGTGAAAATTGTTTTGGCATTTTTAGAAAAAAAAATCATATTTTATTACGATTTTATTCAGGCGGAATTTTTATATATAAAAAAATCCTTCCCTCACCCGACTGGGCCGAAGGCCCAGCCGAGCAGCCGAGCAGCCCACCTCGCCGTCGCCTTCCTCCCGCGCGGGGAGGAGACCCGCCGCCGCACGGCGCCGAGGGGAGTCCGAGCCGGACTCCACCCCCCCCCCCCCCCCCCCCCAAGGCCGACCCCCCTGGCATTTATGACCACCATCCCCGCCGCCTCCTCCCTTACCTTGAGCTATCGCACCACCGTCGTCGAGCCGCGCTGCCGCCGCCCCACAGCGCCGCCTCGCCCGCGCCGCCGCCTTGCCTCGCCGCCTGCCGGAGTTCACTGCCGCCGTTTAGCCGTCGCCATGAACCGGTACAAACCGCCCTGGTTCACCGGTTTATTTTCGGTTTTTTCGGTTCTCGGTTTAGGGTTAGGGTTTTTCTCGGTTTTTTAAACGAATCTATTTAGCGAACGTTCTCTGTTCTATTCGTTTTAACGAACACGTTCATTCCTTTGTCCCTGATAGCGAATGTTTGTTCGATAGCCTTTTTCTTTTATTCTATTTTCAATTAGGGGCCTATCTGCGATTATTTTTATCGCAGATTAACCCTTGATCTTGAAACCCTCACAACTTTTTGCTCGCTTGTCCAAATCCATTGAAACCAACGCCAAAATCTTCGTCTTGTTCCCCTCTTTCCAGTAACCAACTTGAACATGGTTTTAACAATTTAAAATTTGGTTGCAAGAAGATTTGAATTCAAACTTCTTTTGATCATAGTTTGAGTTTCGTAGCTCCGATTTGGTTGATTCTTTTTGCAAATCGAAGCTCTTTAGTTGAAATTTTAATTTGGATCTTATCTCTTGAGTTTTACCCTTGCATCTATTGCTTGAGTGCTTATGTATGTTATTGTTTGTTTGCAATAGAGTTTCCGGAGTGCGAAGCGTGCTACTACGAGTCACTAGGGTTTTCAGATCGTCAGCAAGGCAAGTAACACTTTGATCATACCCCTTATTACCCAGTTTTTATGCATTAGTTCAATCCTCAAACATTGCATGGTTAGGACTTGAATATTTGTGGGTACTGGGAAGTAGTGATGAGGTAGTACCTATTGTCTTTATTTCAAACCCTGGGAGTTACTTCTACATTGTGCTTATACTGCTATGCTATGCTCGTAGACATGGTTTGGTTTGAGTGATCCATGACAGATGTGAGAGTTTTAATTAATGGTTAAACTTAAGGCGGCTGCTTTAATACACATCTGGGTGGATTGGTTGAGACACCCTGGAGCACCCAGTGGTTTTCTAGGCACCTAGAGCAATCCAGTGTTGTCCTGGTATAACCCGGAGTACCCGTGTGATCATCCTATGGTTTGCCACCCAGGCTCAAAGGGATCATAAGATTATTCATGCTGGAAAATTCTGTGTGCAGCCATAAGCCATTATGGGCTCTGGCATAGTTGAGTATGTTGTGTGACCTCTTTCAGTGGTACGCTAGCAGATGTAGGGGATGTAGGTGGTACTGTCTAACCAGAGTAAAGAGTTAATGCTTCTAAAAGACTGTGTCTCGGTCATCCGTTTCTCAAACATCATGTAGTGCGAGAAATACAACGGAGGAGATCGAGTCTTATGGGGAGAAGTGCACAAACCTTTGCAGAGTGTATAAACTAATCATGGTTAGCCATGTCCCCGGTTATGGACATCTTGAGTATCTCGTACTTGAATTATTGATTTGATCTCATCACTCTATTAATTAATTTGTTGGGTGATACGTCTCCGTCGTATCTACTTTTCCAAACACTTTTGCCCTTGTTTTGGACTCTAACTTGCATGATTTGAATGGAACTAACCCGGACTGACGCTGTTTTCAGCAGAATTGCCATGGTGTTATTTATGTGCAGAAACAAAAGTTCTCGGAATGACCTGAAACTTCACGGAACATATTTTCAGAAATAATTAAAAATCCTTGCAAAAGATGAAGACCAGGGGGCCCACACCCTAGCCACGAGGGTGGGGGCAAGCCCCCTACCTCGTGGGCCCCCTAGAGCTCCTCCGACCTCAACTCCAACTCTATATATTTGCTTTCGGGCTGAAAAAAAAGAGAAGGATTCATCACGTTTTACGATACGGAGCCGCCGCCAAGCCCTAAAACCTCTCGGGAGGGCTGATCTGGAGTCCGTTCGGGGCTCCGGAGAGGGGAATCCGTCGCCATCGTCATCATCAACCATCCTCCATCACCAATTTCATGATGCTCACCGCCGTGCGTGAGTAATTCCATCATAGGCTTGCTGGACGGTAATGGGTTGGATGAGATTTATCATGTAATCAAATTAGTTTTGTTAGGGCTTGATCCCTAGTATCCACTATGTTCTGAGATTGATGATGCTATGACTTTGCTATGCTTAATGCTTGTCACTAGGGCCCGAGTGCCATGATTTCAGATCTGAACCTATTATGTTTTCATCAATATATGAGAGTTCTTGATCATATCTTGCATGTCTATAGTCACCTATTATGTGTTATGATCTGTTATCCCCGAAGTGACAATAATCGGGATACTTATCGGTGATGACCGTAGTTTTAGGAGTTCATGTATTCACTATGTGTTAATGCTTTGGTCCGGTACTCTATTAAAAGGAGGCCTTAATATCCCTTAGTTTCCGCTAGGACCCCGCTGCCACGGGAGGGTAGGACAAAAGATGTCATGCAAGTTCTGTTCCATAAGCATGTATGACTATATTCGAAATACATGCCTACATTACATTGATGAATTGTAGCAAGTTCTGTATCACCCTAGGTTATGAATGTTATATGATGAACCGCATCCGGCATAATTCTCCATCGCTGATCCATTGCCTACGAGCTTTCCATATATTGTTCTTTGCTTATTTACTTTTCCATTGCTATTTCTATCATCACGACAAAATACCAAAAACATTACTTTTGCTACCGTTACCTTTTGCTACCATTACCACTACTATCATATTACTTTGCTACTAAATACTTTGCTGCAGATATTAAGTTTCTAGGTGTGGTTGAATTGACAACTCAGCTGCTAATACTTGAGAATATTCTTTGGCTCCCCTTGTGCCGAATCAATAAATTTGGGTTGAATACTCTACCCTCGAAAACTGTTACGATCCCCTATACTTGTGGGTTATCAAGACTATTTTCTAGCACCGTTGCCGGGGAGCATAGCTCTATTCTTTGAGTCACTTGGGATTTATATCTGCTTATCATTATGAAGAACTTGAGAGATCCAAAAACCAAGATTTATCCCTCAACTATGAGGGGAGGTAAGAAACTGCCATCTAGCTCTCCACTTGATTCACCTTCTGTTTTGAGTAAGCTTGCGACACCTAAACCTGCTTCTGCTATTCGTTCTGATATGTCGCATGTTATTGATGATGCCACTTATGCTATGCATGATACTTATGATGAAACTACTTCTATGCTTGATACTACTGTACCACTTGGTGAATTTCTTGATGAACAACTTGCTAGGGTTAGAGAGAGTGAAAATATTGAATTTGATAATATTGATGGAAGTGATGATGAAGACTCTTCCCCTAATAAATATGAATCACCTGTTATTCCTGAGGGTTATGTTTTTGAAAAAGAAGCTGCTTTAGCTATTTTAGCTTCCAAAGATAGATATGAACTCAATAGGTTATTAGCTAAATGGAAGCAGCAATCTCTTAATGCTAGAATGAAACCTGACCCTGCTTTTTCTACTTCACCTATCTGTGTTACCGATAAGGATTATGAATTCTCGGTTGATCTTGATATAATTACTTTGGTTGAATCTGATCCTTTTCATGGCTATGAATCTGAAACTGTTGTGGCCCATCTTACTAAATTAAATGATATTGCCACCCTGTTCACTAAAGATGAGAGAACTCGCTACTTTTATATCCTTAAAATATTTCCGTTCTCATTAAAGGGTCATGCTAAGATATGGTTTAATTCTCTTGATCCTGGTTGTGTGCGTACTCCCCAGGATATTATTTATTACTTCTCTGCTAAATATTTCCCTGCTCATAAGAAACAAGCTGCTTTGAGGGATATTGAGGGAGTCCTGAATTAGGGGGTCTCCGGACAGCCGGATTATATCCTTTGGCCGGACTGTTGGACTATGAAGATACAATATTGAAGACTTCGTCTCGTGTCCGGATGGGACTCTACTTGGCGTGGAAGGCAAGCTAGGCAATACGGATATGGATATCTCCTCCTTTGTAACCGACCTTGTGTAACCCTAACCCTCTCCGGTGTTTATATAAACCGGAGGGTTTTAGTCCGTAGGACACAACAACAAGAACATACAATCATACCATAAGCTAGCTTCTAGGGTTTAGCCTCTCTGATCTCGTGGTAGATCTAGTCTTGTACTACCCATATCATCAGTATTAATCAAGCAGGACATAGGGTTTTACCTCCATCAAGAGGGCCCAAACTTGGGTAAAACTTCGTGTCTCCTGCCTCCTGTTACCATCCGCCTAGACGCACAGTTTGGGACCCCCTACCCAAGATCCGCCAGTTTTGACACCGACATTGGTGCTTTCATTGAGAGTTCCTCTGTGTCGTCGCCATTAGGCTTGATGGCTCCTTCTATCATCGTTAGCGATGCAGTCCAGGGAGAGACTTTTCTCCCCGGACAAATTTTTGTATTCGACGGCTTTGCACTGTGGGCCAATTCTCTTGGCCATCTGGAGCAGATTGAAAGCTACGCCCGTGGCCATCAGGTCAGGTTTGGAAGCTTGAACTACACGGCCGATATCCGCGGAGACTTGATCTTCAACGGATTCGAGCCTCTGCCTTGTGCGTCACGCGGTCATGATGAGTACGATTTAGCTCTACCATCCGACAGTGTTCAGGAGATCGCACCGGCAGCCGCTCCAACCCTCAATTCGGAGCCAATTGCGTCGTCCATGGACGGGTGGATGGACCCCGCCACGGAGGCCTTACCCTCATCGGCGATGGAGCCGAACATCGACCTTACTCTACACGAGAGCCGCGTTGACAAACTGCCAGATCTCTCTCCGGCCACGGACTCCGAACCTCCTACGCCCGTCCCTATTGAATCCAATTGGGCACCGATCATGGAGTTTACCTCCGCGGATATTTTTCAGCACTCGCCCCTTGGCGACATACTGAACTCATTGAGGTCTCTCTCCTTGTCAGGAGAATCCTGGCCGAACTATGTCCGGTAGGATTGGGATGCGGGTGGCGTCAAAATTCACTGCCCACCCACCACCCACTTAGTAGCCACTGTCGATGACCTAACCGACATGCTCGACTTCGACTCCGAAGACATCGACGGTATGGACGACGATGCAGGAGACGAACAGGAACCACTACCCACAGGGCACTGGACGCCCACTACATCACATGACATATACATGGTGGACACACCAAAAGAAAACGACCACGAGGAACAGAAGGATGCAATGAAGGGTTGTCCCCTCGAGAAGCAGTCAAAGCGGCGGCGTAAGAGCCGCTCCAAATCCCGCCTCGGCAGAAACAACGATCATACAGACCCAGCGTTAGAGAAGGGTGAACCATCTCCGGACCACGGCAACACGGAGAATCAAACCGAACAACCCGATTCTGTCAAAGATAACAGTCCGGATGACATCACACCGGACAGACACCTGGAGCAACAGAATGCCCGTCAAAGGCTCGTTGCCACCGCGAGGAGTCTAAAAAAGCAGAAGCAAAGGCTCAAGGCTGCACAAGACACACTTAAAATCAGATGGAGTAAAGTACTCAATATAGCAGCGAAGTATGGCGGTAATTGCCCCACCAAGAGCTACCCGAAGCGGAAGTTGCTACCTGAATTCGATGAGGAGGCCTTAGATCCCCCGCAACCAAAAATTCAAACAGCCACCTGGCCGGATAGACGACCTCACAGCCAACACAGAACGGCAAACAACGCCACACATAAGCCAATACGCGATACACACGAGGCTCGCATAAAAAGGATGGCGCAACTAGATCCATCTATGGACCACGCAAGCGCGCTCCAGCATACGATGCAACACAACAAACATCCGAACAACGTGGTACACCCAGATACAGGGGTGCCGCACACCCCCTATGTTTCATCGATGAGGTGCTGGACCATGAATTTCCAGAGGGATTCAAACCCGTAAACATAGAGGCATACGACGGAACAACAGACCCTGGGGTCTGGATCAAGGACTATATCCTCCATATCCATATGGCTTGAGGAGATGATCTCCACGCCATCAAGTACTTACCCCTCAAGCTCAAAGGGCCAGCTCGGCACTGGCTTAAAAGCCTCCCCAAAGACTCCACGGAAGCTGGGAAGAGCTCGAAGATGCTTTTCGGGCAAATTTTCAAGGGACTTCTGTCCGACCTCTGGATGCGGACGATCTGAGTCATATAACTCAACAGCCCAGAGAGTCAGCCCGAAAGCTTTGGAACAGGTTTCTTACTAAAAAAACCAAATAGTCGACTGTCCGGACGCTGAAGCCTTGGCAGCTTTTAAGCATAGCGTCCGTGATAAATGGCTTGCCAGACACCTCGGCCAAGAAAAGCCGAGAACAATGGCAGCATTAACAAGCCTCATGACCCCCTTTTGCGCGGGTGAGGATAGCTGGCTAGCCAGATGCAGCACCAGCGATCCAAGTACATCCAAAGTTAGAGATGAAAACGGGAAATCACGATGCAGCAAAAATAATAAGCACCGGAATAAAGAAGACAGCCCAAAGAGCACGGCAGTAAACGCCGGATTCAGAAGCTCTTGGCCAGGTCAGCAAAAGCCGCCCCCTAAAGGCACCAGGGATGAACTGTCCAGCTTGAACAAAATTCTGGACCAAATATGCCAGATCCATAGCACCCCTGGTAAACCCGCTAATCATACCCACAGAGAATGTTGGGTCTTCAAGCAGTCCGGCAAGCAGAACGCCGTACACAAGGGGGAGGATACACCAAGCGAAGACGAGGATGAGCCTCTCAAGCAAGACACTGGGGAACAAAAGAAATTTCCACCAGAAGTCAAAACAGTAAACGTGTTACACGTAATCAAGGGGAGAAATAAAGCGGCACTCCTACAGAAATATGCCCAAGGGCCTATCACCGCGGAGTCCTGCCACTGGTTGGCTCAACCGATCACTTTCGACCATCGGGATTACTCAGCAAATATCTAGCATACAGGATGGGCTGCCTTGGTATTAGACGCAATAATTGACGGATACCATTTCACACGAGTCCTGATGGACGGTGGCAGCAGGCTAAACCTGATATATCAGGACACAATCCGCAAAATGGGGATAGACCCAATGAAAATTCGCCACAGCAATACTACCTTTAAAGGAGTAACGCCAGGCCCAGGGGCTCACTGCACGGGCTCCCTACTACTAGAAGTTATATTCGGCTTCCCCGATAACTTCGTCGCGAAAATTTAACCTTCCACATTGCTCCGTTCCAAAGTGGCTATCAAGCACTACTTGGACGCGAAGCTTTCGCTCGCTTTAATGCAATACCGCACTACGCTTCCCTCATGCTTAAGATGCTCGGTCCACATGGCATCAGTGCAGTAAATGGAAATATGGAGCGATCCCTACGCGCCGAAGAGAATGCGGCTGCCTGTGTAGCCGCACACTAAAACGGCCTCACCAACTAAAGTATTCGATAGGTCGTCAAGACCACAGACACGGTTAGACGAGTCTGGCACAGCTGTATGTAATTCGTACAGGTTTGATGGCCACACCCCTATCACAAATACAAGGGGCTCAACGCGCGCAGACAAGTTGCAATTTTTACTCATCTCAAATTATACATTGTTTTTTCAAAAAACCTAACTTTTTGCACGACAACTTTTCACCTAAGTTCCTCTCTTTTACATATGACCACCGTGCTACACCCGTCCAGGATACGGCACAACGGAGACATAGGCGCAGACGTGCAGCAGGGACCCGTTCCAAGGATTCTTTTTAGATTAAGACCCTGCGTCAACCTTTTTTATTGTCTCTTGTTGATACACATCCCTCGGATTCTGAGTACAATTGAGAAGGATGCTGGCATCTTGGCATGTGGCCATGTCAGAATAATGCACGTACCTGAACACCAGGGGCTTCTTACAAAGGGCACTAATTAGGCCCGGTGCATACCATAAAGACCGAATACCTTAGGGAGTGTTCGGCGTCGCAAGTTTGGCCCTATATGCATCAACTCCAAATCATGTCTATCAACAAATGTTGGGCTTGCCCGGCTCCTATGTTTTGGTACCTTACATTCCGCTCTATCGGCTAAGGTAGCACTAGGAGAACTACTGCGATTGTGCCCCGGGTCATCCGGACGAGCACCTCAGTAGAGAAAGCCGAAAACTGACTTTCATGATATAGCGTGAGACTGGTCAACCACTCGATGACCTACCGGAATGTCAGAATTTCTCCGCCTTAAGGAAGGGCCGTTTCCCAGCCAAGCATGTACGCACCCCGAATTCGGGAGAGTGCGGAGCCACCAGGGGCTATATAGTAGCCCCACCATCAAACTCCTATGGCTAAGTGAAAGTGTTAAAGCATTATAGTCCGGTTGCCTCGTTCGCTACGCTATCACCTCCTTAATAGGACCAAGACATTGGGTTAAGTGTGAACACGCGTCTTCTGCAAACACCCCCGCATTCTATGCGTGGGGGCTGAAGCCGACGACTGCAATCTTTCAGGTTATACACATGTATACATAAACGGCCGCACAGGAGGCATCATATTACTTTCAGGCAAAAGTACAAACACAGCCTTAATAAATTTCATAAAAACATTGTGTTTACAATGGGAATACATGTCACTCAAACATAATATTCTTCGAGCACTGGACCTCTATCAAACGAGCACCCTCGAGAACCTCTTCGAAATAGTGCTCGGCAGCCACTCGGCCTAGGGCCAAACCCTACGCCGCAACAGTGGTAGCATCCATCTCCGCCCAGTATGCTTTAACACGGGCAAGGGCCATCCGCGAGCCTTCTATGCATGCCAACCTCTTCATCGCATTGATGCGCGGCACCGCACCAAGGAACTGCTGCACTAAGCTGAAATAGCTGTTCGGCTTCGGCTTTTCCGGCCACAGCTAATCCACGACAGACCTCATGGCGAGTCCGGACAACCTATTGAGTTCGGCCCATTCGGCTAGCTGATCAGTCAATGGAAGTGGACGCTCTGGAACGTTAAATTGCGACCAGAACAGCTTGTCCACTTCATGATCTGTTTGATCTTGGAAGTATTTGGCCGCATCGACAGCGCTCGCCGCCAAGTGCATGTATGCGTCTGCTGAACTCTACAGCCGATCCAGAGGGGCATACCGTGGATCTCCGAAATTTCTCTGCAGCATAAAGGGCTTCCCAGCCGCAATATCCCCGGCTTCACACAGCTCCTCCTTCTTCGCTCTCATAGCAGAGCGGGTGTCTTTGTTCACCATCGTGGCCTTTTCAAGGTCAATTGCCTTCGCTCGGTTTTATTTTTCAAGGAACTGGCAACGGTCGGCAGTGTCTTTTAACTTTACGGCCATCTTGGCCATCTTCTCTTTGCTCTCGCAATGTGCAGCCTTCTTAGTTTTCAACTCTTCGGCCGCCTTCATAGAAGCCGCATTATTAATCTTTGCTTGTTCTTTGGCTCGGGCAAGTTCCGCCCGCAGGGTTTCCACGGTGGAAGCTCCATCTGCAGTCACAACATACTAAAGATACTGGCATCATGCTGCTCTTACTATGTGGCATTCACCAGAAAATACCACTTACCATGTGCCTCATCAAGCCTCTTGTTAACAAGCTCGATGTCGGCATCCGCCGCATCCAGTTGCCGCTTCAGTTCGGCAAACTCATGAGTCCGGCTAGCCACCGGAGCTCCCACTACCTGCACATTAAAGCGGTATGGTTATTACCTGGGACTACGATCCTCTGTTTGCCGCCGTTCTCGGCGACAACCAGAGTCTCAGGGGCTACTATCTACACAGGGCACACCTAAAAATGTGCGGTACCATCACAAATGTACATCGTTTTACGTACCTCAAAGCCCGTCAGTAGACTCATAAAGGCATCATGCAACCCGCTTTCGGCGGATGAAATCCTTTCCAATACCGTACCCATCAATGTATGGTGTTCTTCTGAGATGGCCGCTCGCTCCAACAGCTCTCTCGGTACGTCCGACCGCATACCAGACGGTGCCGGACTCTTCTGTTTGCTCTCTTCGAGAGCCGGACGCTGGGGACTTCGGGTGACTATAGGATTATCTTCTGGCCTCACCGGATCCGGAGAGGCCCTCCATGACGACACTTCAAGGTCGCCCGCCTCTTGAGCGGAGGAGTCCGGGGGAGGTGTTTCGCTCTCCATCATCTCCGGAAGAAGATCCCCCGAAGACGAGCTCTGCTGAGAAGGGCTAAGATCCGAACTGCAAGATAAATACTTCGGTTATTTTCCTCAGAGGAAAGGTAATATATCTTCACTATTAAAGTACTTTTTATTTGCTTACAGCTTGTTAGAGGGCTGATCCCCGCGCGGACTTTGTGCGGCAAGAGCACCCTCCAAGGCAGGACCCTCTGGCGGAGATTTCTTCTCCCGCTTAGAAACCTTGGTTTCCGGATCTTCAGAGGAAATCCTCTTCCTTCCCCGGGGTGAGAGAATATCAGATTCCTCCCCTCGGTTATCCTCCCTCACGGAGGCGCTCGTTCCCTCGGTCGGAATAGGTAGCGGTGGAGGCCCGCTCTCGCCCTCATTATTCCCCCCCTTTGTCTTCCTTTGAGGGCTCCGGGCAAGGTGCCAGTTCGAGCATCTTTTCCAGTACCGGATTTTCCAAACCCTCAGGAAGGGGGGCCGAACACCGAATCATCTTCGCCTTTGTTATCCAGTCCTGGTCAAAGAGCAATTTCTCAGAGTAACGTCATGATAAATGAAAGATGGTGTGTTCGTCTAGAGGATAACTTACTTGGTCGGCGGTGCAGTTGTTGCTCAGGCCCACGTCCTCGGTAGTATCCGGACACTCTATTTGGGGTCCGAAGAATGATCTATACATCTCCTCGTGCGTTAGGCCGAGGAAATTCTGAATAGCGCGCGGTCCTTCTGGGTTGAACTCCCACATGCGAAGAGGCCGGCGTTTGCATGGCTGGATTCGTTGAACCAGCATGACTTGCATTACCATAATCAAACTGAAATCTCCTTCGAAGAGATTTTGAATGCGGCTTTGCAGTACAGGCACGTCCTTGGCTAGGCCCCAGCTCAGCCCTCTGCTAATCCATGACATCAGTTGTGGTGGAGGGCCTGAGCGAAAAGCAGGGGCAGCCGCCCACTTGGCACTTCTGGGAGCTGTGATGTAAAACCACTCTCGTTGCCATAATCCGGACAACTCTGGAATAGAACCTTTTGGCCATGGAGCTCCAGAAATCTTGCTTATTAATGTACCTCTGCACGCTACATGATGCCCCTCGATCATCTTCGGCTTCATGTCAAAGGTCTTGAGCCACAGGCCGAAGTGAGGGGTAATGCGGAGGAAGGCCTCACATACGACAATAAATGCTGAGATGTGGTGAAAGGAGTCCGGGGCTAGATCGTGGAAATCTAGCCCATAATAAAACATCAGCCCCCTAACGAAGGGATCCAGAGTGAGGCCTAGACCTCGGAGGAAGTGGGAGATGAACACGACATCTTCGTTGGGTTCGGGAGTAGGGACGACCTGCCCTCGGGCAGGCAGCCGATGCAAAACCTCGACGATCAGGTATCTGGCCTCCCTCAACTTCTTGATATCTTCTTCTGTAATGGAGGAGGGCATCCACCGGCCTTGAAGGCTAGATCCGGACATGATTGAAGGTCCGGAGCACCTGACCTAGGCTTTGGGTGTTAGAACTCGAGGCGGGGGAAGGATTCGATTGAGCACGGGAGGGAAAGAGTAAAAGCCTTGTCCCTTTATAAAGAGGGTGAATATCAAGCGTCCTCTCCGTAGCCGTTTGGGACTTGCCTATGATCTAGGAGTCCTAGATACGGTTGGGTTACCCACGACCGTATTGATGAGAATCCCGTAATTAGGGGAACACGATCTCTACTTTGAGAAGACGTATCAAAAACTGCCCCGCGTTATGTGCGGGGCTAGTTTAAGGAGACGGTTCGAATAATCACCGGGCCATGACATAATGTCGTGTTGCCAAGACGTGTCAGCAGATTAGATTTGTGGAAGTATTATTCTCTCTACGGTGGTATGTGGAACTTATTTTGCAGGGTTGGACACTATCCTTGTATTCAAATTCTTCCGTGAGGTATTCGGAGGAGGAACCCGCCTTGCAATTCCGAAGACAATACTACGCGCCGGACTCATCGTCATTGAAAGCCTGGTTCAGGGGCTACTCAGGGAGTCCTGGATTAGGGGGTCTCCGAACAGCCGGATTATATCCTTTGGCCGGACTGTTGGACTATGAAGATACAAGATTGAAGACTTCGTCTCCTATCCGGATGGGACTCTACTTGGCGTGGAAGACAACCTAGGCAATACGGATATGGATATCTCCTCCTTTGTAACCGACCTTGTGTAACCCTAACCCTCTCCGGTGTTTATATAAACCGGAGGGTTTTAGTCCGTAGGACACAACAACAAGAACATACAATCATACCATAAGCTAGCTTCTAGGGTTTAGCCTCTCTGATCTCGTGGTAGATCTAGTCTTGTACTACCCATATCATCAATATTAATCAAGCAGGACATAGGGTTTTACCTCCATCAAGAGGGCCCAAACCTGGGTAAAACTTCGTGTCTCCTGCCTCCTGTTACCATCCGCCTAGACGCACAGTTTGGGACCCCCTACCCGAGATCCGCCAGTTTTGACACCGACAGATATATATAATTTTGTGCAAATTGAAGAAGAGAGTCTCCCACAAGCTTGGGGGAGGCTTCTCAAGTTACTTAATGCTTTGCCTGATCATCCTCTTAAGAAAAATGAAATACTTGATATCTTTTATAATGGACTAACCGATGCTTCTAGAGATTACCTGGATAGTTGTGTTGGTTCTGTTTTCAGGGAAAGAACACAGGATGAAGTTAAAATTCTATTAAATAATATGTTGACAAATGAAAATAATTGGACACTTCCTGAGCCTATTCCTAAACCAACTCCGAAGAAGAGAGGTGATCTATTTCTCAGCCCTGAAGATATGCAAGAGGCAAAGAAATCTATGAAAGAAAAATGTATTAAAGCTGAAGATGTTAAGAATTTACCTCCTATTGAAGAAACACACGGTCTTAATTTACCGCCTGTTGAAGAAACGTATGATCTTAATGTTGGGGAACGTTGCAGAAAACAAAAAATTTCCTACGGTTTCACCAAGATCCATCTATGAGTTCATCTAGCAACGAGTGATTGGATCGCATCTACATACCTTTGTAGATCACGCGCGGAAGCGTTCAAAGAACGGGGATGAGTTAGTCGAACAGGACGTGATCCAAATCACCGGAGATCCTAGCACCGAACGGACGGCACCTCCGCGTTCAACACACGTACGGTCAGCGTAACGTCTCCTTCTTCTTGATCCATCAAGAGGGAAGGAGAGGTTGAGGAAGATGGCTCCAGCAGCAGCACGACGGCGTGGTGGTGATGGAGCTGCAGTACTCCGTCAGGGCTTCGCCAAGCGCTATGGAGGAGGAGGAGGTGTTGGAGAGGGAGAAGGAGGCAACCAAAGGCATAGGTGAAAAAACCCTCCTTCCCCAACTATATATAGGAGGGCCTAGGGGGGGCACCGGCCCTAGGAGATCCAATCTCCTAGGGGGGCGGCGGCCAAGGGAGGTTTCCCTCCCCCCCAAGGCACCTAGGGGTGCCTTCCACTTGTGGGACTCTTCCCCTTTGGAAACCCTAGGCGCATGGGCCCCTTGGGGCTGGTGCCCTTGGCCCATGTAGGCCAAGGCGCACCCCCTACAGCCCATGTGGCCCCCCGGGGCAGGTGGACCCACCCGGTGGACCCCCGGGACCCTTCCGGTGGTCCCGGTACAATACCGGTGACCCCGAAACTTGTCCCGATGGCCGAAACAGCACTTCCTATATATAATTCATTACCTCCGGACCATTCCGGAACTCCTCGTGACGTCCGGGATCTCATCCGGGACTCCGAACAACATTCGGGTTACTGCATATACATATCCCTACAACCCTAGCGTCACCGAACCTTAAGTGTGTAGACCCTACGGGTTCGGGAGATATGTAGACATGACCGAGACGACTCTCCGGTCAATAACCAACAGCGGGATCTGGATACCCATGTTGGCTCCCACATACTCCACGATGATCTCATCGGATGAACCACGATGTCGAGGATTCAAGCAACCCCATATACAATTCCCTTTGTCAATCGATATGTTACTTGCCCGAGATTCGATCGTCGGTATCCCAATACCTCGTTCAATCTCGTTACCGGCAAGTCACTTTACTCATACCGTAATCCATGATCCCGTGACCAGACACTTGGTCACTTTGAGCTCATTATGATGATGCATTACCAAGTGGGCCCAGTGATACCTCTCCGTCATACGGAGTGACAAATCCCAGTCTTGATCCGTGTCAACCCAACAGACACTTTCGGAGATACCCGTGGTCTACCTTTATAGTCACCCAGTTACGTTGTGACGTTTGGTACACCCAAAGCACTCCTACGGTATCTGGGAGTTACACGATCTCATGGTCTAAGGAAAAGATACTTTGACATTGGAAAAACTCTAGCAAACGAACTATACGATCTTATGCTATGTTTAGGATTGGGTCTTGTCCATCACATCATTCTCCTAATGATGTGATCTCGTTATCAATGACATCCAATGTCCATAGTCAGGAAACCATGACTATCTGTTGATCAACGAGCTAGTCAACTAGAGGCTTACTAGGGACACGTTGGTGTCTATTATTCACACATGTATTACGATTTCCGGATAACACAATTATAGCATGAATAAAGACAATTATCATGAACAAGGAAATATAATAATAATGCTTTTATTATTGCCTCTAGGGCATATTTCCAACACTTAATCCTTCACCTATTGAAGAAACTCATGGTCTTGATAACCCGACATAGGTAGTAAAGGTAAATTCTCTTTGTAGATATGATAAATCTGAAATCCCATTTACTAAGTTTGCTAGCCCATGCTTAGATGAGTTTGATAAATTTATGGTTAAGCAAGAAGACTTCAATGCTTATTTTGGTAGACAATTGAAATACAATTCAAATATGCTTGAGCACTTGGGTGATTATATGGCTAATGTTAAAGGTGAACTTAAACTTATTAGCAAACATGCTTCTATGGTTACCACTCAAGTAGAACAGGTACTTAAAGCTCAAAATGATTTGCTCAATGAATTGAATATTAAGAATAATGATAATGCTGTTAGAGTTATGACTAGAGGTGGTAGAATGACTCAGGAACCTTTGTATCCTGAAGGCCATCCAAAGAGAATTGAGCAACATTATCAGAGAAATAATATAGATGCACCTAGTCCTTCTAAAAGGAAGAAAAAGAAAAATGATAGGACTTTGCATGCTTCTAGTGAACCTATTGCTCAACCACCTGAGAATCCAAATGATATTTCTATTTCTGATGCTGAAACACAATCTGGTAATGAACCTGAAACTAGTGATAATGTTCATGATGATGCTCAACCTAGCAATGATAATGATATAGAAATTGAACCTGCTGTTGATCTTGATAACCCACAATCAAAGAATCAACGTTATGATAAGAAAGACTTTGTTGCTAGGAAACACGGTAAAGAGAGAGAACCATGGGTTCAGAAACCCATGCCTTTTCCTCCCAAACCATCCAAGAAAAAGGATGATGAGGATTTTGATCGCTTTGCTGAAATGATTAGACCTATCTTTTTGTGTGTGCGATTAACTGATATGCTTAAAATGAATCCTTATGCTAAGTATATGAAAGAAATTGTTACAAATAAGAGAAAGATACCTTAAGCTGAAATTTCCACCATGCTTGCTAATTATACTTTTAAGGGTGGAATACCAAAGAAACTTGGAGATCCAGGAGTACCCACTATACCATGCTCCATTAAAAGAAACTATGTTAAAACTGCTTTATGTGATCTTGGAGCCGGTGTTAGTGTTATGCCTCTCTCTTTATATCATAGACTTGATTTGAATAAGTTGACACCCACTGAAATATCTTTGCAAATGGCTGATAAATCAACTGCTATACCTTTCGGTATTTGTGAGGATGTGCCTATTGTAGTTGCAAACGTTACTATTTTAACGTACTTTGTTATTCTCGATATTCCCGACGACGATAGTATGTCTATTATTCTTGGAAGACCCTTTTTGAATACTGCAGGGGCTGTTATTTACTACACTAAAGGCAATGTCACTTTTCATGTTAATGGTAATGAGCATACGGTACACTTCCCAAGGAAACAACCTCAAGTTCATAGTATCAACTCTATTGGAAAAATTCCATCGATTATATTTGGAGGTTTTGAATTTCCTCTTCCTACTGTTAAGAAGAAATATGATATTCTTATTATTGGGGATGTGCACATCCCCGTTGAGGTAACATAGTGTTATTCGAAATTCTCTGGTTCCATGTTATTCGGAATGAGTTCGTTAACAAGACTTGATCAACCTTGTTAGTGGATTCCTTTTGAGGAGCATGAGATGGATGAAACTAGAAGGCACAACCTTCTGTACCCCCCTTTTACTTTCTGTTATTTATATTAAATAAAATAAAATAAGTATTTTCCGTTTGTTATCTGATTTATCCATGCAATATAAAAATACCCCGAAAATAAAAGTTCTCCAAATTCCCTGAAATTTAAATATGATTTGTTCTGGAATATTTGAGAATATTTGGCACTGAGAACACATCAGGGGGCATGCATCCACCTGGCCACGAGGGTGGAGGGCGCGCCCCCTGCCTCGTGGGCCCACGGTGGCCCTCCTCCACTTACTCCTGCACCCACACACTTCTTCCTCCCACAAACATGAATATCCCGCTCAAACCCGAGTCCAAGCTCATTTTGCTGCCATTTTCGATCTCCTAGCTCAAAGCACCTCTCACAAAACTGCTTGGGGAGATTGTTCCTTAGTATGTGACTCCTCCATTGGTCCAATTAGTTTTTGTTCTAGTGCTTTATTCATTGCAAATTTGTGCTGCCTAGGTGACCCTGTTCTTGAGCTTGCATGTCAAATTTATATGGTCAAAAGTAGTTTTGATGCATGATATAGGCTCTAGGCACTTGTAGGAGTAGTTGCTATCAATTTGGTTGAGTTTGGTTTACTTTTATTTTGAAGCTACTAAAAATTTCAGAATTTTTCAGAGAATAATGAAGAGATTTTTGAGGGGCTCATCGAGCCAAAGCTCGAAGGAAAAGCAAAATGAAGAAGCAAAGAAGCCCAAATATAATCTGCCTCGCACCGCGGAGGTTAGGTCATGCGACTGGCCCTCCGATGATTTCTTGAGAGCAGCCGGGATTTATGATGATTTTTATGAATTGGCTAAGAATGCGGGCCTCACCGCCTTCCTCTATGACCAACGCGACCAGTATCTCTTACTCACCCATATCTTTGTGCAAAACTTTCATTTTCATTCTAGGAGCTCACCACCTATGGTGGAGTTTTATTTATATGATGAGCATAAGGAGATGTCACTTTATGATTTTTGTCGGGTTTGTTTGGTCCCTTTCGATGGCACGACAGAGGAACCACATCGCGGCGATGTGGATGGGTTTATTGATACCATCACTGTAGGGGAAACGAGGAAGGTTTCCGATGCACGAATCACTAGCATACATTTTCCTGTTTTACGCTACTTTGCAATATTTGCTAGTCTTTGCTTAATTGGTCATGGAAACTGTGGACACCTTAGTGTTTCTGATATTATTATTTTGTTCCACGGTTTATTCAATGATAACTCTGTTAGTATGGGCGGTATTATTGCTAAACGATTAAGTCTGAACCGTACAAAGGTCCCCATCTTTGGAGGCATCTATGCTTCACGCCTAGCTGCACATTTTAACATACCTATTAGGCATTATGAGAAGGAAGAAAAATTGATGCCTCGTGTTTATTTAGATTATAAGAGTATGGTGGCACACGATTTTATTGTTAAGAATAGGGAAGGAGAGCTTAAATACAAATTGTTCTTTCATAAACATCATCCTGAGACTATTACCCTGCCTGCTCCTTCCTTGTTTGATTTATCTTCAGGCCAGTACCTTGTTCCGTTAGAGGCTATCCACGCCTATCGGAACCCTACATCAGCCATAGAGCCAGAGTCGGAACCACAAGTTGATCCTCCACGATAGTCTAATTACCATTGGGATCCAGAAATGATTGCCAACCAGTGGCAGTCAGAGTCTTCTTCTTCTCAGAACGACCCCAACTATTATTATGGATATCCGCCAGGCCAGCCGTGGCCATAGACCAACTTAGGCCAAAAGCCTAAGCTTGGGGGAGTACGTATTTCCCACCGACATTACATTCATGTTCACACACTCATTGCTAGATGTCGGTGCTTATACTTTTTCATTGTGTCATCCATGCTAGTTTATTTTCCTTTTTATGCTTTCTTCTTGTGTGTTTAATAAACCTTAAAAAATAAAAAAATTAGTTGTAGTTTTTAATTAGTTTACTTTCTATGCTTGTAGTACTAATTAAAAAGAAAACCCAAAAAGATTTCCTGTTCTTCTTTTTCTTGTTGGGAGCTTTCCCGTGTAAATAGTTTTATTTCTTTTCTTTGGGGGTCGATAGGAGAAGACTATAATTAAATTGTTGAAGTGGCTCTTATATGCATTATTGTTGATCTGACAAAAGAGCCCATATTGCCTTGTCTTCTCCTATTTTTGAATGCTTGCAGATTCCAGCTTAGTCCAATGCACGTGCACTCTTATTATTATCCACATCATTCGGTCGTGCAAGTGAAAGGCAATAATGATGGTTATATGATGGACTGACTGAGATGAGAAAAGCTGGTATGAACTCGACCTCTCTTGTTTTTGTAAATATGATTAGTTCATCATTCCTGATTCAGCCTATTATGAATAAACATGTTTGCAATGACAACTAAAGATCATAGTTTCTTGTGCCATGCTTGATTAGCTAGGAGCTTATAATGGTTTACCTTGCGTGCCAACATGCTATTAAAATGGTTGTGATGGGGTATGATAGGGTGGTATCCTCCTCTAAATGATTTAAGTGACTTGACTTGGTGTAACGCCCTCGATGCGGCTATATCTCCCACGTGTCGAAGCACGACTTAGAGGCATAACCGCATTGAAAGAAATGTCGCAAGTGAGGTAATCTTCACACAACCCATGTAATACATAAGGGAAAGAGATACATAGTTGGCTTACAATCGCCACTTCACACAATTACATGAATAAAGCATTACATCATCCAGATACAATCAAGGTCCGACTACGGAACCAAAATAAAAGAAGACTACCCCAAATGCTACACAGATCCCCGATCATCCCAACTGGGCTCCACTACTGATCAACTGGAAATGGAAACAACATATCAAACACGATCTCCATCGAGCTCCTCCTTAGCTCGGTTTCATCACCTACACAGTCTCATCGGCACCTGCAAACTGGTTTTGGAAGTATCTGTGAGTCACGGGGACTCAGCAATCTCACACCCTCACGATCAAGACTATTTAAGCTTATGGGTAAGGTAAAAGGTATGAGGTGGAGCTGCAGCAAGCGACTAGCATATATGGTGGCTAACCTATTCGCAAAAGAGAGCGAGAAGAGAAGGCAAAGCACGGACGAACAACTATGATCAAGAAGTGAGCCTAGAACAACCTACATCAAGCATTACTCCAACACCGTGTTCACTTCCCGGACCCCGCCGAGAAGAGACCATCACGGTAACACGCGCGGTTGATGTATTTTAATTAAGGTCAACTTCAGGTTTTCTACAACCAGACATTAACAAATTCCCATCTGCCCATAACCGCGGGCACGGCTTTCAAAAGATCAATCCCTGCAGGGGTGTCCCAACTTAGCCCATCACAAGCTCTCACGGTCAACGAAGGATATTCCTTCTCCCAAGACAATCCGATCAGACTCGGCATCCCGGTTACAAGACATCCTCGACAATGGTAAAACAAGTCCAGCAACACCTCCCGAATGTGCCGACAAATCCTGATAGGAGCTGCACATATCTCGTTCTCAGGGCACACTCAGATGAGACATCCTATGAGCAAAACCAACCCTCAAGTTGCCCCGAGGTGGCCCCACGGTCTACTCGGTCGGACCAACACTCAGAGGAGCACTGGCCCAGGGGGGTTTAAATAAACATGACCCTTGAGTCTGCAGAACCCAAGGGAAAGAAAAGGCTAGGTGGCGAATGGTAAAACCAATGTTGGGCATTGCTGGAGGAATTTTATTCAAGGCGAACTATCAAGGGGTTCCCATTATAACCCAACCGTGTAAGGAACGCAAAATCCGGGAACATAACACCGATATGACAGAAACTAGGGCGGCAAGAGTGGAACAAAACACCAGGCATAAGGCCGAGCCTTCCACCCTTTACCAAGTATATAGATGCATTAATTAAATAAGAGATATTGTGATATCCCAACAAAATATCCATGTTCCAAACATGGAACAAGCTCCAATCTTCACCTGAAACTAACAACGCTATAAGAGGGGCTGAGCAAAGCGGTAACATAGACAAACAACGGTTTGCTAGGACAAGGTGGGTTAGAGGCTTGGTTTAACAATATGGGAGGCATGATAAGCAAGTGGTAGGTATCGCAGCATAGGCATAGCAATGGAGCGAGCAACTAGCAAGCAAAGATAGAAGTGATTTCGAGGGTATGGTCATCTTGCCTGAGATCCCGCAAGGAAGAAGAACGAGTCCATGAGGAAGACAAATGGACGTAGTCAAACGGGTCCTCACAAACGCGACGTTAACGAAACCAACCCGAAGAAGCAATACCAGAAAGAAGCACACAACATAGTAAACAACCAACACATGAACATGGTATTATATGCGGGATGCGGTATGCGATGCATATGCATGAATTGGAAAGGAATGATTTAACCTGGCCTCAACTTGGAAATCTAAGAGTGCCACTGGAAAGATGAGGTGATTTCGGTTGAAATCGATATAAAGAACACCGGAATCGGATGCACGGTTTGGAAATGGCAAGCAAAACAAATATGGCACCGGACTGCGATAATCAGCAAGTAGCCATCTAAATGCATCAAGATAAATAAGCTGCAGCACTCAAACATGGCAACAAAATACATGGCAGGGATCCAGTCATGATGCTTGACAAAAGATGAACACTGGGCTATGGCTAATTCATCCATTAACAGGTTCAAACAAGCATGGCAAAAGAGCAAATGATAACAGGTTTCAGACTTGGTGAAAATAACACAAGTCAGGAATTTATCATCAGGAAGCAAACTTTAGGGCATGAAAACTACATGCTACAGGAACATAACATGGCAAAGAAAGGCATGGAATGAAGCTACTCAAAGCACTTAACAAAAGTCCCTTAGTGACCTTGAGCCAAAAGTGATCAAAAAATACAATTGCAAGCATGTGAATATGGCAAAAAAACATAAACAGATACAGACTTAGTGAAAAACTGGAGCATGCAAAACAGTTAACGAGTAGGCATGTTTATGAGCTCGACGCACTCACTACAGAGCATGGCATGACAAACTAATCATACACTCATCAAGAAGACATGGCATAGGAGCTATACATGGCAAGAACAACATCATAGCATGCACGGATCAATAGCAATATCCTCGGCAAAATTGCTAAACATGTCAACAATCTGCCAGGATCATTTTATAGCAAAAGTAGAGCTTGATTGACTCAAGCTATGTTGCTCCATAAATGCAAACAAAGACATGGATGGATAGAGCACCACAATATTAACAAAACATCCTTAATGATCATCCTCAAAAGAGGCACGGATCACTAGGAAACAACATGAACATATGTCATAAAAGCAATAACATGACAAGGACTTAGAGAAATTCTAAGTCCCTGAAAACAGCATCATCGAGTAAGCTACTTTGCATGCTTGTGCTAGTCACCACATAGATCACAAAAATACATGGAATACACCCCTGTAAAGATGGCATGGCATATTACAAAACACATGTAGAGCTCAGGATCATGGCATGCACACATTAATCATGGCAAAAATGACAAAAGGCCATTTGCTGAAATAGATCTGACAAATTCCTCACATAGCCCTCTTCCAACAGCATTTCAGGCATCAAGATGAGCTCAAATGAAAATGATGCAATGATGTACTCGTCGAGACGAACATTTTGATATGCTACACGCATGAATCGGAGCTATGGATGCAGAGTTACGGCATGATGAAAATGGGCACATGAATCTGGAAACTTCGGGGACTTGGTGAAATTCTACCTCCGCGAAAGTCAACGCGGGGCGGAGGGATCCGGGACGGAGCGGAGTGGGACGCGGGGAGGCCGTTTGGTTGGAGGGGTTGGTGGATCTGGTCCCGATCCACGGGACCTCGCCGGGGTTCACCGGAGAAGACGACGGAGAGGTGGCCGGTGACGGAGAAGAAGACACGGGCTCGCCGGAGGACGACGCCGGCGAGGCAGCGGCGGAGGACGCCGGCGAACAGAGGCGGCGGGCGCGGCGAACGAGGTGGCGGCGCATGGCGTGCGAGGCGGCGGCGCGCGGCGAACGAGGTGGCGGCGCATGGCGTGCGAGGCGGCGGCGCGCGGCGAACGAGGCGGCCGGCGGCAAGGAGTCGCGGCGGCGCATGGAGCTGGGCGGCGCGGCGGATCTGGCGGCTCGGGCGCTCGGAGCCGAGCTCCTCGGGCGGCGACGAGATCCGGATCCCGCGGGAGGAGAGAGAGAGCGGTGAGGTGGCGCCGCGGGAGTGGTGGAGGGCGGTGGCGGGCGCTGAGGTGGCAGCACCGGATTAGCCCGGGTGAGGTGGCCGGCGGCGGTGGACATGTCCGGTGCGGCGCGGACATGTCCGGTGGCGCGAGGAGGAAGACGCTAGGGTTAGACTGCGCGGAAATTTCGGAGGAGAGCACAAATATATAGGTAGAGGGAGCTAGGAGAGTCCAAATGGGGTGCGGTTTTCGTCCACTCGATCGTGATCGAACGACCGAGATGATGGAGGGGATTTAGGTGGGTTTTGGGCCACTTTGGAGGGGTGTTCGGCTGCAACACACACGAGGCCTTTTCGGGCCCTCGATTAACCGTTGGAGAATCAAACAAAGTCCAAATGGCACGAAACTGGACAGGCGGTCTACCGATAGTAAACCAAGGCCGCATGACAAGTCTCGGTCCAATCCGAAAACGTTTAACACCCGCACACGAAAAGAGGTAGAAAGGGACACCGGGTGACATAGGAGCGCCGGATTGCAAAACGGACAACGGGGAAAATGCTCGGATGCATGAGACGAACATGTATGCAAATGAAATGCACATGATGACATGATATGAGATGCATGACATGCAAGCTATGACAAGGCAACAACAGCGAATAACTGGACGACACCTGGCACATCGGTCTCGGGGTGTTACACTTGGCGCATGTTCACGCATGTAATTGAAACAAAATCAACATAGCCTTCATGATATTTATGTTCATGGTGGATTATATCCTACTCATGCTTGCATTCGGTGTTGATTAATTTTAATGCATGTTCATGACTGTTGTCGCTCTCTAGCTGGTCGCTTCCCACTCTTTTGCTAGCCTTCACCTGTACTAAGCGGGAATACTGCTTCTGGATCCAACTCCATAAACCCCAAAGTTGTTCCATATGAGTCCACCATACCTACCTATATACGGTATCTACCTGCCGTTCCAAGTAAATTTGTATGTGCCAAACTCTAAACCTTCAAATAAATATCCTGTTTTGTATGCTCGAATAGCTCATGTATCAACTAGGGCTGTCCGTATCTTCCATGTTAGGCGGGTTATTCTCAAGAGGAGTGAACTCCGCTCCTCACTCATGAGAAAGTGGCAGGTTACCGAGATGCCCAGTCCCATGCTTTATGCAAATCAAATCAAAAAAATTCAAAGAAAACTCCCCCTGGGACTCTTGTGAGTTGGAGGCACTCGTTGTTTCGAGCAAGCCATGGATTGATGCTTGTTGGTGGAGGGGGAGTATAAAATTTTCCATTCTATTTGGGAACCGCCTATAATGTGTGTAGCATGGAAGATATCGCCATCTCTTGGCTGTTATGTTGACAATGAAAGAATACCGCTCAAAATATTATGCACCTCTATTTCAAAACCGAGCTCTGGCACCTCTACAAATCCCTGCTTCCCTCTGCGAAGGGCCTATCTATTTACTTTTATGTTGAGTCATCATCCTCTTATTAAAAAGCACCAGTTGGAGAGCACCGCTGTCATTTGCATTCATTATTGTTAGTTTACATTGAGTATGACTTGACTGGATCTCTTTTACCATGAATTACAATGTCTAGTCAGTCCTTGATCTTTAAAGGTGCTCTGCATTTATGTTTTGCGGTCTTAGAAAGGGCTGGCGAGATACCATCTTGTTATGTCATATTGTGATTGTTTTGAGAAAGTGTTGTCATCCGAGATTTATTATTAGTGCTCGCTAGTTGATTATGCCATTGATAGGAGTAAACATGAGACCTATGCGTTATTGTGAATATGGTTAGTTCATAATCTTTGCTGAAAACTTGAATGATGGCTTTACATATTTACAACAACAACCCGAGCAAACCGAGTTTGTATTTTTTTTCTTTATCACTTTCAGTTTATCAACTGAATTGCTTGAGGACAAGCAAAGGTTTAAGCTTGGGGGAGTTGATACATCTCCGTCGTATCTACTTTTCCAAACACTTTTGCCCTTGTTTTGGACTCTAACTTGCATGATTTGAATGGAACTAACCCGGACTAACGCTATTTTCAGCAAAATTGCCATGGTGTTATTTATGTGTAGAAACAGAAGTTCTCGGAATGACCTGAAACTTCACGGAACATCTTTTCCGAAATAATAAAAAATCCTTGCAAAAGATGAAGACCAGGGGGGCCACACCCTAGCCATGAGGGTGGGGGCGCGCCTGCCACCCTAGGGCGCGCCCCCTACCTTGTGGGCCCCCTGGAGCTCCTCCGACCTCAACTCCAACTCTATATATTTGCTTTCGGGGAGAAAAAATAAAGGAGAAGGATTCATCATGTTTTACGATACGGAGCCGCCGACAAGCCCTGATACCTCTTGGGAGGGCTGATCTGGAGTTCGTTCGGGGCTCCGGAGAGGGGAATCCGTCGCCATCGTCATCATCAACCATCCTCCATCACCAATTTCATGATGCTCACCGCCATACGCGAGTAATTCCATCGTAGGCTTGCTGGACGGTGATGGGTTGGATGAGATTTATCATGTAATCGAGTTAGTTTTGTTAGGGTTTGATCCCTAGTATCCACTATGTTCTGAGATTGATGTTGCTATGACTTTGCTATGCTTAATGCTTGTCAATAGGGCCCGAGTGCCATGATGTCAGATCTAAACCTATTATGTTTTCATCAATATATGAGAGTTCTTGATCCTATCTTGCATGTCTATACTCACCTATTATGTGTTATGATCCGTTAACCCCGAAGTGACAATAATCGGGATACTTACCAGTGATGACCGTAGTTTGAGGAGTTCATGTATTCACTATGTGTTAATGCTTTGGTCCGGTACTCTATTAAAAGGAGGCCTTAATATCCCTTAGTTTCCGCTAGGACCCCGCTGCCACGGGAGGGTAGGACAAAAGATGTCATGCAAATTCTTTTCCATAAGCACGTATGACTATATTCGGAATACATGCCTACATTACATTGATGAGTTGGAGCTAGTTCGGTATCACCCTAGGTTATGACTGTTACAGGATGAACCGCATCCGGCATAATTCTCCATCACTAATCCATTGCCTACGAGCTTTCCATATATTGTTCTTTGCTTATTTACTTTTCCGTTGCTATTTCTATCATCACTACAAAATACCAAAAATATTATTTTTGCTACCGTTACCACTACTATCATATTACTTTGCTACTAAATACTTTGCTGCAGATATTAAGTTTCCAGGTGTGGTTGAATTGACAACTCAGCTGCTAATACTTGAGAATATTCTTTGGCTCCCCTTATGTCGAATCAATAAATTTGGGTTGAATACTCTACCCTCGAAAACTGTTGTGATCCCCTATACTTGTGGGTTATCATTGGGTTGATGATTATTTAATTTGGGATTGAGTTGGAGGAACCTTCTCAATGTTTTCAACAAACTTTGTAGTTAAATAAAATATATTCCTTTGTTGTAGGGAAAAATTAGCTTTCTGCAAAAATAACCATAGACCCTCCACCAGCCAAATATGCATATAGTTATAGCTGCTACATGTACATAGCTCTACAGTGTTATTTTGCCAGCATATTCCATGTGTTGACCCGTTTCGGGCTGCAACGTATTATGTTGCAGACTTTTCAGACAAAGAGTAAGGTGCGCTAGGTCCTTGTCGTGCACTCAGCTATGCCGTTAGAGTTGATGGACTCATTTTACCTTCAAAGCTTCCGTTGTTATCTTCATTAGATGGCCTTCAGCCATATTATTGTAATAAGTACTCTCTTTTGAGATATTCGATGTAATAAGTGTGTGATTGAACTCTGTTATAAATCCTTAAAGTACTGTGTGTGTCAGCATTACCGATCTAGGGATGACACTTATACATAGAGATTTGACCATTTGAGGTCGGATCGCTATAAGATGGTATCAGAGCACACGCTGACTGTAGGACGCGACCACTGAGATAAGCCATAGGACACTCTTCTCTACTCATTTTTGACCCTTCTCCTCTTTCTACTCTATAGATGGCGGACCTAAGGGACAAGTTTTCTCAACCGGATGAAGACACTCCGTTTGGACGACACTTGAAGGAGGCCACTAGATACCTGAACATCGGAATACCAAGCTTCATGGGGACCTACACCACCACTCTACCGGAAGAAGAGCATTGGACAGTTCGAGTACATGTTCCAGGAAGGACATTCACACTAGTCACGGAAGCCATAGAGTTTTCCTTCGATGCACCAACCTAGAGTCTAGGAAATAGCATGGCAGCTCACATCTCCATGGGACGCATCGGCGAAGTTTAACACAAGGATCTTAAGGAAACCATCTACCAGATATGTGGACACCGAGATGAGCAATGGGAGATGATCAGCACCAGGAGGGACAAGTCCATTGCAGCCTACATCCAGGAGTTAAACCAACACATTCGACGTCAGGAGAACCAGATGTGCGCCAGCATGATAGACCTGAAGAAGGTGATGACCAGGAACATGGAGCTAGAAGAGGAACTTAAGTCTACACGTGATGGATATGAAGAGGAAATTGCAGTACTACTGGAGAAGAATGAAGATCTGAAGAAGAAGCTAGGAGTATTCATGGGAGACCCTGCGCCAGGAGGTGACGACCATCCCGAAGACTACATCATCATCAACGACACCGACTCTGACCCCGACGGTGATGACGACTATGAAGACGAAGCTGGAGCAAATATCATGGAGTCTTCTTCTGATCAAAATTTTTAGTCGACCACCATATTATCAGTAGTATTCCCCCATGTATATAGTGGTAGTCCGAGTATTTTGTAATGGTAGCTAGATTGATTGTATGCCCTTGTTTGAATTGAGTGGTGTGATATGATTGTGTTTGTCTCATGGGCATATGGGTAGTGATTTTCTCCTTAGACCTCACTCTACTCTAATCTCTCTCCTCTAAAACATATCAGATGCCTCCAAGACGTGACACCAGATTTGTCTTCCCACCAGAGCTCACCCAGTTGATCCAGCAGCAGAATGCCTTGATGCAGCTACTAGTCCAGAACCAAGGCAACAATAACAAAACCCACCGCCACCACCTCCAATAGACAACTTAGCCCGTTTTCTGAGTTTGAAGCCGCCGGTGTTTTCCAGTAGCACCGAGCCGATTGTTGATGATGACTGGCTCCGCAGGATTGGAAGGGAGCTGACCACCGCAGGTTGCATAGATGCAGAGAAGCTGCGCTTCGCCGCAC
Organism: Triticum urartu; assembly: GCF_003073215.2. Taxonomy (NCBI): domain Eukaryota; kingdom Viridiplantae; phylum Streptophyta; class Magnoliopsida; order Poales; family Poaceae; genus Triticum; species Triticum urartu. Next base: position 195,406,461 of record NC_053027.1, on the reverse strand, counting down.
ATCAATTGGATGGACCAGCAGCCTCATGGTGGGAGAATTACACAGTCACTTTTCCCATAGCCAGTGTCACATGGGATCAGTTTTTGAGCAAGCTTTCCGTACCGCCCATGTCTGAACTGGAGCAATGAGTATGAAGAAGTGTGAGTTTCGCAACTTACGCCAGGGAAATCGTATTATGGGGCAGTACGTGGATGAGTTTAGTAAGTTAGCTCGTTATGCCCTAGACGATGTGGCCACAGATGCCGCGAAGCAGGAGAAGTTTATGGAAGGGATGAATGATGAGCTGAGCGTGCAGTTGATGGTGGCAACATTCAATAACTACCAGGATTTGGTAGATAGGCCCCTTATGATTGAAGGCAAGCAGCAACAGATAGAGAGTCGCAAAAGGAAGTATGGACAAGAAAAGTATAATTCTAGAGCTCAGTAGAAGCCTTGTTTTACCCCAAACTCAGGAGGACACACTCATAATCATGGAGGCCATACTCACAATGGAGGGAGTTCGCATAACCACAGTGGCCCCAAGAATGGGAATGGGAATGGAGGAAGCAACAGAGAGAACCGTTCCAACCCAGCAACACCCGCCAGGAAGGATTTAAGTCACATTACTTGTTTCAAGTGCGGGAAGACTGGACAGTGCGCCACTGAATGTCCTGAAGCAAAGAATGGAAATGGCAATGGAAGCTCAGGGAAGAAGCCAAACCCTTTCACCAGAGGTCAGGTGAACCACATCAACGTGGAGGAGGTTGAAGAATGGCCTGATGAAGTGATCGGTAAGTTTTTTATTAAGTCGTTTACCGCTCTCGTTCTTTTTGACACTGGTGCATCGCATTCACACATATCAACGGGGGGTTGTGGACAAGTTTAAGTTTCCAACCTTAGCCCTTAGGTCACCCATGTTAGTAAGCTCGCCAGGAGTAGAGTATATGGCCAGCCGATGGTGTGATCGGTTACCCCTAACCATTGGTAGCCACGTTTTTTCCTCAGACCTAATAATTTTGGAGTCCCAAGGATTTGATATAATATTAGGCATGGATTGGTTATCCAAGTATGGAGGAAACATCGACTGTGCTAGTAAGTCAATTTTACTCACCACCCCGGAGGGAAAAAGGATCAAGTATGTATCCAGGCATGCGCCAAGGAGGACCCAAGTAAATTCTCTCTTGGGAGTTGTTCAGGAAGAAGTTCCTGTTGTGAAGGATTACTCGAATGTATTTCCAGAGGAACTACCAGGCATGCCGCCAGATCGAGACATAGAGTTTTTGATAGAGTTGTTGCCAGGCACCAGACCAATATTGAAGAGACCGTATCGGATGTCCGCAAATGATCTGGAGGAAACTAAGAAGAAGATTAAGGAGTTATTGGAGAAGGGTTATATCCGACCAAGTTCATCACTGCGGGGAGCCCCAGTGCTCTTAGTTGAGAAGAAGGATGGATCTTTGAGAATGGTTGTTGATTATCGGGCATTGAATGAAGTGACGATCAAGAACAAATACCCACTCCCGATGATCAATAATCTATTTGACCAGTTGCAAGGAGCTAAAGTATTCTCCAAGATTGATCTTCGATCAGGATACCACCAGCTGAAGATCTAAGAACAGGATATACCTAAGACAGCTTTTACCACAAGGTCGGGCTATATGAGTACACGGTCATGTCATTTGGAGTGACTAATGCCCATGCCTATTTTATGAGTATGATGAACAAGGTGTTCATGGAGTTTTTGGATAAGTTTTTTGTGGTGTTCATTGATGATATTTTGGTGTACTCGAAGAATTAAGAGGAACACAAGGAACACTTGCGCTTAGTTCTCGAGAATCGCAGGGAACATCAACTATATGCCAATTTCAGCAAGTGTGAGTTTTGGTTGAAGGAAGTTAGATTTCTTGCACATGTTATATCAGGAGAAGGTATAGTCGTTGATCCTACGAAGGTTCAGTCTGTCACTGAGTGGTTGGCACCCACCTCTGTTGGAGAGATCCACAGTTTTTTGGGACTCGCAGGATATTACAGGAGGTTCATTGAGAATTTCTCCAAGATTGCGAAACCCATGACAGAGTTGTTGAAGAAGGACACCAAGTTCAAATGGACCGAAGATTGTGAGGCCAGTTTTCAAGAGTTGAAGAAACGTTTGGTTACAACCCCGGTGCTGATTCTTCCGGATATACGCAAGGATTTCCAAGTTTATTGCGACGCTTCTCGTTTGGGACTTGGAGGTGTACTTATGCAAGACAGAAGAGTTGTTTCATCTGCCTCAGGGCAGCTCTGACCTCACGAGTTGAACTATGCCACACATGATTTGGAGTTAGTAGTCGTAGTGCATGCGCTCAAGACCTGGAGACATTTTCTGATTGGAAACAGATGTGATGTGTACACGGATCAAAAGAGTTTGAAGTACATTTTCACGCAGAAGGAGTTGAATCTCAGGCAAAGGAGATGGTTGGAGCTCATAAAGGATTACGATATGAAGTTGCATTATCATCCAGGAAAGGCCAATGTCGTAGCAGATGCTTTGAGCCGCAAGAGTTATGCCAATACCCTCGTAAGCGGAGGATCACCGCAGGAGTTAGTAGACGATCTCAAGGAACTTCGTTTGGAGATAGTTCCAAGAGGTTTTGTTGCAACAATGGAGGTTCAGTCTACATTATTGGGAAAGATTCGAGGAGCTCAGAAGGATGATAAGGAAATTGATGAGATTAAGGAGAAGATGAGCAAAGGAAAAGCCAAAGGTTTTCATGAGGATGAACATGAGACTTTATGGTTTGATGATCATGTATACGTGCCCAATAATGTGGAGATTAGGAAGTTAATACTTCAGGAAGCTCATGACTTGCCATAATCGATTCACCCCGGAAACACCAAGATGTATTTGGATTTGAAGGAGTGTTTCTGGTGGACAGGTCCGGAAGAAGGATGTTGCCGAGTATGTAGCAGTATGCAACGTATGTCAGAGAGTGAAGGTAGAGCATCAGAAGACAGCAGGATTATTACAGCCCATGCCGATACCCGATTGGAAGTGGGACAATCTTGGCATGGATTTCATCACCGGATTACCCAGGACCCGATCAGGATATGATTCCATCTGGGTAGTAGTTGATCGCTTGACCAAGGCATCTCACTTTATCCCAGTGAAAACCACCTATACAAGCGCGAAGGTTGCCAAGATATATATGACCAGGATCGTATGTCTGCATGGAGTTCCGAGGACCATCGTATCAGATAGAGGGACACAGTGTACCTCAAAGTTTTGGAATCAACTGCACTAGACTTTGGGTACTAGGCTAGAGTTCAGTACAGCCTTTCATCCGCAGAAAGATGGACAGACCAAGAGAGTCAATCAGATTCTGGAGGACATGTTGAGAGCTTTTGCGCTAGAATATGGATCTCGTTGGGATGATAATTTACCTTACACAGAGTTCTCATACAACAACAGTTATTAGGCTAGTTTGAAGATGGCACCTTTTGAAGACTTGTATTGAAGGAGATGCAGGACACCATTAATGTGGGATGAAGTTGGAGACCGTCAGTTGTTTGGACCGGATTTGATCAAAGAGTCTGAAGAGAAGGTTAAGTTGATTCAAGATAGAATGAAGGTAGCTCAGTCCAGGCAGAAGAGTCATGCCGACACTAAATGCAAGGAGGTAGTCTACGAAATAGGAGACAGAGCATATATTCGTGTGTCACCACTCCGATGAGTTAAAACATTTGGAGTTAAGGGAAAGTTAGCCCTGAGATTTGTAGGACCATACCGAGTTCTGGAACATATGGGAGAGGTTTCCTACAAATTGGAGTTACACGAAGGATTGTCAGGAGTTCACGATCTGTTTCACGTTTCCCAGTTGAAGAAGTGCCATGCTGAGATGGTTGATATTCCCCTAAGAGATACAGTGCCCCTGGAAGCAATTCAGTTAGAGAGTGATCTGACCTACAAGGAGAAACCCGTCAAGATTCTTGAGTTTGCCAGCAGAGTTACCCGCAGCAAGGTTATTAAGTTTTGCAAAGTTCAGTGGAGCCACCATACCGAGGATGAAGCCACCTGGGAGCGAGAAGAACACCTATGGAAAGACCACCCACACCTATTTTCTAGCCAACCCGAATCTCGAGGGCAAGATTCATCTTAAGGGGGGTAGGTTGGTAACATCCCAATTTTCAATTTGGATGTTATACATAGGTCATCATATGCATATCACATTTTATTTGCATATTTTGTTGTGATCCTAGAAATCTTAAGCAACTCAAGGACCCAAGGAGAGAGTCGGGGATTTCATAAATTTTCATATTTTATTTTTTATCAAATTTGAAAAGAGGATCCATTTGGTTTTAATATTTTTCTCTCCAATTACTTCCAATATTTAAATTAAAAGAGAGAAGATAATATGACTTCTTCAAAAGGAGATGAATATTGGAGGAGAAATTTTAAAATCAAATTTATATTTTATTTGATATTTTATTTGAATTAGAAAAATATGCATTTTTGAAAATTGCATTTTTAGGCCAGAAAAATGTTCACCTTGTTCTAAATAATAGGTTTAGATGGTGAAAATTGTTTTGGCATTTTTAGAATTTTTCATATTTTATTAGGATTTTATTCAGGCGGAATTTTTATATATAAAAAAAAATCCTTCCCTCGCTCGACTGGGCCGAAGGCCCAGCCGAGCGGCCCAGCAGTCCACCTCGCCGCCGCCTTCCTCCCGCGCGGGGAGGAGACCCGCCGCTGAACGCCGCCGAGGGGAGTCCGAGCCGGACTCCACCCCGCGCCGCCCCCTCGCCAAGGTCGACCCCTCGGCCTTTATAACCACCACCCCCGCCGCCTCCTCCCTCACCCCGAGCTGCCTCACCATCGCCGCCGAGCCGCGCCGCCGCTGCCTTTGCGCCGCCGAGCCGCGCTGTTGCCACCCGCTTGCGCCGCCGCCGCCGCCCCACAGCGCCGCCTTGCCCGTGCTGCCGCCTTGCCTCGCCGCCCGCCGGAGTTTGCCGCCGCCGTTTAGCCGTCGCCGTGAACCGGTACAAACCTCCGTGGTTCGCCGGCTTTTTTTCGTTTTTTCGGTTCTCGGTTTAGATTGGTTTAGGGTTACAGTTTTTCTTGGTTTTCCCGAACGAAACTATTTAGCGAATGTTCAATGTTCTGTTCGTTTTAACGAACACGTTCATTCGTTTGTCCCTGATAGCAAAAGTTCGTTCAATAGCCTTTTTCTTTTATTCTATTTTCGGCCAGGGACCTATCCACGATTATTTTTATCGCAGATTAGCCCCTGATCTTCAAACCCTCACAACTTTTTGCTCGCTTGTCCAAATCCAGTGAAACCAACGCCAAAATATTCGTCTTGTTCCCCTCTTTCCAGTTAACCAACTTGAACATGGTTTTAAAAATTTAAATGTTGGTTGCAAGCAGATTTGAATTCGAACTTCTTCTGATCGTAGTTTGAGTTTCGTACCTCCGATTTGGTTGATTCTTTTTGCAAATCAAAGCTCTACAGTTGAACTTTAAATTTGGATCTTTTCTCTTGAGTTTTACCCTTGCATCTATTGCTTGAGTGCTTATGTATGTTATTGCTTGTTTGCGATAGAGTTTCCGGAGTGCGAAGCGTGCTACTACGAGTCACTAGGGTTTTCAGATCGTCAGCAAGGCAAGTAACACTTTGATCATACCCCTTATTACCCAGTTTTTATGCATTACTTCAATCCTCAAACATTGCATGGTTAGGACTTGAATATTTGTGGGTACTGGGAAGTAGTGATGAGGTAGTACCTATTGTCTTTATTTCAAACCCTGGGAGTTACTTCTACGTTGTGCTTATACTACTATGATATGCTCGTAGACGTGGTTTGGTTTGAGTGATGCATGACATACGTGAGAGTTTTAATTAATGGCTAAACTTAAGGTGGCTACTTTAATACACATCTGGGGTGGATTGGTTGAGACACCCTGGAGCACCCAGTGGTTGTCTGGGCACCTGGAGCAATCCAGTGTTGTCTTGGGATATCTCGGAGTACCCGTGTGATCATCCTATGATTTGCCACCCAGGCTCAAAGGGATCATAAGATTATTCATGTTGGAAACTTCCGTGTGCAGCCACAAGCCATTATGGGCTCTGGCATAGTTGAGTAAGTTGTGTGACCTTTTTTAATGGTAGGCTAGCAGATGTAGGGGATGTAGGTGGTAATGTCTACCCAGAGTAAAGAGTTAATGCTTCTGAAAGACTATGTCTCGGTCATCCGTTTCTCAAACATCATGTAGTGCGAGAAATACAACGGAGGAGATCGAGTCTTGTGGGGAAAAGTGCACAAACCTCTGCAGAGTGTATAAACTAATCATGGTTAGTAGTGTCCCCGGTTATGGACATCTTGAGTATCTGGTACTTGAATTATTGATTTGATCTCATCACTCTATTAATTAATTTGTTGGGTTGATGATTATTTAATTTGGGATTGAGTTGGAGGAACCTTCTCAATGTTATCAACAAACTTTGTAGTTAAATAAAATATATTCCTTTGTTGTAGGGAAAAATTAGCTTTCTGCAAAAATAACCATAGAGCCTCCACCAGCCAAATATTCCATGCGCTGCCCCATTTCGGGCTGCAACGTATTATGTTGCAGACTTTTTAGACGAAGAGTAAGGTGCGCTAGGTTGTTGTCGTGCACTCAGCTATGTCGTTGGAGTTGATGGACTCATTTTACCTTCGAAGCTTCCACTGTTATCTTCATTAGATGGCCTTCAGCCATATTATTGTAATAAGTACTCTCTTTTAAGATATTCGGTGTAATAAGTGTGTGATTGAACTCTCTTATAAATCCTTAAAGTATTGTGTGTGTTATCATTACCGATCCAGGGATGACACTTATACATAGAGATTTGACTGTTTGAGGTCGGATCGCTACAAGCAGCCATGGCAGTTTCATTTGTATTTGATGGAATGTTGTAACAAGACAATCTTGAGGCAAGAGGACACATGAATCCTAAGTTGAAACTTTTTTTCCTGTGGGAACCAAAGTTGAAACCTTCATAGCATCATAGTACAATTTCATTAAAATTATGCGTACATATAAACAAATCCTGAAGGATTGATAGCAATGCCAGAAACAATTCAACTTCATTTCGCCGACATGTGGGACATCCTTCATCCGGCTCCACCTACCATGCAGAAATATTGAGTGCACAACTGCAGGGAAAGCTTCACCCCAGTCATTGCGCCACATTAGTAATGACTAGTGAGTAGTCAAATCACAGAGCCCCATCTTCGCCACAGTAAGTTGCTTGGACGAAGCAACCATCATTTCTCTGTTCGTTGAATCTGATGGTACTCCCATATTCCGAGAGTAATATGTTGCTCGGGAGAAGCAACCTTCACTTCACCTTTCCCACAGTAAGTACTACCTCCTTTTTTTATTCTAGAAACAACCACATGCGGATATTGGATGGTAGCAGCACCACAACTGAATCAAAAATTGAAACAAACCAATGAACTTCTACAAATGGTGAGTGTTTGCTAGTATCATGTACTCTGTCTGTCCATGTATATAGGGCTTAATGCATTTTCTGGGACTAACTTTGGCCCTGTTTGGATCCATGGGTTAGAGTTAGCTTGAGCTAGTTGGGGCTCAAATAGCCCTAAAGTATCCAAACATGAGGGTTAAATTGGAGCAAGTTGCACCAAACCCACCAAAACAGACTATCCCACCCAAGAGGTGCTAATTGGAGATAGTTCTTGTTGGGCCCACTAAAAAATCAATTCTCTCTCACTAAAAAAAATACACTTCCGTGATGATACGTGTTTGTCACAGTAGGTCGCTTTTTTGTCATGCATGTACATCCATGACAAATTTATGACAGAATCAAGATAGTCATACCTATGCTGTCGTAGAAGTATTCCATGACATTACCAAAATTATCATCACGGAAGTGTCCACTTCCATGACGATAAATCGCGCGTCACAAAAGTGCTTTCGTCAAGGGTGACCGACACGTGGCATCCACCGTAACGGAACGCCGTTAAGCTATCGGGTCGGGTTTTGGATCTGATAACCTGTTAATAGCCCCGACCAATGGGGATTTTCCACGTGTAAAATCATCATTGGCTGGAGGAAACACGTGTCGGCTCATCGTTGGGACAGATGTCAACCACTCATTGGATGGAAGGCGCCTATGATACGTCGACACGTGGCACGGCCCAACAGAGGCCCATTCCTGTGAAAAGGTCGGCCTGTTTGACTTGGTCAAAAGCTGGCAGGCCGGCCCATGGAAAGCCTGTTAACGCCATGTTTGAATATAGCCCATTTATAGCCCGCTAACCCAAGGCCCGTTACGCCCTATCCGAATTAGGCCCAGTAGCGTCATCTGGGCCATCCAATATGATTCCAGCCCGTTTTCACTTCTGGCCCATGTATGGCCCATGACGTCTTTCGGCCCATATGAGGCCCTATGTAACTCTTGGCCTACTAATGGCCCGTGGTGAAACTGGCCCGTAATGAACAGTGTATCACTTTACACCCATTAACGGCCCGTGGTGAAACTGGCCCGTAATGAATTGTGTATCATTATATACCCATTAATGGCCCGTTATTCCGTTGGGCCATTTCTAGCCCATGTTATATTTCGGCCTTCTGAAAGCCCATTTATTCTTGGGCTCATCTCCAGGATTCGTTTACTTACGGCTCGTTACTGTCATTTTCTGCTTGTGGGCCAAATTCAGCCCGTGGTTACAGTCGGCCCGTTTGTGGTCCGTTAATACGTTGGGCCGTTTTCATAGCGTCATCAAATACGGCCTATTAACGATGGCCCGTTATGGTCGGCCCATGAACGGACAATTCCAACTCTAGCCCGTTTACGGCCATAATGCGGCCTGTTATTGGCTCATGTTTGGCCATCGATCATACTGCCCGTATAAGGCCCATTGATGATACGGTCCGTAGAAGGCCCATTGTTTCTACGGCCCATAGAAGGCCCATTGTTTCTACGGCCCGTAGAAGGCCCACTATTTCTACGGCACGTAGGAGGCCCAGTGTCACTACAGTAAATATTAGCCCATGGTTATTGTGGCCTAGTTTTAAAAAATAGGTTATTGCAGCCACTAGCAAACCACGGAAAAAGAACTGCAATGACTAGAAGAAAACAAATAAACAAGACAACAAGGAAATAAATAAGCAAGCAACTTACGCTAGGCTATCACGGCTATCACACATATTACATCCACTGGGCATCAAAGTTCGCCACCAGTGCAAATAAATGTGCCGACAAAAGAATATACAAAACTGAGAGCACTTCAGAAGGCACTAGGCCTGGCCAGGTCGCCCCCCCCCCCCAACAGCTGAGGAAGCTGAGTAGACCTCAGTTGTGTCAACGATAGATGCATCAACACTAGATTTAAGGCATGATGGTGCGCACAGCAGTCCTCTGACATCTTCATTGCATCTTTGACTTCAAGTCGGAGCTGAGCTGAAGCAAGCCTTTCCGCTTTAAGTCAAGACTGAAGAAGTCGAACTGATTGAGGCAGCGACTGCACAGAGGTTGTCTCACACCTGCTGGTGAGTAGCTTCAACTCACTATCTTCATTAAGACAGGACCTTGGGGTCATCTCGCTGTCCTCAAGATGGTTTGGCTCACTATCTTCCCTAAAGTTCTGCCTGGCGTAAGAGATATGAGTCTGAAAGAGAAACAAGGCGACACGTAATAGGTTTCACAATTATATAAGCAAATAAATGGAACTGTTCTGCATAAGGAACATGTTTTTACAACTACAATTTGAAACGGGTAGTTGTTGCAAACATCCAATCAGATGTAAACAGCAAAGCAAACAACAGTGGAGGAAATGATGCCTATCCAAATCTATACTAGAACAAAGTTTGAAGCCTTGAGAAGGATGAACTTACATTACATGTTAACACGGGCTGGACAAAGCCCTTCTCCATGTTGATGGAAGGATAATTCAATAAATTCCCCAAAGAAAATTCTTTATAAGCGTTGACATTATTCTACATTTTGCAAAGAGTAAATATAGATCAAATAATATTGGAAGAAACAGAGGATAATGAAGCTCAGGTGAAAACAGATGATACATAATCAAATAGCAATTAATTAAGTACAGCGTTACAAGGCAAAAGGGAGAGAGGTACTGACAAGAGCAATGCAGAGCCCATTATTGTTTTGAGATCGTATGATCCTTTGAGCAAGGAGATTCATATGAAATTAGTTTTCATACAAGAGAGAAGGTACGGCACAAGCAGAAATTTAGGAGTTCAAATTTTGAATTGATATCATAGACAGTACCTGACGCTGGGCTCCCAACAGTTCTAATAGGGGTTTGGCCACTGGAGTAGGGGTAAAGTGTGGTACAGTTGGGCCTGTGTTTTCTGTGGCTGCTGATCTATCTGATTTAATAGGTATCACTACCTTTTCCAAATACCTAGTTTGTACTCCTTGATGACCTGCACTCACCCTCTTCCTTTTGGACACCTATTACGAAAGAAAAACATTTGACTGGAAAAACATAGTGTGACGACACATGGAACAGGTACAGAAAATGGATAGGTATGGCATATACTCATATATGATGCTTAAACTAAGCAGATGGTGTAACAAAGTAGAAGTAATGCAAGAGGTCAGAAGCAAAATATGTGCAACCAATACAACTTTGCAAAGTTAGAGCAAGCACCTTGATGGGTGAATAAGATAGGTCATCCTCCACCATGCCAAGTTTGTTAGGCAGTGGATCATTCCGCAGTATTCCTCTTATGCGCCAATTCTCATATTCATTTTGATAATGTTAAATATCTGACATGCATGAAAACATAAAAACAAGTGAGATTTTCTTTGTAATGCAGAAGTGATTCTAATCCAATACTGCCTCCCTGTAAACCCCTTTGTGCTATCTCTGCAATTCTTTTAAAAGATGCCATGCATGCTGTAATTTGTTGTGTGCATTAATATAATGTGGCCTACTACTCAAAATATGAGAGCTCCAGAAGTGATGACACTTCACAGATGATAGCTTCAACATATAGTAAAGAAGAACAAGTCGACCTGACCTGACAGATTCAAAATATACTAAGGGAGAACAACTCGACCTGACCAGTCGACCGCAAGAGAAGAGTATCATCATAAAGAAGAGCAGAAGAGCAAGCAGATTGAAGATATTACAAGTCTTTCAATACAATGTCGGTTGGCCACCCATGATGAACCAGAGCGCACAGAGAAATACTATTCTTTCCGGTGTCTCCATATGTGGCTCACATGCATTTCGAAACTAAAGTAGGAACATTTAGCTAACCAATTAAACATCTCTCAGTTTTACTAATATCATCAATAATATCATATATGAATTTCTACAACTAAGCTTGTTTAGCTCGATGGGTGGAGCAGTGCTATTACGACACGAACCACGTAGGCTTATTGTGGTCATCATAAAATGGGGAAAACATAAGGATGATGAGTATAGTGTTGACCGTGGCAGTGGGATGGCAGATCTGAAGCTGCAAACCGCACAAAGGGTAGTTAGCAACCGATGTTTGCTTTGAAATAACAACTAAGATTTGGTATGGACAAGAAAGTACGGTCAACAAGTGACAAAGAAATGCAATTATGTTGTCTCTCTATATGTCGCGACATGCATTTGGAAACTCAAGTGGGACCTTTAGCTAACCAATTAAATGTGTCGGTTAACTAATATCAGTACCATATCACAATCATATTTGAAAAACTAAGCTTTCGAATTCTGATTGTTGTGTTGTTTAGCTTGAAGGGTGGAGTAATGCTAGTATGACAGAAAGCACCTACGCAGATCATAGTAGAGTAGATAAAAGGGGAAAACCCTAAGCATCAAGAGAAAAAACAGGAAAGTGGAACTAGCTGGACCAGTGGGTGGCGCACGTGCTTTTCGAAATGAATATAGGAACATTAGGTGACCAATTAAACGTTCTTTGTTTTAGTGATATGAGCATCATATCAGATTCGTATTTCAACACGTAAGCTTTGGGTTGAGGTCTTGAGGAGCAGTGCTAGCACGACACGAAGCACCTACGATGATGGTAGTGAATATAAAGGGGGGAAACCATAAGCTTTACGAGTATAGTGCCCATGCCATGGCGGATCTGAAGGTGCAAACCGAACAAAGCTACTTCGCAACCAATGTTTGCTTTCAACTAGCCACTACGATTTGGTACGGACAAGAAAAGTACAGTAAACAAATTACGATCTATTTTCCGGGTGAGATCAATAACTTAAGCACATATGGAAGAGTACCACCTCTCTTGCGACGCCATGTCGGCCTATGCTGATACGTTGAGGGTGCTGCGGGTGCGATGGCTGTCAGCGGCGGGGAAGAAGACTTTAGACGGCAGACGGCAGACGGCCGGATCAGGGATATATCATGTTGTCGTGGACGAGGTGGTTGTAGGAGCGGCAACGGCAAGGTGGACGACGGCACCAATGAAGCGAGAGGAGGCGATGAAAGGATGTTGGTCCAGCGCCGTGGATGAGAGACGTCCATCTCTTGCAGTGGACGACGGGGTAGGGGTAGCGGCTCTGGCAAGGTGGAGGATGGGGTGGCGGACGGAGGAGGCTGGCCGCAGTGCGGAGGTTGTCGTGCCGCCGACGGTGTATGAATGGGGAAATGGAGGGGAGGGGGTCTCAAACATTGGGACGCGCTTCTCTGAAATGGGGGAAGTTACGAACTTATCCCCCGTTTAAAATTTCAGATATCGCGTCAGTTGGGGATAGGACGATAATCTCGCATCTCCCAAATATTTGTCGGTAACTATTTCGGGCGAGGAGAGGGTGTTTTGCCGCCCACGGTTGGCGCCCACGGTGTATGAACAGGGCTGACATGTAGGGCGGTTGTGTCGCGTCTGATGGAAGTTACACATCTGCCCCTATTTAAAATATAAGCCTACATCGATTTCGGACGAGGAGAGTTTGTTTTGCCGCCCACCGTGTATGAATGGGGAAATGGAGGAAGAGACACATGTCTTTCGGACGAGCTTGAATCAACTGTGTTTTGCCGCCCACGTTTGGCGCCCACCGTGTCTGAATGGGCTCAGAGGCCGTCGTGTCACGTCTAATTGAAGTTACTAGTCTACCCCTATCGACAGCAGTGTAAATCTTGTCGATAAGGATGTCAAGTGTCAGTGGTAGATAGTAATTTCCATCTCGCAAACACTTGCTTTGAGCATTCCACAAATTATAGTGGGTGTTTAGCCGCTTCGTTCAAAACTTGGGAGAATTAGCATTCACGTTTGCCCTGGGACCTGGCAAACTAAATTCAAATCCAATTTGTATTCGATTACGAATATCCACAGATAATTATACGTTTTGTTATTTATTTCTTCAAAACCACAACAAAGATTTATTCCACCTTTATATATGATTATGATTTAGAAATGTCGTGATCTTCGAATTCAGTGGGTTGGATACACTATGAGTCAAAGAGTTATTTCATCCAATACAATATGCTCACACGACAAACAGTTCACCTTATGTCAATCATACAAGTTCTGAGGATTACCTCGCCTAAAAAATTCGGATCATTACAACACATGGACAACATAGGGGGTCTTGCAACATAATCCATTCAGAGACATGACACAACATGCAAGTACAATAATCTAATGAAAATTTGAACTGGTATCTAAAGAAGAACCGGGATTATCTGGGGCTTCAGATAGCAGAAACAGCAGGACCTCCTCCATCTTCAAATGCAACATTCTTACTTCCTCCAATTCTTGGGTTGCTTGCATAATGCGTATCGCTAATTCCGTAATTTCCAGCCTCAAGATAAATATTACCTCATTCATGGCAGCCACACCATCTCTTTCTGCCTCTAGTAGAGCCTCAAGCACTATAATATCTGTGCTCAGACTGCTCTCTGACGGTGTTGCCTCTGAACTGCTACCATCTGGTAACATGGATGGCGCACTGCTTCCACAAATAGATTCTGGGGTTGTACATTGTGTCCTAGTGTGAACGGCATCCTGAAAGGTTTCCGCTGGACATCAGTAAGAGATAGTTATCGTATGATCCAGGCAGTAAGCTTACATGGTAAACGACGGACGAATTATTGCCGAGCATGGCAAACTATATTTAAATGGTTCGAAGCAGCATCAGCCAAAAAGAAATTAAAATGGTAAGATGAAACTAGGGATGTAAGTGGCAAATAAACGAAATCCGCCAGTCCCATCTAGTTAGTTTTTTCTACCTCCCTAGTTCATTTTCCTCAAAAAAACAAAAACTCTTTTGAACTATCATACCACTAGTGGACTTTAATCGGGATTAAACTGGACCCAGTTGACATCCCTAGTTGAAAGGGAGTGTACAACCACTATATTTAAGTTGCCAAGGCGTCTAAGCAGTTGAAATAATCTGAGAAAGCACTTAACAGTGTGGCCTCATATAAACTACGAAGACAATCTTGTGATGAAGTTGAGGGGAAAAGTTAAGGACTCAAATGAAATAGGCATGCATTTCTTTACGACAGTACAGCAGGCACTGCTGACATATTGGCCAACTCGGGTATAGCGTAACAACAAATAAGCATTCGAATCAAGCAATACAGCAAAGCAGACAACTGAACTATTTGTAATTCGGTAGGATTACACGTTGAGGGCACAAGCCAAGAAAGCAGCACACTTGCATTACATTTCACATGTACTAAAACACACTGGCTTACCATATGTTGCTGTGAAGCCTTGCTACTGTTGCAATGTTCTTTGAAGATATCGTCAGCATCCCGTGGTTGCAAATCTAGTTGTTGTAGTTTATTCTGCACCATCTATTTAGGTAAAATTAATTTTAATCGCATGCAGTGGTCCGAATTGATCATCAATGGTTCATCTAAACTAATGAAAGAAGGGTGTGTGCATACACGATAATACTCCCTCCGATTCTTTTTACTTTGCGTATAACTTTTTCTCAGTTTTCTCGTATTAGTCTGCGCGTTGCCGATTCCTAGCGTTGGTTTCCTTTTGTGCCTCGCCCCATCTGCCTCTGCCCTAATTAATTGGCAAATTAGTCCAGAAAAATTAAACCAGTGCCCTCCTTGGTATGCGGGTCAAGAGTTATGGCAGAGTAAATAGAATCGGAGGGAGTATATCTGCTTCCCTCTATTTTTATGCTTGTTCGAGGTGCCAGCCCCAAAAGAACAAATATTTTGCTTGATGGGGTTGGCAGCTCCATAATTAATAGAAGCATCAAATTATTCATGCAACTTGGGAAGATCAAGAACACACAAACAAGTAATGAACAGAGGCTCGGAGCAGTGATGTAATAGCTAGCATCAGAAAATGTAGGGTAAAACAAACAAAAAGCAGCAGAACCACATGCTAGTTTGCTGATGTGTAATTAAGCATAGAGAACATTAAGCAGTCTGATGGAACCAACAGGTGGCATCAGAACAAAACTAAAGCATATTAACTATATGTGCACTGGTATGTAATTTAGCACATGTAACATGTTCACTGCCAGAAGTATGGCCGTACAGGTGCAAGAAGAATAACGCGTCTCATGAAAAACTGAATGATGCCCTAAAGAAATTCAAAGGTGTGGTGCTTATGCTAGGAAAGTGAACGTAGGCGCCGGCCGTTGGATTATAGTACCTGATTCTCGGCGGCGTATGGGTATCGTTGTTATACTTGATAGCTAAGGATCGTCGATGGTACTCGTGTTGCGGTTGAGTTTGGGCCGGCTGTCGCCGTCGCTGAAGCGGCTCCGGTGCTATGGTTGCGGCGCCTGTCGACATACAAGAAAGCTCATCTTTGGTAAGTGAACAGTTGCACGATAAAGAGAAAAACCAAAGGAGTACAAATCAAAATAACCTGATGAGGCTGCGGCGTCAATAAAGCAGGGCCGGTGGAGTTGAATATGGCGTCCGTGGAGCAGGTCCGGTGCAGTGGACGAAGGCTTCGGTGGGCGCGTTGTACAATGCTTTCGGTGACGCGGATCTGTTGCGGCGGACGAGGGCTTGTATGAAGGGCCAGCGAAGGGGCGGACGAGGGAGTCAGTGAAGGGCCTACGCTGTGGTGGATGAGGGCGCCGGTTAAGCGGATTCGGTGCGGTGGACCATGATGGCAGTCAAGGAGATCTGGAGCGGTGGACAAGCCAGTCGCTGAAGCGGCTTCGGTGAAGTGGTGAGTTGGCAGTTGGGGGTTCCAAGGTGCGGAAGGTAGATCCGGCGGGGTGTGAGGTCCACCGCTGCGGCGGAGGACTAGATTCGGTGGCTTGCCGTGGTTGGGGGGTCGGGGAGGGGAAGGGGAGGGGCTCTGGGGAAGAATGTTGGGGGCAAAGAGGGGAAAACAATGGAGTTACCAAAGCAGCCCTTTTCCGTTCATGTGGCAGGGGTAAAACAGGAATATCGCAGGGCTAAACTTTCGGGCGCGTGATATTTCGATGTGAGCGGGAAGTTTGAAAGCTTTTGGCACCTAAAATTATAAGTATTCTACTCTCGTACAGCCGACTATGATATCATGGCCGACAATTTGTTTGTTTTGCACGCAAAAAAATGTGCAAGTTTTGAAAATCAATGTCTCCAACTCGAAACTTAGATTGTCCATTCAATTCAAATATGGATCATTGAGCTACTACAAGCAAATACCATCATACGGTCCAATTCAAATGAAATTCCAAATGTGTTTATCCTAAATATGATGACAAAAGCAAAAATGTGTATGTGTATGAATAAAGTGGATGATTATAAAGTTTGAACATGCCCGTATGTGTATATCTCTAGGTTTGATATATGAATTTGAAATCACGAAATCCCAGCTTAAAAATGTACCTCTGTTTAAATGAATTACAAAAGCTAATGATGGAGTCGAATTCCAAAATTCCAATCTTAGGTTTGTAATTCTGGTACATCAAGGTATATCACGCATGTTCAAAAGTATCGTTATCTCATAGTACAAACTGTGAAACAAATTGATCAAGCATGAGTGCATAATATCTCAATTACGCTAAAGTCCCTCAAATATAGACACCTCACTCTTTATCTGAAGTCAACCCCCCCACCACACACACACACACAGAGAGAGAGAAGTCGTTCTCTCCCTCAAACACCAACACACGAGCACATTAACACCCCTCTCTCTTGTAAAGTCCGGACCCCAACATAGGTCTCTATCACTTTGTCTCTCGGGCATGCACACATCTCTTCCCTCACTCTCTAGGTCTCCCGCTATCTCTCTTACCCAAGCACAAAACGTCACCCCAAACGTCCATCTCCCTAATTATGTGGTTCTCGTGCACTCACCTCACACACCACCCCCACTGCAAACAAGCACACTTTGTCTCCTTGTGCACCACTCTCCTCTTTCTATCTCTTCCACATGCGGACCCGCCCCAGCTCCTTCCCTGTATACATATATGTCGTGACTCTTTGCATAGCTCCCTAATGTATAATCGTTCTCGATTTCACACATTGTTCTCTACACCATCTATTCTAGCTCTCTCATGAAGTCCCTATCACACACACGATGACTTGCTTCCCTTGTGTCTCCATTCATAGGCCAATTTCGGACAACATCAACATTGTCTCCCATACTATACGCCATTTATGGACACAAACGGCCCCTCTCGCCCCCTCTCTTCCTCTCTCTCTCTCTCTCTCCGGCGCTAGCTCTCTCTTTCTCTCGCTCTCACACCCCTCTCCCCCACACACACTCGATGTCTCTTCCAAATAGTCTGCTCCCCCCGCCCGCACCTGTGCTATCTCGCTACTACACATGTCACACCATTCCCCCTTCCCTTATACTAGGTTTACATCATCAGTGGTCTCTCTACTCCACATACACTCTCTCCCTCTCACACACAAACGTGTGCACAAACACACACAGACACACACAAACACCCATTTACCTGGATCCTCATCTCTCCTCATGTCTGCATGTGTATCTCACACACTCACTCTCTAATTATGTCTATGTGTCTCCACGTTACACAACACAAAGCCCCATGTACATGTCTCTCTCTATCCTCCACACACATAGACACATAGAATCTGTTATCATTGCCTCAGTCTCTAACATATCACACACGCACACACTCTCTCTCTCTCTTTCGCAAACACGCTCAACAAGGGTTTCCCCGTGAATAACTTACCGTCTATTCATGAACAGTCGTGGCAGTACGGCGAACATGAGACATGAAAAAGAATAAATCTACACGTGCTTAGACCACCTAGTATGACTACTAGGACTAGAGCACGCCAAAAAGCACGCCGCCGTCACCCCCTCCTTGTCGGCGACGGGAAAATCTTTGTTTTACACAGTCGAGAAGTCATTGTGCTAAGGGCCCACATGCCGAGGCGTTGAATAGAATGTAGATGCTAGTTTACGGAAGCAAGTATCGATAATACGTTTGTATCTCCATACTTATATTTCTTCTCTTATAAAAAACCGAGTTGGTGATGATGGTGATGAAGCTATGTACCTAGGGTAGGGTCATGGACCTGTCCAGCATACCCTCCCCAAGGACATCTTTACAAAGAATTAGAAGCAGTCGAAGAGAAATCTTCATCCACTCGACCGCGGAGATGCGCTCACTCGACCACCTTGAAGACACTCAACCACCAGAAGATGAGGAACCCTCCACTCTGCAACGGTTAGGACTTAAACCATAGCATTATGAGCATTTATGACATTTTACTGTAGACATTACCAGTAACGCCTTTCCTTTATGAGCATTGAACCCTGAGTAACGGAGGGGAGCTGGGGTCCTGGCGCACTCTATATAAGCCACCCCCTCCTCTGGGACAAGGGTTCGCACTTTCTGTAATTCACACACATATATTCAGTAGACCGCCTCAGGGCTCCGAGACGTAGGGTTGTTACTTCCTCCGAGAAGGGCCTGAACTCGTAAACTCGTGTGTACAACTCCTCCATAGCTAGGGTCTTGCCTCTACATTCCTACCCCCCCATTGTACTGTCAGTCTTAGATCCACGACAGTTGGCGCCCACCGTGGGGCAGGTGTCTTAGCGACTTATTGGAGAAGTTGCAATTTTTTTCGATCCCCGTCATCATGGTTCCAGGCGGAAGTTTGGCTGAGGGCCGCGAGATCTGTCTCGGTGCGCTCGTGTTTGTCGCCGACGACTCCGCTTGGCTTCAGGAGGCACCACTCCACGTCGACGCGCTCCCCGCTCGCGGGGTGACGCACTTTCACGCGTGCGTCCACGACGTCCTCCTGCGGCAACCGTCGACCCAGTACCAGTCGACTCCAACGGCTTTCCCCCTCCCTGCGACCCGCCGGAGCAAGCGCACCGGCCGGTCGAGGATTCAACGGTGGGTGAAGCATGCGGTGGCCCACCAGTCGGCCACCCCTCAAGTCGCAGTGCTCGAGCCCGACGAGTCTCTCTACGGCCTGTTCGATCTGTCGACTGGCTCCGTAGAGACTGCATTTGAGTGCGGCAGCAATGACTCGGCAGCGGAAGTCCTGATGGTCAATGGACCACGCGGTCCTCCTGGCTTCCATCGTGAAGACGGAGGTGACGGGAACGGCGATCCATCGCGCGTTCACGAGGAGTACCACCCCGAGCCTCTCTCCTCGCAGCAGAGAGAAGAACTTCGTCGTCGAAACATGGATGCCCTACATACTCCAATAGTTGGAGAAACGCCCGAGGCCCAGGCCTTGGAACAGGCTCGCTTGGCCAATCTGGCTGAGCGCACTCGGCTGGAGAACCTATAGCGCGCACTTGACGATCGCGCTCGTCAACGTGCTCCTGAGTCCAGCCGACGCCAACTTTTTCCACCTCCGGCTCAGGTATATCGGACACCGATCCAAAACCTAGCAGCTGCTGCCCGGATAGCAGAGTCGATTCAACCTTCCCAGTCAGAAGATGGCCGAGGTCTGGTGCAGATCAGGGCCTTGCTCCGGGCAGCAGGAGAGCAGAATACGGCCGTGTCTCAGTCGCGGGATAGGATCCATAGCAGATTTGTGGTCACAGATACGGTCCAGTCGGCCCATAGCCCGAGATCGCCCCCGACGCATGAGGGATGTGGAGAGCGGCGTGATCAGTACAGAAACCAGGAGCAGTATGATCGTCGAGCCGATCGCGATGGTCGCCGTTGAGTGCCCACGCCTCCTCCAAGGAGTGGGTCGTACGTGTCGCGGCCACATGAAGACAGGCGCCCTAACAGCGTCGGAAGAGGTATTCCAGTCAACCCTAGAGAGCCAGGCTTTGATGCAAGATCTATTCTCGTACAAGGCTTGGTCGACAGAAACAGAGCTCACCGAGATGGCCATGACAGAGGCCCGCAAACCAGCAATAGGGTGCATGTCTCTGGCCCAGAGTGCTTCAGCAGAGCTATCAGAGCTGCAGTGATTCGCCCCAACTTTAGGTTGGCGACTGGAGTCAGTAAGTTCACTAGAGAGTCCAAGCCTGACACCTGCCTTGAAGACTACCGAGTGGCTGTCCAGATTGGTGGCGGCAATGATGAGGTGGCTATGAAATACCTTCCCCTGATGTTGGAGGGCTCGGCTAGGGCGTGGCTGAATCAGTTGGCACCTGGCAGCATCTATACTTGGGAAGATCTTGCCCGAGTGTTTGTCAGAACGTTTGAGGGTACTTGCAAGCGGCCAGCAGGTTTGACAGAATTACAGTGTTGCGTCCAGAAACCGAATGAAACTTTGAGAGATTATATCCAGAGGTGGATCACCCTGCACCACATAGTGGAAGATGTGTCTGATCATCAGGCAATTTGTGCTTTCAAGGAAGGCGTCAGGTACCAGGAGTTGAACCTGAAATTCGGTCGGACAGGAAACATGACTCTGACTCGGATGATGGAAATTGCCACCAAGTATGCCAATGGTGAAGAGGAGGAGCGACTGCGGAGCGGCAAGCACACATCAGTCGCCCATGAAGCCGGAGGAGGAAACTCCAGTCGGAAACAAAAAGGCAAGGCCGAGCCAGCTGCTCCGGGTGAGGCCTTGGCTGTGGTTCAAGGAAAGTTCAAGGGGAAGCCCAAAGGGTCATGGAACCCCAAGAAAGTAAAAGATCAGGATGGAAATGACGTGTTGGATCTGCCGTGCCATATCCACACCAAAAAATACAAATAAGGTAATTTCACTTACCCGAAGCATACCACTCGACAGTGTCGGCTCCTGATCTAGCAGTTCCGAGAGAAATAGCCCAAGGAAAAGGAGAAGGAGGCAGACAAGGCTGAGAGTGAAGGAGAAGATGATGGTGGTTATCCTCACATGAATTCCACTCTGATGATTTTTGCTGATGTTGAAAATAAGAGTCGATTGAAAGTCATCAACAGAGAAGTGAACATGGTCGCTCCGGCGACACCCAGTTACTTGAAATGGTCGCAGACTGCCATTACATTCGACCAGTCTGATCATCCAGCGCACATCGCCACCCCTGGGAGGCAAGTGCTGGTGGTCGACCCGGTGGTCGAAGGCACTCGACTGACAAAGGTCCTGATGGACGGTGGCAGTGGCCTGAACATTCTGTATGCAGAAACATTGAAAGGAATGGGCATTCCGATGTCCAGACTCAGTGAAAGCCATATGAGTTTCCATGGGGTCATCCCGGGCAAGAAGGATGCGTCCCTCGGTCAGATTGCACGTGACGTGGTTTTCGGTGATGCCAAAAATTACCGCAAAGAAAAGTTGACGTTTGAAGTCATGGATTTTCAGAGTGCGTATCATGCAATTCTGGGCAGGTCGGCTTATGCATGATTCGTGGCTCGACCTTGTTACGTGTACCTCAAACTGAAGATGCCTGGTCCCAGAGGAGTGATCACTATCTCTGTTAATCGGAAAAAGGCGGAAGAGTGTTTCCAGAAGGGCTCAAAGATCGTCGATGCCCAGATGGCCGTGGCAGAATTGCAAGAATACCAGAAAAATGCAGACCCGAGTGCCTTGTTGCGAGCCAAGAAGCCAGCCACGGATTCAGCATTCCAGTCGTCTGGTGAGATGAAGTCTGCTCACATCCACCCGACGGACCCCAATGCAGCTCCGACCCACATTTTGACCACACTCGGCTCCAAATAGGAAGAAGCGCTCATCCAGTTCCTCCGTGAGAACTGGGACATCTTTGCATGGAAGCCTTCTGACATGCCAGGTGTTCCCAGGGGACTGGATGAGCATCGTTTGCGAGTCGACCCGAAAGTGAAACCAGTCAAAGAGTATCTTCGACGGTCCGCCGTCCAGAAAAGAAAAGCAATCGCCGAAGAGGTGGCTCAGCTTCTGGCAGCTGAGTTTATCCGAGAGATTTGCCACTCCGAGTGGTTAGCCAATATTGTCATGGTCCCAAAGAAAGATGACTCACTCCGCATGTGCATCGATTTCAAGCATATCAATCGGGCCTGCCCGAAAGATCACTTCCCCCTCCCTCGCATCGATCAGATAGTCGACTCGACTGCTGGGTGCGAGCGTTTGTCCTTTTTGGATGCCTACTCCGGGTACCACCAGATCCGTCTGTACGGACCCGACGAAATAAAGACAGCCTTTATCACCCCGTTTGGGTGCTTCTGTTATGTCACAATGCCATTCGGCTTGAAGAACGCTGGAGCCACATTTATGCGAATGATTCAGAAGTGCCTGCTCACTCAGATCAGTCGGAATGTGGAGGCATACATGGATGACATTATGGTCAAGTCACATAAAGGTTCCGACCTGCTGACCGACCTCGCTGAAACCTTTGCCAACCTCAAAAGGTATGATATCAAGCTCAATCCATCAAAGTGCACGTTTGGAGTTCCAGGCGGAAAGTTGCTCAGTTTTCTTGTTTCCGAACGAGGAATCGATGCTAACCCAGAGAAAGTAGGCACTATACTCCGAATGAAACGCCCTGTGCATGTGCATGATGTCCAGAAGCTTACTGGTTGCTTGGCCGCCCTAAGTCGATTCATTTCTCGGCTCGATGAAAAGGCGCTGCCTCTTTACCGACTGATGAAGAAATTAGATAAGTTCGAGTAGACTCCAGAAGCTGATACAGCATTTGCAGAGCTGAAAGCCCTGCTTTCCACCCAGCCGGTGCTTGCTGCTCCAATCAGCAAAGAGCTTCTTTTGCTTTATATATCAGCCACTGAACAAGTCGTCAGTACAGTACTTATGGTCGAGCGGGAAGAAGGAAAAGCGTACAAAGTTCAACGCCCAGTTTATTATATTTCCGAAGTCCTGACCCCGTCAAAGCAGAGATATCCTCAATATCAGAAGCTTGTCTATGGAATTTACATGACCACGAAGAAGGTTGCACACTACTTCTCAGATCACTCTGTTACAGTCGTCAGCGACGCTCCATTGTCAGAGATTCTGCACAACAGGGATGCAACTGGTCGAGTGGCAAAATGGGCGAGTGAACTCCTTCCCTTGGATATCAAGTTTGAGGCAAAGAAAGCTATCAAGTCCCAAGCAATAGCAGATTTCCTCGCCGAGTGGATCGAACAGCAACTGCCGACTCAAGTTCACTCGGAGCACTGGACCATGTTCTTTGATGGATCCAAGATGTTGAACGGTTCTGGTGCTGGAGTAGTTCTGGTATCCCCCCGAGGAGACAAGCTCAGATATGTCCTCCAGATTCACTTTGATTCCTCCAACAATGAAGCAGAGTATGAAGCACTCCTGTATGGGTTGCGCATGGCCATCTCACTCGGCGTCCGTCGCCTCATGGTCTATGGCGACTCAGATTTGGTAGTTAATCAAGTGATGAAGGAGTGGGACGTCAGAAGCCCAGCCATGACTGGTTACTGCAACGCGGTGAGAAAGCTTGAGAAGAAGTTCGAGGGGTTAGAACTCCACCACATCCCCCGATTGAAAAATCAAGCAGCCGATGAATTGGCAAAGATAGGTTCCAAGAGAGAAGCCATTCCCAGCAATGTGTTCTTGGAGCATATTCGCACACCGACAGTTCAGGAAGACCCTTTCACTAAAGAGCCCCCACAACCCAAGAGCGCCACGGATCTGACTGAAGTCGAGGTCCCAGCTGTGGTCGACCTAATCATGGAGGTTCTGGCCATTACTCCCGACTAGATGGTGCCCTGCATTGCGTATATCCTCAGGAAAGAGCTCCCTGAGGATGAAGAAGAAGCTCGACAGATCGTCCACTGATCTAAAGCTTTTACTGTGATAAGAGGGCAGCTGTTCAGAGAAAGTGTGACTGGAGTCGGTCAGAAGTGCATAACACCAGAAGAAGGTCGAATGATCCTCAATGACATCCACTCAGGGACCTATGGTCACCATGCGTCCTCTCGGGCCATCGTGGCTAAAGCATACCAAGCTGGATTCTATTGGCCACGAGCAAATGAGATGGCAAAAGATATAGTCGACAGATGTGAAGGCTGTCAATTTTACTCCGATATGTCTCACAAGCCAGCGTCAGCCCTGAAGACCATTCCCCTCGTCTGGCCCTTCGCTGTTTGGGGACTGGATATGGTTGGACCGCTGAGGACCGGCAAAAGCGGCTTCACTCACGTGCTCGTTGCAGTCGACAAGTTCACCAAATGGATCGAAGCCAAACCTATCAAGAACCTTGACGCTAGCACCGCTGTCAGTTTTATCAGAGAATTGACATTCAGATATGGAGTCCCGCACAGCATCATCATGGACAACGGGTCGAACTTCGATTCCGATGAGTTCAGAATTTTCTGCGCCTCTCAGGGCACTCGTGTCGACTATGCTTATGTTGCTCACCCGCAGTCGAACGGACAAGCAGAAAGAGCCAATGGCCTAATTCTCGAAGGCTGAAGCCCCGACTAATGCATGATCTCAAACACGCAGCAGGTGCTTGGGTTGATGAACTTCCGTTAGTTCTGTGGGGTTGAAGGACAACTCCTAATTGGTCGACCGGAAGAACTCCTTTCTTCTTAGTCTATGGAGCCAAAGCTGTTCTGCCAAGTGACTTGCTCCACAACGCACCCCGAGTTGAACTCTTCTCCAAAGCAGAAGCAGAGCAGGCCCGGCAAGATTCAGTCGATCTCTTAGAGGAGGAAAGAGAGATGGCCTTGATCCGCTCGACCATTTATCAGCAAGATTTGCGTCGATTCCACACCAGGAATGTGAGGGGTCGGGCCTTTCAAGAAGGAGACTTGGTTCTTCGAGTGGATCAGCAAAAACCACACAAGCTCGCTCCAACTTGGGAAGGCCCCTTCATAGTCACCAAAGTTATCCACAACAGAGCATACCATCTTTACAGTATCGAGCATCAGAAAGACAAGCCATGGGCTTGGAACGCGGAGCTACTTCGCCCCTTTTATACTTAAACACTCATTTGAATAAAATGTAATAAGCAACACCTTTTGTAATCCGTTTATCAAAGACAAGAGCTTACGGTTCTCTCATTCGATTGTGTTGTTCTTATTTACTCCTGAAATCCCCCAGTGGGTGGGCTTAGTCGCGAATCCATTCCGCCTAATTTCGAAAAAATCCTACCGAGTGGAGAGCAATCCTCCCACTCGGGGGCTTAGCTGCAGTCGAGCACTCGCCTAAGTTCTCTCACTAAGAGGCTTAACGGCAGTCCAGCACTCGCCTAAGTTTGAAAAAAATCCTACCGAGTGGAGAGCAATCCTCCCACTCGGGAGCTTAGCTGCAGTCGAGCACTCGCCTAAGTTCTCTCAATAAGAGGCTTAACGGCAGTCCAGCACTCGCCTAAGTTTGAAAAAATCCTACCGAGTGGAGAGCAATCCTCCCACTCGGGGGCTTAGCTGTAGTCGAGCACTCGCCTAAGTTCTCTCAATAAGAGGCTTAACGGCAGTCCAGCACTCGCCTAAGTTTGAAAAAATCCTACCGAGTGGAGAGCAATCCTCCCACTCGGGGGCTTAGCTGCAGTCGAGCACTCGCCTAAGTTCTCTCACTAAGAGACTTAACGGCAGTCCAGCACTCGCTGTAACACCCTCGATGCGACTATATCTCCCACGTGTCGAGGCACGACTTAGAGGCATAATCGCATTGAAGGCATTACAAGTTGGTATCAGAGCCTTCCCCGACCTTAGGAGCCCCATTGCTTGATCGTTTTTAGCGGCCGAGTTGTGTCTAGAAAAATGTTTTGAGTCATTAGGAATTATATATCGGAGAGTTTAGGAATTCTTTTTACTTCCCGGTCTCCTCATCGCTCTGGTAAGGCATCCTGACGTAGAGTTTTGACTCTTCTCTTCTCAAATTTCACTAAAAAAAATTTAGGATCACGCGGGTATCTTGGAATCGTTCCGATGGTTTTGTGACGAGAACATTGTCTTGGTGCCTCCTGTCAGGGGTTTTGTGGAAGTGTCCCGGGGAGTTGAGCTATGAGGTGTTGTCGTCATAATTTTATCGTTGCAGTTCTGGAATACCTGAGTTTAGTACGCCGACATCGAAATCTCTTTTGTGCAGTTCGTTGGTGAGATAACCTCGACGCCACCCAGTACTGGGGCGGGAGTTCGGGAGTATCGCCATAACTTGTATAACGGATGCTTTTCGAAGGTTGAGGTAGAAGATTTCCGAAGGTTTCTTGGTTATGTGTTGAAGGATGGATACAGCTGGATGTAGGATTTGCTAGTTTGGGTGAGATATTATGCTTCCCCTGTATCCCCAACACCTGATTGCATAACCGGAAAATTTCGGGAGTTTCATAGGTGGGAATTCAAGTAGCTCTTAGGATATCTTTCCGACAGATGTATGATATGAAATTGGGGTTCGACGTCTAGTGGTCCGCCTATTCACGGTCGGTTTTACAGTATTCTCGTTGTGTCTTAAAGAGTCCTTGGCTATGCCGACTCGGGGACGCTTCGTATGTCATGTGCACTGCCTTGTACATGATGGTGTTGTACGATCGAGCCCGTGTAGGCCCCACCACGAAAACTTCGGACGAAATCTCTATCATATGTTTGTTCCGGCTTATTCCGCAAGCCAATCCTTGGTTTTGTTTTGAGTTGTGGTATTCGAGTTGCTTCGAAGTCAAATGTTGATTCCATACCTTTTTCCAAATGGTGTTCTCATATTCCTATGCGAATACTTATCCTTCATGATAATCGAGATTGTGTTGTCAATCCTTTTCAACCGGCATGTGTGCTCTCAAAGTGGATCCGATCATTTCAACATTGGCAAGATCATTTATCAATTCTTCTCAACGGTGTTTGTTTCATCCGTCTCCAAGTTGCCTTTGTTTTTCCCGCCCTCCCTCCCTTGTTTTTCTTTAAGGACTCAGATTTCTTAATCAAGTATCCTTTTATTCATATGAAGCCTCTCCATTCTTTTTCTTCATGTTCTTATCCGGTGATTCTCATGAAGATTTTTAACGGAGCTTCTAGTTCATCATTATCCATTCTTTTTCTTCTCCGGCGGTTTCAAGTCAAGCTTTGTTGATCATACCCTTCCTCATTTCAATGCTTTCTCATGCCGGTGCACCTCTTAATCATCCACTCCTCGCTATTCATTTGTTTCGAAGTGCTGAAGATATCTCGAGGTTGTTATCTCATTCAAGTCATTTAATTCAACCGGTGCAACCTCTCTTTTAAATCTTTTCAACGGTGCTTATTTTGAGTGGGCCCTAACCCACAGGTCTTTTCCCAGGATCTTACCTGACTCTTCTTATTTTTCTGGAGTTATTCTCAATTTCTTTTCAAAGTTTGACGTAAGAATGATTTATCATTAGTCAAATGTCTTTCTCCAAGATCTTCCAAATTTTATTTCATCATTGGTTCAACTTTTCTATTCTTCTATATTTTGGAGTGTCTAAATAATTCATGGTGGTGTTTCTCGTCATCATTCTCAACATTTAAAGACCAAGGAATAATTTTCTCTTCAATCATATCCGTTCTCGTGAAGATTCGTGATTCTAGCTTTATATCATCCTCTCATAATTGTTTTGATCGTGAGAATTCTTTTACCCATCCGGAGATATTCAAGAGTCTTCTCAGTTTGTTATCCGGAGTCCATCAATTCAGATTTATTCATTCTCAGCTGTCAGATATCATTCTCCTATCTTACCGGTGCATCGTTCAAGTGATCTCTAATCACTTTGTGATCCCTTCATTCTCTTGTATCTAAATCCCCTCAAGCATCTTTGTTCATTTGCTAATTCCTCCCGGTGTTTTCTTTATCTTACTTCAATCGTTTTTAATTCTTACGGTGGTTCGTTCAACATTTCTCTTCCTTATCAATTTATTCGTTGTTTCTATTCTACCGGTGGGTCGTTCAAGATCTTCTCAAGTTATCGATATCTATTTTAATCCTGTCTACGAGAATAAGTAGTATGCCAAATCCATTGATTGTCATCAATTTAATTGGTGAAGGATAAGCATAATGTAATTCTTATTCTTGTTTCATTCAAGTGATTAATTCTTTATTCCGGAGGCTCATCAAAATTCTTGATCTCAATTGTTCATCTTATCTTTCCCGGAGTTCCTACCTCTCGTAATTATATCACCACGGAGGTTCATCTAAATCATTACAAGGTTTCATCTTGTGTTTGCAACTTCTCTTTCTTCTCGTTATCCTTTCGTTACCAGAGTTCTTCTTGGAGATTCTACATGTTGGTTCATCAAGGATTTATATTCCTTCTCAAAATGTTCATCGAGATTCTTTTTTAAGGAACTCAAGCATTCTTCATCTTGCTATCCGGAGTGCATTTCTGTCTATCTTATCATTCGAGGTAGTATTATGTCATTCTTGATAATTTGAGTTCATGTTTTCATGATTCACATGCTGTCAAGGATGAGACATTTTTAAATCCATCAATCTCGTCATTGGAATTATCTTGGGTTATATTTCACCAAAGCCTTTCCTAAGGATTGTTGTATATGGTGCTCATAAATGATCCAAGTTCTTCATATATCCTTCCGGTGATAAGCTTCTCGTCTCCTTGTTCAATCCAATCCAATTCTTTTCCCGTGAGTGGCAGGTTGTCACCTCATAATTTGAGTTGTATTCCATAAGACCATATCAAGCTTATTTTTTTCATTGTTGGTTTTCCAACAACTCCGTTCGACCCTTCTCCTAAAGATGCCTTTTCGAACTCTTTTGTGGCAGAAATTGGCATTTTCTTCTCAATTCTCTTATTTCAATTATCTATCTTCTATTCTTTTGTTCCGGAGGCTTTCTGATGTTGCTCTCTTCAACCCATCTTTTCGTTCTGTCAGGATCATGTTCTTTTCATGCCTGTCCTTTTAACCGGAGTGTTGTGTCCTCTTTTCAAGTATCCTCTCATCTTGTCAAGTTCAATTCCTTCCATTTACAGGCGGAGTGCTGTCCAAATTATATCACTCTTATTCCTTCCCTATCTTGTTTAACCGGAGTGTTGTGCCTTTTTGCTCAAGTTCTTTTTATTTTATCAAGTTTTTGACTTCCGTTTCAACCGGAGTGCTGCCTGAATTTGTTCTTCCTTGTTCCTCTTTTCTAACGGAGATTTTTCAACTTCATTCATCTACGTTGCATTCTTTTCTCGAATTTGTTCAACCTCGCAAGGATATGTGGTTTCACTCGTTTGTCAAAGAAGCAATTTGTTTTACCTCTTCTCTTTCTCTTCCGTTTTTCCCTCCGGTGCCATTCTAGATCTCGGGACGAGATCCTCTCGTAGTGGCAGAGTGTTGTAACGCCCCGAGACCGATGTGCCAGGTGTCGTTCAGTTATTCGTTGGTGTTGCCTTGTCATTCCTTGCGTGTCATGCATTGCATATCATGTCATCATGCGCATTTCATTTTCATACGTGTTCGTCTCATGCATCCGAGCAATTTCCCCGTTGTCCGTTTTGCAATCCGGCGCTTCGTTCTCCTCCGGTGTCCCTTTCTACCTTTCTTTCATGTGTGGGGATTAAACATTTCCTGATTGGACCGAGTTTTGCCAAGCGGCCTTGGTATACTACCGATAGACCGCCTGTCAAGTTTCGTACCATTTGGACTTCGTTTGATACTCCAACGGTTAACCGAGGGACCGAGAAGGCCTCGTGTGTGTTGCAGCCCAACACCCTTCCATTTTGACCCAAAACCCACCTAACTCTGCTCCATCATCTCGGTCGTTCGATCACGATCGCGTGGCCGAAAACCGCACCGCATTTGGACTCTCCTAGCTCCCTCTATGCCTATTTAAACACCCCCCCGAAATTCGGATCTCCTTCCTACCCGAAACCCTAACTTCGTCCCCCTCGCGCCACTGGACGCGTCCACCCCATGCCCGGACAATGTCTGCCGCCCGCTGCCACGTCCCTCCGACCAATCGGAGCGCGCCACCTCAGCCCCGCCGCCGCTCTCCTCCAACCCGCGGCCGCCACCTGTCCCAGCCGGCTTCCGCGTCGCCCCACTTCGCCGCCGGCCCGCGGAGCCCATCCGGGGCCCGCGCGAGCCCGGATCTCCGCCGCCGCCCGCAGGCACCCCGCGCCTCCTCGCTCCCGTAGCCGGTCGAGGGGAGGAGCCCCTCGATCCGCGCCTCCGCCGCCTAGCGTCTCTCCACCGGCGACCTCGCCTGCAACCTTCGCCGGAGCGCGCCGCCCTGCGACTTGGAGCCCCGTCCGGCGCCGCTGTCGCCAGATCCGGTCATCACGCGCCGGGATCCGCCCCTTCCTGCTCACGCCGGCCTCCCCTCGCCGGAGCACATCTCCGCCGGAACCGCGCCGCCGTCCACGGTTTCACTGGAGTCATCGCTCCCTGCGCCAGATCGGGAGGAGCCCGATCCATCTGCGTTGACCGCGCCGCGCCTCCACGTGGGCCACGCCCGAGTCTGGCCCAGCTCGCCGGCCTCCTTCCTCTTCATTTCGGGCCGCGCTCCCGGGCCCATCTCCAGCGCCGGCCTCGCTCGGCCTCCTCCCCAGCTCCCTTCGCCAGCCGCGTGGGCCGCAGCGCCAGGCCCAGCCGGGCCACCTCCTCCGCACCGCGCCAGCCCAGCTGGCCTGCCTCTCCCTCCGACCGGGCCAGGCCCATGGGTGAGCCGCCCCAGCGCCTGCCCTATTCCAGTTTCAGCCCGATATGTATTTTTCTTCGGGTCCTGCGAATTTGTTCATTATCCAGTGCATTGCCAGTTTTACAGATTAGACCCTTTTGTTCATGCATATAATAACTCACTAACCGTGCATCGGATTAAAATGTTTTATATATGAAACTTGCTCAGATTTTTGTGTAGATTAATAATATCCAACTTTCATCTATGTTTAAAATATTTAAAATGTTGTTTGCATTAATTTGCTCCTATGCCATGCTAAAACGATTTAATTCATAACTAAGTAGCCGTAACTCCGATTTTAATAATCTTTATATGTAAATGGGGTAGAAAAATGCCTAGTTTAACGTGGTGGCATCATCTTGCATGTTTAACAACTCTAAAATATTGTTTAGGGCAGAACAGTACCAAACCTAATTTATGCTCATGAGGAGTTTCCGGAATTGTTGTTCGTTGCTTCCGGCCTCATTTAAACTTGCCTAGATAGATAGTTTTGTTGTGCTTCACCTCTTGCCATGTTAATCAACATTTAATATTGTTGGGTACATAAACGAGAGAGAACTAAATAATTGATGTGGTGTTTTGTCAATATGCATCCCGATGCATATTGAGCTTCCACTTAATTTGTAGTTTTGCTTGTGCACTTTGCCATGCCATGCATATTTAAATCGGACATGCATCATACTTGTTTGTGCATCATGCCATGTTTATGTGATGGTTGTTTACTATGTTTGTTTGCTTCTTTCCGGTGTTGCTTCTTCGGGTTGGTTCCGTTAACGTCAAGTTTGTGAGGATCCGTTCAACTTCGTCCGTTTGTCTTCTTCATGGACTCGTTCTTCTTCCTTGCGGGATTTCAGGCAAGATGATCATACCCTCGAAATCACTACTATCTTTGCTATGCTAGTTTGCTCGCTCTTTTGCTATGCCAATGCTACGATGCCTACCATTTGCTTGTCAGCCTCCCAAATTGCCATGTCAAACCTCTAACCCACCATGTCCTAGCAAACCGTTGTTTGGCTATGTTACCGCTTTGCTCAGCCCCTCTTATAGCGTTGTTAGTTGCAGGTGAAGATTGAAGTTTGTTCCTTGTTGGAACATGGAGATGTCGTTCCTTGTTGGAACATATTTATTTACTTGTTGGGATATCACTATATATCTTATTTAATTAATGCATCTATATACTTGGTAAAGGGTGGAAGGCTCGGCCCTATGCCTGGTGTTTTGTTCCACTCTTGCCGCCCTAGTTTCCGTCATATCGGTGTTATGTTCCCGGATTTTGCGTTCCTTACGCGGTTGGGTAATAATGGGAACCCCTTGACAGTTCGCCTTGAGTAAAGCTCTTCCAGCAATGCCCAACATTGGTTTTACCATTCGCCACCTAGCCTCTTTTTCCCTTGGGTTTCGCGGACTCAAGGGTCATCATTATTTTAACCCCCCTCGAGCCAGTGCTCCTCTGAGTGTTGGTCCAACTGTCAGCTACCGGTGACCACCAGGGGCAACTCTGGGCTGGCCTACCCGTACCTAGGACAATCTGAGTGTGCCCTGAGAAAGATATATGTGCAGCTCCTATCGGGATTTGTCGGCACATTCGGGCGGTGTTGCTGGTTTAGTTTTACCCTGTCAAAATGTCTTGTAGTACCGGGATACCGAGTCTGATCGGAACGTCTCGGGAGGAGGTCTATTCCTTCGTTGACCGTGAGAGCTTGTGATGGGCTAAGTTGGGACACCCCTGCAGGGATTTGAACTTTCGAAAGCCGTGCCCGCGGTTATGGGCAGATGGGAATTTGTTAACGTCCGGTTGTAGAAAACCTGAACTTGACCTTAATTAAAATGAATCAACCGCGTGTGTAACCGTGATGGTCTCTTTCCGGCGGTGTCCGGGAAGTGAACACGGTTGTTGGAGTTATGCTTGACGTAGGTAGTCTAGGATCACTTCTTGATCATACTTTTATCGACCGTGCTTTGCCTTCTCTTCTCGCTCTCATTTGCGTATGTTAGCCACCATATACGCTAGTCGCTTGCTGCAGCTCCACCTCATACCTTTACCTTACCCATGAGCTTAAATAGTCTTGATCCCGAGGGTGCGAGATTGCTGAGTCCTTGTGGCTCACAGATACTTCCAAAACCAGCTTGCAGGTGCCGATGAGTCCGTGCAGATGACGCAACTAAGCTCAGGAGGAGCTCGATGAAGATCTTATCCTTTGTGTTGTTTCGTTCTAGTTGATCAGTAGTGGAGCCCAGTTGGGGTCGATCGGGGACCTTTGTCGCTTTTGGGGTTCTTCTTTTATTTTGGTTCCGTAGTCGGACCCTGATTGTATTTGGATGATGTAATGCTTTATTCATGTAATTGTGTGAAGTGGCGATTGTAAGCCAACTATGTATCTCTCTTATGTATTACATGGGTTGTGTGAAGATTACCTCACTTGCGACATATGCCTTCAATGCGATTATGCCTCTAAGTCGTGCCTCGACACGTGGGAGATATAGTCGCATCGAGGGTGTTACACTCGCCTAAGTTTGAAAAAATCCTACCGAGTGGAGAGCAGTCCTCCCACTCGGGGGCTTAGCTGCAGTCGAGCACTCGCCTAAGTTCTCGCACTAAGGGGCTTAACGGCAGTCCAGCACTCACCTAAGTTTGAAAAAACCCTACCGAGTGGAGAGCAGTCCTCCCACTCGGGGGCTTAGCTGCAGTCGAGCACTCGCTTAAGTTCTTGCACTAAGGGGCTTAACGGCAGTCCAGCACTCGCCTAAGTTTGAAAAAACCCTGCCGAGTGGAGAGCAGTCCTCCCACTCAGAGGCTTAGCTGCAGTCGAGCACTCGCCTAAGTTCTCTCACTAAGAGGCTTAACGGCAGTCCAGCACTCGCCTAAGTTTGGAAAAATCCTACCGAGTAGAGAGCAATCCTCCCACTCGGGGGCTTAGCTGCAGTCCAGTACTCACCTAA
This sequence comes from Triticum urartu, assembly GCF_003073215.2. Classification (NCBI taxonomy): domain Eukaryota; kingdom Viridiplantae; phylum Streptophyta; class Magnoliopsida; order Poales; family Poaceae; genus Triticum; species Triticum urartu. The sequence goes on along the minus strand of NC_053027.1, from coordinate 195,372,696 downwards.
GTTTAAGACCCATTCCTATCCGCAAGGACGACGAGGTGCAGGTCGACTACAACCTTCTCCTTCGGAGCTGTGGCACAAATACAACGTCTGCTCCATCCCCATCCGCAAGGACGACGAGGTGCAGGATGACTGCAACCTTCTCCTTCGGAGCTGTGGCACAAATACAACGTCCGCTCCATCCTTATCCGCAAGGACGACGAGGTGCAGGTCGACTGCCACCTTCTCCCACGGAGCTGCGGCACAAATACAACGTCCGCTCCATCCCTATCCGCAAGGACGAAGAGGTGCAGCAAGCAAAATCCATCCGAAGGTAAACACAAGCACATTTGGAGATAAACCAAATTCAGATAAATACTAAAAGGTTCCAAGCAGTGAATCAAAGGTACTTGGGCACCAAGCCAGAAGGAGTTTAACAGTTACAGAAACCACTCGGCATTCCGAGGCAAATTTAAAGCGTATCCAAGTTTCATAAGATTGTTCACTCGGCCGGAGGGGGGCTGGCAGGCTCCACGAACGAGTCCAGATCGATCCCATCAGCGATCCGAGTAGCGGCAGCAATGAAAATCTCCATGAAGGACTGGAAGTCGTGCTTTTTGGTGTTAGCGACTTTGATCGCAACCAGCTTGTCTTCACGAGCCTCCTTGCAATGAACTCGCACCAGGGACAGCGCCACATCAGCACCACACCGGGCGGAGGATTTCTTCCATTCTTGCACTCGGTCAAGGATCTCGTTCAGTCGAGTCATCAGAGATTCCAGATCATTGTGAAGCGTCGCACCAAAGCATCGAGTCGATTCGAGAGACAACCTCCTTCAGGCGTACGAGGTAGCTTGTGGCGCTGGCGATACGGGACTCCAGTCAGAGCATGTTCATCGCAATTTCATCGCAGACCGGGGAAGCGATAGGGTCCAGACCCGTCTCGACCCTTCCAGTTTCTTCGTCAAAGTCTTGACAAAGTTCTGCAGCCAAAAGTCAGTTCAGTCAACCAAGCAAAATCCGATGGCAAGCATCAACGCAGTCGGATTAAAGGAAATACCTCCCAGCACGAGATAAAGCTTCTTGGCGAGGGTCCTCAGATAAGCTTCTGTGTCGTTCCTCTTGCGGATCGCAGACTCCAACTTTTCATTCAGGACGACCTTATCCTTCTTCAGGCTGGTTACTTCGCGGTTAGCTTCATTAAGACAAGATGTCAGTCTAGTCACCTCTCCTTCAAGCGTTCCGACTGAAGCAAGCTTCTTGTCTGCGAGAATGGTTTTATCTTGGGCTGCTTTTTGCGCGGCGGCGAGGTGCGAGTCCTTCTTGTCCAGAGCCAACTTCATTTTCTCTGCAAAAGAAATAATTGAATCAAAAAAGAGATCAAAGAGACATATTGAAGTTCAGTCGGCAATCAGTTACCTTCCATAGCAGCGGCCTCGTCTTGAGCTTTTTTCAGATTTTGCTAAGCCAATTCCAAGTCTAAGTTGAGTTGCCTCTCCTTCTCTTTGAATTCGGCAAACTTGGAGTTAAGAGTACAAGACTTCTGCAGGAGGCAAGAGACAGATCAATCGATAGGTTCGAAGGCAGTTCATTTTCGAGTGAATAAAACCTAAAGAAGTGGACAACAAGCTGTTCAGATCCCAGTCGACTACCAGCAGTCGACCATGGTCTCGGGGACTACACCCAGTGGGTGCACTTGGCGTGCCCCCACCGGTTCTGATCCCACTCGACCGGCCCACCGGAGTCGAGTGCAAGGAGTAAAAAAAGAGAGAAAGAACAATTGCACCGTCAAGAAAGAAGAACTAAGACCACAGTCGACTGCCAGCAGTCGACCGTGGTCTCAGGGACTACACCCAGTGGGTGCACTTGGCGTGCCACCACCGGTTCTGATCCTACTCGCCCAGACCGAGTGGAAGAGCGGAACTACCAAAAACAACAGCAACACCCAGTGGGTGCTCTAATTCAACGCGAACAACAGGAGATTGTGCAAAAGAAGATTTTCCGAGAACAAAAACAGTCGGAAAGTCTACTGACCTGGACGTTGGCCCGAAGGGCGGCACTAGCGTCATAGGCAGCCTGACTGCTCTCGTGCACTATCTTCACCCACTCCATCATCATATCAGCCTGTCGGATGGCTTCCGCAGCCGCTTCCGACTGGTTGTCTGGGACGGGGTAGCTGGTGAAAAAATGTGCAGACGACCCAGGTGCGACTGCTTGAGTCTCCATGGTGTGGAGTTGGATAGTTGAAGCAACCACAGGCGCGGTCGACCGCGTGGGATGCCCACTCGGCAAGGGTGCAGCGAACGTCACAGTGGCCCTGCCCGCATCTTCAGCTTGACAAACGGGAGGCGTTGCAGTTGGTTCTTGTCGAGCCACCCTACCAGTTGTTACCTTCTTGCTCTTCCTAGGCTTAGGAGCCACATCTTCGTCGTCGTCCGGAAGGTCAATGATGTTAGGTGGAGCTGCAAGACAGAACATTCGACCCCAAGTTAACCACTCGACCCTAAAAGGATCAAGAATCGAAATCGCAAGAGTTCATACCTGGGTTAGAGGTTACCGCATCCTCCATTTCCTCGTCCCGGTACTGGTATGAAGAGGTCCCTGACGTAGCAGCACTGCAAAGGCCCACATTCAATCGGTTACACCCAGTTAATCGAATCCACATAAAGGGCAAGTGAGATGGTTACCCAGAGATAGTAGGAACAGTCACTTTGATCCGAGGCAAAGCTTTGGGCGGTTTGGAAGAGATGGCTTTCGCACTTTCGGCACTGGAAGCGGCGCGACCTTGGAGTGCTTTGGAGGCTTCTCAGTCGGCGTCGGGGAAGACATCCTGGGGCGCTTCGAGGATTGCCCGATCGGCGCAGCCACCAAGTCCGGAGCGCGTGCTGGGTCATGAGTGTGCTTGGACCTCCTCTCCCTGCGAGGAGGCAAGTCGACTTCTTCCTCATTGGTCGACTCATCGCTCTCCTCGTCCTCCTCGGCTTCCGAATGCTCCTCGCCGCTCTCGGCCCCGCTCCCTTCTTCTTCAGTGCCGGGGTCCTGCACTCCGTTGGGCATCGAGTACATTTCAATGAAGGCCTAAAAGGATAACGATCAAAAGACATTCAGTCGACCACAAACGGGACATCACGTGGTGAATCGGAAAGATACTTGATAAAACAGAAATATACCTGCTCCGGCTGGCGTGAGTTGTCGAATGGAATCACCCTCCTGGATCCCTGAGGGTTGTCTTTGTTGCCAGTGATTTCCCTCAACCAGTTCTCCAAGATATCCTCGCTAACCTCCTCCGGGTGGATCCGAGTGTATCCTCGAGCCCAGAGTACATCCACATTGGATGATCGCGCGCCTGAAGAGGTTGGATGCGTCGACCGAGAAAGACCTCCAGCAGATCCATCCCGGTCACTCCGTCGCAGACAAGCTGGACGACGCATTCAACCAGCTCCTTGACCTGCACCTTCTCTTCTGGAACTACCTTCAAGGGAGCAGGCTTCTCCACTCGAGCCAAGGAAAAAGGAGTAAGTCGAGTCGACTGGCCAGGGGTTGGCTGATCCTTGCAGTAAAACCAAGTCAACTGCCGGCCCCGGACCGAGTCAGGAAGGATCATCACTGGGAAAGTACTTTTGCTCCTCATCTGGATCCCCAGACCACCACACATCTAGATCACCTGCGTCCTCTCGTCACTCGACTTGGCCTTTTTAACCGACTGGGAACGGCAAGTGAAGATGTGTTTGAAAAGCCCCCAGTGCGGTCGACAGCCCAAGAAGTTTTCGCACATGGACACAAAAGTGGCCACATAGACTATGGTGTTCAGAGTAAAATGGTGGAGCTGAGCCCCAAAGAAGTTCAAAAAACCCCGGAAGAAAGGGTGGGGAGGCAGTGAGAATCCGCGATCTAAGTGGGTTGCTAGGAGGACACACTCACCCTCTCTGGGTTGCGGCTCGGTTTCGTCCCCCGGGAGCCGGGCCGACTTGTGGGGGATCAATCCACCCTCCACCAGGTCGTCGAGGTCGTCCTGCGTGATTGCCGAGCGGATCCAGTCGCCCTAGATCCAGCCCGCCAGCAGGCCGGACCTCGACGAGGATCCGCCCCGGCTGGTCTTCTTGCCCTTCGCCTTCGTGGTCGCCTTCTTCGCGCGTTCCAGCACCGCCGTCTTATCCTTCCCCATGGTGGCGGATCGAGCTCGAGCGGAGGTCCGGCGACGAGGCGGAAGCGGGAGTGGCGGAGAGATCGAGAGAAAGAGAAGAGAGAATGGGAGCGTGCGGAGCAGAGGCCTGGCCCGAGACCTTTTATAAGGCCTTCCACCGAGTGGCTGACTGGTGGACCCAAGCGATCTAAACAAATCCCGCAACAGTCGCGCACGCAGTACGTGGCGAAAAAGGTGGCGCGGGGATTGAGGAGACTTGCTTAATCCGTCCCAATAACCTCGGTTCCTCCCGTCTGGCACACTTCCCAAAATTTGAATCTCGCGAGATCCGCGGAGAGCAGAACAACCTATCATACTGAAGACAAACACCCTCTACATCATCATTCGGAATTCCACCATGAAAGTTCACTCGACAACAACCAAGAATGGACCAAGGTGATTGAGAAAGGAGTCGACGTCATCTCCTCAACTCATTGTTTCAGGACAAGGCATATTCATAGCGCAAAAGTGGGTCGGAAGTGTTCTCAACCCCTTCCTCACTCAAACCCTGATCCATTCGGGGGCTAATGATGAAGCTATGTACCTAGGGTAGGGTCATGGACCTGTCCAGCATACCCTCCCCAAGGACATCTTTACAAAGAATTAGAAGCAGTTGAAGAGAAATCTTCATCCACTCGACCGCGGAGATGCGCTCACTCGACCACCTTGAAGACATTCGACCACCAGAAGATGAGGAACCCTCCACTTTGCGACGGTTAGGACTTAAACCATAGCATTATGAGCATTTATGACATTTTACTGTAGACGTTACCAGTAACGCCTTTCCTTTATGAGCATTGAACCCTGAGTAACGGAGGGGAGCTGGGGTCCTGGCGCACTCTATATAAGCCACCCCCCTCCTTTGGGACAATGGTTCGCACTTTCTGTAATTCACACACATATATTCAGTCGACCGCCTTAGGGCTCCGAGACGTAGGGCTGTTACTTCCTTCGAGAAGGGCCTGAACTCATAAACTCATGTGTACAACTCCTCCATAGCTAGGGTCTTGCCTCTACATTCCTACCCCCCCCCCCATTCTACTGTCAGTCTTAGATCCATGACAGATGGTACGTGTGCCATCTTGCAATATAGACCGTCCGATCTATATTTGACGGATGGAAATTAAACTAAAAGATACCCTCACCCCTCTCCACATTTGCAGACAAGGCCTTCCCTCCTTCATCCTTATCTCCAACAAACCTCATTGTTGAGCAATTAAGAAAGGAAGCCTCTCGAACAAACTGGCCTGGTGGCCATTGCCGGCGTCGTCAATCCCCATGCCTCCGCTCAGTTCGACCACCAACCACCACCACACCCCACTCCTCTTCACATTATCTCATATTTCTCGAGATATCATTAGTTTTTACACATGGGATTACTCCCACAAGGGTCAATCACAACAAGTGTTTTATAAAAAATGCATCTTGATGTTCCGTGCAATGCACGGATCTTGCTAGCGCTCGTACACAAGACTAAGTTGGTGATGCTGGTGTGTCTACCATCCATCGTTTCTGACCATTAGATCTACATCTAACGATTGTGAGGTAAGTTGTTGCCTTTTCTCACCAACATCCCACTTGTCTACCAATTTGCAGAAAAACCCATAATTAGTATCTTAAAACAAACCACATCCCTCCCTGACCTCACCAAAACATCCCAAGGAATATATTCTAATTGAAACATAATATATCTCTAGTGACATATGTATATCAAAATTAGAGTGTTTTGTACCAAGTTTGTGAATAAGTACTATTCTAATTATGATTCGTTGCAACAGACATGAACATTGCTAGTATTTCCAACCATGCATTTCTTTTCCTAGTATTCCATAGTTTCGAGTTTTCCATCAAGATATTAGTCACTCATGGTTGATATTTACTTTCAATCATGTACACATATGCACTATGTAACTAGCCTTGCTGATTGGCTTCCAAAGCTTAACTTTCACTCCTACTTACAATATGTAGAGTATTTAACAAAAAACTACCACTTTCAACTAGCCCTAGGAGGAATCTATTGTACAAAAAATAGCAAAAACATAACCAAAATTTCTTAATCCACGCCAAAAACTACCTAGTACTCCTACCGATTAGGTTCGTTTAAACCCATTTATGACAGGGTTGGCCCACATTTCCGTGATGACGAGGTATCTTAAACCAACACATTTTGTTTGACCGTTGACACGAGGGACCCACATCTGACCTTCTATCCTGTTATTCCCCCTGAAATCATTATTTTTCCTGAACATTACTTCAAACAGTACTGATGCGTGTTCGTTGGTGGCGCCGGTGATGAGCGAGTTGGCCGCCGCTCCGCCAGACGGGCCGGACGCCGCTGTGGCCTCCGCACGGGTTGGCAGGCTGGCCCAAGCGTGACTCACGAGCGAGCAAGCCGCCGCGCTGGCCTTCGCTCGAGCCAGATGGATGGCCTTAGCGCGGAGCGCGCGAGCAAGCCGTCGCACTGCCTTGCCAATCTATCTAGCAAACCTTGCAGACAAGCAACTAGATGGAGCTATCTTGGCTAGCTAGCGGCCGCGAGCGCCAGACGGAGCTGGCATCCGGGCTGCCGCAACATGGGCTCGGCACCGCTGGCGGTTTTGACCTCGCCTTCTGCCGGTGGCGGTAGCTGCGTCCCATGGCCGAGGATGACTAGGTGGACGGGCCGGAGGTAGGAGGTCACTCAAGGATTTTTGTTGGTAAGAGCATGTACAATGGTTGATAAGGTAGTCTTATCTTAAGTCTGCCACGTATGCAAGTGGTAATAGTTTCTTGGCATTTTAGTGGTTTCTTGCATTATTAGAGCAAGTACAATAGAGCTGAGTCAGCGGGCTATAAGAAATGAACTACTACTACATGTTGGCTATAAGATGGGCTGTAGATGACATGGCACTGGCTTATAGCCAGCAGCTGGCTATACTATTAACCATGCTCTTAGGGGTTTCTTGTAAGGAACAATGTACGTACTACTAGCGACAAAAGGTGATTCTAGGTTGTGTTGTACTCCAACGAGTACTACTAGTGGTCGCGGGAGTGTATACCTCATTTTGTAGGTTCGATCCCGGCCGAACGCACAGCGGCCTTTTTTAAAAAATAGTACTACTACACTTCGCTGCGAGCCAATATTTTACACGGGTAGTTTGAGTTTTGAAGTCAAACGGACGTGCGGCCCCACAATCTGGGTGCACTAGACAGCCTAGCCACGTGAACGGGTTTTCCTTCCCAGCATCCCGTGGCTCACGTGCTCGCCCTAGCCGCATCTCGCTTGCAGCTTCCAGCTAGTAGCATATTTAAACTAGAGCCTCCCAATTAAGGCCGAGGAGACGGAAAAGCCTGGCGGGGCATTGGGAACTGTGCAATATGGCTCTGTACGTAAAGTGCTCTACTACTACTCTGTAGCTTGTGGCGTTACATGCATGGACATCACTCCATTATCGGCTCTACTATAAAAGAAATTCCTCTTGCCATGTTTTTTTTGAAACGGAGGCAAAAGCTTTGCTTCATCTCATTCATAAAGAAGGAACTACTAACAAAGTTCGACGAGATCCATTACACCTCCACAAATGGAAGCGAAAAGCCTAGTCTCGCTGTATCAAATAACTCAAATGTTCTGCCCCCGCAGTAACCTTCATTGATAAACAGGCTGCTAGTGTGTGCGTGAGAGGAGCGGCTGAGTAGGCCAGCTACATGAGAGGAGCGGCTGAATAGAGCACCGAGAGTACCCACTAGGCCACTACGCAGATGTACTTCCCCTGCATTGATAGTACAGCGATGGTTCTAGAGAACAGTAGTACCCTCCACTTCCAACTGTAGCTCCTTGGCCCTGAGATTCAAGAGTTCAAAACTGGTGCACTATACTAGACTAGACTATAAGTACAGTACATCGCACTACTAGTTGAGAAAAGTAGTACTAGTACTGCTACAGTATGAGTACGTACTCCTCCGTCACATAATGTAAGACGTTTTTGACACTAGTTGGCGTGTACAAAAAATGGCAAAAACATACCCAAAATTTCTTAATCCACGCCAAAAACTACTACCTAGTGCCAAAAATTTCTTACTAGTGCTATTATTTACAGTATAATGCAATCCCATAACGTTCCATAATCCCTTTCTTTCAAAAAAATCACTTCTGGAGAGAAGATTGCTATCTCCACACGAGCTTCTTATAGGCCAGCGCCACCGCATGCAGTCATGTGAGAGAGAGGGAGACATCCATGCAGCATGCAGAGAGAGGAGAACGCGGGCGGACAGCCAATGGGCTGCATGGGACATTTATACCTGCTAACTCCTCCCATCCATGCGCTAGGGGTATTTCCATCCAGAAAGCATGCAGCGAGCCCCTGCCTTGGTATCTGGGTCTGCTCTTATGCACAGAGTAAAAAGAATCGGAGGGATACTAGTAGTAAATAATAGCCTCACCCCTTCGCTGAGGAACGATCTACAATTGGAAGGGACGAGGCCCTGCGGTTACTACGCTCTTATCTCCTCCTCGCCAGTTCCCCTCCCCCCGAAGAGAAGGCAGTTCGTCGTTGCTCCCATGGATTCGCCAGGCGGTTCTCCTCCTCGTCGGGGCTGGGAGACCTTGGACGACGATCCTATGGGAGAAATCGCACGCCGCTCCGACGTCCTCACCGTCCCAAGACTCGGTGCTTCCTGCACCAACTTTTTCAAGACGCTGCTTAAACAGGCCATGCTTGTTGGTCTTCCATGCATCCTCGAGGAGAAGGTTCTTCTATGGGACAATCCTTCGAACAGTCCACCGCTCCCTGGCCATGTTTGCACGTTGACTCCGCTAGAGTTGTCGACGTTGAGAGGTAGTCGGATTTTGTCCGATGAGCAGGTCAGTAATGGAGTTTGATCATGTAGTACATAGTTATTCCATTTCCATCCCGTAATTTCTCCACTGCCCACCGTCTTATATATAGGTCTGGGTCGGTGCCAACGAAGATTGGCTTGCATACCTCCGGCCGGATACCACCATCATTTGGCACAACATCCACAGTAGTGCGGCCGTTCCGGTAGACCCCTTCTCCACCATTGGGATTGGCCTTCCGGACTGGCTGGGCAAGAATATGTATGATGATGCCTACATGAGATTAAAGAAGATAGCAATTGCGGACCCGCCGACAAAGTGACGCGGCTACGACGATTACTATCTCATCGCGGTGTTCGACATAAGGATTTCCATCAATGCAGGAGGCAGTAACGGCAGAGGCTGGCGCATGTTGGCGGCGGCAGATTTGTACCCCTACACATTCGAAGATGTCGTGCGCCATATAGGCCGCATCTTCGCGGTGACAAGGCAGGGGACTTGTTTCATCTGGTTGACATCCTACGGTACGGGAGATTACAAACGGAATGCACAAACCATCATTTGCATCCCTAACGGTACTCCATTATTTTGCAGGGACCAGTCATCCCCCGATCAAAATAAGATCGCCGATCCTGGATGTGCATTTGCATTGGCGATTCGGTCTAACCTGGAACCTTGTAGCTGACTTTGGCATATTGGGATCAACTATCTTAGTAGTCGTTACCCATGGTACCACTGATGTGCAACATGGTCACATAATCTGCCACGATCGGACCGTCACCATCTACCCGGGTATTCCATTTTTTAACCCTCTCACCTTCTCTTTCATTGTTATACTAGTAGTATACTTTGTAGTACTAGTAGGAGTACTTTTTACCTTGGAGGACGCGTATAGCTAGCTAGGCCCTTGAAGACTTGAACCCACTAGCTGCCACCATTTTTGTTTTTCCATATCTTACTATCTCATCCATGTAGCCAAGAGTGGCTATATATAATAAGCCGATTATTTTACTTCCTCTATACCGGAGTAGTACTATTTGCTGCACAGTATTACTGAGCACCACATTTGAGCACAACGTTATTATGCATGGACCTTGACTATGTACGTCACCATGTGTCCAGATCTGGGATGCCGCGTGTACCAGATGAACGGCGCCGAGTTCGGCCCCCGTGATGCTACGTGGGTGCAGAGGAACACTCTTGGAGAGTACTCGCTTTTCATCGGGGACAGCTACCCCATTGTGAAGCGGATGCCACCTTCCGTGCACGACACGGAAGGTCTGCCGTTCATGAAGCATGGTTGTGTCTTCAGTGCACACCGCCGGATGAACGACATGCTGGGACACGCTATCCCTGATTTATGCCGCTTCAGCTTGGATGAGTCTCCATCGTGTGGAACCGGACTAGAAAGCTGCGACAATGATTCCCGTTACCCACCGCTATGGATCGTTCCATCCATGAGGAACACCTGGGACTGGAACCTGGAGGAGGACATGTAGCCCATCTATAACGTGTAAGTGGAGTACGGTAATTGTGAACGGTAGCGCTGTGAATATATGTAGACTAGTCGTGCACAAATTTATCACATGAGTTGGAGATGAACTTGTGTGGCATACTGGCATTTCTCCTTTAGAATTTATTACTAGTAAGTGTTTTATGTGTATGTGCAACTTGTGTGGTTGTTGCACGGGCTCCAACACGCTCTTTGAGAAAAAAAGGTGGCACAGCTTTGGATATACGTGACGTGGCGGCATCATACAGTAGCATCGTTCTCTATAGTTGTACTAGTACACTCCTACTAGGACCAACTCCTATAAAACCTTGCGCTTGGCTCTTTGCCTCTTCGGGAGGTTCAACAGTTTGTACTCGTGTGAACCTTGCACTTGGCTCTTCGCCTCTACGTAAGGTCCAACAATGATGATACTACAGTACAATATGCTTCTGGCAATCTGACACCGATTGAACTGTTGCACGTCCACTGCGAGGGCGAGGGCGAGGGAGAGGGAGAGGAAGAGGGCGCTGTAGTCAAAACCCTCTCCTCGTCCTGCGAACCACCGCGCGCGTGGGCGAGGGAGAGGCGTAGTAAGCAAGCTTCTCCTCGTTCGGCGAGTTGGCGGGACACATCAAAGCAGTACTAGTACTAGTAGTAGTATTCCATACTGCGTCCTTTCTGATTAATATGGCTTAATTTGAAACGAGAAAAATACACTGGCGGTCAACGTATGTAACAGTACGCTCTTTACGGTCACTATATATAGTTTTGTGGCGATTATGCGATCACTAGCTCATCGTAGAGCACCGTATTGCACCCTACTGACCGGCCACATAGTCGATGTGGCACTTTGTTGACTGGTTAAATTGTCACCTAGTTTCTGGGTCCCACCTGTCAGTTGGCAGAGCAAAGAAATTAGTTAAACAAAACTTTACGCAGGTGCGACACGAGTCCAACCCTTGCGCGCGAACTGCCCTGGCTGTGTATGTGAGTGCATGCACGTGTCCTCCCTCGGTCTTCCAACAAAGAGTGTACTACATGATGTACATCTACACTTCCAATGTGTTTAGCCTTTAATCTAAATCGATATTGATTGACTAATGCACCAACTTGTGATGTAGGTATAGGCTACATGTCTATCCTTAATTACAGCATGCAACGACCTTCATTTAATCTTTTTATCTCAATGGTCGCATGCACACATAGGTCTGCTACTTTTGGGCGTTAATTATGCCCTGGTCAATGTGTAAATCTCTAAATGAACAGTCTTTCACGGACGTAGGGAGTAGGTTGAGCACTTGAGCGTGAGCGTGTGTGTTGCGTCGTGTGCTGTGTGCCGCATGGGTGTGTGAGTGTTGCGTGCGTCCATGTGTGCGTGTGAGTGTTGCAAGTTGCATGCATGCACGCATGGGGCTTACTCCATCCCATTGACATGTCCATTTGGCTATAGATTTCCACAAGTGACTAGGTACGGAGCAAAATGAGTGAAGTGAGCGTAGAGGCATAGGGATACTGTAGAAAGGAAGTCCTCGCGATCCATTTATTCCCCATCTCGGTCAGAGAGAACTATTCGACTAGTCTTCACAGTGAAGTGATAGTACACACTGCAGCAGATGGGACACATAATTAATAAGCTGAACCAACGTGTTGGTGTTACTAAATCAGTCGGTTATGTTTCGTAGTCTCAAGTCATTGAAAGCATGCACAGCCCACATATCTTAATGGTTGATATGCCACAAAACAAAAAACGAGAAGGGAGTTAATGTACGGTGCCTAAGTGTTTTGGGATTATTTGGTTTTCGTAAGGTGACTTACACACCTAGACGGAGGGAGTAGTAGAATTGAGATTGAATGCACTTTCTTCCCCGTCTTCCACTCTTCTTCCTCCTCTCTTCTTCTTCCTCCTCTATTCCCCATCGTCGGCCGCACACCATTTACCCCCGCTCACTACTCGCCCACCCGCGCCATCTTCCTTGGTAGCTCGCGCGTACCATATCCCCCCGCTCACTGCTCGGCCACACGAGGAGAAGCTTCTTCGCTCGCCCGCCCGAATCCACTTCCCCGCTGGCTCACAGGCTCCGAAAACCCCAATGGCAGAACCGACTAACACGCAGAGCCGCGATTGGAATTCCCTCCCTGATGTTCTCTTGGAGGAGATCTGTAGTCGTATGGACCTACTCAGCACCGTCCGTCTGGCCGCATGCTCGGTGTCTTTGTACCGTGTACTCGTCTGCAACCGGCCGGCTCTTTTCAAGACACCCTGCTTGCTGATGCCTGATCCTCGCAGGTGGCCCAGACACCGACTTGATGATCCTATGGAGGTTGCCGTGGTGCCCCTCGACATGCTACCACTACCCGTCCACCTGTCCTTCATGCGCGGCCACTACTGGACGGGCATGAAGGCCAACTGGACCGTCCTCATCCACCACACCGGTAGTCTGTGGCATCTCGTGGATATCTACACCTAGCGAGTGATCACCCTTCCATCGTTGGATACCGCCGCCATCGAGCCTCGCGGCCCGCCAGACACTCCTTCCTACTACGCACGAGACGCGTCAAGATTTTGGCTCGACCTCTGTTTGCAGAAAGTTGTAATCTGCGAAGTGCCCACACCATCAGAAGACTACATGGATTACAAGCTCATTTCCTTGTTCAACAAGGGATTAGTCTATCTGCAATCCGGTCGCCATACATGGTTATGGATCATCATCAATCCTGTTGAGGAAACATTTATGTCTGATGCTATAGTGCATGATGGCATCGTTTACGCGGTCGACGCACAGATTGGCTACCTATATTGGTGGAATCTATCGTCGTGTAATTTTTCTATCTCATCTCATCTTTACCTTATGAATACGACTGCCTGTTCATTTGTTACAAATTTAGAATGCATAGCATGTCTATAACCACATCATTGCTATATGTTCCTCTCATTTCCTAGATTTTTATGACCACACATGTTATTGTTAGAGTTGATATGAGAACAATTGGCATCTAATGATTGTTAGAATACATATTATGAGCATAACATCATGATTGCTATATGTTACTCTCGTTTACAAGATTTTTATAACAACACATGTTATTTCTTAGAGTTGATATGAGAACAGTAGTAGTAAGTGCTATGGTAGAATATGAGTAGGCGCTGTCATAGCTGTTTTCCTCTCATTGTTACATGATGTTTGAACCATGACATATTGCTAGAATATGAAAGCCATTGGCTTATTTTTTTAACTTGGGGTATGATTATGACCACGGCATTGCAATTCTCTGTCTATGATATGTGTCACTATTATAATAATCTTAATTCCACACATACTCTGAACATGATTGTTTATTTGTGTCCTTTTGGTCTCCAATTTGAATTGTTGCAGCAGACGCAAATGCGTTGGCGTTCATGATTGCAGGACCTGGAATCATACCAGCCGATGGGTGGTGGTTTATCGCTCGTTCAGCTGACGGTGGTCATTTGATGCTCATTTGCACATACCAAATTGACCAAACCATTACATCAAACCACATGCAGTACAATGCGTGGGGCATTCGTGACATTGATGGCTATGGCTGCTTCATGTTCGAGAAAGATCACAGCTCCGTTGGGCCAGGCGTATTCAACTGGAGGCGGGTTTATAGCCTCGGCAACCACTCCTTGTTCCTCGGGCTCAATTATCCGATCATCCAACAAATCATCGATCATATCACCGGCAATGATTATTGTGCTATGCAACTTCCATTTGTGAGGGGGGGCTGTGTTTACACATCATACCATGGGTTTCATGAATCACCTGTCGGTGGGAACGACACCTATGGGATCACAAGAATCCCTACTATGGTTGGCGGGGCGCGGGGTCGTGAGAAGAGCAGATCTAACAGGTAGCACACGGTTCGTTTATCCAGGTTCGAGCCGCGAGGATGCGTAAAACCCTACTCCTGCTTTGGTGGATTGTATATCTGTGTTCTTGAGCTAGCTATGGGGCGTGAGGAGCTCCAAAAAGCCGAATCCTTCTCCTGGTCGCCTCGGGCCTCCTTTTATAGGAAAAAGGGGTTGCCACAGTGGCACACAGGAGGTGGAAAGGGTATAGTGATGCGAGGTTATCCCTCGCATTACATGACAAGGCGCCTTTAATGCGTCTTGCTTAGGTGTCCTTGCTTTATCGGGGATGGGGGAGAAACCTATCTCGTCCGTCGCCGCTCCTTCTTGTGTCGACACGCGCCCTGGCCAGTGACGCCTGAGATGCCACGTAGGTAGGCAGGCAGCTGAGGTGGCGCAGTGGTGGGTCTTCACGAAGATCTGCATGCCGCCACGCAGGTGCCTGCCCAGCTGGTTGGATCGGCAGCTTCATGCGAACGGCGGTGGAGGTTTAGTCGGCGTGGGCCTGATGGTGGCCCTGCGGGTGTCCTCGGTAAGGGCCTTGCCGGGGCCCCGGCAAGGGTCTTGCCGAGGCGCCTGCTGTCATCCCCGGCAAGGCGCTTGCCGGGGGCCTTGTGGTCTTCCTCGGCTGGGATCCCACCAAGGGTTGTCGTCTCCTTAGTGCGTATCTGATCTTGAATGTCTTCATGAAGATCTGCATGCCATCACGGGGATATCTCCCGAATCCTTGCCCTTTGGGGGCAGTGGACTCAAGGGTGATTTGCTCCGTAGGCGCGGGACGAGTCGCTGCGGCAAGGGTCTTGCCGGATTGGCCGAGCGGGGTGGCCGAGCCCCAACCCCGATCCTTTATAAAGAGCGGGAGGGGGGATGGCGTCCCGCATTCTTTCATCTTCTTCTTCCTTCAGCTTCTGCTCCTCCCTTCCATTCGTCATGGAGAGAGGGAATCCCGGCCCTTCGACAGTGGCGGCGAGGGTCGCTGCTCGACAACGCGTCCCTCCTTCTCCTGCACCTGCGGTGGCAGAGCCAGCCGCGAGGGGAAGGGGGTGAGGCCATGGGCGAGGCCGGGGCGTTCGGGGAAGAGGAGGACGGGGTGGCGCGCCGGCCTCGCCTCCGCCGGCAGCTCCTCCTCCAATGGAGGGCCACATTGGGGATGACCCTTGTGAGTTCTTCGTCAGGCTGCGCCGGCCGCCACGCCATCGCCTTCGTCTCCCGACTCCATTTGCACGGGAGATGGAGCTGGATCCGCCGGAATCATTGTGGCTGCACATGAGGGGCTGCGGGATCAGTGGCACGCGGGCCCGCGTCGACTTCCCCGCCCCTCACGTGATGTATCTTGGTCGGGGATGGAATACGTTTGCTCATATCCACCGCTTGACGGAGGGGCTTACTCTCCATTTTAAGCTGATGGAGGGTGGCCTTCTCTCCGTCAAGGTCTTCGGGTGCTTTGGGACCCGTGCAAGGTGCTGCGTGGAGAGTTCTTCTGATAGTGAAGAATCCTCCTCGGGTGGGAGTGACGAGGAGGACAGCGGCAGCGACGACGAGGGTAGTAGGCGGCAGGATGACGGGTCCGATTAGGTGTCGGGTGCCGCTCCGTGCGGCACCGGCGACCCCATCATCCGTGTCGCCGGCTCCCTGAACTTCTCGGGGTCGTCTCCTCGGGCGGCTGGCTTTGGGAGGCTGCGGAAGAGGAAGAGGGCGGGCGGCAAGGCCGTCAAGTCGGAGTACGCGGGCACCGTCGCCTTCGACGTGTGCTGACGTCCTGCCGCCTCGTCTTTGAGCTCTGCTTCCGGCGCCGCCATCACCATCCAGCCTTTGGATGGCCACCAAGATGTTCTCTTGGTGTCTTCTGCCACCCGTAGCTCGCCTAGGCACTCCTTTCGTCCCTTTCGCCTCCTTGACCTGCCTCCTGAGGAGAGGGACAAGAAAGGGATTACGGGCACCTTATCTCTTTTTAGTTTGTAAGCCTTCGGGCCTTTGCTGAATTTAAAACTTGTAATCCCATCATTCATGTTTTTCATTCCCTATGGACTGTACCTGAGTGGAATTTTTTTTAATGAAAAAGGGATGCTTGTCGGGTCATTTGTTTGCGGGTGGAACCCACAACAAGGAGTAAATCCTTGATATCTTCAAGATAAACATTTCCTTGCCCGGCAACAGGCCTTGCCGTCTCCCCACTTCGCTCGACCTTCCTCACGCCTTTGGCGGAGGCAGGGATGAGGTGGGTTCAGGCTCCTTGTTTCATCCTTTCGCTGCCGCGACTACGACCCAACTTGGCCCCAGGAACGAGCCCTAGGGCCTAGAGTTAGGAGAGCACGGTAGCTTAGGGGAAAATGAGGTTTCACATACCTCGGTCCATAATAGAATGCATGATAAGGGATGAAGAAATTATCTGAAGCTGCAGTCCCCGGCAACCCTGGTTCCCCGCGGGTGAATCTTTGCTCTTGCAGCCCCCAGCAATACTGGCTTGCCGGGGGCTAGATGCTGGTCTGTTCCTCTTTTTTTCCTCCCCAAGCAGTTCGGCATGGATATCTGTGTGTCCTGTGAACCAAAGGAGACAAAAGAAAGACAAAGAGACGCACACTCGACCTCTAAGCTAGGGGTTTGTCTCCGCTAAGTACTATCAACCCTAACCAAGGACGAGACTCGACCTAGCATGCATGCTATAACTTAGGGCGCCAGCGCTTCATTTACTTATGCTCAGGGTCTGCGCCTGGCTTTGTACAGAGGGTTACATGCATCATCGGCAAGGCTCGTACAAAAGGTGGCTTGCCAGGGGGCCCGGCAAGCCGTGCCTCATGGGTAAAACTTGCGAAGATGCTCAATGTTCCAGGAGTTACTCACCGGAACGGCATCTTCGGTCTCCAGGCGGACTGCGCCGGGCCTGGTGACTCGTATTACCCGATAAGGGCCTTCCCACTTTGGCGTCAACTTGTTGGAATTCTTGGCCGATTGAACGCGCCGAAGAACAAGGTCGCCTTCCTCAAGGCTTCGGGCATGAACCTTGCAGCTATGGTAGCGGCGCAAGGCTTGCTGGTAGCGCGCTGCTCTCACAGCCGCCCGAAGATGATCTTCCTCAAGGAGCATTGTGTCATCTTGGCGCAGTTGCTCTTGCTCAAGCTCATCATAAGCGAGTACTCGAGGTGACCCATATATGAGTTCAGTGGGGAGAACTGCTTCTGCCCCGTATACCAGGGCAAAGGGTGTCTGGCCGGTGGCTCGATTTGGCGTCGTTCTGATTGACCAAAGAACCGTCGGCAACTCATCAATCCAGCGCCTTCCACTCTTGCGCAGCCTGTCAAAGGTCTTTGTCCTTAAGCCTCACAGTACTTCAGTGTTTGCCCTCTCAGCTTGACCATTGCTTCGTGGGTGAGCAACGGAAGCGAAACAGACTTTGCTGCCGAGGTCTTGGGTATATTGCATGAAGGTGCAGCTTGTGAACTGTGCATCGTTGTCGGTGATGACCCTGTTGGGTACACCAAAACGGCACACTAGTCCCTTGAAGAATTTGACGGCTGACTGAGTTGTGACCTTCCTCACTGCTTCCACCTCTGGCCACTTTGTGAACTTGTCGATTGCGACGTGCAAGTACTCAAAGCCCCCGATAGCGCGGGGGAAAGGGCCCAGTATGTCGAGCCCCCAGACCGAGAAGGGCTAAGAGAGAGGAATGGCTTGAAGGGCTTGAGCTGGCTGATGAAGTTTCTTTGAATGGAACTGACACGCTTCACACCTGGTGACTAGTGTCGTCGCATCCTAGAGGGAAGTGGGCCAGAAGAAGCCTTGCTGAAATGCCTTGCCGGCAAGGGCTCTTGACCCTATGTGGGATCCACATATGCCTCCATGTATCTCTGCCAATAGCCCCAGTCCTTCCTCTCGAGGGATACACTTCAATTTCACGCCATTCGGCCTCTTTCTGTACAGGACGTCATCGACGAACTGGTACATAGTAGAGCGACGGGCTACTTTTTCCGCTTCTTCCTGCTCCTCAGGAAGTTCCCCTGTTTGGAGGAATCGGATGGTATGATGTGCCCACGCTGGAGCCTGGGGCTCGACGGCGAGGACTAAAGGCATTTCCTCCGCTACAGGAGCGGCTGTCTCGACGGCAAGAGCTTGATGCTCTATCGGAGCTAGCCGTCCTGTGGCGGGCTCAGTGTCTCCGGCAACATCCTTGCCGGCGGCTTCGGGGAGCTCGGCGGGAAAGTACTTGTCGGGCCCTGATTTTCTCCTCTTGTTTTCCTCTGTTGATGGATCAACGGATGGCTGAGTTAGCCGAAGCACAAAGGTACCTGGTTCCACAGGTAGCTTGAGGGCAGCGCGTTTTGACAGGTAATCGGTGATATCATTCTCCGCTCAGGGAACGTATTCTGCCTGTATACCAGCAAAACGCTCTTCCAGCTTTCTCACTTCATCGACGTAGGCCTTTATCAACGGGCTCTGGTAATCCTTGTTGACTTGTTTGACGACAAGTTGCGAGTCGCCCCTGACGATGAGTCTCTTGATTCCGAGGTCTGCCGCGATCCTAAGACCAGCAAGCAGCCCCTCGTATTCAGCAGTATTGTTTGTCGACACCTCCCTGGGGAAGTGCATCTGGATCACGTACTTGAGGTGCTCTCCGGTGGGCGCGACAAGCAGTACGCCAGCCCCGGCGCCCTGTAAGGAGAAAGCTCCATCAAAGTACATGATCCAGTCGCAACTTGCCTCCTTGCCGGGGAGAGCAGTCTCTTGGGTTTCTTCGTCAGGCATCGCGGTCCATTCTGCAACGAACTCCGCCAGGACTCGGCTTTGAATCGTCGAGGTACTCTCAAACTTGAGGCTAAAGCTAGACAGTTCCAGTGCCCACTCTATGATCCTTCCCGTTGCCTCTGGATTGTGCAATATCCGTTGCAGAGGCAGGCGAGTGACGACAATGATTTCGTGCGCCTGGAAGTAGTGACGCAGCTTGCTCAAGGCCATAAGAAGGCCGAAGAGCAGTTTCTGCACACCGGAGTACCTTGATCTAGCCCCCTGCAGAAGGGAGCTAACAAAGTAGACCGGGTGCTGCATCACCTTCTTCCTTGGCGGCACTCCAACCGGCTGCGTCGTCTCGGCATCAGTGGCATCAGGCTCCGTCACTGCTATTACCTCATCATCAATTTCTCTCTGCGCCACTAGTGCGGCGCTGACCACCTGGTTCGTTGCCGCCAGGTACAGCAGCAACGGTTCCTGTGGCCTGGGCGCAACTAGTATTGGCATGGAGGAGAGGTACCTCTTCAAATCTTGCAATGCTGCTTCCGCTTCTGGCGTCCACTCCATCAGGCCCGCCTTTTTCAAAATATTGAAAAAGGGAAGGCGCGCTCGGCGGACTTGGAAATGAACCTGCTCATGGCGGCAACGCAACCAGCAAGCCGACGCACATCCTTGACTCGCTTGGGCGCTTCAATCTGCTCTATAGCTTTGATCTTGTCTGGATTGGCCTCTATCCCACGCTGTGACACAAAGAACCCGAGAAGCTTGCCGGACGAGACGCCGAAGACGCACTTCTCAGGGTTCAGCTTGAGATTGATCTTGCGTAGGTTTGCAAGTGTTTCTTGTAAATATGATATGAGGATTGCCCTGTTCTTGGTTTTGACCACTATATCATCCATATAAGCTTCCATATTTCTATGGAGCTGGGGTTCAAAACCAATCTGGACCGCCCTTGCAAATGTTGAACCAGCACTCTTCAACCCGAAAGGCATCCATATAAAGCAATATGTACCACATGGGGTGATGAATGTCGTTTTCTCTTCATCTTCCCTTGTCATGAAGATCTGGTGGTAGCCGGAGTAGGCATCGAGGAATGACAACAGATCACACCCAGCTGTGGAGTCGATAATCTGGTCGATGCGCGGCAACTGGAAGGGCTCTTTGGGACAAGCCTTATTAATATATGTGTAATCAATACACAGCCTCCACTTCCCATTTGCCTTGCGCACTACCACCGGATTGGCCAACCACGTTGGATGGAGCACTCCTCTTACCAAACCCGCTGCTTCCAGTTTCCGGATCTCCTCTGTGATGAACTCTTGTCGTTCCAAAGCTTGCTTTCTGACCTTCTGCTTGACGGACCGCGCATGAGGACAGACAGCAAGGTGGTGCTCAATCACCTTCCTGGGAACTCCGGGGATGTCGGATGCTTGCCATGCAAACACATCGACATTCGCCCGCAGGAAGGTGACGAGCGTGTCTTCCTATTTGTCGTCAAGGGTGGAGCTTATGGTAAAAGCTCCTCTCGTGCCGTCCTCCTTGACAGAAACCTTCTTGGTTCCCGGCGGTGTGGCCCTGGACTTCTTGTTTCTGTCGGCGGAGCTCTCTGGCACGTCCTCGACGGGAGCGCTACACTCTGAAGAGGTGCGCTTGCTGGAGTGGGTGCCTGAGGTCTCACCGGTCTTCTTCTTTTGCCTTCCCGGGGCTCCAACAGTAGGAGCAAGTGCCTTAGCAGTGGTGGCTGCTGCAACTGCTTGTTGGTAGAGTTGGTCAGCACAAATTAGTGCATCCTTCTTGTCTGATGGGACGGTGATGATCATCACAGGCCCCGGCATCGTCAGGGTGTTGTAGGCGTAATGTGACGCCGCCATGAACTTGGCCAGCACTGGGCGGCCAAGGATCCCGTTGTAAGGCAAGGGGATCTTGGTGTCAGGACCCCGATTCTAAGTCACACCGATCTAGCATGTAACACCTCATATCACTTTGCAGCCTCACGCACGGTATCCCCACGGGTGTCGCCTTACCATGGCCCGGAACCGTTTGCGCCTTTTGGCTCACGTATATGATAGTGTCGCTAGCATCCATATGACAGAGAACCCGGGCCGGCATGGCTAGTCGTGAACCCAAAGAGGCACAGACCTATGGAGACAAGCATACATGAATCACATCGAGCATGTCGGTCAACAGCGTATGAATCCGGGCTGTAGCACTAGGCTAACAGGACTCTGTAAGTCACCGCGTGACATTTCCCCGAAGGGACAGACATAGGAACGAAGTGGAACACATGCCGGCCAGTCAAGTGTTCTGAGTAGTAGTGCTGGGCTAGCAGGACTCCGGTGAACCGGGCTGTAGCGGACTACTATGGCTCAAGGAAGCACTAGACTACATTTCCCCATAAGAGAGGCTGCCAAGGACAAACAACTAGATTGTCGGATCCCACACATAGCAATACACATCACACGTACGCATAACATGCAAGTATGTGAGGTACAACATGGCATCACAACATAACGCAACTCATATAGATAAAGGCCCAAAAGAGCCACATAGCATTGAATACAAACAGGGGTCACATGACCCATCATTCAGAGCATACAAGCAACGAAAGCATTACATGTCTGAGTACAGACAACTATAAAAGAAAACGGCTGAGAAGCCTGACTATCTACAAGACCCTCCCAAGGGTACAAGATCGTAGCTGAGGTAACAAGCTACTCGGCGAAGTCCAGGCGGAACTACTAGTAAGATAGATGTCTCATCTACAAGACATAAATAAAGCAAATGTGAGTACAAAGGTACTCAACAAGACTTACATCAGATCCTATCATACATGCATTGTATCAAGAAGGTAATGTGGGGTTTAGTTGCAGCAAGCCAGCTTTGACTCAGTGGCTATCCTATTCTACGGCAATGAAACTTCTTTGAGGTGAGGCAGCGCACACGAGTCCACTAATCACCACATCAATACACTACTATGGATTCATCCCCGTCTCTCCTACGAGAAGGCCATCCATAGCACTCACACTTATGTCTTGAGCATTTTAGAGTATCCACTTTAAGTTGTCTATGTACCACGTAAGCATCCAAGAAGTCCATAACCGAGGACACGGCTATTCGAATAGATCATGATAACCCTGCAGGGGTGTACTTCATCACACACGCTCTCACCACTTATCACCATATACCGTCATGTATCTCGGCAACTTCAAGCGGAAGCCTGGCGAGGGTGTCGGCCACGACCTGACTAACCACGCAAGACTCTAGTCCAGGTTTATCACCTATTTGGGTTCCATCCGCAAGGAGATCTGGTCGGGGTGTCGCTCACGGCCCCAAACGATGTGAGCAGGGTTCCCAAGCCCACCATCCGGGTGCCACTTGGTACACCGTGCCACCTGTGCCTAGTCTGTCCCGAGCCCACCCTGCCGGGTGCCACTCGGTAGAAAAATAGCACTACCTACAAACACCAGAAACTATTTGCAACTCCTGGACAGAGTTCAAGGCGGTTAATAAGTCGAGAGAGCTTGGAGCGCCCGGAGCCCAATGTGTGGTAGTAGCTAGTCATTGGACAACTTACACAGAACTCAGTTCTTAAGGACGGTCCCAATGAGACAACCCACCATGTACTCCTACATGGCCTCTCACCGCTACCTTTACCAAATCGTGTTCACACGCTTAACTCTCAGTACCAGAACATATCATAACACTCCAATTCATTCCCGATGAATCAGACCTGACACAACTCTAAGCAATAGCAGGCATGCATGGTAGGAACACAACATGGCTCAAACAACTCCTACACGTGCTAGTGGGTTTTAACTATTTACTGTGGCAATGACAGGTCATGCAGAGGAATGGGTTCAACTACCGCAGCATAAAGTAGCAGTTTAATCGTTGTTGTCCTAATGCAATAAATGAGAGCAGGAGCGAGAGAGTAGGATTTTATCGGATTGAACAAGGGGGTAGCTTGCCTGGTAGATCAACAGGGGGGGCACTGCTCCTCTGACAGGTACTCTGGATCGATCTCCGGAGCAGAACCTATCAAGAAGGAATGGTGTCGAAAATCAAACACAAGTATATGCAGCAATATGATGCATGATCATGGCATGAATATGTGATATTGTTTGAGTTAAAGCATCTAGCGGTTATTTGGTTGAAGTCCATATGGACCAAGGGTTCATATGCAAACTCCATATTAAGCTCTTAAATATGCCATAAGTGTGTTTGCATATATACAGCATGTATAGGTTGGTTTGTCATGCATGAAAATGGTACAGATGGATAGATTGAATTTTTCTGATAATTTTTCATATATAAATTATTTCAATCTGAGCTACGGTTGAATTTCTATGAATTTTTGAAGTTTTGAACATTTTATGGAATTTCCTGTTTAAATATAATTCTAGGAAAAGAATAACTGCGTCAGCATTGCGTCATGCCTGCATCAACAAGTCAACGTGGCTGACCGGGTCAAACCTGACGTGTGGGGTCCACACGTCAGTGACTCAGTTAGTTAACAGAGTTATTCCTAATCTAATTTAGATTAGTGGCTCTGGGCCCACTGTCAGTGTCTCTAGGGGGGTAGTTAGTGCCTAACTACGATGCCACGTCAGCCCGCCAGAGTTCTGGCCGACGGCGACCAAAAGCGCGGCGGCGACTCGCCGGAATTGCGCTACGAGCGGTGTCTGGACGCGCGAAGACCATCGGGGCGTAGCCCATCGTCGTCCGCATCCAGGGGAGCTGGTGGGAGGCTGCGGGGGCACCGGAGCTCGCCGGAGCGGGGCTCGAGGTGGCGGTCGGAGTTCGGCTCCGGGCGAAAACGGGCTGCGGGGCACGGTAGGGCGAACCCGCGAGTGCTACGGGTTCCTGGGAACGCGCTGAGTGCGTTTATAGGTTCGGACGCGAGCGGCGGTGGCTAGAACGACGGCGGTGACATGTGCGGCGGAGCCGAGCTCTCGGCCATGGCGGAGATGCGTCCCGGAGCTCGCGAACGTGAGGGAGAAGAGATGGGTTCGGCGCGGAAGCTCACAGCGATCAGTTGAAGAGGTCAGCGGCTCGGGGGAGGTCCGGTGCGGGCGGAACGGCGAAGCCGATCTCCGGCGTCCGGAGGAAGAAGACGACGGCGGGGATGGTGCTATGGGGCTTCCGGCGTCACGTGGGTTGGTGGAGACGAAGAGGAAGGCGCGGCGGTTCTTCTGGAAGCATCGAAGAGGCGAGGGGACTACAGTGGGTGCGTCGAACGGCGTCGGTGGCGATGTTAGCGCTCGGGCAGCAGCGGGGAAGAGAGCAGAGGAGGAGATGGGGACGAGAGAGAGCGAGAGAGAGCGAGAGTGAGACGGGGGGTAGCGTGGCGCGTGTAGAGAAGGCCAGGGCAAGCAGGGAGGCAGGAGGTGGCGAGGCGCGTGCGTGCGCGCCACGGGCACACGCCCTCCTGCCCACTGGCAGGAGGTGGAAGACGACAGGGAGGTGGAGATGGGCTGGGCTGGCTCTGCCCGGCTGGCTGCTACAGTGGTGGGCCGGTTGGCCCACCAGGTAGGTTCTCCCTCTTTGTTTCTATTTTGTTTTTGTTTTCTATTTTCTGACATTTGTTTTGATTTAAGAAAAATACTAAATCATTTTATTTAACTCTGACAAATTTTGCAGGGGCCTAAGGGATTATTCCAAAGCCCCTCACCAAAATTCAGAATTATTGGACAATATTTCATATATATAAAAATATTTATCCAACGCAAATAATTACTGGATTAACTCCAAATGTCCAAAATAAATATTTATGAGTTCCTTAAAATATTTGTTTGATTTTTACCTCTGACCAATATTTTCAGAGAGTAACATGAACATTTTCTTGGACCTTTTTGGAGAAATGTTTATCTGGATTATTTCCAGAAATGATTCTGAGGGTTTCACAAATCCCCATTTCAAATTTAAAAGGAATTTAAACATGATGCACAAATGGCTAGCTGGTCTAGGTCATACCATAACTAGGGATGTGACACTTGGCAACGTCGAACACAATCCTTTCTGTCATGTAGTTCATATCATTCCCAAAAGTCACGGGCAACATGACCTTTCCCTTTGGTTGACTTCTTCCCAGGTTGACCCCCTCAAACGTGCCCGTCTCTTCGAGGTCTTCATCAGGAATCTGCAATTTCTCGATCACGGCAGGCGAGATTAAGTTCAGACCGGCCCCGCCATCGACTAGCATCTTTGTCACCTTGAGATTGCGTATTGTTGGTGAAACCAACAATGGCAAGCACCCGACTGCAGTAGTGTGATCAGGGTGATCCTCAGCGTCAAAAATGATAGGTGTGCTGGACCACTTCAGCGGCCTTTGGGCATCAAACGACGGTTCCGCCGCTGTAACCTCACGCGCCCACTGTTTAAGCTAGCGGTGAGAGGTATGCAGCGAGGCGCCGCCATCGACGCACATGGCCTCTGTAGCTTTCTGAAATTCTTGGTCACCAGACTCATCTTCCTCTTCGTGATCATCGTCTTCTGGCTTTTTGTCACGGCCCCAGGCGGGCCTCTCCTGCTGTTTATCTTTGCCGCGACGGCCCGCCTGGCCGTCACGCTTCTTGCCGGACCCCTCAGCACCATCCCGGCCTTTCTCCTTGTCCCGCCTCTCATATTCAGCCCTCTGCTTCTCAGCAAGGAGCTCAAACTGTCGGCAGCTCTGGAGATCATGGCCTTTGGTGTGATGGATCTTGCAGTATTGCTTTTCGGAGTTCCCTGGCTTCTCGGCAGCCTCCAAGGCCCGGCAGGCGACACATCCAGCAATTTCCTTGCCGGGTCATCTGCCTTGGTTTTCTTGGCGGAGCCGGAGTCGCCAGATCCCTCGACGGCAAGCACAGCTTTACCTTTGCGCTTCCTGTTGCGGCGCCGGCCTTTCTTCGCCGGGACGGCAGTATCCTCATCTGAGGAGTCGGTTTCCACGCCGGCATCTTCGCTGGGGTACTTCCTTCCCTCTTCAGCTCGGGCACATTTGTCAGCAAGAACATAGAGTTCTGCCACATCTTTCACTTTGTTCATTGCCAGTTCTTCACGCATCTTGCGGTTACGTGCGTTCTGATGGAACGCGCTGATGATGGCGGCAAGGTGAACATCAGGGATATTGTACTGTACCCGGCTGAACCTCTGTATATACTTGCGTAGACTCTCGCCTCCCTTCTGGGGAATGACATGCAGGTCGCTTGCTTGGCCATGGGCTTGGTGACCTCCAGTAAAGGCGCCCACAAACTCATGGCACAAATCCGACCAGGAGGAAATAGAGTCCACCGGCAAGTGCATCAACCACGACATGGCGTTGGGTTTAAGAGCCAATGGAAAGTAATTCGCAAGCACCTTATCGTCGCGGGCTCTGGCGGCCTGCATCGCGATGGTGTAGATGCTGAGGAACTCAGACGGGTGAGTCTTGCCGTTGTACTTTTCGCCAACGTCAGGTTTGAAGGTGCGGTGAGTGGGCCACTAGAACTGCCGCAGCTCACGGGTAAAAGCCGGACAACCTACATCGTAAGGTAGGCCTCCAGGGCTCTCCGGGGCTGGGTGGTTCACAGCAGGCCCTGCTCGCCTGTTAGACTGGTGGCGTGCTCCGCGCCGGCGCTCGATAGTGGTTCGAGTGTCTTCATGGGCTCGTTCCCGAAGAACTTGGCGCTGGTCACAGTGGGTCCGTGGGTCAGACGATGTTATGGAGATATCGTTGCCCGCGACGTCGCGACGAGCCGGTGTCCGTGGTACCGGATGGGGAAGAGGCGAATGCACCGTGGTCGCGGCGCCGCCGGCTTTTCCGCCACTAGTCCATGGGACTCCATCGGAGCGTCGACCCGGGGGCCTCACCGGACTTGGTTCGTCTTTGTTGGCCACCGCAACAAGGCTTCGGATAGTGGCTCTCCATTCGTCGAGTTTCCCCGTAGTGGGAGGAAAATCGAGGAGCAACTACGCGCGTGACAGGGCCTCTGCTGGCATCGGCAGCAGCGAAACCTGCACGGATCGCGACGCGCTTCGACTTCTGACCATGTCAGAAGGAGCTCTATCACGACCCCGCGGTCGCATGCCGCTTTCACCAGCGCCTCGGTGAGTGGGCAGGTCTTCTACGTCCCGGGAGTGGCGCTCGGGGCTCTTCCCGCGGCGACGCCCGGGATCTTCGGCGCGATTACACCGTTCGTCACGCGCTGCCTGGGAGGAGCGCGTTGTTGGAGCCGGCGTGGGAGTCATGGAGACCCTTGCGTCGCCTTCGGGCGGGGCGGTGATGACCTTGGAAGGCCCCGCTCCACCCGCGAAGGGCTTGGCTCTGCCTTTGGATTTGGTGACGTGTGGCCCGTTACCAGGCACACAAACATCGCCGCCTCCCAAACTCCGGCTGCTGGGATGGTGTTGGTGTTCGCGAGCAGCGCCCCGGGTCCTTTCTGCGACTGGTCCGCTGCTCGCCCGCGTCGGGACGGGCTGTCCGGCTTCCGACTGGCCAACCGCCACCGTCGTCTTCTTCTTGGGTGCCATGACGATGAAGAAGCGCCGAACTAACTGCTAAAGCCGATTATCACAAGTTCTTCCCCTACCTGGCGCGCCAGAGATGTCAGTGGGAACGACACCTATGGGATCACAAGATTCCCTACTACGGTTGGCGGGGCGCGGGGTCGTGAGAAGAGCAGATCTAACAGGTAGCACACGGTTCGTTTATCCAGGTTCGGGCCGCGAGGATGCGTAAAACCCTACTCCTGCTTTGGTGGATTGTATATTTGTGTTCTTGAGCTAGCTATGGGGCGTGAGGAGCTCCAAAAAGCCGAATCCTTCTCCTGGTCGCCTCGGGCCTCCTTTTATAGGAAAAAGGGGTTGCCACAGTGGCACACAGGAGGTGGAAAGGGTACAGTGATGCGAGGTTATCCCTCGCATTACATGACAAGGCGCCTTTAATGCGTCTTGCTTAGGTGTCCTTGCTTTATCGGGGACGGGGGAGAAACCTGTCTCGTCCGTCGCCGCTCCTTCTTGTGTCGACACGCGCCCTGGCCAGCGACGCCTGAGATGCCACGTAGGTAGGCAGGCAGCTGAGGTGGCGCAATGGTGGGTCTTCATGAAGATCTGCATGCGGCCACGCAGGTGCCTGCCCAGCTGGTTGGGTCGGCAGCTGCATGCGAACGGCGGTGGAGGTTTAGTCGGTGTGGGCCTGATGGTGGCCCTGCGGGTGTCCTCGGTAAGGGCCTTGCCGGGGCCCCGGCAAGGGTCTTGCCGAGGCGCCTGCTGTCATCCCCGGCAAGGCGCTTGCCGGGGGCCTTGTGGTCTTCCTCGGCTGGGATCCCGCCAAGGGTTGTCGTCTCCTTAGTGCGTATCTGATCTTGAATGTCTTCACGAAGATCTGCATGCCGTCACGGGGATATCTCCCGAATCCTTGCCCTTTGGGGGCAGTGGACTCAAGGGTGATTTGCTCCGTAGGCGCGGGACGAGTCGCCGTGGCAAGGGTCTTGCCGGGGCTGCTAGAACTGTCTCCCGGCAAGGATCTTGCCGAGGGAGTCCGCTTCGTCCCCTTTGCTCTTCATTGTCTTGGCATTGGCGTCGTAGTTCTCTTGAGCTTCGGTCTTACCCTGGCTCACCTCCCTTGCCTTGCTTGGTGTGGTGGTGCCCGTGGCTCAGACTGCTCGTGCACAGTTATAGGGGTACAAAAAGTGTACCCCTCTTTTTGTACACCGACATCACCATATCCAGAGATTCGTCGACACAGCTTGTTGCCAGATAATCTTCAGTGTGTGAAAGGCATCAAGCTTCCATGCGATGGATGGCTTTTGTAAAACCGACATGCGGTGATGTGGTTCATGCCAACAGCAAATATGCACAACTTGATTCATGCTGATATCTAGACTGAGCCATGTATTCTGCTGTTGTAGCACGACCCTCTTTTGTTGGATATTATGTATTGTTGTTAGTTTGAAGCACCCCTCTGGTTTGAAGGATAGATACCTTCCTGGGATCAAGTGCATCCTAACTCACCTGCGTAGGATGTACTGATAATGATGATGGAGATGCTGTGCAGAAGCCATATATATATATATATATATATATATCAGTTAGGCTTCAAGTGCGTACTTGTTAGTTAAACCTATGTATAAATCGTGACACTAAATACGACTAGTAAGTAGTACAGTAGCAGTACTAGTATACGTCGGTCAAATTATTCATCATGTCCACACATTAAATTGACGTGACAACACGCTGCGCGTGAGGTGACACAAGAATCTCGGCGGCATGTTCGGGTATTCTGGACTTCAGATTTGGAGTACCACTTATCTGTCGAAATCTTTCATCATTCACTTAAAACAGTCGATTGATCATACATTGAGTACCATATAACTGGAGTTACCGATGCAAGTCGAAGAAGGATTGGCCCGTGCTGCCAGCTGGCGTCAAGTTCGATCCCACGGATCAGGAGCTGATCGAGCACCTTCAGGCCAAAGTGAGTGCTGACAGCGCGAGATTTCAGTCTCTCATCGATTTGTTCATACCAACCATCGACAGCGAGCACGGCATATGTTACACCCAACCTGAGAAACTTCCAGGGAAGACACCGATCGGCCGTCTACTTGCACAAACATATTCCTTTGTTTATAGCTCTATTTTTCGTTTTAGACGCAGACTTGGTGAAGCAATTACAATTTGACAGTTAATAAAAAGTGAAACAAGTGACTGCAACATGCCAAAGATGTTATGAAAATGCCAACTAGGTACACTAAAACCTGTATTCCACAATACTGCAGGTATCACACTGAGTGGCCTAAGGAAGCATTTCTTCCAGCGCAATTCCAGGGTGTTCAAAAGGGGCGGGTGGACGCGTCACAAGATACAGTCGGAGTGCGGAATGCACGCGATGTAGCACAAGACCGGCAATACCTTGCTGGTGATGGTCAACGGCCGGCAGACGGGCAGCAAAAAAGGTTCTGGTGCTGCACACCAACAAGAACTTCGACCAGCAGAGGACCAACTGGGTGATGCACCAGTACCACCTCGGGGACTTGGAGCAAGAGAAGGAGAGGGAGCTGGTCCTCTGCAAGATTTTCTACCAGACGAACACTAGGGCCAGGAGTAAAAAGATTATAAGTTAGTTTGGTATTGGTAGTTGTACTACCTTGTCGTTCGCAAGTTGGTATTGTTGTTAACGATCTTTTTATTTGATGGGTAGCATAAGCACCCGCCGTTCGAATTCCCAGTTCTCCAATTTTTTCGAAACAAGTGCATGCACTTATTATCATGATAAAAAACAATATCCATGCTGCATCCCAGTTATCAGTCTGTACTTGCAGAATTCTCTCGTTTATTGAGCACGTATATTGTTTTTTCAGGTCGAGCAAGTTTCAACTGCGTTGTAGATTGCCCAGGGTTGTTTTGTTTTTAACAGGCCCAGCCCATGACGACAACGGGGCACAAAGATCCAGCAGGTATCTACTGGCCTCTGGCCCGCCAGCGTTAGTTATATTTTGTCTTACAACATCCGCAGGCAGTTTTTTTACTGAATCAAACACACAGCCCACTTCTATTTTCCTCTTGAAAAGCATGTCCTACATCCGTTTTCTAATCTCTACCTATAGTTTTACTAGATCATATGCACGTATCATTATATTCAAAACACATAAAATTCCCTTTTCATATTTACATCCTTATTTTTGTTGTTTTTTCCCACCCAGCGCTGATTTTTTACCACTGGTTTTCCCTTAAACCAACTAAATTGTCACACGTCTTATTTGCTTACAAAAACAAAATGATTTTTTTGGCAAATCAATAAAATCTTAAAAAATGTTTATCATTTCAGGATTACAACAGTTCGGACTCCACCGAAATATGCAAAATAAGGTTGGACTTTCTGACCGTGGTCCTGGGCAGAAAATGGGATGTAATAAATTACTTAAGAATTAGCAAATGGGCTGCAAATTATAAAAATTAGCAAATGGACTTTATGTTGTCTGCCACAGATTTGGAGGCTGACTTGTGGGCCTACTAAGTTCATGCATACACAAGGTTTCTCAAAAAAGAAACTTAGTCAACAATTGACTCTACCAGCGTCAGACCGTTAGATGTCAATCTAACGGCAATCGTGCTTCTTCAGTCTCTGATCTTCCTGCCCCAGCCGCCCAAGCCAGCGCCGTCGGAACCGCCTGCTCCCGCCTCCCATGGCTGGCAGTGCTGCCGGGAAGGCCTCACGGCCCCATCATACTCGCATCCCTGGCCTGTCTATCCCTCTACTCACCTACACCTCCTGTTATTCTCCGGCGACGGCAGCCGAACCAGTCAACCCTCGTACTCTCCACCGCGTGGGCAGCCACTGCCGTGTCTTCCCCGGCTCCGTGTCGTTCCCTTCGTAGGCCTCGCTGTCGTCCACTGCCCTCGTGCTCTCGGCGCGGCGTGGTCAACGATGTCCATCCAACGGCCGTAGTGCTTCTTCAACCTCGGGTCTTCTTGCCCCAGCCGCCCGAAGCAGCGCCGGTCGTGCCGCATGCTCCTGCCTCCCGTGGCCGGCCGTGCTGCCGTGGAGGCCTCACCGTCCCCATACTACTCCCACCGCTGGCCAGGCCATCCCTCCACTCACCCACTCCCCCTATTATTCTACGGTGACGGCAGCCTCACACCGCAGCCAAACCAGTGAACCCTCGTACTCCTCTCCGCGTGGGCATCCACTGTCGCGTCTTCCCCGGCTCCGTGTCGTCCCCTTCCTAGGCCTCGCCGTCGTCCACCGCCGTGGTGCTCTCGGCGCGGCGTGGTCAATGTGGTCAACGACCGACTTCCATCGGAAGAGTACTGTACATGGAGAGGCTGACAGCTGGGTCCATGGCAGCCGCAAGGAAGTGCCTCCTTATTAAGCGCAAAATAATTATTCCTCCACCTGACAGCAGGGACCCACCGGACGGGCCACCAGTATTTCACAGAAAAAACGTTTCCCCCCTGACTGCTGGGACCCACCGGACGGGCCACCGTATTTCGCAAAAAAAACGTTTGCCCCTGACTGCAGGGACCCACCGGACGGACCACCGTATTTCGTGAAAAAAACGTTCCCCCTCCCCCGCTGTCAGCTCGGACCCACCGGAAGTGCCTCCTTATTACGCACAGAAAAATGAATACTCCCCCTGCTAGCTGGGACCCAACCTGGTGGGAGGCTGACTTGTGGGCCTACTAAGTTGACGAGGATGGAGGGCTTTGTCAACTTAGTCAATATGAACGATTCTAGCTCCAGTGACAGTACGATGTCCATCCAACGGCTGTAGTGCTTCTTCAACCTCTGGTCTTCTTGCTCCAGCTGCCCAAAGCTACGCCGGTCGTGCCGCGTGCTCCTGCCTCTCGTGGCCGGCTGTGATGCCGCGGAGGCCTCACCGCCCCCTACTACTCCCACCGTTGGCCCATGCTATCCTCTACTCACCCACACCCCCTGTTATTCTGCGGCGACGGCAGCCTCACGCCGCAGCCGAACCAGTGAACCCGCGTACTCCTCTCCGCGTGGGCATCCACTGCCGCGTCTTCCCCGGCTCCGTGTCGTCCCCTTCCTAGGCCTCGCCGTCATCCACCGCCTTGGTGCTCTCGGCGCGGCGTGGTCAATGTGGTCAACAACCGACTTTCATCGGAAGAGTACTGTACGTGGAGAGGCTGATAGCTGGGTCCATGGCCACAACCCAGTTTTTTTGTGATTTGCCAAGTAAGTCGCTTTGTCAGGCCTGTTGGGCTGCAAATCTTTCAAGACGAGGAGAGCTTCATTCGGCTGGCCGAGAAAATGGCCCATCAGTAATGAGAAATGGGATGTACATTTTTAAAACACATCAAACCGGCAATTAGTTTAAAATATCTTTTTTTTCATTTCGAGATTTTAAATTACATTAATTTTTATGAGTGGAGAATTTGTTGGTTTTTATATTGATATACATTTATTTTTAAAATCAGTTTGAATGTGAGTCGAAATTTCGGGATTAAAAACAGTTCGGACCGCACCGAAATATGCAAAATTTTGTTAATTTTTTAACCATGGCCACAATATGGGCTGTAATCCTAACAAAAAGAATATGGGCTCCAAAAAAACCTTAAGAATTAGCAAATGCGCTGTAAATTATTAGAAATAATGGCATATGGGATGTATGCTGTTTTCCACAGATTTGAGGCTTTCCTAAAAGAAAGGTTGACGCATAAGCAGTGACTGTTGGATGTCCATCGAACGGCCGTCGTGCTTCTTCAATCTCTGCTCTTCCTGCTCCAGCCGCTCAAACAAGCGCCAGCGGGGCTGCCTGCTCCCTCCTCCCCACGGCCGGCTGTGCTACCGCGCAGGCCTCACCGCCCCACCGTACTCCCATCGCTGGCCTAGCCATCCCTCTACTCACCCACACCTGCTGTTATTCTCCGGTGACGGCAGACGAACCAGTAAACCCTCGTACAGTCGTACTCCCCTCTGCGTGGGAAACAACTGCCGAGTCTTCCCTGCCTACATGTCGTTCCCTTCCTAGGCCTCGCCGTCGTCCACCACCCTGGTGCTCTCGGCGCAGCCTGGTCAACGTGGTCAACGACCGACATGCATCTGAAGTGGACTGTACGTGGAGAGGCCGACAGCTGGGTCCACGACCGCACGCAAGGAAATGCCTCCTTATTACGCGCAAAATAATGATTCCTTCACCTGACACCAGGGACCCACCGAAAGGGCCTCTGTATTTCGTGAAAAAAACGTTACCACCGCTGACAGCTCGGACCCACCAGCTATATCTTCGCACGCAAGGAAGTGCCTCCTTATTACGCTCAAAAAATGAATACCCCCCTGCTAGCTGGGACCCACCTTGGTGGGAGGCTGACTTGTGGGCCTACTAAGTTGACGGGGACGGAGGGCTTTGTCTACTTAGTCAATATGCACGATTCTAGCTCCAGTGACTGTACGATGTCCATCCAACGGCCGTAGTGACCTCTGGTCTTCTTGCTCCAGCCACCCAAACCAGCGCCGGTCGTGCCTCGTGCTCCTGCCTCCCGTGACCGGCTGCGATGCGGGGGAGGCCTCACCACCCCCTACTACTCCCACCGCTGGCCAGGCCATCCCTCTACTCACCCACACCCCCTGTTATTCTACGGCGACGGCAGCCTCACACCGCAGCGAACCAGTGAACCCTCGTACTCCTCTACGCGTGGGCATCCACTATCGCGTCTTCCCCGGCTCCGCCTCGTCCCCTTCCTAGGCCTCGCCGTCGTCCACCGCCCTGGTGCTCTCGGCGCGGTGTGGTCAACGTGGTCAAGGAACGGCTTCCATCGGACGTGGACTGTATGTGGAGAGGCTGATAGCTGGGTCCACGGCCGTAGCAAGGAAGTGCCTCCTTATTACGTGCAAAATAAGTATTCCTCCACCTGATAGTGGGGACCCACCGGACGGGCCACCGTATTTCGCCCCCCTGACTATTGGGACCCACCAGCTACATCTTCGCACACAAGGAAGTGCCTGACAGTTGGGACCCACCTGGTCGAAGCGTACATAGCGTTGTCATTCTGGTCGCGAACATGTACGTACATATATATTGGTCGATGTAGAGGCACGCACGTGTCGTAGTAGAGGCACGCACGTAGCATGTACACGTACGTACAGCGGCCAGGGTGCAAGAAAGAAAATACGGCCACGTATGTGTACATACGGGCAGGGTCTCGAACACCTACTCGCGCATACGTACGGCCAGGGCTCGTGTACATGGCTGGGTCGGAACGGAGAAACAGCGTCGTCGTCGTCGTGTTCATGGGGAGGCAACGGAATGTGTCGTGTTCATGGGGAGGCAACGGAATGCGTCGTGTTCATCGAGAGGGCTTGGACGGAACAGGCGATGGAAACGAGGCCTGGCGTACCGCAGAACGGAGGAAACGGCCTTGTGTTCGACCGGTCATGTTCGAAACAGGATCCTGTTCATCGGGAGGGGTCTGGCGTACCGCAAAACGGAGGAAACGGACCTCCTACGGTCGAAACAGGGGTCCTGTTGATCGGGATGGGTGTGGCGTACCGCAAAATGGAGGAAATGGACTTGTGTTGGAGCGCTACGGTCGAAACGGGGGTCCTTTTCATCGGGAGGGGTGTGGCGTACCGCACAACGGGACTCCACGGGATACTGTTCATCTCCACCGTCGACCTCCTCCAGCCTCCACGGGCTCCTGTTCATCCAGCCTCCATGGGCTCCTGTTCAGCCAGCCTCCACCACGCGCTACTCCATCGGCTACTGTTTAACCACCCCTCCACCGTCCACTGTTCATCCAACCCTCCACACCACGGGGTCCTGTTCAACCACCCCTCCACGGGCCCCCCTCCACCGTCTACTGTTCATCCATCCCTCCACACCACGGGGTCCTGTTCAACCACCCCTCCACCGTCTACTGTTCATCCAACCCTCCACACCATGGGGTCCTATTCATCCACCCCTCCATGGGCACCCTTGCACCGTCTACTGTTCATCCAGCCCTCCACCACACCACGGGGTCCTATTCATCCAGAGGCAACGCCACCGCTCACTGTTCATCACCCCCCCCCCCCCCCCGCAACGCTTCACTGTTCATCCCATCGATCGGCTTCAGTTAGCAGCAGTAGCGAAGGAATCGCTCGATCGGGTTCAGTTAACAGCCATCGATCGATCGCTCGGGTTCAGTAACGCGTAGCCTGCAGTGCAATCGCTCGTGTTCAGTTAGAGCCCAACGCCTCGCTCGGGTTCAATTAGGACAACGCCTCGCACATACGCGCGTACGTGTACGAGAGAAACGCGCATCGCTCGGCCCCCGGCCTCCCACCGTAACCGGGAACTCCCCAAAATTTTCCTCCCCCTCGCTTCTACCATGGTTTTTTCCGTCATGGACAGCCCAAAGAATGTCATGCAGCTGCGTCTCCGGCCCGCCCAGGACGAAAAGCCCATTTTCTGTCATGATTTTTTGTCATAGAAGTAGGAGCCCACCACATCTATGATGATACCAGGTTTTGTCACAATTATCGTCATAGAAGTGTCATATGTATGACAGAAAAAAATTCCGTTCGGCCCAAAATGTCACGGATGTGTCTTTTTTTTGTAGTGTCTCTATCCCGCCAGCCAAGTGGTGCTAAGACTAGCCACAATGGGTAGTAACATAGAGTAGTAACATGCATATGTTACTAGTCTATGTTACTACCTCTATAGTGGATAGTAACATATGTGTGGTAACATGCAACACTTCATTTATTAGACTATAGACTCATCTTGCCTTGATATGTGTGAAGTTACTCATACTACTAGTACTATGTCACCACTTTCCTGTCTATCTTCATTTATTGCTTGCCACATCATCCATTTTATCTAGATATGTGTGATGTTACTACCTATGTTACTCCCACTGTGGGTAGTCTAATTGGAGCTAGTTATCATGGGGCCCACTGAAAAATCACTTTTCTCTCTCCATCAAGTGCATTTATTGTCAATCTAACCCTGTCATCCAAACACCTCTTTGGCTACAGTTAGTTCAAGGTTAGTCATGAGTTAGTCTAACCTCTAGCTAAGTTAGAGTATCCAAACAGGAGCAGTATAGGACATGCAAGTTTCTCAAAGCATACCGTCAAATTCGTACGTGAAAGGATCTTCTTTTTGAAACGGAACGTGAAAGGATCTTCGAATGATATATTTTTCAAATTATATAAAATCTTATCAATAGTCAAAGGAAACCTCGAAGAATACATTAGGCCCTATATAAAATCTTATCGATAGTCAAAACCAAGTGTTACTACTACACAAAACAAGTTCGAAACGAGAAGCTGGACCCACTCATGGCACGCCACGTCTGTCTCGTTTGGTCCGTCAGTCAAAGCGCTTCCTCTTCTTGGCATAACAATAGAGTACAGTAAATTTTTTAGAATGCTCTTGGCATGTCACTAACATGTGATGAGTTAAGCGACCTCAATACTCCAACCGTCTAGGTGTATAAGTCACTTTACGAAAACCAAATAATCCCAAAACACGTAGGCGCGGTGCATTAAATCCCACCTTGTTTCTTGTTTCTTGTTTCTTGACATATCAACCAATAAGAGATGTGGGCGTGCATGTTTTCAATGACTCGAGACTACCAAAAACGACATGCAGTGGTTAGTTCATTGCATGCAATGCTATTAATTATCAAATAAACATTAAGTTCTCTTGTTTTTCCCTCCTTCTTGGTCGCGGTGCACAACCAAAGATGACTTATTCACATGGACGGAGGGAGTAGACGGCAAAAACACCAGCCCGCCGCACTTTGAGAGAGACGAGGAGCGAGAAGCAATACGGGCTGGTGGATTACTAGAGCTAGGTGTCGCACGGAGGCCAAGAAATATGGTGATAGAGTGGGTTGGCCATGTATGATGTAACTACACTGGGCTACCGTGTTTCGTACTCTTCCGGTCTACTATGGAGATGATTGGTTGATTTTATATCACTGAATAATATAAAATATTATGAGTGCAGACGCTCCACCCCGAGGTTCCTTGCTCCTTCTCGGTCGTCGGGAATCTATGTTCTTCCACTCTTTTTTTGATGTGAGCTTTGTTCATCCTTTTGCCAACACGCGAGACATCTAGCATCAAGGTGCATGTGTCATGCAAGAAAATGGAGATAAGCAGTGCGTAAGTGAGTCATGCACTATGATGGAACCTAGTACTACGCAATATTTTTCCTCCTAGATGGCACGTGAATAGTGCATGTACTCAATGACGGAGCACGAGATAGTAGTCATGGACATGGTCGGCCCTTTTTGGAGAGAGTACTAACTACGTATTAACTTTGATGTGTCCCGTCAACTCGTAGAACGACGAGAAGCACACACTGAATGACGGAGCAGGGGATGGTAGCCATGGACATGGTCAACCCTTTTTGGAGACTAATGCACTACTTTTGATGCGTCCCATCAAATCGCAAACGAGGAGAAGCTTTGCTTACTACTAGTACGACCTCTCCCTCGCTCACGCGCGCGCGGTGGCTCGCAGGACGAGGAGAAGCTTTTGTTTTATGATAGTGCGCTTAATACAGGTGGTGGACGTGTAGCAGTTCATTCGGTGTCAGATTGCCAGAAGTGTCTATACTATAGTACCATCATCATTGTTCGACTTTCGGAAGAGGCGAAGAGCCAAGCGCACGGTCACCTACTCACTGTATAACCGGTCGTGTTTGCACGAATTTTTTTAATGTAGTACAATCTGAGTGGATTGCTCCAGTGGTCATCACACATGAGCTAATTGATTTGCACCCTTCCACGCTCCATTTTGTCTTGCGTTCCTTCCTCCGTCCAGCACGCTGACAAGTGGGCCCCATGCTCATGTATGCCAACGTGGTAGTCAATTATTTTGCCAGAGTCAGCTATCACACCCTTTCGATGCCACGTCAATATACCCACTAGAAACAAGTTACTACCTCCGTCTAGGTGTATAAGTCACTTTACGAAAACCAAATAATCCCAAAACACTTAGGCGTGGTGCATTAACTCCCACCTCGTTTCTTGTTTCTTGACATATCAACCAATAAGAGGTGTGGGCGTGCATGTTTTCAATGACTCAAGACTACCAAACACGACATGCAGTGGTTAGTTCATTGCATGAATGCTATTAATTAGCAAATAAACATTAAGTCATCTTGTTTTTCCCTCCTTCTTGGTCACGGTGCACAACCAAAGATGAATTATTCACCTAGATGGAGGGAGTAGTACTTGCTCTAAATGATGTGCCACTGCAAGAGCCGCCTATATTAATTAACCATGCTCTAAAAAGGTGGATCAGCTTTGGCTATAGTAGTATACTGTACCAGGTTAGTAGGTGACCTTGCACTTGGCTCTTTGCCTCTTCCCGATGTCGAACTATAATGATGTAACTACAGTAGTACTTCTGGCAATCTGACACCAAATGAATTGCTGCACGTCCACCGCTTGTAAGCAAAAGTTTCTCCTCGTGCTGCGAGCCACCGCGCATGTGTTGGCGAGGGAGAAGGCATAGTAAGCAAGCTTCTCGTCATTCTACGAGTTGATGGGACAAATCAAAGTTATTTAGTATGTACTCTCTCCAAAAAAGGGATGACCATGTCATGGCTACCATCCCGTGCTCTGTCGTTGAGTACGTGCACTATTCATGTGCCATTGAGGAGAAAAAATATTGCATAGTAGGTGCCATCGAAGTGCACGACTCACTTACGCACTGCTTATCTGATTATCTCCATTTTGTTGCATGACACGTGCACCTTGATGCTATATGTCTTGCATGTTGGCAAAAGGATGAACAAAGCTCACGTCAAAAAAGAGAGTGGAAGAACATAGATTCCCAATGACCGAGAAGGAGCAAGGAACCTCGCGGTGGAGCGTCTACAATGAACTCACGCATTTTCCCCTATTTTTTGCCGCCTGCCCACCTATAAAACCGCCTCGCACTGGCCAATTCCTCCCCAAACACCTAGGGAGGCGGTTGAACCGAACATGTCTACTCCCTCCATCCAGGTGAATAAGTCATATTTGGTTGTGCACCATGACCAAGAAGGAGGGAAGAAGAAGAGAACTTAATGTTTATTTGCTAATTAATAGCATTGCATGCAATGAACTAACCACTTCATGTCATGTTTGGTAGTCTCGAGTCATTGAAAACATGCACATTCCCGGCCCACATCTCTTATTGGTTGATATGTCAAGAAACAAGAAACGAGGTGGGAGTTAATGCACCGTGCCTAAGTGTTTTGGGATTATTTGGTTTTCGTAAAGTGACTTATACACCTAGACAGAGGGAGTACTCTCTTCGTAGGAACTTAAAACGCAGGAATAGGAAAATTATGAGGGGGTGTCTCCAACAGTGTTCCTCGGCTCGCACCTAGCATCACGGTGGTCGAACTTTAAGTCATTAATCTAGTACACTGGCATCTCAGATCTGGACACAAGGTGACGTACATCGTTAAGGTCCACGGTCAAGCGGGTCAGGGCGGACGCGACCTCTCACTGCATCTGCCATTTGAAGTGGCACGCCAGCCCAGAGCACTGCCCGCTGCACTCCCAGCTGTACCCGCCTCCTCGTCGCATTCAAAAACCTACATTTAAACCCGCGTGGAATGCGAAAAACCAACTCCGTCCACACACGTCCGTTCAGGAGCAGGATATCGGCCAAGCTCCCCCTTCCACCATTTTGTCCACTCTTTGAGCGACATCCGACGAGCAGGAAGAGTAGTTCTCTGACATAAAATCCATCTAGGTGGCCCGTCGAGCCCGACAATTACGAGCGAGGCAACTCGCTGCTCCACCTACCTCGCCTAGCCCGTCAGAGGCAGTTGCCGCACTAAGCCAGCGCATGGTTCCGCAGCTGGCCTCTCCAATACAACTCGAGGAAGAGTGCCGACTTGTTCCATGCTGGCTTGTCGGGGAGCACTGCGGCATGAGCATCGTCGTTGCCCTCGACGGCGCCGTGTCGTACAGCGCCTCCAGTGTCTGCGACTGCGCCATCCGCCGTCGATGCACGCGTAGCCGCGACATGCAGGCAGAGAAAGAAGCCGCTGTGGATGTCGACGAGGTGACGCCACTACGCGGATGTCAACGAGATGACGGCCAGCACGTCCCCACCCGCCGCCATCATCGAGGAGAAGTAGAACACCGGAGGCCGCCGCCGATTGTATCCCATGAAGGCCACCGCCGAGGTGACGCCAAAAAATACAGTCGGTGTCTTGCACGATTCTTATTTTTCCGGATGCTGGAGGAGGACAAAGAGATCGGACGACGACCATTTAGATTAGGTATATTAATTCTACCAGGCTGGTTGTAATGGGAGTATTATAAGTAGTATCATGCATGCCAACTAGTACGCAAATTTGATGAGGCGGCGTAGAATTAAATGAAGAAAGAGAGGGTTGAGGATCATATTATGATATTGTATGGAATTAAGTTACTCCCACTGTGATTAGTCTTAGGCCTTGTTCGGTTCAACCTCCTCTCAAGGGGTTTGAAGAGGAATGGTGGGGAATTTGTCTTGCACATGATTTATTCCCCCACAATCCTTGTTAATCTATGTATATTGTGGGCATGTTATTTGACCCCTCATTTTACCGCGCTACGACCAGTGTGAGTGTCTGCATGCAGTACACCATCCTCTAATTTGGTGGATTCCAAGCCAGCCCAGAAAGGAGCTATAAATTTTTTTCAAAGTTGAAAAATGTTACTGATGAGGATCCATAATTAAGATGGAGGCGTCTCTTATTTTCTTTCGAATGGTCAATAAGCTGGAGAGCTGGAGAGTGTCTCTAATGGGTTGCCTCTAGTGTTAAGGCCCTCCAGTACGAAACACAGGCAGCCGACTGAGCCGATACAAAAGCCTATCCATCTTAAAGCCATTTTGTTTTTGTTTTTTGCAAGGAGAAGCCCATATTTCTTGAAGAGGGGGTGATCCTAGAAAAACCTTCCTTCCTCCTCGCTTCCACTTATACTGTAGCTTGCTGGACTCTCCCGCTTCTATCGCCCCCCAATTCCCCCCGCCCACCTTCTTCCTCACTCGTACAGAAAACGCATGCTCCTCTTCTTCCACTCCTACAGAAAACCCTAGCCCTCCTTCTTCCACACTCGCACTGCCACTAGGCTCGTCTGTGGCTACTCTGCTCAAACCCGTGAGCTCGGCACGACGCCCGCAAGGAAAATGGAGTCGGCTGACCCCAGCACCAAGAAGATGAGGCTCCCGCCAGCGGCGACGCCAGTTGTAGATCCCACACCCGGCAGTGCGGGGAGAAGCGGCGACCCCCCCCCCCCACCCGGATCTGAGGAACCCGTAGAATCTCCGGTGGACCGCATCAACGATCTCCCGGACAACATCCTTTGGGAGATCATCTCGCTTCTCCCCACCAAGGATTGATGCCGCACACAATTCCTCTCAACTCGGTGGTGCCCGATATGGCGCACCGCGCCCCTCAATCTCGACTGTCATCAGATTCTGTCCTTCCTGAATTTTATCTCCTCGGAGCCATCGTCTCCTCTCACCAGCAGGGCCCCGTTCGATGCCTCTGCATCCCGATACGCCACCTGCTGTCCATACCCGGCAGGGTGGATGCTTGGCTGACATCCCCTAAATTCAAAAAACTCCAGCAGTTTGAGTTATACCATTACGATGAAAGTTTCATACCACGAACCAAACACCAAGAATTTGTGCCCACACCGCCGTTGTCCATCTCGTGGTTTTCCTCCTCTCTCCACACCGCCACCTTCACCTAGTGCCATCTACCAGACAATCTGGTACAAATGCTTCGACTCTCACTACTAAAAAAACTTTCGCTTGTGGAGGTTTATCTGTCGGAGGCCTCACTGCACAACATCATCCACTCGAGTTTCCCCGCCCTGGAGCACTTGCTGATTGTTTTGGGAGTAGAAATCTGTATCAGTTGTCTCCAAATAAAGTCGCCTCACCTTAAAAGCATTGTAATTTGTTTTCAAGGACAACAGCTCATCATCGAAGATGCCCCTTCACTTTAAAGGTTGCTCCTTCATTATTGTTATAAACCTTGGCAAATAGCTGTCGTCTTTGCGCCCAAACTGGAGACCTTGGGTGTAATTCATGATCCATTTAATGATCACAAGAAGTTGGTGTTTGGCTCCTCACCTTTTTAGGTACCGTATATTATCATCTACACATTTGTAATCGTAAGCTGCATTTTTCATTTGTGCGCATAAGTTTTATATCATCTTGGAGTACACTTTGGGTACTAATATTATGTTATATGCTCAATGAAGAGTTCGTCCATGGATAGCTTATCAATGCTGCTGGATTCTGTCAAGATCTTATATATTGGAATGTTTAGTTATGATTTGAACATAATTATTGGCTTAATGTGATGCTTTCGATCTCTGGGGAATTTATATATAAAGGTGATGATTTCATGCACATTGAAAGACTGTATATATTGTACTAGAATTAACCGTTCAGTTGTTGCTCTTTCAAGATACTCTTTTTTTAGACCTTAACTGTTTTCAATCTTCACGTCTACTTAGGCGGTAACACATGGAGAAAAATGTATAACCAATCGGTGGCGTAATAAGCACTAGGATTTTCTCAGTTCTCATGACATTCGTTTGAGGAAATAACGATGGAAGGATATGCATCCAACCAGGCAAACAGAAGCTTTGTCACATTCTTCCTATTGAATGCGAGGTTACTATTGTCCATGAGGCTTAAGTTTTTCAGCAACAGATTT
Source organism: Triticum urartu (assembly GCF_003073215.2). NCBI lineage: Eukaryota > Viridiplantae > Streptophyta > Magnoliopsida > Poales > Poaceae > Triticum > Triticum urartu. The sequence continues at coordinate 195,329,497 of NC_053027.1, read as the reverse complement.
CTCATGGACGGACATGTTGAACAGCAAAAAAAGAAGTTTCAGGTGGATAAATGGGCTTCTGAACATGCTCGACTTCTATTTACAACAACTTGTAGTCATCCTCCAATAATTTTTTTTGCAAAGGATGTTGATTTTATGGATCAGACCAATCCATTTGTTTGTGACTGCGAAAAAGAGTGGTTGGGTTAGATGTTATTGCCATATTCAATCTGGGTTTTGTCTAAATTTGATGAACAATTAATCCTTGGGCTTTTGTACTATTTGTAAGATTGAGTTACATGTTGTTGCCCTCGTATTCCCCTCCGCCTGCCACTACACTGGTGCACCTTCCATGGCTCTTGTTCGTTCCAGTCTGAGGCCTCGCCTTCGTTGTCCGCCTTGGTTCCCTCGTTGTGCCCACCGCTGTCTAGCATTGTCAACATGGTCAACAACCGAGAGGAATCAGGAGATGACTATACGCGGAGAGGCTGACAGTAGGGACCCATCAGGGTCATTGCATTACGCAAGCAGGTGCCTCGTTATTACAAGCAAAAAATACTTTCTCCTAATTGTTTTACAACTAGGTCCCACGTCATTGTCAATGTAGTCAATAAACGAGAAAATTACACAACGAGCAGATAACACCAGGGATGCAGCAGCTCGCCCAGTTGTTTTTTAGTTTTAGAGATGGAGCTCAACTACGCGCTATGCGGGGGCTGTGGCGCGTCTAGCCCACGCTTACGCTTTTATTTAAGCACATGACGAGCCTAGTTGATATTTTTTTCTTTCTGAAAATCGCTAGCCCAGTTCTTTTTTTTGAAGAATACCCAACCGAGGCCTACTTGCTTTTCTCATCCCTGTTGGGATGCAAATCTTTCAAGCCGAGGAGGGATATAAGTAGTAAGAAATGGGCTTCTCAAAAAATGGGCTATAAGTTGTAAGAAATGGGCTGTAAATTTTTAAACCAAAGCCAACCGGCAATACATTAAAATATCATTTTTCTGGATTTCTCTACTCTTATAAAAAGGAGAGTTGGTGATGATGGTGTGCCTACCATTCTACAATATAGGCCATCCGATCTATATCTATCGGATAGGAAGGAAACTATGACAATTTACCCGCACTTCTCTCCATATTTGCCGATACGGCCTTCCCTCGTTCATCCTTTTCTCCCACAAGATAAACTACTCATACAAATGCATCTTCATGTTCCGTCCAACGCATGGGCATCTTGCTAGTAAATATTTTAAATTTCATTCATTTTTCCCGAGAATTTTTTTGAATTTTATTTTGATATAATTTTTAAAAAAATATTTTTAACGTGACTCGAAATTTCGTGATTAAAAGAGTTTGGACCCCATCGAAATATGCAAAGTTTCATTTAATTTTTTAGCAGTGCCCAGAATATGTGGTCTGTAATACTAATAAAAAGAATATGGGCTTCAAAATATCCTTAAGAATTAGCAAATGGGTTGTAAATTATTGAAAATAATGGCTAATGGGTTGTATGATGTTTTCCATAGATTTGGAGGCTGACTCTGGGCCTACTAGGTTGATGATGACGCTGTCCTAAAACAATTGACGCGTACGCAAGGCTTTGTCAACTTAGTCAACATAGAGCAATGACTATTGGATGTCCATCCAACGGCCGTCGTGCTTCTTCAATCTTTGATCTTCCTACTCCAGCCGCCCAAACTAGCGCCGACGGGACTGCCTGCTCCCTCCTCCTGTAGTTGGTTGTGCCGCCGCCCGGCCATCCCTCTACCCACCCGCAGATCCTGTTATTTTCCGGCAATGTCAGCCTCACCCCGCAGCGGACCAGTCAGCGCTCGTACTCCCCTCAGCATGGGCATCCACTATCGTGTCTTCCCTGGCTTTGCGTAGTCCCCTTCCTAGGCCTCGCCGTCGTCCACCGCCCTGGTGCTCTCAGCGCAGCGTGATCAACGTGGTCAACGAACGACATCCATCGGAAGTGGATTGTATGTGGAGAGGCTGACAGTTGGGTCCACGGTCGCACACAAGGAAATGCCTCCTTATTATGCGCAAAATAATGATTCCTCCACTAACAGCTGGGACCCACCGGAAGGGCCTCTGTATTTCGCTAAAAACGTCCACCCCCCCCCCTGCTGACAGCTTGGACCCACCAGCTATATCTCCGCACGCAAGCAAATACCTCCTTATTACCCACAAAAAAGTGAATACTCCCCATGCTAGCTGGGACCCACCATAGTGGGAGGCTGACTTGTGGGCCTACTAAGTTGACGCGGATGGAGGGCTTTGTCAACTTAGTAAATATGAATGATTCTAGCTCTAGTGACCGTACTAGAGGCGCGCACGCAGCATGTACATGCACGTACAGCTAGGGTGCAAGAAAGTAAATACGGCCATGTACGTACATACAAACGGGGTCTCGAACGCCTACTCGCGCATATGTACGGTCAGGGCTCGTGTACATGGCTGGGTCGGAACGGAGAAATTGCATCATCGTGTTCATCGGGAGGCAACAGAACGCGTGTTATTCATTGGGAGCCAACCGGCTTGGACGGGACAGCCGATCGAAACGATGCCTGCGTACCGCAGAACGGAGGAAACGGCCTTGTGTTCGACCGCTTACGGTCGAAACGGGATCCTGTTCACCAGGAGGGGTGTGGCGTGCCGCAAAATGGAGGAAACAGACTTCTCTCCGACCTCCTATGGTTGAAACGGGATCCTGTTGACCGGGAGGGGTGTGGCGTACCACAAAACGGAGGAAACGGACTTGTGTTGGAGCGCCACGGTCGAAACGTGGGTCCTGTTCATCGGGAGGGGTGTGGCATACCACAAAACGGGACTCCGCAGGCTATTGTTCATCTCCACCGTCGACCTCCTCCAACCTCCACGGGCTACTGTTCATCTACCATTGACCTCCTCCAACCTCCACCTGCGACTGTTCATCCATGGGCTCCTGTTCATCCAGCCTCCACCGCTCCTCCACCGACTACTATTCAACCAGTCCTCTCCACGGGGTCCTGTTAAATGATGTCTACTACACAACCTTCTTCTTGTAGACGTTGTTGGGCCTCCAAGTGCAGAGGTTTGTAGGACAGTAGCAAATTTCCCTCAAGTGGATGACCTAAGGTTTATCAATCCGTAGGAGGTGTAGGATGAAGATGGTCTCTCTCAAGCAACCCTCCAACCAAATAACAAAGAGTCTCTTGTGTCCCCAACACACCCAATACAATGGTAAATTGTATAGGTGCACTAGTTCGGTGAAGAGATGGTGATACAAGTGGTATATGGATAGTAGACAAAGGTATTTGTAATCTGAAATTATAAAAACAGCAAGGTAACTAATGATAAAAGTGAGCGTAAATGGTATTGCAATGCTAGGAAACAAGGCCTAGGGTTCATACTTTCACTAGTGCAAGTCCTCTCAACAATAATAACATAATTGGATCATATAACTATCCCTCAACATGCAACAAAGAGTCACTCCAAAGTCACTAATAGCGGAGAACGAACGAAGAGATTATGGTAGGGTACGAAACCACCTCAAAGTTATTCTTTCCAATCAATCCGTTGGGCTATTCCTATAAGTGTCACAAACATCCCTAGAGTTCGTACTAGAATAACACCTTAAGACACAAATCAACCAAAACCCTAATGTCACCTAGATACTCCAATGTCACCTCAAGTATCCGTGGGTATGATTATATGGTATGCATCACACAATCTGAGATTCATCTATTCAACCAACACATAGGACCTCAAAGAGTGCCCCAAAGTTTCTACCGGAGAATCACGACAAAAACGTGTGCCAACCCCTATGCATAGGTTCATGGGCGGAACCCGCAAGTTGGTCACCAACCCATACATCAAGTGAATCATGTGATATCCCATTGTCACCACAGATATCCACGACAAGACATACATCAAGTGTTCTCAAATCTTTAAAGACTCAATCTGATAATATAACTTCAAAGGGGAAACTCAATTCATTACAAGAGAGTAGAGGGGGGAAGAAACATCATAGGATCCAAATATAATAGCAAAGATCACGATACATCAAGATCGTATCATCTCAAAAACACGAGAGAGAGAGAGAGAGAGAGAGAGAGAGAGAGAGAGACCAAACACATAGCTACTGGTACATACCCTCAGCCCCGAGGGAGAACTACTCCCTCCTCATCATGGAGAGCACCGGGATGATGAAGATGCCCACCGGAGAAGGATTCCCCCTCCAGCAGGGTGTCGGAACGGGTCTAGATTGGTTTTCGGTGGCTACGGAGGCTTTTGGCGGTGGAACTCCCGATCTATTGTGTTCCTCGGAAGGGTATATGGAGATATATAGGCGGAAGAAGTACGTCAGGGGGGCCACGAGGGGCCCATGAGGGTGGAGGGCGCGCCCAGGGGGTGGGCGCGCCCCCCTGCCTCGTGGCCTCCGCGTAGATCCCCTGACGTGCACTCCAAGTCTTCTGGGCTTCTTATGATCCAAAAATAAGTTCCCTGAGGTTTCAGGTCATTTGGACCCCGTTTGATTTTCCTTTTCTTCGAAACCCTAAAACAAGGTAAAAACAGAAACTGGCCCTGGGCTCTGGGTTAATAGGTTAGTCCCAAAAATAATATAAAAGTGTATAATAAAGCCCATAAACATCCAAAACAGTAGATAATATAGCGTGGAGCAATCAAAAATTATAGATACGTTGGAGACGTATCAGCATCCCCAAGCTTAATTCCTTCTCGTCCTCGAGTAGGTAAATGATAAAAACAGAATTTTTGATGCGAGTGCTACTTGGCATAATTTCAATGTAATTCTTCTTAATTGTGGCATGAATATTTAGATCCAAAATATTTAAGATAAAAGTTCATATTGACATAAAAATAATAATACTTCAAGCATACTAACTAAGCAATTATGTCTTCTCAAAATAACATGGCCAAAGGAAGTTCATCCCTACAAAATCATATAGTTTAGTCATGCTCCATTTTCGTCACACAAGAATGCTCTCATCATGCACAACCCCGATGACAAGCCAAGCAATTGTTTCATACTTTAGTAATCTCAAACTCATAAACCTTCACGCAATATATGAGCGCGAGCCATGGACATAGCACTATAGGTGGAATAGAATATAATGAGGGGGTTATGTGGAGAAGACAAAAAGGAGAAAGTCTCACATCAACGAGGCTAATCAATGAGCTATGGAGATGCCCATCGATCGATGTTAATGTAAGGAGTAGGGATTGCCATGCAACGGATGCACTAGAGCTATAAATGTATGAAAGCTCAACAAAAGAAACTAAGTGGGTGTGCATCCAACTTGCTTGCTCACAAAGACCTAGGGCACTTGAGGAGGCCCATTGTTGGAATATACAAGCCAAGTTCTATAATGAAAATTTCCCAGTAGTATATGAAAGTGACAAAACAAGAGACTCTCTATCATGAAGATCATGGTGCTATTTTGAAGCACAAGTGTGGCAAAGGATGGTAGCATTGTCCCTTCTCTCTTTTTCTCTCATTTTCATTTTTTGGGCCTTCTCTTTTTTATGGCCTTTTTCTTTTCTTTTTTTGGGGCCTTCTCTTTTTTATGGCCTTTCTTTTTTTATTCCTCGCTTGGGACAATGCTCTAGAAAATGATGATCATCACAGTTCTATTTATTTACAACTCAATGATTACAAATCGACACTAGAACAAAGTATGATTCTATATGAATGCCTCCGGCGGTGTACCAGGATATGAAATGGACCAAGAGTGACATGTATGAAAGAATTATGAATGGTGGCTTTGCCACAAATACTATGTCAACTACATGACCATGCTAAGGAATATGACAATGATGAATGTGTCATGATGAACGGAATGATGGAAAGTTGCATGGAAATATATCTCGGAATGGCTATGGAAATGCCATAATAGGTAGGTATGGTGGCTGTTTTGAGGAAGATATACGGAGGTTTATGTGTGACAGAGCGTATCATATCACGGGGTTTGGACGCACTGGCGAAGTTTGCACCAACTCTCAATGTGAGAAAGGGCAATGCACGGTACCGAAGAGGCTACCAAGGATGGAAGGGTGAGAGTGCATATAATCCATGGACTCAACATTAGTCATAAAGAACTCACATACTTATTGCAAAAATCTACAAGTCATCAAAAACCTCGGTACTACGTGCATGCTCCTAGGGGGATAGATTGGTAGGAAAAGACCATCGCTCGTCCCCGACCGCCACTCATAAGGAAGATAATCAAATAACACCTCATGTTTCAAATTTGTTACATAACGCTTACCATACATGCATGCTACGGGACATGCAAACTTCAACACAAGCATTTCTCAAATTCACAACTACTCAACTAGCACAACTTTGATATTATTACCTCCATATCTCAAAACAATCATCAAGCATCAAACTTCTCTTAGTATTCAAAACACTCATAAGAAAATTTTACTAATCTTGAATACCTAGCATATTAGGATTTTAAGAAAATTACCATGCTATTTAAGACTCTCAAAATAATCTAAGTGAAGCATGAGATTTCATCTATTTATTCAAAATAAAACTACCATCATGCTCTAAAAGATATAAGTGAAGCACTAGAGCAAATGACAAACTACTCTGAAAGATATAAGTGAAGATCAATGAGTAGTCGAATAATTATGCAACTATGTGAAGACTCTCTAACATTTAAGAATTTCAGATCTTGATACTTTATTCAAACATCAAGAAAAACTAAATAAAATGACGTCTAAGAATAGCAAACATCATGTGGAGAAGCAAAAACTTAGAATCAACCGATACTAACTGATAGTTGTTGAAGAAGAAAGGTGGGATGCCAACCGGGGCATCCCCAAGCTTAGACGCTTGACACTTCTTGAAATATTATCTTGGGGTGCCTTGGGCATCCCCAAGCTTGAGCTTTTGTGTCTCCTTAATTCCTCTCATATCACGGTCTCCCTAAATCTCAAAAGCTTCATCCACACAAAACTCAACAAGGACTCGTGAGATAAGTTAGTATAAATCATTGCAAAAACCTTATCATACTCTATTGTAGCAAATCACTAAAATTATTATTAAACATTGCATACTAAATGCCTCCGCATATTTAATAGTCCTATCCTCAAATAGAATCATTAAAGAAGCAAACATATGCAAACAATGGAAACATAACAGCAATCTGCTTAAACGGGACAGTCTGTAAAGAAAGCAGCAACATCCATACTTCCCTAGCTCCAAAAATTATGAAAGAAAATTCCCACTGTAGTAAATTTATCAGAGCTTAATATTCAAAAGGTTTCAACATTTTATCACATTCTTACTTTTCTAGGGAATTATTGCAACAGCGTTAAACTTTCTGTTTTCAAACAGCAACACGTGGACTTCTAAAATAGGCATAGTAAAGGCTATCAATGCCACTTTTATTGAAATACAAGATGCAAAACATTGTTCTAGATAACAAAAAGCAAATCCTAACAAAATAAATTGACGCTACAAGCAAAACACATATCATGTGGTGAATAAAAATATAGCTCCAAGTAAAGTTACCGATGAAAGAAGACGAAAGAGGGGATGCCTTCCGGGGCATCCCCAAGCTTAGGCTCTTGGCTATATTTGAATATTAACTTGGGGTTCCTGGGGAATCCTCAAGCTTAGGATCTTGCCACTCCTTATTTCATATTCCATCGAATCCTTACCCAAAACTTGAAAACTTCACAACACAAAACTTAACAGAAAACTCGTAAGCTCCGTTAGTATAAGAAAATAAATCACCACTTCAAGGTACTGTAATTAACTCATTCTTTATTTATATTGGTGTTAAACCTACTGTCTTCCAACTTCTCTATGGTTTATAAACTATTTTACTAGCCATAGATTCATCAAAATAAGTAAACAACACATGAAAAACAGAATCTGTCAAAAACATAATTGTCTGTATTAATCTGGATCAAACGTATACTTCTGGAACTCATAAAATTCTCAAATAAATTTATGGACCTGAGGAATTTATCTATTAATCATCTGAAAAAATAATTAACTAAATATCACTCTCCAAATAAAAATGGCAGCAATTCTCGTGAGCGCTAAAGTTTCTGTTTTTTACAGCATGATCACAAAGACTTCCCCCAAATCTTCCCAAAGGTTCTACTTGGCACAAAAACTAATTAAAAGCATAAAACCACATCTAAACAGAGGCTAGATGAATTATTTATTACTAAAAAGGAACAAGAAGCAAGGAACAAAAATAAAGTTGGGTTGTGTAACACCCCGGATATGATTTACCCAATATGTAATCCAACTCTTACCGTTTCCGGCGTTAAGTTATTTTATTTTCTCGGGTTTGAGTTTTTGTCTCCGTGTGTTGTTATCATTGTCATGCATCTCATATCATGTCATCATGTGCATTGCATTTGCATACGTGTTCGTCTCATGCATCCGAGCATTTTCCCTGTTGTCTGTTTTGCATTCCGGCGCTCCGTTCTCCTCCGGTGGTCATTTCTACCTTTCTTTCATGTGTGGGGATTAAACATTTCCGGATTTTACCGAGGCTTGCCAAGCAGCCTTGGTTTACCACCGATAGACCGCCTGTCAAGTTTCGTACCATTTGGACTTCGTTTGATGCTCCAACGGTTAACCGAGGGACCAAAAAGGCCTCGTGTGTGTTGCAGCCCAACACCCCTCCATTTTGGCCCAAAAACCCACCAAAACCCTCTCCATCATCTAGAGCGTTCGATCACGATCGCGTGGCCGAAAACCGCACCTCATTTGGACACTCCTAGCTCCCTCTACCTCTATATAAAGACCACCCTCCGAAATTCGCGGTTCCACTCTCCCCTAACCCTAGATCCATTCGTCTCCGCCGCCACCGGACACATCCGGACGGCGCCGGACGCGTCCGCCCGCCGCTGCCGTCCAACGAGCAGTTGCCATGTGGCGCCCCCGTGACCACATCGCCGCCTCCCGCGCCGCGGGCCCGCCAGGCCCGCTCGGGGCCCCCGAGGCCCACTTCGCCCCGCCGCCTCCACCTTGCGGCGCGCCGCCCCTTCCCCGAGGCCGGCCACCTCGCCGGCCGCTCCTCCGCCGCACCGCCCGTACCCCGGCGAGGCTCGGCGCCGCGCTCCGGCAGGGCTCCGCCGCCAAGCTCGCCGCCACCCGGCCGCCGAGCGCCGCCCCCAAGACTGGCAAGTCCGGCCGGCGTGCCTCCTTCGAGCTCTGGCGTCCTCCAAGTCCCCTCCGGCGAACCTCATTTGGCGTGCTCCGGCGAGATCCGATCCAGATCTGAAAAACCCTAGGGTTTGACCTTTTTTCACTAAGTTCCCATATTATTTTGCATACTTTGACCTGCTACATCTCCGCATCTGTAGCTTCGTTTTGGGCATATAGCATATCAAAATATTCGCCTCAGAGAGCACATCATTTCATCTCATTGCATAATTTTCATTTGAGTTCATCTTGATGCCCGAAATTCTGTTGGAAGAGTGCTATTTGAGATAATTGTCAGATCTGCTGCTCCATTTAGATATTTGTCATTTTTGCCATGATTATTGTGTGCATGATATGCCCCTGAGCTCTACATGAGTTTTGTTATATGTTTTGCCATCTATCCAGAGGTGCAATCCATGTAATTTTGTGATGTGTGTGGTGACTAGAACAAGCTTGCAAAGTGGTGCATTCGCTAATGCTAATTTCAGGGACTTAGCAATTCCACTAAGTTCTTGATCTGTTTATCTTAATATGCCATATGTTCATGTTGTTTCCTAGTGATCCGTGCCTCTTTTGAGGATGATTAGTAAGGATGTTTTGTTAATCTTGTAGTGCTCTATCCATACATGTCTTTGTTTGCAATTATGGAGCATCCTAGCTTGAGTCAATCGAGCTCTACTTTTGTCATTTCATGAATCTGAGCAGATTGTCTACTTGTTAGCGATTTTGCCGAGGATATTGTAGTTGATCCGTGCATGCTATGCTATTGTTCTTGCCATGTCTAGCTTGTATAATGTGTATTCTTGATGGGTGTATTCTTAGATTGTCATGACTTGCTCTGTAGTGAGTGCATCGAGCTCGTAAACATGCCTACTTGATATCTGATTTTGCATGCTCCAGTTTTTCACTAAGTCTGAGAACTGATTATGTTTTTGCCATGTTCACATGCTTGCAATTGTATTTTCTGGTCCCTTTTGACTCAAGGTCACTAAGGGACTTTTGTTAAGATCTTTGAGTAGCTCCATTCCATGCTTTACTTTGCCATGTTCAGGTCCTGTAGCATATATTTTTCATGCTCCAAAGTGTGCTACCTGATCTGAAATTCCAGGCAAGTGTTAATTTCACTAAGTCTGAAATCTGTTTACCAAATGCATTTTTGCCATGCTTGTTTGAACCTGTTAATGGATGATTTGGCCGTAGCTTAGTGTTCATCTTTTGTTAAGCTTCATGAATGGATCCCTGCCATGTATTTTGTTGCCATGTTTGAGTGCCGTAGCATGTTCATCTTGTTGCATTTAGATGGCTACTTGCTGTATATCGCAGACCAGTGCCATATTTGAATTGCTTGCCATTTCCAAACCGTGACTCCGATTCCGGAGTTCTTTATATCGTTTTCAAGTGATTTCATCTCACCTTTCTAGTGGCACACTTGGATTTCCAAGTTGAGGCCAGGTTCATTCATCCCTTGTCAAATCTTGCATATGCATCACATGTCGCATCCCGCATAGCATACCATGTTTGCATCATGTTGTTTGAGTTTGCACGTGGTCGATTGTGTCCTTGTTGCTTTTTTGTCTTGTTTGGGTAGAGCCGAGAAACGAGGAGCCCGTTGAGTTTGCTTTCAAGGATCCAGTCAACTCTGACAACTTTGCAGGCAAGATGATCATACCCTCGAAATCACTACTATCTTTGCTTTGCTAGATGCTCGCTCTTTTGCTATGCCTATGCTACGATGCCTACCACTTGCTTATCATGCCTCCCAAATTGCCATGTCAAGCCTCTAACCCACCATGTCCTAGCAAACCGTTGATTGGCTATGTTACCGCTCTGCTCAGCCCCTCTTATAGCGTTGCAGTTGCAGGTGAAGATTGGAGACCGTTCCTTGTTGGAACATTATTTACTTGTTGGGATATCATTATATTATCTTGTTATCTTAAGGAATCTATATACTTGGTAAAGGGTGGAAGGCTCGTCCTCTCGCCTAGTGTTTTGTTCCACTCTTGCCGCCCTAGTTTCCGTCATATCAGTGTTATGTTCCCGGATTTTGCGTTCCTTACGCGGTTGGGTGATAATGGGAACCCCTTGATAGTTCGCCTTGATTAAAGCTTTTCCAACAATGCCCAACCTTGGTTTTACCATTTGCCACCTAGCCTCTTTTTCCCTTGGGTTTCCGGAGCCCGAGGGTCATCTTATTTAAACCCCCCCGGGCCAGTGCTCCTCTGAGTGTTGGTCCAAACTAGAGTCCTGTGCAGCGCCCCCTCGGGGAAACTCGAGGTTTGGTTTTAGTTGTATGGAGCACTCATCTGAGTGTGCCCTGAGAACAAGATATGTGCAGCTCCTATCGGGATTTGTCGGCACATTCGGGTGGTGTTGCTGGATTTGTTTTAACTTGTCGAAGTGTCTTGTAGAACCAGGATACCGAGTCTGATCGGAATGTCTCGGGAGAAGGTCTATTCCTTCGTTGACCATGAGAGCTTGTCATGGGCTAAGTTGGGACTCCCCTGCAGGGATTTGAACTTTCGAAAGCCGTGCCCACGGTTATGGGCAGATGGGAATTTGTTAATGTCCGGTTGTAGATAACTTGAACCTTAACTTAATTAAAATGAATCACGGTGTGAGTTACCGTGATGGTCTCTTCTTGGCGGAGTCCGGGAAGTGAACACGGTGTTGGAGTAATGCTTGCCGCAGGTTGTTCTCTAGTTATTCGTTCGCGCTTTGCCTTCTCTTCTCGCTCTCTTTTGTGAACAGGTTAGCCACCATATATGCTAGTCGCTTGCTGCAGCTCCACATATTTACCTTGCCTTACCTATAAGCTTAAATAGTCTTGATCGCGAGGGTGTGAGATTGCTGAGTCCCTGTGGCTCACAGATTACTTCCAAACCAGATGCAGGGCCCGATGATTCCGTTCCAGATGACGCACTTGAGCTCAAGTGGGAGTTTGATGAGGACTCACGCCGTTACTATGTGTCTTTCCCTGATGATCAGTAGTGGTGCCCAGTTGGGACGATCGGGACCGTGTCGCATGTTGGGTTGATCTTTTATTTTGGCGCCGTAGTCGAGCCATGAGTGTTTGATTGATGTAATGCTATTTATGTACTCTGATTGACATGGCGAGTGTAAGCCAACTATGTATCTCCCCTTTTATTATATATATATATATATATTACATGGGATGTTGTAAAGATTGCCTAACTTGCGACATTGCTTTCAATGCGGTTATGCCTCTAAGTCGTGCCTCGAGGCGTGGGAGATATAGCCGCATCGGGGGCGTTACAGGTTGCCTCCCAACAAGCGCTATCGTTTAACGCCCCTAGCTAGGCATGATGATTTCAATGATGCTCACGTAAAAGATAAGAATTGAAACATAAAGAGAGCATCATGAAGAATATGACTAGCACATTTAATGTTGGGTTTCGTAGTAATTTCAAAAAAATTCCTACGCACACGCAAGATCATGGTGATGCATAGCAATGAGAGGGGAGAGTGTGATCTACGTACCCTTGTAGATCGACAACGGAAGCGTTAGGTTGATGTAGTCGTACGTCTCCACGGCCCGACCGATCAAGCACCGAAACTACGGCACCTCCGAGTTCTAGCACACGTTCAGCTCGATGACGATCCCCGGACTCCGATCCAGCAGAGTGTCGGGGAAGAGTTCCGTCAGCACGACGGCGTGGTGACGATCTTGATGTACTACCGTCGCAGGGCTTTGCCTAAGCACCGCTATAATATTATCGAGGACTATGGTGGAAGGGGGCACCGCACACGGCTAAGAATATGATCACGTGGATCAACTTGTGTCTCAAGGGGTGCCCTCTGCCTCCGTATATAAAGGATCAAAAGGGGGGGCGGCCATCATAGGGCGCGCCAGGAGGAGTCCTACTCCCTCCGAGAGTAGGATTCCCCCCTTTCCAAGTTGGAATAGGATTCGTTAAGTGGGAAAGAGGAGAGAGAGAAGGAAGGGGGGCGTCGGCCCCCTCTCTCCTTGTCCTATTCGGACTAGGGGGGAGGGGCGCGCGGCCCAGCCCTGGCCACCTCTCCTCTCTTACACTAAGGCCCATTAAGGCCCATATACCTCCCGGGGGGTTCCGGTAACCTCCCGGTAATCCGGTAAAATCCCGATTTCACCCGGAACACTTCCGATATCCAAATATAGGCTTCCAATATATCAATCTTTATGTCTCGACCATTTCGAGACTCCTCTTCATGTCCGTGATCACATCTGGGACTCCGAACAAACTTCAGTACATCAAAATGCATAAACTCATAATATAACTGTCATCGAAACCTTAAGCGTGCGGACCCTACGGGTTCGAGAACAATGTAGACATGACCGAGACACGTCTCCGGTCAATAACCAATAGCGGAACCTGGATGCTCATATTGGCTCCTACATATTCTACGAAGATCTTTTATCGGTCAGACCGCATAACAACATACGTTGTTCCCTTTGTCATCGGTGTGTTACTTGCCCGAGATTCGATCGTCGGTATCCAAAACCTAGTTCAATCTCGTTACCGGCAAGTCTCTTTACTCGTTCCGTAATCCATCATCCCGCAACTAACTCATTAGTCGCAATGCTTGCAAGGCTTTATGTGATGTGCATTACCGAGAGGGCCCAGAGATACCTCTCCGACAATCGAAGTGACAAATCCTAATCTCGAAATACGCCAACCCAACATGTACCTTTGGAGACACCTGTAGAGCACCTTTATAATCACCCAGTTATGTTGTGACGTTTGGTTGCAGACAAAGTGTTCCTCCGGTAAGCGGGAGTTGCATAATCTCATAGTCATAGGAACATGTATAAGTCATGAAGAAAGCAATAGCAACATACTAAACGATCGGGTGATAAGCTAATGGAATGGGTCATGTCAATCAGATCATTCACCTAATGATGTGATCTCGTTAATCAAATAACAACTCTTTGTCCATGGTTAGGAAACATAACCATCTTTGATTAACGAGCTAGTCTAGTAGAGGCATACTAGTGACACTCTGTTTGTCTATGTATTCACACATGTATTATGTTTCTGGTTAATACAATTCTAGCATGAATAATAAACATTTATCATGATATAAGGAAATAAATAATAACTTTATTATTGCCTCTAGGGCATATTTCCTTCAGTCTCCCACTTGCACTAGAGTCAATAATCTAGATTACACAGTAATGATTCTAACACCCATGGAGCCTTGGTGTTGATCATGTTTTGCTCGTGGAAGAGGCTTAGTCAATGGTCTGCAACATTCAGATCGTATCTTGCAAATCTCTATGTCTCCCACCTGGACTAGATCCTGGATGGAATTGAAGCGTCTTTTGATGTGCTTGGTTCTCTTGTGAAATCTGGATTCCTTCGCCAAGGCAATTGCACCAGTATTGTCACAAAAGATTTTCATTGGACCCGATGCACTAGGTATAACACCTAGATCGGATATGAACTCCTTCATCCAGACTCCTTCATTCGCTGATTCCGAAGCAGCTATGTATTCCGCTTCACACGTAGATCCCGCCACGACGCTCTTTTTAGAACTGCACCAACTGACAGCTCCACCGTTTAATGTAAACACGTATCCGGTTTGCGATTTAGAATCGTCCGGATCAGTGTCAAAGCTTGCATCAACGTAACCGTTTACGATGAGCTCTTTGTCACCTCCATATACGAGAAACATATCCTTAGTCCTTTTCAGGTACTTCAGGATGTTCTTGACCGCTGTCCAGTGATCCACTCCTGGATTACTTTGGTACCTCCCTGCTAGACTTATAGCAAGGCACACATCAGGTCTGGTACACAGCATTGCATACATGATAGAGCCTATGGCTGAAGCATAGGGAACATCTTTCATTTTCTCTCTATCTTCTGCAGTGGTCGGGCATTGAGTCTGACTCAACTTCACACCTTGTAACACAGGCAAGAACCCTTACTTTGCTTGATCCATTTTGAACTTCTTCAAAATCTTGTCAAGGTATGTGCTTTGTGAAAGTCCAATTAAGCGTCTTGATCTATCTCTATAGATCTTTATGCCTAATATGTAAGCAGCTTCACCGAGGTCTTTCATTGAAAAACTCTTATTCAACTATCCCTTTATGCTATCCAGAAATTCTATGTCATTTCCAATCAGTAATATGTCATCCACATATAATATCAGAAATGCTACAGAGCTCCCACTCACTTTCTTGTAAATACAGGCTTCTCCAAAAGTCTCTATAAAACCAAATGCTTTGATCACACTATCAAAGCGTTTATTCCAACTCCGAGAGGCTTGCACCAGTCCATAAATGGATCGCTGGAGCTTGCACACTTTGTTAGCTCCCTTTGGATCGACAAAACCTTCCGGTTGCATAATATACAACTCTTCTTCCAGAAATCCATTCAGGAATGAAGTTTTGACATCCATCTGCCAAATTTCATAATCATAAAATGCGGCAATTGCTAACATGATTCGGACAGACTTAAGCATCGCTACGGGTGAGAAGGTCTCATCGTAGTTAACCCCTTGAACTTGTCGAAAACCTTTTGCGACAAGTCGAGCTTTGTAGACAGTAATATTACCGTCAGCGTCAGTCTTCTTCTTGAAGATCCATTTATTCTCAATTGCTTGCCGATCATCGGGCAAGTCAACCAAAGTCCATACTTTGTTCTCATACATGGATCCCATCTCAGATTTCATGGCTTCAAGCCATTTTGCGGAATTTGGGCTCACCATCGCTTCTTCATAGTTCGTAGGTTCATCATGATCTAGTAGCATGACTTCCAGAACAGGATTACCGTACCACTCTGGCGCGGATCTTACTCTGGTTGATCTACGAGGTTCAGTAGTGTCTTGTTCTGAAGTTTCATGATCATTATCATTAGCTTCCTCACTAATTGGTGTAGGTGTCGCAGAAACAGGTTTCTGTGATGTACTACCTTCCAATAAGGGAGCAGGTACAGTTACCTCGTCAATTTCTACTTTCCTCCCACTCATATCTTTCGAGAGAAACTCCTCCAGAAAGTTTCCGAATTTAGCAACAAAAGTCTTGCCTTCGGATCTGTGATGGAAGGTGTATCCAATAGTTTCCTTTGGATATCCTATGAAGAAACATTTCTCCGATTTGGGTTTGAGCTTATCAGGTTGAAGCTTTTTCACATAAGCATCGCAGCCCCAAACTTTCAGAAATGACAACTTTGGTTTCTTGCCAAACCACAGTTCATAAGGCGTCGTCTCAACGGATTTTGATGGTGCCCTATTTAACGTGAATGCGGCCGTCTCTAAAGCATATCCCCAAAACGATAGCGGTAAATCAGTAAGACACATCATAGATCGTACCATATCTAGTAAAGTACGATTACGACGTTTGGACACACCATTACGCTGTGGTGTTCCGGGTGGCGTGAGTTGCGAAACTATTCCACATTGTTTCAAATGTACACCAAACTCGTAACTCAAATATTCTCCTCCACGATCAGATCGTAGGAATTTTATTTTCTTGTTATGATGATTTTCCACTTCACTCTGAAATTCTTTGAACTTTTCAAACGTTTCAGACTTGTGTTTCATTAAGTAGATATACCCATATCTGCTTAAGTCATCTGTGAAGGTGAGAAAATAACGATATCTGCCACGAGCCTCAATATTCATCGGACCACATACATCTGTATGTATGATTTCCAACAAATCTGTTGCTCTCTCCATAGTTCCGGAGAACGGCATTTTAGTCATCTTGCCCATGAGGCACGGTTCGCAAGTACCAAGTGATTCATATTCAAGTGGTTCCAAAAGTCCATCAGCATGGAGTTTCTTCATGCGCTTTATACCGATATGACCTAAAACGGCAGTGCCACAAATAAGTTGCACCATCATTATCAACTCTGCATCTTTTTGGTTTCAACATTATGAATATGTGTGTCACTACTATCGAGATTCAATAAGAATAGACCATTCTTCAAGGGTGCATGACCATAAAAGATATTACTCATATAAATAGAACAACCATTATTCTCTGATTTAAATGAATAACCGTCTCGCATCAAACAAGATCCAGATATAATGTTTATGCTTAACGCTGGCACCAAATAACAATTATTTAGGTCTAATATTAATCCCGAAGGTAGATGTAGAGGTAGCGTGCCGACCGCGATCACATCGACTTTGGAACCGTTTCCCACGGGCATCGTCACCTCGTCCTTAGCCAATCTTCGCTTAATCCATAGTCCCTGTTTCGAGTTGCAAATATTAGCAACAGAACCAGTATCAAATACCCAGGTGCTACTGCGAGCATCAGTAAGGTACACATCAATAACATGTATATCACATATACCTTTGTTCACCTTGCCATCCTTCTTATCCGCCAAATACTTGGGGCAGTTCCGCTTCCAGTGACGGGTCTGCTTGCAGTAGAAGCACTCAGTTTTAGGCTTAGGTCCAGACTTGGGTTTCTTTTCTCGAGCAGCAACTTGCTTGCTGTTCTTCTTGAAGTTCCCCTTCTTCTTCCCTTTGCCCTTTTTCTTGAAACTAGTGGTCTTATTGACCATCAACACTTGATGCTCCTTCTTGATTTCTACCTCCGTAGCCTTTAGCATTGCGAAGAGCTCGGGAATTGTCTTATCCATCCCTTGCATATTATAGTTCATCACGAAGCTATTGTAGCTTGGTGGAAGTGATTGGAGAATTCTGTCAATGACGCTATCATCCGGAAGATTAACTCCCAGTTGAATCAAGTGATTACAATACCCAGACATCTTGAGTATATGCTCACTGACAGAACTATTCTCCTCCATCTTGCAACTATAGAACTTATTGGAGACTTCATATCTCTCAATCCGGGCATATGCTTGAAATATTAACTTCAACTCCTGGAACATCTCATATGCCCCATGACGTTCAAAACGTCGTTGAAGTCTCGGTTCTAAGCCGTAAAGCATGGCACATTGAACTATCGAGTAGTCATCAGCTTTGCTCTGCCAAACGTTCATAACATCTGGTGTTGCTCCAGTAGTAGGCCTGGCACCCAGCGGTGCTTCCAGGACGTAATTCTTCTGTGCAGCAATGAGGATAATCCTCAAGTTACGGACCCAGTCCGTGTAATTGCTACCATCATCTTTCAACTTTGCTTTCTCAAGGAACGCATTAAAATTTAACGGAACAACAGCACGGGCCATTTATCTACAATCATACATAAACAAGCAAGATACTATCAGGTACTAAGTTCATGATAAATTTAGGTTCAATTAATCATATTACTTAAAGAACTCCCACTTAGATAGACATCCCTCTAATCCTCTAAGTGATTACGTGATCCAAATCAACTAAACCATGTCCGATCATCACGTGAGATGGAGTAGTTTCATTGGTGAACATCACTATGTTGATCATATCTACTATATGATTCACGCTCGACCTTTCGGTCTCCGTGTTCTGAGGCCATATCTGTATATGCTTGGCTCGTCAAGTATAACCTGAGTATTCCGCGTGTGCAACTGTTTTGCACCCGTTGTATTTGAACGTAGAGCCTATCACACCCGATCATCACGTGGTGTCTCAGCATGAAGAACTTTCGCAATGGTGCATACTCAGGGAGAACACTTCTTGATAATTAGTGAGAGATCATCTTATAATGCTACCGTCAATCAAAGCAAGATAAGATGCATAAAAGATAAACATCACATGCAATCAATATAAGTGATATGATATGGCCATCATCATCTTGTGCTTGTGATCTCCATCTCTGAAGCACCGTCATGATCACCATCGTCACCGGCGCGACACCTTGATCTCCATCGTAGCATCGTTGTCGTCTCGCTAATCTTATGCTTCCACGACTATCGCTACCGCTTAGTGATAAAGTAAAGCATTACAGCGCGATTGCATTGCATACAATAAAGCGACAACCATATGGCTCCTGCCAGTTGCCGATAACTCGGTTACAAAACATGATAATCTCATACAATAAAATTTAGCATCATGTCCTGACCATATCACATCACAACATGCCCTGCAAAAACAAGTTAGACGTCCTCTACTTTGTTGTTGCAAGTTTTACGTGGCTGCTACGGGCTTAAGCAAGAACCAATCTTACCTACGTATCAAAACCACAACGATAGTTTGTCAAGTTGGTGTTGTTTTAACCTTCACAAGGACCGGGCGTAGCCACACTCGGTTCAACTAAAGTTGGAGAAACTGTCACCCGCAAGCCACCTATGTGCAAAGCACGTCGGGAGAACCGGTCTCGCGTAAGCGTACGCGTAATGTCGGTCCGGGCCGCTTCGTCCAACAATACCGCCGAACCAAAGTATGACATGCTGGTAAGCAGTATGACTTATATCGCCCACAACTCACTTGTGTTCTACTCGTGCATATAACATCAACATATAAAACCTAGGCTCTGATACCACTGTTGGGTTTCGTAGTAATTTCAAAAAAATTCCTACGCACACGCAAGATCATGGTGATGCATAGCAACGAGAGGGGAGAGTGTGATCTACGTACCCTTGTAGATCGACAACAGAAGCGTTAGGTTGATGTAGTCGTACGTCTCCACGGCCCGACCGATCAAGCACCGAAACTACGGCACCTCCGAGTTCTAGCACACGTTCAGCTCGATGATGATCCCCGGACTACGATCCAGCAGAGTGTCGGGGAAGAGTTCCGTCAGCATGACGGCGTGGTGACGATCTTGATGTACTACCGTCGCAGGGCTTCGCCTAAGCACCGCTATAATATTATCGAGGACTATGGTGGAAGGGGGCACTGCACACGGCTAAGAATATGATCACGTGGATCAACTTGTGTCTCAAGGGGTGCCCTCTGCCTCCGTATATAAAGGATCAAAAGGGGAGGCGGCCATCATAGGGCGCGCCAGGAGGAGTCCTACTCCCTCCGGGAGTAGGATTCCCCCCCTTTCCTAGTTGGAATAGGATTCGTTAAGTGGGAAAGAGGAGAGAGAGAAGGAAGGGGGGCGCCGGCCCCCTCTCTCCTTGTCCTATTCGGACTAGGGGGGAGGGGCGCGCGGCCCAGCCCTGGCCACCTCTCCTCTCTTCCACTAAGGCCCATTAAGGCCCATATACCTCCCGGGGGGTTCCGGTAACCTCCCGGTAATCCGGTAAAATCCCGATTTCACCCGGAACACTTCCGATATCCAAATATAGGCTTCCAATATATCAATCTTTATGTCTCGACCATTCGAGACTCCTCGTCATGTCCGTGATCACATCCGAGACTCCGAACAAACTTCGGTACATCAAAATGCATAAACTCATAATATAACTGTCATCGAAACCTTAAGCGTGCGGACCCTACGGGTTCGAGAACAATGTAGACATGACCGAGACACGTCTCCGGTCAATAACCAATAGCGGAACCTGGATGCTCATATTGGCTCCTACATATTCTACGAAGATCTTTTATTGGTCAGACCGCATAACAACATACGTTGTTCCCTTTGTCATCGGTGTGTTACTTGCCCGAGATCCGATCGTTGGTATCCAATACCTAGTTCAATCTCGTTACCGGCAAGTCTCTTTACTCGTTCCGTAATCCATCATCCCGCAACTAACTCATTAGTCGCAATGCTTGCAAGGCTTTATGTGATGTGCATTACCGAGAGGGCCCAGAGATACCTCTCCGACAATCGGAGTGACAAATCCTAATCTCGAAATACGCCAACCCAACATGTACCTTTGGAGACACCTGTAGAGCACCTTTATAATCACCCAGTTACGTTGTGACGTTTGGTTGCACACAAAGTGTTCCTCCGGTAAACGGGAGTTGCATAATCTCATAGTCATAGGAACATGTATAAGTCATGAAGAAAGCAATAGCAACATACTAAACGATCGGGTGCTAAGCTAATGGAATGGGTCATGTCAATCAGATCATTCACCTAATGATGTGATCCCGTTAATCAAATAACAACTCTTTGTCCATGGTTAGGAAACATAACCATCTTTGATTAACGAGCTAGTCTAGTAGAGGCATACTAGTGACACTCTGTTTGTCTATGTATTCACACATGTATTATGTTTCCGGTTAATACAATTCTAGCATGAATAATAAACATTTATCATGATATAAGGAAATAAATAATAACTTTATTATTGCCTCTAGGGCATATTTCCTTCATTTAAGTCTAACCCAATTCCTATGCATAGGGATTTTGTGAGCAAACAACTTGTGGGAACAAGGATCAACTTGCATAGGAAGGTAAAACAAGCATAACTTCAAAACTTTAAGCACATAGAGAGGAAACTTGATATTATTGCAATTCCTACAAGCATATATTCCTCCCTCATAATAATTTTCAGTAGCATCATGAATGAATTCAACAATATAACCAGCACCTAAAGCTTTCTTTTCATGGTGCATAAGCATAGAAATTTTATTACTCTCCACATAAGCAAAATTCTTCTCATTCGGAATAGTGGGAGTATCATAAGAAACTCGAATACTATAAATTGTTTCCACATTAAAAGAGTAATGTTTAGAGAAGGGGTAATCATAATCATGACAAGTTTTATAAATATAATCACTACTTTTTATAGCATAAGTATCATCAAAATAATCATCATAGGTAGGAGGCATGCTATCAAAACTTGGGAGACTTGGGAGACTAAAAATATTATCTTCATTAAACGTAGCATCCCCAAGCTTGGGACAAACATTAATTGCAGCAAATATATTCTCAAAAACATCATCTTCATCAAACATAGCATCCCCAAGCTTGGGCCTTTTCATATCATAAGCATAATCACTCTCATCATTAACAGTATGGATAGCACCAATAGTATAGCAATTATAATATTCTTCCAAGCAAGTGCCAAAAAGATTTTCAAGATCATAAGAAGTATCATTATCTTCCACAATTATATTTTCATGAGGCACAATAGTAATAGGAGCAGCATTATTTGGGAGAGATATCTTTTTACCTCTATTCCTTTTTCTTTTCTTCTTCTTCACCACATCATGTGTGGGTTCAATCCTCTTTTTGGAGCTCCTTATTAATGAGATTGGTTGAATAAGAGGCTCCTCCTCGTTACCTGATTCATCATAAGAAATAATAGGAGGGTATTGGGAAGTCTCTTCCCTTTCATTAGTATTCTCTTTATCTTCTATTTCTTTTCTTTTCTTTATGTAGTTGGCAATATAAGGATTTTCAATACAATTCACCGCACAATACATATAAATTTCCTCTAGATCAAAGCCAAGAAGTTTGTAACGGGCAATTTCTGGAAGATGATTAGTTAAACATTTCATTTCTTCATAACCCATAAGAAAACTAAGTTCATTATAATGTGCAAGGGAAATCAAGTCATCACAATTTTTGGACACGATTAGATCATGGAACAATTTGCACCGCATAGCTAAGTGACCTTGTTCATTGCAAAGTCCACAAGTACGGCCAAGAAAATTTAAATTTTCAGCACAATCATCTAGTATTTCTTACAACAATTTAGTTTCTAAGTACTTATGCTTCTTGCAATATCTATCTTCCCTTTTTGGTGTCTACTTACAAACCCAATGCACTCCACAAAAATTGACATGTTTATAGGAGACATTTCATCATAACTAGTGCAATCATCATTAGTATCATGGATATTCAAAGAATTCGTACTAACAACATTGCAATCATGCTCATCATTCAAATATTTAGTGCCAAACATTTTATAGATTTTTTCTTCTAGCACCTGAGCACAATTATCCTTTCCATCATACTCATGAAAGATATTAAAAAGATGAAGCGTATGAGGCAAACTTAATTCCATTTTTTTGTAGTTTTCTTTTATAAACTAAACTAGTGACAAAACAAGAAACTAAAAGAATCGATTGCAAGATCTAAAAATTACCTTCAAGCGCTAACCTCCCCGGCAACGGCGCCAGAAAAGAGCTTGATGTCTACTACACAATCTTCTTCTTGTAGACGTTGTTGGGCCTCCAAGTGCAGAGGTTTGTAGGACAGTAGCAAATTTCCCTCAAGTGGATGACCTAAGGTTTATCAATCCGTAGGAGGCGTAGGATGAAGATGGTCTCTCTCAAGCAACACTCCAACCAAATAAAAAAGAGTCTCTTGTGTCCCCAACACACCCAATACAATGGTAAATTGTATAAGTGCACTAGTTCGGCAAAGAGATGGTGATACAAGTGGTATATGGATAGTAGATAAAGGTATTTGTAATCTGAAATTATAAAAACAGAAAGGTAACTAATGATAAAAGTGAGCGTAAACGGTATTGCAATGCTAGGAAACAAGGCCTAGGGTTCATACTTTCACTAGTGCAAGTCCTCTCAACAATAATAACATAATTGGATCATATAACTATCCCTCAACATGCAACAAAGAGTCACTCCAAAGTCACTAATAGCGGAGAACGAACAAAGAGATTATGGTAGGGTACGAAACCACCTCAAAGTTATTCTTTCCAATCAATCTGTTGGGCTATTCCTATAAGTGTCACAAACAGCCCTAGAGTTCGTACTAGAATAACACCTTAAGACACAAATCAACCAAAACCCTAATGTCACCTAGATACTCCAATGTCACCTCAAGTATCCGTGGGTATGATTATACGATATGCATCACACAATCTCAGATTCATCTATTCAACCAACACATATGACCTCAAAGAGTGCCCCAAAATTTCTACCGGAGAATCACGACAAAAACGTGTGCCAACCCCTATGCATAGGTTCATGGGCGGAACCCGCAAGTTGGTCACCAAAACATACATCAAGTGAATCACGTGATATCCCATTGTCACCACAGATATCCACGGCAAGACATACATCAAGTGTTCTCAAATCTTTAAAGACTCAATCCGATAAGATAACTTTAAAGGGGAAACTCAATTCATTACAAGAGAGTAGAGGGGGGAAGAAACATCATAGGATCCAAATATAATAGCAAAGCTCGCGATACATCAAGATCGTATCATCTCAAGAACACGAGAGAGAGATTAAACACATAGCTACTGGTACATACCCTCAGCCCCGGGGGAGAACTACTCCCTCCTCGTCATGGAGAGCACCAGGATGATGAAGATGGCCACCGGAGAAGGATTCCCCCTCCGGCGGGGTGCCGGAACGGGTCTAGATTGGTTTTCAGTGGCTACGGAGGCTTCTGGCGGCGGAACTCCCGATCTATTGTGTTCCTCGGAAGTTTTAGGGTATATGGAGATATATAGGCGGAAGAAGTACGTCAGGGGGGCCACGAGGGGCCCACGAGGGTGGAGGGCGCTCCCAGGGGGTGGGCTCGCCCCCCTGCCTCGTGGCCTCCTCGTAGACCCCCTGACGTGCACGCCAAGTCTTCTGGGCTTCTTCTGATCCAAAAATAAGTTCCGTGAGGTTTCAGGTCATTTGGAATCCGTTTGATTTTTCTTTTCTTTGAAACCCTAAAACAAGGTAAAAACAGAAGCTGGCACTGGGCTCTGGGTTAATAGGTTAGTCCCAAAAATAATATAAAAGTGTATAATAAAGCCCATAAACATCCAAAACAGTAGATAATATAGCATGGAGCAATCAAAAATTATAGATACGTTGGAGACGTATCATTAAACCACCCCTCCACGGGCTACTGTTCATCTAGCCCTCCACCAACTACTGTTCAACCAGTCCTCCACGGGGTCCTGTTCATCCAGCCCTCCACGGGATCCTGTTCATCCACCCCAACCGGCTCGATCGACCGGGGTCCTGTTCATCCAGCGGCAACGACCTCTACTACCACGGGGCCCTGTTCATCCAACCCCCACTGGGAACTATTCATCCGACCTCCCACAACGCTCACTGTTCATCAAGAGGCAGCAGGTTCGATCGGGTTCAGTTAGCAGCAGTAGCGAAGGAATCGCTCGATCGGGTTCAGTTAACAGCCAGATCGATCGATCGCTCGGGTTCAGTAACGTATAGCCTGCAGTGTAATCGCTCGGGTTCAGTAGGCGAACGACTCGCTCGAGTTTAGTTAGAGCCCAATGCCTCGCACCCGTATGCGTATGTGTACGAGAGAAACGTGCATCGCTCGGCCCCCGACCATCCACCATAACCGGGAACTCCCTGATATTTTCCTCGCCCTCGCTTCTACCACAGTTTTTTCCGTCATGGATAGCCCAAAGAATGTCATGCAACTGCGTCTCCGGTCCGCCCAGGACAAAGAGCCCATTTTCTGTCATGATTTTTTGTCATAGAATTAGGAGCCCACCACATCTATGATGATACCGGGTTTTGTCACAACTATCGTCATAGAAGTGTCATAAGCATGCCATTTTTTCGTTCGGCCCAGAATGTCACGGCTCGAAGAGAATGAGGGCCCATCGGCCCATCCGAGGACTACGGGCCGGATAGGTTAGTGCCACCATATCCAGGACACCATCACTGAAGCTCCAAGGCGGTGCATGGTTCAGCTCACCGAGCGGCAAGTTGCTCCAGGCCAGCTCGCAGACGCTAAAGCTCCAAGCCGGCGCGTGGTTCAACTCGCCGAGGAACGACAAGTTGCTCCAGGCCGACACTTGGGGAGGGGAGCACGGCGGCACATGCATCGTGGCTGCCGTGGTCGACGCCGTGTCATACCGCGTCTCCCGTGCCTGCAACCGCGCCATCCCCGTCAACGCGCGCGTAACCGTGCCCTGTCGGTAGAGAAAGAAGCCGGCTACATGGACATCGACGAGGCAGCAGCCAGCACGTCCACGCCCGCCGCAATCATCAAGAAGTAGAACACGGGAGGCCGCTGTCGGTTGGGTCCCATGAAGGCCACCACCGAGGCGACATCGGCATACACAGCCGGCGTTTTGTCTGGTCGCAGGCCACCGTCGACCCCTGCCCAAAAACCAACCCTGATCCGTGCAGCTTAGGGCACCCTTCCCCTTCGGCTGAAGCATTAGCCGACAGTTCCACTCCAATGAGTGGTGCGGAAGCGAGCCGCCTATGCGCTGAAGCATATACCTCTGCGTCTCGCAGTTGCCGGACATGGGGAAGACAATGGAGATCCCCGCGGCCGGCCGTAGACTAGTCAAAGGTATCCATGTCGTCGAAATGGATATCCACAGGCACCGGCCGTGGACTAATTTTATCTTAGTCCGGTATCATTTTTAGTTAAATAAATATTGAAAATGTAATGAATTTCGTTTGGTTTATATGAAATATGTCGTGTTTGTATGTATTTCGTCTGGTTAGTTCAAAAAGTATTGAAATGCATGTGAGCAACATTGAATAACAGCGTTCAACATCCATATCCGTGTATTGGTCCCTGTATACTGACGGATGCGAAAAACAAGCATTGAAGATGCCCTTTAAGCAATATATAGGCCGAATGCGAACAAAAACCATAGGTACATCCGTTCGCGAGCACCGCTAGTCAAACAAGCGAGCGAAAACGGATGTCCTCGGGTCAAACCAAATGTGCAGTCAAAGCAATATCTCAGTGCTCAACTGGTCAAAAAGCTAACGTACATCACGGTCTTGGCCATTTAAGGTGTTTGTTCCGAAGTCGCTTCAGTATTTACTTCTGGATTTGACAAAAGCGACCTCGCTCAACCATGATCTCACGGAAATCACTGCACATACGATACTTTCCTTTCGACGTTCGTACGACCTGGAATCCGACGGCGTGCTGCATTTTGCTGCCATCGTGTGGATGATGTTGAACATCGTCGGATGAAAGTTGTCGTATGTATAGCAACGTTGTCACCTAATCATGGCTAGAAACATGATTATGTTTCCAGATCATAGGCGGTAGTATGGTATGGAGAAACGGGAAAATGTCTCAGTCCAACGCCAATTAATGACCATGAGTGTAAAAGAAATCAGGGTGGATGTCGAAATTCTTATAGAACTGCTCCCTCCGTTTTAAATTATTTAGGTCGGAGTAGTTTTTTCTCCACTGGCAATTACTCCCTCCGTTTGGAAATATTTGTCCTTAAAATAGTTGTATCTAAACTTATTTTAGTTATAGATATATCAATTTTATCAATTTTGAAGACAAGTATTTCCGGACGGAGGAAGTACAAACATACTCCCTCCGTTTTAAATTATAAGATGTTTTAACATTTTTAAAAATTTGAATGTATATAGATGTCTATTAGTATGTTTGTTCATTCATTTTAGCCTATATATAGTTTATATTGAAATATCTAAACCATCATATAATTCGGAACGGAGTAGTATTTCTTTTGGCAAGCTACTTTGGTTTCCCATTTTGTCGGTAAACTGCCTGTGTTGAGTATATATAGCTTGCTTGTGTTCGGAGGACGTGAGCTAATGCATTCACTTGCTTGCGTACACATGGAGACGTCGGGTGGCGGCACAGCGCAGCACCACTTCGTGTGCCCCATCTCACTGCAGCCCATGCAGGACCCGGTCACGGCGCCCACCGGCATCTCCTACGACCGACGCGCCATCGAGCGGTGGCTCGCCAACGGCCACGCCACCTGCCCCGTCACCGGCCGGCAGCTCTCCCTCACCGACCTCACCCCAAACCACACCCTCCGCCGCCTCATACTCTCCTGGCATCCCGCGTCGAAGGTGGCACCTGACGTGGCGCCGACGTTGGAGCCCGATGATCCGGAGGTCGTTGTGCTCGTCGCGAAGGTGATGTCCCCGACTTCTTGCCCAACGGCCGATGTTCTCTGCGAAGCGGCGGCGTCTGCCGCTGTGAGCATCACGGCGCGGCGGTGCATGGTGCGCGCCGGCGTTCAGTGGCGCGTGCTCCGTCTGTTCTCGTCGTGCGGTAAGACGAGCTCGCGCGCTGTGATGCCCACCGTTCAAGCGTGCCTGGCTCTCCTTGACGCGCTCGACGTCTCCGCCGACGAGCTCCGGCCTCTCCTTTCCGGCAACCACGACCTCGTCGACGCGCTGACGCACGTGCTGGTGATGCTCGAGAATGGAACCTACTCCGGCGGCGGCGGGAACACGACCAGAGACAGCGCGGTGCGGCTCCTAGACTCCGTGATCGAGTCGGCTGACGTCGTGCTGCTCGAGCGGCTGCGTCCGGAGCTCTTCCGCGCCGTCACGGCGGTAGTGCGCGACCGTACCGTATCCCCTGGCGCGACGCGCGCGGCGCTGCGTGCCCTCCTCAACGCGTGCCCCAGCGGCGACGGCAAGAACCGCGTCCTCATCGCCGAGGCCGGGGCGGCGCACGAGGCCATCGAGCTGGAGCTGTCCTCCTGGCCCTCGTCGCCGAGCGCCGGCAAGAGCAGGCGCGTCACGGAACTTGTCATGGCGCTGCTGGCCCGGCTGTGCTCATGCGCGGAGGGGCGGGCGGCTGTGGTGGCGCACCCCGCGGGGATCGCACTGGTGGCAAAGCGCGCGCTGCGCGTGTCCGCGGCGACCGACACGTCCGCTGTGCGGGTGCTGGCGGCGGTCTGCGGCAGGGCGGCGTCGCCGGAGGTGGTGCGGGAGATGGCCCGCGTGGGCGCAGTAGGGAAGCTCTGCTGCGTGCTGCAGGCGGACTGCGACCGAGACGTGAAGGAGACGGCGAAGGCCGTGCTGAGGATGCACTCCGGCGTGTGGTGCGGGTCGCCCTGCGTCAGCGCCTACCTGCTCTCTAGGTACCTCTAGTTAGCTGCCATGTCACACTTGCATTGGTGCATGGTGGAACTGGAACATGCTCGTTGCGACATCCTGTTGGTTAATTGGATTTGTTGGTTCCTTGATCAATTCTTGCTGGTTTGTAAGATAAACTGAAGTTGAAATCCCGAATTTGACACTTGAGGTATCACTGACATGTGGGGCAGTGGGGGGCAAGAGATGTCATTTTCATGACTCGTGACTCGGGAGTTGTGAGATCTTTACAAACGCTAACCGCACATTACCATGGTTCATCAAATAGTTCAAATAAGGCGGACCAGGAGTCGACGGGTACATCACTGTGGAATAAATACAGTATGAACCATGCATGCATGCGTGCATGCACCACGTGTTGTAATGGGCAAGAGTCAGCAGACTTGGAGCTCCTTGACTGAGACACAACACACATACTACCCCACATCCGTTTCATATCAAATCTTGTTTTGGTTACGCTTACGCAGCTTTCAATCATCGTGTCGGCATATTGATGTAGTGTTCAAATCAAACTTTGTAAAATTTGATCAAATTTATATTTAAAAAATAGCACTCATCATGATATCAAATCGATATCCTCAAATCGGTCATGGAATATATTTTATATTATATTTCATTTTGTATTTAGATGCTATTTTTAAAAATAAATTTGATTAAACTTCACAAAGTTTGACCGAAGCAAAACTAATGTGCCAAGTAATATGAAAGGTAAATCATCGTATTCAACATATGCTACCGTCGGTCATGTCCCTACATGTTAGTTGCATGAAAGTAAAAATGAGACATCGATATCCATCACACATGTGGCATAAAAGGCATCCGCTTATATACTATGTGTGGCATGAGCAGGGGGACAGCCCACACGAGCTGTGTGTGGACGAACAATAAAATTGCCCACACATGTAGACGCAGCTACTTCGTGCCACACATCCAACAAGTACTACTCATCCTCACTCGGCGCGTGTGGCACGAAGCAAATATGCTCACACGTCCTGGCACAGCTACACTAGGTACCTGCGGAATGACGATTTAGTTGTCATCCTGAATGGCGGATGTAGTTATCCGGGGTGACAAATATGGTTGTAAAAGTATGGCAACTCTCTCTATTTTGGTTAACTATAGTTGCCATGTCTAATTTATGATAGTTGTCGCGTGCAAACAAACCATAGTTGTCGTGTGTGATTAACTACTTGCCACATGTATAATAGTTGACATGTGTGTTTACCTAGTTGCCACGTGTGGTTAATCACAGTTCCCATGTATGTTTATCTGATTGCCATGTACGCGCAACTGCAGTTGCCGTCTAGCAAACGATTCATAGTTGCCACGTGTGTTTGCCTAGTTGCCATATACGCGCAATTGCAGTTGAACATACGACTGTCATATGAGCGAAAAGCAGTTCGTCCACACGCGCGTGGACTAGGTGATGGTTGTGTGGGCAGAAACTAGTTCGTCCACACAGCGTAGCTGGCAACCGCGTGCCGTGGGGCGTGTTAGCGACCTGTCCAACGCCCACACACCGGCCTTGTCCTACGTGATACGCAAAAACTGCCTTGGTATATCAAGATTCGTGCAAATTTAACTAGACGATAATCCAGACGTGCAGGCAAGTTGCAATGTTGTCATACGTATGAACGTTAATGTTTCGTAAAAATAAGGGACGTCGGCCTCTATACTGGTCATTCAAGTCGCCAATTACATGCACTAGCTAAATACACCCGTGTTACTACAGGGCGAAATGACAGGATATCCAATTCCGCTTTTGGGAGCATATACTTTTGCCCATCAAAAATGTATTTTTAATATAATTTTCTTTTTTAAAAATAGATGTGATTATTGTCACACTAAAATGCTACCTGCCAATTTTTAGAAGGAAAGCTTGAGTATTTTGATATGTGCAAAATAAATAAATAGTAAGTCGAGCCACAAATGTTACCTCCAAATGTTACACTTATTTTGGTTTTTCACCGACGAAACATTGTCATCCCGTTTCACACTAACAAAAACATCTATGTAAAAATTCAGAATTTTTAAATTTTATTTACTATTTATTTTG
This sequence comes from Triticum urartu, assembly GCF_003073215.2. NCBI lineage: Eukaryota > Viridiplantae > Streptophyta > Magnoliopsida > Poales > Poaceae > Triticum > Triticum urartu. The sequence continues at coordinate 195,298,760 of NC_053027.1, read as the reverse complement.
AATTTACTATTCATTATGAAGCATATACACCCAAGAGCCAAAATGGCCCTCTCGTGAAATAATATCTAAAGAATTGTGGCATGTGAACGATTGTACTCGGGCGTGGTGGTGTCGACTGCGTTGTGATTGATTGCATGCAAAATTAACTAGTACCTAGCTACTCCCTCGGTCCACCAAAGAGCGTGCGTCTGGCTCCTGAATTTTTCCCAAAATAAGTATACGTCTGGCTTTGCTGTTGGTAATTTTGCATTCACCCCCTGGTCTATGCCTCGACGTCACCACAACGAACGATGACCTGCCAAATTGAAGCCAATCTTCTTCCTCTCCCCCAAACTCTCTCCCTCCCGATCCAATTCCAGATTGTTGAGAGTCAATCATCCAATCCAAGGCCATCGCCGGTCATGCAAAGATTAATGGCGGCCGGTCCATATAAGTTGCCGGTAGGGTGTGCATCACACTGGATCCATGGAAGGCGACAGAGGAGCGGTAGGCAGTGGAGCGGGCGAAGGAGCAGAAGTCGGCGATGGCCAGCGAGGCAAGGTCGTCGCCACGGCCGGTGGCGTGTGACGCCCCGAGACCGACACGCCAGGTGTCTTCCAGTTATTCGCCGACGTTGCCATGTCATTTGCTTGCGTGTTGCATCTTATCATGTCATCATGGGCATTGCATCATCATGTTTTAAAACTTACATCTGTCCCGGTCTCCCAGTTCCTTTCGTTGTCCGTTCTGAATCCAGACACACTTGCACGCGCCCGCGACACGTCCGAAATAGTATTTTTATAAGTGGCCGGAAAATGTTCTCGGAATGGATTGAAAGTTGGCATGCGGTGTTGTTATGTTGTAGGTAGGCCGCCTGCCAAGTTCCATCGCATTCGGAGTTCGTTTGATAGCCCAACCGTTAAAATATAGCGGCAATAGTAGCCGGTCTATCGTCGGACGTTTTCGGTCTCCGGAACCTGTTGCCGGGCTTTCCCTCTCTTTTCTCCCTAGACCATCTACACTGCCCACTACCAACCGCGAGGCCCCAAAACCCCCTCCTTGCACAGTGCATCGGCCCCTCGCGCGCGTCCGAAAGTTGTCCCGAACCTGACCCGGGCAGTCGTCACTGTTGGGTCCGGATCATCCCCAAACGTCTATAAAACATCACCATTTCCTTGTTTGGTCTTTCTAACCTATAAATTCTCAACCGTCTCATTCTAATCGGATGATCCAACTTCCCTCTTTTCCCGTATATATAGTCTACCCCTAGTCTATTTTGGACCTAACCCTATTTCCTAGGGATCCTCCCCAGCCGCCGGCACCACACTCCATCCCATCACCCAGATCCGTCGCCATCCACCTCCTCTGTTTCTGTGCCTGACCAACCCTCGCGCCTCCTCTCGATCTCCATGAATGTTGCTTCCCCTGCCTGAGCACCTCGCCACACCAGCACCCGCGGGACCTCAAGCCCGTGCTCGACGCCCAACCATCGAGCTACTGCACCGGCGCCTCAATCCCGTCGCCTCTCCCTCAACCGGACGCCGCCGCCGGCGACCAGCACCCCCAGGCCGGCCTCGCCTCCCTTCTCCTCATGTCCCCTTCCTCCCTGTTTCCTCTTCTCGTTCTCACGCAAGTATCTCCCGCCCTCTCTATTCTTCGCAGGAGAACGCCATGGAATTGCAGGAGCTCAAGCCTGTCGTTGTCCGCCCGCGACCCCCGCCTCCCGTCAGACTCCACTGTGCCGACAAGCTCCAGCAGGTCCCCAGCGCCGCTCCACCTTGTCTCCAACTCCAGTCACGGCCTCGCCCCGCTTGCTGCTTCTCCTTCCCGTCTGCTTCCTCTACATCAGGCCAGCGCCTCGACGAGAACCCCGCCCTTGCCTCGTCTTGGCCGGTGGATCCGAACGCCCAAGACCGTGCCGCCCCGGATCTCCTCCGTCCTCACCCATCCTGTGCTGTCGTCGCCGTCAGCAAGCTCGAAGACGAAGTCATTGACTCCCCGCGTTCGAAGCCCTGCCGCACCGCGGTTGGACCAGCCTCGCCAGGAGCCGTTCACTCGTTGTCTCGCTGCTCGCGTCGACCCGTCCCCTGCTTCGGTCGTGCGAGCACACGAGGACGAGGCCAACGCCAAGTCTCGCTCCTTTCCCTGCCTCGCTCGATCTCCTCGAACGAGACGACGAACGCCGCGCTGTGCGTTGACCTCTCCAGCGAGGCCCAGCAGTGTCCTCCGTCCCCTGGGCTGGCCCTTCTACTCCCTCTCCACCGCCTTGGGCCAAAGCCCATGGGTGAGAAGCTCCCAGCGCCTCCTGTTTTTTTCATTTCCCTGCTGTCGGGCCAGCAGATTCGGCCATGTAAGTTTTTTTGCATCTGCGATTTTTGCTAAATTTTCCAGAGACAGCGGTTTTACAGAAAAACCCCTAGTCTTCATGCATATAATAACTTATGAATAATGCATCATATGTAAAGACTTTATATGTGAAATATGACTAGAATTTCATCTAGTTTCATAATATCCAACTTTCATGCATGTCTAAAATGTTTAAACTTGTTGTTTGCTTTATTTGCTTAATTGCCATGCTAAAATGATTTATTTCATAACTTAATAACCGTAGCTCCATTTTAAATAAACTTGATATGTAAATGGGGTAGAAAAATGCCTAGTTTAACACGGTGTACTTGTTTTGCATGTTTAACAACTCTAAAATATGGTTTAGTTCAGAACAGTACCAAATCCATAAATATGCATATGGGGATTTTCTGGAATTGTTGTTTGTTGTTTCCGGCCTCATTTAAACTTGACTAGATAGTTAGTTTACTTATGCTTCACCCTCTTGCCATGTTTAGCAACATTTAATATTGTTGGGTACATAACCGAGAGAGAACTAAATAAGTCATGTGGTGTTCCGTCAATATGCAACTCGTTGCATATTGAGCTCCACTTAATTTGTAGGATTGTCTGTGCATTTTGCCATGCCATGCCTCATTAAACCGGACATGCATCATAGTTGGTTGTGCATGATGCCATGTTTATGTGATGGTTGTTTACCATGTTGTTTGCTTCTTTCCGGTGTTGCTTCTTCGGGTTGGTTCCGATAACGTCGCGTTTGTGAGGATTCGTTCGACTACGTCCGTGTGTCTTATTCATGGACTCGTTCTTCTTCCTTGCGCGATCGCAGGCAAGATGACCATACCCTCGAAATCACTTCTATCTTTGCTTGCTAGTTGCTCGCTCTATTGCTATGCCAAAATACCTACCACTTGCTTTATCATGCCTCCCATATTTGCCATGTCAAGCCTCTAACCCACCTTCCTAGCAAACCGTTGTTTGGCTATGTTACCGCTCTGCTCAGCCCCTCTTATAGCGTTGCTAGTTGCAGGTGAAGATGAAGTTTGTTCCATGTTGGAACATGGATTTATTGGGATATCACAATATCTCTTATTTTAATTAATGCATCTATATACTTGGTAAAGGGTGGAAGGATCGTCCTTATGGCTGGTGTTTTGTTTCACTCTTGCCGCCCTAGTTTCCGTCATACCGGTATTATGTTCCTTGATTTTGCGTTCCTTACATGGTTGGGTGTTATGGGGACCCCTTGACAGTTCGCCTTGAATAAAACTCCTCCAGCAAGGCCCAACCTTGGTTTTACCATTTGCCTCACCACCACCTACTTTTCCCTTGGGAGTCGCTCTCTCGAGGGTCATCTTTATTTAACCCCCCCGGGCCAGTGCTTCTCTAAGTGTTGGTCCGGAACAGAGCCACTTGCAGCGCCACCTCGGGGAAACTTGAGGGTTGGTTTTAGTTGTACGTAGTGTTCATCCGGTGTTGCCCTGAGAACGAGATATGTGCAGCTCCTATCGGGATGTCGGCGCACCGGGCGGTCTTGCTGGTCTTGTTTTACCATTGTCGAAATGTCTTGTAACTGGGATTCCGAGTCTGATCGGGTCTTCTCAGGAGAAGGAATATCCTTCGTTGACCGTGAGAGCTTGTGATGGGCTAAGTTAGGACACTCCTGCAGGGTTTGAACTTTCGAAAGCCGTGCCCGTGGTTATGGGCAGATGGGAATTTGTTAATGTCCGATTGTAGAAAACTTGAAACTTAACTTAATTAAGATGCGTCAACCGCGTGTGTAGCCGTGATGGTCTCTTTCCGGCGGAGTCCGGGAAGTGAACACGGTTCTTGTGTTATGCTTGGACGTAAGTAGCTTCAGGATCACTTCTAGTTCACGACCATTGCTTTGCTTCTCTTCTCGATCTTATTTGCGCATGTTAGCCACCGCATATGCTAGTGCTTCCTGCAGCTCCACCTCATTACCCCTTTCTTACCCATAAGCTTAAATAGTCTTGATCGCGAGGGTGTGAGATTGCCGAGTCCCCGTGACTCAAAGATTACTTCGAAAACTAGATGCAGGTGCCGATGATGCCAGTGCAGGGGACACGACCGAACTCAAGTGGGAGTTCGACGAGGATTCAGGACGTTATTATGTTTCCTTTCCGGTCGATCAGTAGTGGAACCCAGTTGGGGCGACCGGGGATCTTTTGCATTAGGGGTTGTCTTTCTCTATTTGGTTCCGTAGTCGGACCTTGATTGTATTCTGGATGATGTAATGTTATTTTTATGTATTGTGTGAAGTGGCGATTGTAAGCCAACTCTTTATCTCTTTCTTATTCAGTACATGGGATGTGTAAAGATTACCCCTCTTGCGACATGCCTACTATGCGTTTATGCCTCTAAGTCGTGCTCCAACACGTGGGAGATATAGCCGCATCGTGGGTGTTACAAGTTGGTAATCAGAGCCATCCCCGACTTAGGAGCCCCCTGCTTGATCGAATCGCTGACGTTGTTGAGTCTAGAAGAAAAATGTTTTGAGTCTTAGGATTATATATATCGGTGAGTAGGATTCGTTTTACTCCTCAGTCCCTTCGTCGCTCTGGTGAGGCCTTCTGATGTAGAAGTTTTGACTCTTCTCTCCTAAAATTTCATGAATTTTTTTAGGATCACGCGGGTATCTTGGAATCGTTCCGATAGTCTTGTGACGAGAACATTGTTCTTGGTGCCTCCTAACATTTAGGGGTTGTGGCAGTGTCCCGGGGAGTTGAGCTCCGAGGTGTTGTCGTCACAATTTTATCTTTGCAGTTCTGGAATACCTGAGTTCACCGACATCGAAAATCTCTTTTATGCAGTTGTTGGTGAGATAACCTCGACGCCACCCAGTACTGGGGCGGGAGTTCGGGGGTATTGCCATAACTCGTATAACGGATGCTTTTCGAAAGTTGAGGTAAATGATTTCTGAAGGTTTCTTGGTTATGTGTTGAAGGATGGATACAGCTAGATGTAGGATTTGTTAGTTTTGGGTGAGATATTATGCTTCCCCTGTATCCCCAACACCTGATTGCATAACCAGAAAGTTTCGGGAGTTTATAAGTGGGAATTCAAGTAGCTCCTAGGATATCTTTCCGATAGATGTATGATATGAAATTGGGGTTCGACGTCTAGTGGTCCGCCTATCCACAGTTGGTTTTACAGTGGCCTCGTTGTGTCTTAAAGAGTCCTTGGCTATGCTGACTCGGGGACGCTTCGTATGTCATGTGCACTGCCTTGTACATGATGGTGTTGGACGATCGAGCCCGTGTGGGCCCCACCACGAAAACTTCGGACGAAATCTCTATCATATGTTTGTTCCAATCCTTTGTTTTGTTTTGAGCTGTGGTATTCGAGTTGCTTCGAATCCATAGTTTTTCCTAAATGGTGTTCTCATATTTCTATGGGAATGCTAATCCTTTTCGATCATCGAGATGGTCATGCCAATTCTTTTTCAACCGGCGTTTTCCTCTTCAAGTGGATCCGATCATTTCAACACCCGCAAGATCACCTCTCGGTTTTCCCAACGTTGTTCATTTCATTCGTCCCCAAGTTGCCTTTGTTTTTCCACCCTCCCATCCTTTTTCTTTAAGGCCTCAGGTTCCTTAATCAAGTATCCATCTTATTGATGGGAAGCCTCTCCATTATTTTCCGTCAATGTTCTTATCCGATGATTCTCAGGAAGATTCTAACGGAGCTTCAAGTTCATCATTCTTCGTTCTATTTCTTCTCCGGTGGATTCAATTCAAGCTTTGTTGATCATATCTTTTTCCTCGTTTCAAATGTTTTCTCATGCCGGTGCACCCCTGAATCATCCACTTCTCGCTATTCAATTGTTCCGGAGTGCTCAAGATATCTCGAAGATTCGTGTTTCCACTCTGCTTTCATTCAAGCTCTTTCGAGGATGTTACCTCATACAAGCTATTTAATTCAACCGGTGCAATCTATCTTTTAAATCATTCCTACGGTGTTTCTTTTGAGTGGGCCCTAACCCACAGATCTTTTCCCAGGATCTTACCTGACTCTTCTAATTTATCCGGAGTGATTCCCAAGTTCTTTTCAGAAGTATGACGTAAGTGTGAATTGTCATCAGTCATATGTCTTTCTTTAAGATCTCTCAAATTTTTTCCATCGTTGGCTCAACCTATTCGCTTTTGATTCTCCCAGAGTGTCTAAACAATTCATGGTGGGGTTTCTCATCATCATTCTCAACATTTGAAGACCGAAGAAGAGTTTTCCTCCAAATTTTACCCGTTCTTTCAAAGATTCATGGTTCTAGCATTATGCCATCCTCTCATAATTGTTTTCGATTGTGAGAATTATTTTCACCTATCCGGAGCAATTCAGGAGCCTTTTTAGTTCGATTCTCCGGAGCCCATCATCTCAGAATTATTCATTCCAGCTTTCAGCTCTCGTTCTCCAAATCATACTGGTGCATCATTCAAGTATTATCTAATCAGCTCGTGATCTGTTCATTCTCTTGTGTCTAAATTTCCCCAAGTATCTTTGCTCGTTTTCAAATTCTTACCGATGATTCATCCCTTTACTTCATTCGTTTTTCAATTCTTACGGTGGTTCGTTCAAGAGTTCTCTTCCTTGGTTATCATATCAATTCATTCGTTCTTTCCAATCCTACCGGCGGTTCGTAGAAGACCTCCCCAAGTTTGCGCTATCTCTCTCTTAATCCTTTCTACAAGAATAAGTAGTATGCAAAATCCATTGTGGATCATCAATTTAATTGGTGAAGGATAAGCATAATGTAATTCTTATTCTTGTTTCATCGAGTAAATTCAATTACTTATTCCAGAGGTTCATCAAAATTCTTGGTTTCAATTGCTCATCTTTTGTCCCGGAGTTCCAAGATCTCGCAATTATATCACCACGGAGATCCATCTAAATCATTACAAGGCTTCACCTTGTGTTTTCAACTTCTCTTTATTTTTATCATCATTTTGTTATCGGAGTTCTTCATGGAGGCTCTACATGGTGGTTCGTCAAGGATTCCTTTCATTCTTCAATTGTCCTCAAGATTTCTCTCGAAGTTAAGATCCGCCAAGCTATACTCTCAAATAAACATGGTGTTCAACACATGTCTTGTTTTGAGGAGTTCAAGCATTCTTCTTCTTGCATTCCGAAGTGCAATTCTTTCTACCTTATCTTTTGAGGTGGTGTTATGTCATTCTTGACAATTTCTTTCGTGTCTCATGATTCAACAGTTGTCAAGAATGAGGTAGTTAAACCCATCTATTTCTTCGAGCATGAGCTTTTCTCAATCCATCAATCTCTTCATTCGAGTTATGTTGGTATAGATTTCACCTAAAGCCTTCCATTGGGAATGTTGCTATTGTGGTGCTTATCAATGTTCCAAGTTATCTTTTTTATCATCTTGGTGGAAAAAAATTCATCTCTTTGGTGCTCTCAATCAAATCAATTGTTTAAGTTAGTGGCAGAATTTCACCTCAAGTTTTGAGATGTTTTCCATAAGCCCACATCAAGTTTATTCTTTTCGTTGTTGATTCTTCCAACAACTCTGTTCAATCCATCTTTGTAAGGATGCTCTTTCTAATTCAATTATGGGAGAAGTTGTCATTTTCTTCTCCGTTCATTTTCTTTCATTGATCTATATTCCATTCTTTCATCGGAGGCTTTGTCACATTGCTCTCTTCGAACCGTCATTTTGTCATATCATGATCATATTCTTTTCCTTTCTGGTCCTTTTAACCGGAGTGTCGTGCCCTCTTTTCAAGTTCTTCCCATTCTATCAAGTCTTGCATCTCTTCTCAACCGGAGTGCTGTATGAAATCTTTCTTACCCTTGTGCCATTATTTCAATCATTCCGGAGGCAGTGTGTTGTTGATTTCATCAAGTATCTTCTCATCTTGTAAAGCTCATCTTCAATTCCTTCCATTTACGGTCGGGGTGCTGTCCAAATCATATCATTCTTATTCCTTCTCTATCTTGTTTAACCGGAGTGTTGTGTCTATCATTCCTCTTCTAACCGGACTCTCATCCAAGTGCTTTCATTTTGCCAAGCTCATATTCTTTACCTTCCATTTCCAACCGGAGTGTTGTCGTAATTGACCTTTAATGTTCCTTGTTCCTCTTTCCTAACAGAGTGTTTTCAACTTCATTCATCTTAGTTGTATTCTTTATTTCAATTTGTTCAACCTCGCATGGTTCTTTGGTTTCACTCATTTGTCAAAGAAGAAACTTAGTTTTACCTTTTATCTTCCTCTTCCGTTTTTTCTCCGGTGCCATCCTAGATCTCGGGACAAGATCCTCTCGTAGTGGTGGAGTGTTTTGACGCCCCGAGACCGACGCGCCAGGTGTCTTCCAGTTATTCGTCGACGTTGCCATGTCATTTGCTTGCGTGTTGCATCTTATCATGTCATCATGGGCATTGCATCATCATGTTTTAAAACTTGCATCTGTCCCGGTCTCCCAATTCCTTTCGTTGTCTGTTCTAAGCCCAGACACACTTGCACGCGCCCGCGGCACGTCCGAAATAGTATTTTTATAAGTGGCTAGAAAATGTTCTCGGAATGGGTTGAAAGTTGGCATGCGGTGTTGTTATGTTGTAGGTAGGCCGCGTGCCAAGTTTCATCGCATTCGGAGTTCGTTTGATAGCCCAACCGTTAAACTATAGCCGCAATAGTAGTCGGTCTATCATCGGACGTTTTCAATCTCCGGAACCTGTTGCCGGGCTTTCCCTCTCTTTCCTCCCTAGACCATCTACACGGCCCACTACCAACCGCCAGGCCCCGAAACCCCCTCCTTGCGCAGTGCATCGGCCCCTCGCGCACGTCTAAAAGTTGTCCCGAACCCGACCCGGGCAGTCGTCACCGTTGGGTCCGGATCATCCCCAAACGTCTATAAAACATCACTGTTTCCTTGTTTGGTCTTTCTAACCTATAGATTCTGAACCGCCCTATTCTAATCGAATGATCCAACTTCCCTCTTTTCCCGTATATATAGTCTACCCCTAGTCTATTTTGGACCTAACCCTATTTCCTTGGGATCCTCCCAGCCGCCGCCACCACACTCCATCCCATCACCCAGATCCATCGCCACCCACCTCCTAAGTTTCTGTGCCTGACCAACCCCCGCGCCTCCTCCCGATCCCCATGGATGTTGCTTCTCCTGCCTGAGCACCTCACCGCACCAGCACCCGCGGGACCTCAAGCCCGTGCTCAACACCCAACCATCGAGCTACTGCGCCCGCGCCTCAATCCCGTCGCCTCTCTCTCAACCGGACGTCGCCGCCGGCGACCAGCACCGCCAGGCCGGCCTCGCCTCCCTTCTCCTCATGTCCCCTTCCTCCCTGTATCCTCTTTTCGTTCTCACTCAAGTATCTCCCGCCCTCTCTGTTCTTCGTAGGAGAACGCCATGGAATTGCAGGAGCTCAAGCCTGTCGTCGTCCGCCCGAGACCTCCGCCTCCCGCTAGACTCCATTGTGCCGACAAGCTCCAGCAGGTCCCCAGCGCCGCTCCACCTTGTCTCCAACTCCAGTCACGGCCTCGCCCTGCTTGCAGCTTCTCCTTCCCGTCTGCTTCCTGTACATCAGGCCAGCGCCTCGACGAGAACCCCGCCCTTGCCTCGTCTTGGCCGGTGGATCCGAACGCCCAAGACCGTGCCGCCCCGGATCTCCTCCGTCCTCACACATCCTGTGCTGTCATCGCCGTCAGCGAGCTCGAAGATGACGCCGTTGGCTCCCCGCGTTCAAAGCCCTGCCGAACTGCGGTTGGACCAGCATCGCCAGGAGCCGTTCACTCGTTGTCTCACTGCTCGCGTCGACCCGTCCCCTGCTTCGGTCGTGCGAGCACACGAGGACGAGGCCATCGCCAAGTCTCGCTCCTTTCCCTGCCTTGCTCGATCTCCTGGAACGAGACGATGAACGCTGCGCTGTGCATTGACCTCTCCAGTGAGGCCCAACAGCGTTCTCCGTCCCCTGGGCTGGCCCTTCTACTCCCTCTCCACCGCCTTGGGCCAAAGCCCATGGGTGAGAAGCTCCCAGCGCCTCCTATTTTTTTCTTTTCCCTGCTGTCGGGCCAGCAGATTCATCCCATGTAAGTTTTTTTTGCATATGCGATTTTTGCTAAATTTTCCAGAGACATCGGTTTTACAGAAAACCCCCTAGTCTTCATGCATATAATAACTTATGAATAATGCATCATATGTAAAGACTTTATATATGAAATATGACTAAAATTTCATCTAGTTTCATAATATCCAACTTTCATGCATGTCTAAAATGTTTAAACTTATTGTTTGCTTTATTTGCTTAATTGCCATGCTAAAATGATTTATTTCATAACTTAATAACCGTAGCTCCATTTTAAATAAACTTGATATGTAAATGGGGTAGAAAAATGCCTAGTTTAACATGGTGTACTTGTTTTGCATGTTTAACAACTCTAAAATATGGTTTAGTTCAGAACAGTACAAAATCCATAAATATGCGTATGGGGATTTTCCGGAATTGTTGTTTGTTGTTTCTGGCCTCATTTAAACTTGACTAGATAGTTAGTTTACTTATGCTTCACCCTCTTGCCATGTTTAACAACATTTAATATTGTTTGGTACATAACTAAGAGAGAACTAAATAAGTCATGTGGTGTTCCGTCAATATGCAACTCGTTCTTCATGGACTCGTTTAGGATTCGTTTAGGATTCGTTTAGGATTCGTTTGACTACGTCCGTGTGTCTTATTCATGGACTCGTTCTTCTTCCTTGCGCCATGTTTAGGATTCGTTTGACTACGTCCGTGTGTCTTATTCATGGACTCGTTCTTCTTCCTTGCGCGATCCCAGGCAAGATGACCATACCCTCGAAATCACTTCTATCTTTGCTTGCTAGTTGCTCGCTCTATTGCTATGCCAAAATACCTACCACTTGCTTTATCATGCCTCCCATATTGCCATGTCAAGCCTCTAACCCACCTTTCCTAGCAAACCGTTGTTTGGCTATGTTACCGCTTTGCTCAGCCCCTCTTATAGCGTTGCTAGTTGCAGGTGAAGATGAAGTTTGTTCCATGTTGGAACATGGATTTGTTGGGATATCACGATATCTCTTATTTTAATTAATGCATCTATATACTTGGTAAAGGGTGGAAGGATCGGCCTTATGCCTGGTGTTTTGTTCCACTCATGTCGCCCTAGTTTCCGTCATACCGGTATTATGTTCCTTGATTTTGCGTTCCTTACATGGTTGGGTGTTATGGGGACCCCTTGACAGTTCGCCTTGAATAAAACTCCTCCAGCAAGGCCCAACCTTGGTTTTACCATTTGCCTCACCACCACCTACTTTTCCCTTGGGAGTCGCTCTCTCGAGGGTCATCTTTATTTAACCCCCCCAGGCCAGTGCTTCTCTAAGTGTTGGTCCGAAACAGAGCCACTTGCAGCGCCACCTCGGGGAAACTTGAGGGTTGGTTTTAGTTGTACGTAGTGTTCATCTGGTGTTGCCCTGAGAACGAGATATGTGCAGCTCCTATCGGGATGTTGACGCATCAGGCGGTCTTGCTGGTCTTGTTTTACCATTGTCGAAGTGTCTTGTAACCGGGATTCTGAGTCTGATCGGGTCTTCTCGGGAGAAGGAATATCCTTCGTTGACCGTGAGAGCTTGTGATGGGCTAAGTTGGGACACTCCTACAGGGTTTGAACTTTCAAAAGCCGTGCCCGCGGTTATGGGAAGATGGGAATTTGTTAATGTCCGGTTGTAGAAAACTTGAAACTTAACTTAATTAAAATGCATCAACCGCATGTGTAGCCGTGATGGTCTCTTTCCGGCGGAGTCCGGGAAGTGAACACGGTTCTTGTGTTATGCTTGGACGTAAGTAGCTTCAGGATCACTTCTTGATCACTTCTAGTTCACGACCGTTGCTTTGCTTCTCTTCTCGCTCTTATTTGTGTATGTTAGCCACCGTATATGCTAGTGCTTACTGCAGCTCCACCTCATTACCCCTTTCCTACCCATAAGCTTAAATAGTTTTGATCGTGAGGGTGTGAGATTGTTGAGTCCCCATGACTCAAAGATTACTTCCAAAACTAGATGCAGGTGCCGACAATGCTAGTGCAGGGGACGCGACCGAACTCAAGTGGGAGTTCGACGAGGATTTAGGACGTTATTATGTTTTCTTTCCGGCCGATCAGTAGTGGAGCCCAATTGGGGCGATCGGGGATCTTTTGCATTAGGGGTTGTCTTTCTCTATTTGGTTCCGTAGTCGGACCTCGATTGTATTCTGGATGATGTAATGTTATTTTTATGTATTGTGTGAAGTGGCGATTGTAAGCCAACTCTTTATCTCTTTCTTATTCAGTACATGGGATGTGTAAAGATTACCCCTCTTGCGACATGCCTACTATGCGGTTATGCCTCTAAGTCGTGCTCCGACACATGGGAGATATAGCCGCATCGTGGGTGTTACATGGCGCAACACGCGACCAAGACAGATCTTGTTCTGGAGTCCCTCACCGTGCTCAGGCAACCAGGTTCTGCCCTCGTCCTCCCTCGTACGTCCTTCGGTGTCGGCGGAGCGGTGTCGAAGCCAAAATTTCCAGGTTCCTTGAGCTGGACAAGGGAGCAGGGGATGGCGGTGAAGCCGGTGTTGGGCACATAGCCGCTGTACCTACGGTGGAACGGCTGGGCAGGACGGCGTGGCGGCAAGTGCTGGGCAAAACGGAGTGACGGTAGGTGCTGTGCAAGCTGGTCTTGGGGCCGACCAGGACACCATGGAGAAGACTAGCAAGTCTACTACTCCGTGAGTACGAGTAGCTCTCTAAATTTGGCGATGCAAGCTGTACCGTGAATGAACAATTGGATAAATAATTTTAACCCAAAGTCCAGCATTGCACCACATCTAATATTACAACTTCTAGTCGGCTAAGGCATGCATGACACTCTCATATAGTTCGTGATCAGAGTCTAAAACATTAGGAAGATTTCCTGCTCGTTCTAGGCCATCCTTGTACATGTGAGGGATCTTGTAGTCACTGTCTCCACCTCTCTTCATGACCTCAATTAAGAAACTTTGTAGTGTTAGGAAAATTTTGTTTATCTTATCGGCATCATATGCATCATATTCATGTTGCACACTGTTCATTAGCTCATCTAAACTGTTAGACACCAGCATATCAAACATGGAATGTAGTGAAGGGAATAGGCCAAGGTCTAGGATATTCATATCTAGTGAGTTCGAGGGTTGTTGCATGAGGCGAATATCAAGCCCAATTTGGGCAACAACATTAAGGAAACCTAGGTCATTACCTGGGACATGTGTAGGCACATTGTCTTGCTGGATCCATATGGTCTCACCTGCGAGCTCTTGAGGCCAAACTGCTTGAATAGCTGGTAGTAACTTTTGAATCAAAAACTCCCTCGACGTTTCTCTCTTAACAGAGATTGTTTTTGTGATTAGTGTCCCTCTTGGACGGTAATCACTTTTCCGAGGGACACTAATCAGTTTTCCTTGGCACTGAGACTCAAGTTAGATTAAGTACTGATGTGCATAATAAATAAAATAAGTAAAGGTTGAAATTCACCTTCTTGATAAAGGGCCAAATGCCTATCTTATGCAAATACCTTCTGCATTGTATCTAGGCCTGGCTATAGCAACCAAAAATATGATTTTTCCAATGAAGTTCTACTTTTGCATAGTCCTATGTGGGTCTTCGTCTGATGGTAGCTTGTAGAATTTCATGGTCTTCTGAGTGGTGTTAAACCACTTTTCATCTATATGGATTATGTTCTGCATATCCCTGAACATGGACCTATTTTGCAAGCTTTGCAGGTCAAATATAGAGAGACAAAACTACAACCTATCCTTTTTGTTTTCCTCCTTCAACTATGGTTTGAGTGTGCTTGATTGTAGTGTGGTCTTCTTCACACCCAAAGCTCTTGCGAGGCTATGTATAGTTCTCCTTTGCCTCCGAGGAATCTCAGCAACCATACTGAGGTCAAGTACAATCCTTTTGGGCCCATAGTTTTTTGGCTTCCTTGATCTTACATCAATGGGTACGTCCTGTCGAAGACACTCCTCCACTCTCCTCCAAACAAGTCTGACCTTGTGCACTGAAACATGGAACATGTTTTCAACTTCTCTAGTTGTGGTCTTCTTTAATTTCCGATTGACACTTCTTGCTAGCAATTATTCATAAATACCAGTCCTTTGCAAATCTATTAAATTATTGTATTTGTCTTCATCATGAACTTGCTCATTATCTTGTTGCTCTTGCTCCACATCCATGTCTTCTTCCAGTGTTGAATCATACATGGCTTCATCAGACTCTGAATAATCAAGCTCTTCTTCCTCAAACTGAATCTCTATATCACCTACATACACACCATAGTCCTCCTCGTCTACTTGAAGGTTCTGTAGAGCCTCATCCATTGCTTGCACTTCCTCTTCCATGCTCTGGAAAACACCACCTTGGTCTTCAAGTTCATCATCTACAAGATGAGGTCATGTGAGTAGTTGAATAAGATTATAATTAAACATAAATTTATCTTACTAACCTGATTCATTGATTCATGCAAGTGCTCTTCTCCACGGACAACATCAGCCTCATGTTCATCTTCTACCTGAAGAGATCGACCCATGTTTAGATTGAAGTGACGTGCGGGTTGGAGTTCTTCATACACGACTTTGAAAATCAAAAGTCATAACACAGGTCAAGCTTTCTTTTTGACAAATTCAAATCTGAATAGTACCAAATTTATTATTTTTAGTTTTTCGAATTATGTTGTGAATTTCTGCCCATAAAAGATTCCAACTTAACTTCTAAAATAGAAATAATGAATTGTTTCATTTAGGAATATTAGTTGCATCTATAAGTAAATCTTCATGAGGCAATGATATAAATAATATTTTCTTTGGCTTGGCTTTGCATAACATGCTCTTTGAAAATTATTTGTCTTGTCGCTTGTACATTGTTAATGTAGTTTCAACATAAATTTATTTTACTAATCTGATTCATCTGGTTCATGCAGGCCCTCTTCTCCATGGGCAACACTAGCCTCGTGTTCATCTTCTACCTCAAGAAACATGTTTAGATCAAAGTGAACAAGAAGAAGGATTGAACAAGAAGAATTGAAATATTAGCAAGGAGTACATGGGTCCATGTTTAGATCGAAGTGATGTTCGGGCTGGAGTTCTTCATGCAAGGCAGCTCTAGCTTTTTCCTATACAGGATGCTAATCCAAGGCAGCTCCATCTTCTTCCTGTACATGCTGCTCATCCAAGGCAGCTTCATCTTCTTCCTTTATAGGTTGGCAATTGAGAACATGGTGCCAGTTCAGATCAGGAAACCTGCTAGCTTCTTCCTCTCCCTCATCTGGTGCTGCTAAGTTCAAGTCGATGGCCATGGATAGTGTGTGTGTGTGTGTGTCTGGTCTACTGTTTGGTCCATGTAAGCTATCTTTGTAGCTAGGATTAGACGCTTGGTCTTCTAATATTTGTGGTGCCAAGTACCTTTGTTGTTTTACTAGTATAACTGGCGGGAACAGTGAAAGTTGGAGGTAAACTTGCTGGCGGGAAGTCATTTCTAGTGGTTGGATTGCTTTTTTCTTGTTTGCGTTAACTGTACACTTCAATCGAAGCAACACAGCCGTTGCTGGCTTCTTAAATGAGGAGAGGAAGGGGTTTTATGCAAAAATCCTTAATTTGTCTTGAAGTAGCCAGATGCGCACCCTTTGGTAGACGGAGGGAGTACACATGTAGCTCGGTGCAAGGCATGGATTTGACAAGAGAAAATCAGAACAGTTTTTAAGCATTAATGGTGGCATGCTAAATCGATGTTCAGTTTCTGAATTTTTGAAGGCAACGCCTCATGACACTTTACTAACTCAGTGGCAACGTTACATCAAGTAGTATAGGAGATAGCAAGAAACTAGGTGCAACATCTACCCACTCATACTTAGTCTGATGATCATAGCTATACCTAGCAAGAAAGTGTGCCAAGCCATTGGCTTCCCTAGAACAGAACGGATAGGAGATAGAAGGAATGACGTGAGTTAAGTGGAACCAATCAGCCAACACCGACACGTAGGGGCTCAAAATATCTAAATTTCTGTTGCAAGCCTTAATGAGCTCCAGACAATCTAATTCCACCTGAACTTTGGTACAAGTCGCATCGTACAACATCTTCAGGCCCCGTCGTAATGTGAACGCTTCTTCAATAGGTGCGTTCATAATATGCATAATTGCTCCGGAACCCTAGCTACAACCTTCTCAGAGAGTTTTGAAGGATAACTGTGACCACTCCACTTCCATCCTTGAAGAAGGATGCATCTATATTTAGCTTCTAATAACTGTCTAATGTTTCTACCATCTTACTTCGACAACGAAGCAGTGGTGCGAACTGCATGATTCACTTTGCTTGCCTGAATAGCGAACATTGATCTTGGTGCAGTTTTAACTCAATATCCTCTCACTAGTTGTCTATCTTCCCACCGGATATATGATATACCCACAACCATCATTTTCTGTAGCCCAAGTTGTCCAAGTACTAACAATTTCCTCGTCACACTCCGTAGAATTTCCTCGAGAACAACAGAGCCAGATTGATCAACACATAGAGCCTTATCAATAGTATCCACAAATCCTAAGGACTTTCAAACTTCTCTGGCTCGATGGCAAGTGAATAACATATGGAGAATAACTTCAGGCCCAGCTCAATAAATTGGACACCGAGGGAAACTTTGATGTGTCTATTACTACGCACACAACCCAGGAACTATCCCATTGATGAGTCCGATTTATGTGATGCTTTTGATCGCTATTTTGTGCCTACATGGCAGGCTTTGTGGAATTTTACTGCGTTCATGCACCTCTTTTTGTTGATATTCCTCAGGTAATGCTTTTTGGACCAAATAGTACTTTTATGGAAGAAAACCCAGGAAATGGTAGTGAAATCACGTATTCAATGTGATAATCAACTACCATAAAAGAATAAGCCAAAGGGCCAAAGGAGGAGCTGCTGCGGAGCATATAGAGCAGAAGACGACGCATCATACGAGCGCGATCGCTCGTATGGGCGGTCGTATGGAGTGCCAGCGCCGCCACCTCGTCAACTATTTTCACCCTGTGAAATCGGATCAAGAATCAGATGCCCAGAAAGACCAGAAACTCGTCCAGAAGGGAGAACCCTATCCTCCGGAGATCATCCGAAAGAGGAGATCGTCATCTTCTCCACCAAGCACAAGGGGGCTACAACATCATCATCACCGTCATCATCATCATCATATCCACCATCGTCATGATCATCATCATCATCCACATCCATCTCATTGTAACATCAAGAACCCTAGTGGATTGTCTTGTGTGCTACATTTTTTACTGATCCATGTTCACCACCGCTATTATTATGATGTTAGTTGTCTCCAAGTATGAGTAGACCCCTAGTTCTCAGGGATATGGATGAACCATGGTATGTACAGGATGTGAATCGTTATTTTGGGATATGACATCCTCTCTTGAATGGTTAATTTAATAACTTCGTGAATGTTGTGAAGGACACCCACTCAGCATTACCGCCTCATGGCCATGAAGTATATCACTGTCGTTGTAAAGAATAGGATGTGAACGCAATTCAAGGTGACGGTAAAAGCCTTTACTCCTAGCTTTTGCAATTGATAGGGTAATTGTGGATAACCCTTAGAGAGGTCGTGTCCACAGGGTAAACATTAATTATCAAAGTTATAACCCTCTAGGGAGACTATGGTGGTGGCATGCGTTGCACAAAGTCTACCTCGAGTAGAACGTGTTCTGTACCCAACTCTGCCCAGCATAATCATCAAGAGTGGCTCAAGTATCCTTACCATACTATGTCCACGTATAGGTTGTGTTATAAACATACCAATGGGGATTCCGGATTCCCTAAGAGCGCTTTACTCCTGTGCTAGTTCATCAGTTATTCAAGCTATTGTTTTATTATTACTTTTATGTTATTTACTTTAAAGTTAGCTCCGCACAACAACAACAATTTATTTCCGTCCTCACTTTTCTAGAGTCTACAATCACTTGCAGGAACAAATCCATAATTAGCTACAAGAGGTATCATCTGATTCTTGTGCTCCTTGTGGGATCGATACTCTTACTTCAAAAAGGGTACAACTAAACCCTGTGCACATGTAGGCCATCACCCATGCAACACCGCTGTCGGGGATATACCCCGCGGTATGACCAAGCCGGAAATATGACCCGGCCGGACTTGGCGGTTTACTTGAGATCCGGTTTACACTTGGCGATTCACTGGCGACCCGCCCTGACCAGACGGTTTACAAGCAACCTGCCTGAACATTATGACTCACTGGTAACCTGGCAGGCGGGGCAGACGGATGACAAGGCCCAAGACCCAGAAGGCTGGTTTATGTTAATGGTGGGTCGGTTTAAGAGGAAAGGCGCGAGGAATATTTACCTTACAAGGAGTTAAGACCAGGACCTGTATCCGGTTTGTATTAGAAGGTAGACTAGTCCTAATCCTAATAGGACTCCACATGTAACCCGCCCCTCTAACTTATATACGGAGGGGCAGGGCACCCCAAGAGGAGAGGTTTTTGACAAGTTAGGTTTAGACAAACAACTCAATAGCTCTCGAGATAGAGCTCCCTTGTAATCGTTATCATCATCATCAATATCAATGAAGCAGGACGTAGGCTTTTACCTCCATCGTGAGGGGCCGAACTTGGGTAAAACCTCGCGTCTCTCGTCCCGTTCAACCCCTCTCAAGCTACCACATAGATGCGTTGGCCTCGCGACTAAGTCCTGACACTAAGGACATCTGCCGTGACAATTCCACGACAGTTGGCGCCCATCGTGGGGCTTGACGCACGGTGGTGATGAGTTCTTGGAGGGATCTGTCCCAGGGTTTCGAGAAGTTCATAATCTTTTAGATGAAGAAAAGCCGATTGTTGGAAGGATCTATATCAATGTTGAGTTCACCAGATCAAAATTAGAAAATTTTATCGATGACGTTCATCAGTTTGTTTGGCAAGATGATCCAAGAAGATCCCGAAGGGTGAAAGTTTTCGTTTGATTCAGCAAGGATTCATCGAGTCCAGTAGGTGCAAGTCGCCAACACGGACAAGGCAAAGTCCCGGTCGAGTTATCTGATCAGACGAGGGTTTGGATACGGTATAGGAATTGATTATACGTCTGATGGATCGAAACAAAACAAAAGGCAACCACGTCCATGACCAGGACTAAGACGTCCACGACCCGTGGCTGGTCTGGACTTCGTCTCCTGTCCGAGTGATGGCTGTGCCTCCCCTCCCCTAAGTCGCCATCACCGACCCGTTCCCGTCGCCGATGAGCTTCTGTCATGGTTCATATCAATCCGCCTCCACGGCGCTTGCCTGAACGAGCCGTTTACTCCGCTGTGGCCGGCCCTGAGCTGCCCTCGCTGCGTGTGGGCTGTCCCGCTTTGAGCCGCTATCGGAGAGCCTCCCCGTGTTGAACCGCCACCCCGCTTCGCCGGATTTGCTGCCACCACAAACAGCCGCTCAGGCGTCACACCCACTGTGAGCTGCCGTCGTGGTCCCTCGCCGAGCTGCCCGCGCCTTGACTGGCCCCGTCTTCGTGTCAATCCGCTGCCACTGTTGTGCTTCACCGACACACCTTCGTCGCCAGCTCATCTCTCTATGTCAAGCCGCCCCTGAAGCCGTCCTAAGCCAGGTCGATTTTGGGTGAGTCGCTGTAGAAGCTGAGATCGCTCATCGCCAACAAGATTTCTGCCGCGTTTATCTTGTTGTTTCTGCCGAGTCGCCGTGGTGCTCCAAGAACAGTTGTTCGAGTCAGAGGCAATGAAAACAAAGAGATCAAATGTCAGTCAAAATCATCAGTCAAGACTACATTATGGCGGCTGATAGTACTACGGAGGTGTTTGGTTTTAGGGACTTTTTTGTGTTGGGACTAGAAAAAGTCCCTAGCAAACCAAACAGGGTGGGGCTTTTTTGAGACTTTTTGCTAAAAGTCCTTAGAAGCACCTCCTCGAGAGTCTTTTTCAAAAAGTCCTAGGGACTAGAAAAAGTCCTAGGACTAGAGAAACAAACACCACCTACTACTAGTAGTACGGTAGTTATGGCAAGGCTCCAATTAGTATGACACGTGCCCCAAGGCATGATTATGAAAGAAAATGTGAAGCATCCAACCTGGCCACGTGATTGCCAGAAACAAGATGATTGCCTCTGCTTCCTGGTTGTTTTTTTCAAGCTGGTGAGGCATCCAGAAGCAGTCAGAATCACTGTTCGCAAGCTAAAGATGCATTTGTTGGTCTTACACGGCTGCAACTGCAGAATATGAGGGATCATTTTTCCATAAGACGATTAGTGCTGGTACTTCGTATTGAGTTAATTTTTTGGGAGATCAGTTTGCGTAAGTTGGATGAAACATACATATGTGGACACCAGCTGCGTGCTAATGGCCGCGCCCACATGCCCGAGCCACCACTGTCCGCCGAGCCGCCTCCACCATTCGCTCCCTACTATCTTCAAGTAGTTTGCCTCGGCCACCACTGTCTGCCGAGCCGCCTCCACCGTTCACTCCCTGCTATCTTCAAGGTTGTGGTTGTCCTGAGCCGCTTCTATTGTGTTGAAACAGATCATCCGTCGTCCGAACAAATCAGGTGACCTTCATTTAAATTTATCTTATTAGCATATATTGTTTTTGTCAAAGAACAATTACTTCGGTCTTTGTATTTTATATGCAGGGCAATTGGTCACTGCAAAGACGATGGACGGATCATGGATATATAAATCGCACAATTATTGTCATGTGCTAGCATATGACCGTGCCATAATGATCAAAGAATATGTGCACAAGACGCCGCCCTTGCGGCCCGGACTACTTCAACTTACCGGGACCATCCCTGTGGCCAACTCACCCGTCCGTGTCGGTTTACAATGCTACGGCCGACTCTCCCGTCCGCACCGGCTTACAATGCCGCGACCGACTTATCTGTCTGAGCCGCCTCTGATGCCGCGGTCGTCTTTGTCGTCGGTCTCTCGCGGCCTGGTCTACATCAACATACCGGGCCGCACCTGTCTGCATGAGCTGTTTATTGAGTATGAGCAAGTCACAGCTTGAGTAGCCCGGTTTTCTTTCAACAAAATGGAGGCAAATAATCATATACTATCAACCGCCGTCTGCACTGGGTGGCCCAATGGGCAGGCGCACAAGTCGCCGCCATTACAGTTTGGTTAACTTCAAATAGCCAGTTCGAAGGAACCATTGGCCGAGTTGCTGACACGGCTCATATGGGATCATTTATAACCCACCGCAGTCACCTCAACCTTCTGTGGATTCACATCGTGCTATCAACACCAATGATATACAACTTATGCCAATTTATATCACGGTCAAATATGGAGAATCTCAAGCCAACTCCTCGAGTCACCTTGAGACCTGGGGGCTACAATGATATGACTCAACAAACGTTGCCGGTTTTCAAAATAGTTTAAGAACCCCAAGATGTTGGAGGGAAAGATAACCCGGTCCCAGAGGCTACTACCATATTGATGAAAATTTAAAGGCCGTCAAAAAATTTCCGGTTCAAAATGAAGAATGTCGGTTTAAAATCCGGTTCAAGGGAAATTTGTTCTCCCACAAGGCTCTAAAGCTATCAATTCCGGTTTAAGAATTTCTGGTTCCAAAAGAGTTAATTTCTCGCAAGTTCGAGTTTAAAGGCCATCAGAAAATTTCCTGCTGAAAATGAAGATTCCGTTTTAAAAACCAGTTCAAGGGAAAGATGTGTCCCACAAAGCTTTGAAGCTCTCAAGATCCGGTTTAACATCCGGTTCAAGAAGAAATATCTCTCGCAAAGTTCGAGTTCTCATAAAAATCACTTGGGGGCTTGGTCGTATTCGAACCGTAGCTACACCTCTTGATCGGCGTAAGGCCACCAGGGAAATCACTTGGGGGCTTGGTCGTATTCGAACCATAGCTACACCTCTTGATCGGTGTAAGGCCACCAGGGACATAGTCCTACTTTTTGCTTATCGCACTATCTGTATCATTCTGCTTTAACGCACCTTTTTGAATAAACAATGCATAACATTACGAGTATCATTGCATTCTTGTTTTATATATATGTGTTCATTAATGACGCCTTGCAACCGTAAACTTTGGTATGGCCAATACACCAGGGGCTTCAGTACCCCACATTATGGTGTGAGAAGTCCGAACACTTTCACAAGTGCGGCACCCCGAACTTATAGCATTATATGCATCAGCTCCAAATCATGTCTTTGGTCAAATGTTGGGTTTGCCCGGCTCCTATGTTTTGGTACCTTACGTTTCGCTCTATCGGCTAAGGTAGCGCTAGGAGAACTACTGCGATTGTGCCCCGGTTCTGCTGGGCTAAGCACCTCAGTAGAGAAAGCTAAAACTGACTGTCATGATAAGGCGAGAGACTGGTTGCTGTTCGGTGAGGTTTCGAGTCCCTAAAGACCTATGCCGCTTAGAGCGAGGAACCAGTCCTGTCCGATTTACAGGCGTGTATTGCGCCCCGAATTCAGCCTTCCGAATACCAGGGGCTTCGCCAAAATTTAAAATTATAGAATTCTGTGGCTAAGTGAGAGTGCTAAAGCATTATTAGTCCGGTTGCCTTGTTCGTTGTGCTGAGCACCTCCCTCGAAGGACCCAAAAATGGGAACAAGAGTGCTCAGGTTTATCCCGAACACCCCAGCACTAGCGGCATGGGGGCAGAAGCCGAGGACTAGCCATCTCTCAGATTTTATAAACGGACGAACAGAAGGTAATATTTTAAATTCAAACAAGCGTTGCATAGCGCCTATGAAACAGGTTTTCAGCATACAGCATCACACGAGCAAATTCATTCAAATATTACATCTTTCGTACACTTGTTCGCTACAAGACGGGCACCCTTCAGGACACCCTCATAATAAATTTCAGGGGTGCGATGCTCCTTGCCCTGCGGCGGTCCTTCCTTGATCAGCTTCACGGCGTCTAGCTTGGCCCATTGCACCTTCACACGGGCGAAAGCCCGGCGTGCACCTTCGATGCAGACGGACCGCTTGACGACTTCCAGCCGTGGGCAGGCATCTACAAGCCGCCTCACCAGGCCAAAGTAGCTGTTCGGAAGGGCGTTGCCAGGCCACAGCCGGACTATAAAGCCCTTCATGGCCTGTTCGGCCACCTTGTGTAGCTCGACCAGCTGCTTCAGCTGGTCGCTCATAGGCACCGGGTGTTCGGTCCCAGTATACTAAGACCAGAACAGCTTCTCCGTTGAGCTTCCCTCCTCGGCCTGGTAAAACCGTGCGGCATCCGACACGCTGCGGGGCAAATCTGCGAATGCTCCTAGAGAGCTCCGGATTCGGGTAAGTAATAGGTAATTTACTTTCACATGCTTGCTTTGCATATAGAATGCCTTACCCGCCGCTATTTTCTTCATCGCGTCAATCTCCTGAAGGGCCTTTTGGGCTTCGGCCTTGGCACTCTTTGCGCTCTCGAGGGCCGCGGCAAGCTCAGACTCTCGCGTCTTCGAGTCAAGCTCCAACGCCTCGTGCTTCGTCACGAGAGCCTGGAGCTCTTGCTGCACCTCGCCCACCCGAGCCTCTTGACTTTCCCGCTCGGTGCGCTCCTTGGCCGCTTTATCTTTGGCCTCGGACAACACTTGCTTTAGGGTCGCCACTTCGGTCATGGCCCCTGGCAAATTCATGATGATCCTGTCATTTTGCAATCGCATTCTTTTTATACATATCCATAGACTAGGTACTACTTACCTTTGTTCTCCTCAAGCTGCCTCTTGGCAAGGCTGAGCTCGTCCTTGGACCCTTTAAGGTCCTGCTTCAGTGCGGCGACCTACACAGTCAGTGCGGAAGATGCCAGCAGTGAAGCCTGCATACGCATAATTGACATACTTATATTAGACTCCGGCGATATTGTTTGATCCTTTGTTCGGCTTTTGTTTGTGAACACTGAACAGAGCATCAAGGGCTACTGTCTATGCGGTAATATTTTTCCTATATTTTAAAACACTTACCTCAAAGCCTATTAGAAGGTTGGCACAGGCTTCGGTCAATCTGCTTTTGGTGGACTGAACCTTCTGGACCACCGCACTCATAATAGTACGGTGCTCCTCGTCGATGGAAGCGCTGCGAAGCGCTCCCAGCAGATTGTCCGGCGCCTCTGGATGGACAAAGGTCACCGGCGCAGGCGTCTTGCCCCTCTTGGAAGGAGGCCGCCTGCCCGAGTCCGGAACCACTGGAGGTTCCGGCACGGTGTTCGTCTGAGGGCCGAACTCGAAGCCCTCAGGGGCCTTGTTCCCTCTGCTCCCGGAGTCCGGAAGGTCGCCTTGAGGTGCCTCCAGGACTGTCTCCCCTCGACCCGGTGCCTCTTGAGACAATACCTCGGTGTCGTCCGCAGGGCAATGGGAGGTGGAGGTCGGAAGTGGATCGCTATCCATATCCGACGAGCCCAGGGAGCCGTCCGACGACACATCAATACGGGCTCGTGGAAGCCTGCATAATCATATTCGGCGTTAGGGGAAGCAGTGCGACAAAGGAATACTATGAGTTACTCTGGTATCCGAATACTTACGACTTCGCCAGGGGCTTGGCCCTAAGCAGCCAGTCGTCTTCGCCTTCGGCGGCGGTGGTGGAACTGTCCGGAAGGAGAGTCCTTCCCTTCTTGGACCCTTCGGCCTCCCCAGTTGGGGCGGCCTTCCTTTTCTTGTCTCCCCCATCTGAAGGGGGAGCATCTTCTTCTTCCTCCTCGTCTTCGGGGGAGGAGTGTGTCGTGGAGTTATCGGACAATGAGTCCGATGACGCCTGGCGTCGGGAACTCTTTCGGGTTCCCTTGGCCTTCTTGGTCTTCTCCGGCACCTTGTAAGGAGCCGGAGTCAACATCTTCGTCAGGAGAGCGTCTGCTGGGCCTTCGGGCAAAGGAGCCGGACAGTCGATCTGTCCAGCCATCTCCTGCCAGTCCTGTCAAAGGTACGGGAGCTTAGATCCCGCATAGAGTCAAACTATGGAAAAACAAGTATCCTGTGAGAGGTAAAATAGCTTACCGCGCTGGCATGGCGCTTCGTGCAGAATCCGCGATCCTCGGTAGTGGGAGGGGGAACCTTGGCACCCTTGAATAGCACCTTCCAGGCATCCTCGTGAGTTGTGTCGAAGAGCCTGTTTAAATTTCGGTGCTGGGCCGCGTCGAACTCCCACAAGTTGAAAGCCCATTGTTGGCATGGAAGGATCCGACGGATGAGCATGACCTGGACTACATTGACGAGTTTAAGCTTCTTGTTCACCATGTTTTGAATACATGTTTGGAGTCCGGTCAGCTCTCCCGAGCTACCCCAGGACAGGCCCTTCTCTTGCTAGGAGGTGAGCCGCGTGGGGATGCCAGATCAGAACTCGGGGGCTGCTGCCCATTTAGGGTCACGTGGCTCGGTGATGTAGAACCACCCCGATTGCCACCCCTTTACGGTCTCCACAAAGGAGCCCTCGAGCCATGTGACGTTGGGCATCTTGCCCACCATGGCGCCTCCGCACTCTGCCTGGCGGCCGCTCACTACCTTCGGCTTGACATTGACGGTCTGCATCCATAAGCCGAAGTGGGTCTTGATGCGGAGGAAGGCCTCGCACACGACGATAAACGCCGAGATGTTGAGGATGAAGTTCGGGGCCAGATCGTGGAAATCCAGGCCGTAGTAGAACATGAGCCCCCGGACGAATGGGTGGAGAGGGAATCCCAGTCCGTGGAGGAAATGGGTAAGGAACACTACCCTCTCATGGGGCCTGGGGGTGGGGATGAGCTGCCCCTCATCTGGGAGCCGGTGCGCGATGTCGTCGGGCAGGTATCCAGCTCTCCTCAGCTTCTTGATATGTCCCTCCGTGACGGAGGAGACCATCCACCTGCCTCCTTCTCCGGACATGGTTGGAGAAGGTTGAGGTGGGAGATGCGGACTTGGGCGCTGGAGCTCGAGTGTGCGAAAATGGATGTGCAAAGGAGGAAGAAGGCGTGGATGAAAAGGTGAATCCTTATCCCTTTATATGGGCGGACGAAACTATGCGTCCCCACTAGCCTGGTAAAACTCGCTTATCCCCCAAGCGCTGTAATCGATGGTGCGGTTGGGTTACCCACGCCCGTATTGATGAGAATCCCGTGATAAGGGGACACAATCTTTGCTTTGACAAGACGTGTCAAAAAACTGCCTCGCGTTATGTGCGGGGCTAGTTAAAGGAAACGGTTCAAATAATCACCGGGCCATGACATAATGTCCTGTTGCCAAAACAAGTCAGCAAATTAGATTTGTGGAAATATTATTCTCTCTACGGTGGTATGTGGAACTTATTTTGCAGGGTCAGACACTATCCTTGTATTCAAATTCTTCCGTGATGTATTTGGAGGAAGAACCTGCCTTGCAATGCCGAAGACAACACTACACGCCAGACTCATCATCATTGAAGCCTGGTTCAGGGGCTACTGAGGGAGTCCTGGATTAGGGGGTCTCCGGACAGTCGGACTATATCCTTTGGCCAGACTGTTGGACTATGTAGATACAAGATTGAAGACTTCTTCTCGTGTCCGGATGGGACTCTACTTGGCGTGGAAGGCAAGCTAGGCAATACAGATATGTATATCTCCTCCTTTGTAACCGACCTTGTGTAACCCTAGCCCCCTCCGGTGTCTATATAAACCGGAGGGTTTTAGTCCGTAGGACAACATACAATCATACCATAGGCTAGCTTCTAGGGTTTAGCCTCTCCGATCTCGTGGTAGATCAACTCTTGTAATACCCATATCATCAAGAATAAATCAAGCAGGACGTAGGGTTTTACCTCCATCAAGAGGGCCCAAACCTGGGTAAAACATCGTGTTCCCTGCCTCCTGTTACCATCCGCCTTAGACGCACAGTTCGGGACCCCCTACCCTAGATCCACCGACAACCGGCATTTATTAACCGGGCATGTCTTTCGACTATAAGTCGCCAATATGATGATAAATTATCCAGTGTTTATTAACCCGCCCTAGTTTTGATGTTAAGTCGCCGGTATTTTTTGGATTGCACCATTGGAATCATGCGCTTATAAATCATTGGATTATTACCTTCACTGGGATGGCAATGTAAGCCAGCAGTATAAATCAATCTTACAGGTATGTTTTCCTGGTTATATGAATATGTGAGGTTGGATAACCCGCCCGGATTTTTAACTTCAAAGTTGCGAGCATGTTTAGGCTTGAATGGACTTAATGCTAGTCTTTTCCATAATTGCATAAGACTATATTATATTTGGGTTGTTACCCACCCTGGCTTTTGACGTTAAGTCGCCAGGGCATATGTTGTTTAAACTCTATGCGGGATTTGCAGAGCTATGACTTACATAAATGATTAAGTTCAAGCCCATCATCAAAAATTAAAATGGGTGTCTCAAAAGGGTTATCAATTATTTATTTTCACAAAGTCTATAAGCCGCCGGGTTACAAACATCACGGATTACAATGGATGCATATTAAGTCGCTATCGTCCAAGAGCCACTGAGTATTTAAACTCCAGATTTACTGGTCAACCGATAAGGTATCCAAATCTTTAATAGCTAAACTTGGCTGGTTTGTCATGATGATATTGAATGATTGAGGTTTTCATACCGTATTATATTATTCAAGTCTTGAATAGCCAACACGGTTGGATTATTATTATGGTTATCAATAACCAGTATTATGGTGGAGGTTTTCAAAGTCACTTCAGCGCAATGGCTATTATTTTATCAATGGATATAATTTATTCTACAATGGAAGGAATAGTCCCGAGTCACTGCAGGCTTACGATCCGACACTTGGGGGCTACATTATTCAAATTGAGATTACATCGAATATGCAAGTCCCATGTCACTGCCAGCATGCACCATGGCACTTGGGGGCTAATGCAAAGTCATTTTTTGCTCAACATTTTGAAGACCCGACTCATCACATTCTAAATGAGCCGACCCTTGGGGGCTACCAATTGCTCCTGTCAAAAATTTAAGGTCTACATGATCATATTTATAAAGTCCCTGCTCATTATTGCATAATGACCCGGCCCTTGGGGGCTACACTGGTTGAAGTTTTTATGAGCATAAAGGCAATTATAAGTCCCAGGCTGCTGCAAGCATGACAACCCGACACTTGGGGGCTACATATGTGGAATATTCAGTTTTGACTAGTGACTGAGATGAACGATCTGGACTTCTTAAAAGGTTGCAACATTTATATTGAAGCAACTCTTAAGCTATCACTATGTTCTCCTCTTAAGACTTGGGGGCTACAGGTAATATGCATATAAAGGAGGAACATCTTCAAATTCTTAGTTTTGAGCAAAGCAGGAAGATTAATTGTGTGACCCGGTGTTGGTAACAATCATGACCCGGTGTCTATAACAGTCATGACCCAGAATTATCAGTTTTTATAACCCGGCAACGGTGGTAATCATAAACCGGCAAGTTCTACATCTTCAAGCCGGCCGGATATCAGTTGAATATTTCAAAGACCAATATTTTTGTCAAGTTAGAGCATTGAAGGCCGACTCAAATGGATTCTTGATTTACAATATTTCTTATGCAAGCAAGTTGATTATGAAGCTGGTCTATTAACCCGGATTTTCTAGAAGAAGGAAATGACAAGGACTTAAGGATGTTCAGGTGCCGGTTTACAAGAATTTTTTAACCCGGGGCACAACCTGTCAAATTTGTTCTTGTGTTTATTTTGCAGCATAAGTTTATCATGGATAAATCCAAGCTAAACTGGGGGCTAATGTCGGGGATATACCCCGCGGTATGACCTGGCCAGAAATATGACCCGGCCGGACTTGGCGGTTTACTTGAGACCCAGTTTACACTTGGCGATTCACTGGCGACCCGCCCTGACCAGACGGTTTACAAGCAACCTGCCTGAACATTATGACTCACTGGTAACCTGGCAGGTGGGGCAGACGGATGACAAGGACCAAGACCCAGAAGGCCGGTTTATGTTAATGGTGGGCCGGTTTAAGAGGAAAGGCGCGAGGAATATTTACCTTACAAGGAGTTAAGACCCGGACTTGTATCCGGTTTGTATTAGAAGGTAGACTAGTCCTAATCCTAATAGGACTCCACATGTAACCTGCCCCTCTAACTTATATAAGGAGGGGCAGGGCACCCCAAGAGGAGAGGTTTTTGACAAGTTAGGTTTAGAAAGACAAATCAATAGCTCTCGAGATAGAGCTCCCTTGTAATCGTGATCATCATCATCAATATCAATGAAGCAGGACGTGGGCTTTTACCTCCACCGTGAGGGGCCGAACCTGGGTAAAACCTCGCGTCTCTCGTCCCGTTCAACCCCTCTCAAGCTACCACATAGATGTGTTGGCCTCGTGACTAAGTCCTGACACTAAGGACATCCGCGGTGACAATTCCACGATACACGCCATGCAAATATTTTTATTTTTCTTGGGATTTGTAGTTTCCATAGAATCTCCCAGACCGGATTAGTGGTAGATGTTTCACCTAGATCTCTTCTCAACTTTATACCAAACTGATGCTCCTATTCTAAATAGTATGCCGACCTCACAAAAAATTGATGTGTTTTCGTTTTGTGCCCAGATATGAAATCCTCGGTGAGATATTCTGAAAATAAATTTTGAGGACCTCTTTGTATCCAAAGGCACAAAAACTTGTCTTAATAATATTTCATCCCAGTATCATGTTAATGGATCGATCAACTCGTCAATAGTAGTCAGCAAAGCATTACCTCTTTGCGTTATAACTTTCCTCGAAGGATTTTTAGGTACCCAATGATCGTCCCAAATACTTATATGTGCGCATGTTCCAACCCTCCAAATATGGCCCCTTTTAGAGGTATGGAGTCCAATAGCAATACTTTGCCATGTGAAGGACGAGCCTTTCTTTGACCTAGCTTTCAGAACATTTCCATGTGGGTAGTATTTGGCTCGTAATACCCGTCACCCAAAGTATCAGGATGTGTAATTAATATCCAACTCTTTTTAGCAAGCATAGCAAGAATAAAAGCATGTAAATCTCTAAAACCCATGCCTCCCTTACACTTGGCAGACACATTCACCACCATGCAAACCAATGCATATTTTGTTGCTCCTTAGAATCTCCCCACCAAAAAGCTACCGTTCCATCAGTAATTTCCTCGCATACCTTTTTGGGGATCTTAAATACCTCCATGGCAAACACCGGGATAGACTGGATTATTGTCTTCAATAGTATTTCCTTACCACCCAATGACAATAATTTTTCTTTCCATCCTTTCAGCGATTAAGAATCCTTCCATCCAAATACTCAAAACTTTCACTTTCATCAAGACCTATCATAGCAGGAAGGCCCAAGTACTTATCTGAAATAGCTTATGTCATTATGTTTAGTTCATGCATATCTAAGCTTTCACATCAACATCAACATTAGGACTAAAATAAACACTATTCTTCCCATAACTCACCATCTGTCCAGAACTTGCACAATATTCATCTAACACCTGTCTCAATGAGGTTGCATTAATCAAATCCGCTCTCATAAGGATAAGGCAATCAACATAGTAAATTAGAAATTGATGGTACATTTCTGCACACCCGAACACCTTCAATGTGTGTCATGAACCTTCTCTTTTGACCCAAAGCACTCGATAAACCCTCCGCACAAATCAAAAACAAATACGGAGATAAGGGTTGTCCCTGACGGAGGCCCTTAGTATGAGTGAAACCCGTAGTCTCTTGATCATTGTATGTCACTTTGTACTTGACAGAGCTAACAGAAGCCATAAGAAATTGGACCACCTCAGTGTGAAAACCCAAATGAATCATCATACACTCCAAATTTTTTCACTCAACCCGGTCAGAGGCTTTATGCATGTCTAGCTTAACCGCATAGTAACCAACTTTTGCTTTCTTCTTATTCTTTGGTATGTAGAGTCTCATATGCTAACAAAATATTATATGTGATAATCCTACCATGGACAAAGGCACTTTGTAATGGCGATATAATATCATCAAGCAAACATTTTAGCCATAAAGCAATCATCTTGGATATCACCTTATAAAGAACATTACAAAGTGAGATTGGCCTATATTGGGTAATTCTCTCTGGTTCATATACCATTGGAATACGGACGATGATTGTATCATTCCATCCCTCTGGAATTACCTTTGTATTGATAGAATTAAGTACTTCCACTTTCAAAGCATCACCCAAAATTTCCCAGCTCGGTCCAAGCATTCTCTTGTTAGTCCTCTATGCCAAGTGAACTTGTCCCCATAGTAACCCAAATCTGATAAGTTGCAATCATCCAGTGCATCTTTGAACGATGACATGAAATGGCTCGGCATGGGTTTACCTCCCTCCTTTTCAAATGAATACATAATGTCATTCAGATCCCCAGTGACCATCCAATGCATAATGCAAATAGAATGAAGGTCTCACAACCACTGCCAAGTCTGATGTTTATCTGCCCATTTGGGTTCTCCATACATCCCGGTAAACCTCCAGAAGTTTTCCACCCCATTACCAACAAATACATCAATGTAATTGTCATTCTTATCTCTTAAAGTGAATGTCACTTCTTTTTTCCAATATAGAATTAGACCACCGCTTCGGCCATCACTCCGGACAACATATTTGTGATCCATCTTGAGTTTTCGACGTAGACATTCAGCATGATAGTCATCTAGATGGGTCTCCATTAAGAACATCATGTCCTAACTACTACATCTCTGGACATGCATAAGAGCTTTAACCGCTGTGGCTTGTTGCAGGCCACGATAATTCCAGCTTAATATCGTTATTGCATCCGGCCAGCCTGGTCAGAGGCCGCCGAGCTCTCAGCAGTCTCACTCGACAGGAGCCGCTGAATTGCTCCCAATGGTCCTCCTTGTAACTTCACGTAGCAAAGATTGAAATCTTGATAAATCAAGAGAAGAAAAAATCGATCACAGAACCTCACACAATAGAGATTCGCATCAGGACAAAAAACCATCACCACGCCATAGCGTGCTAGGACTGCAGACAACTCTGGTAAGTCCATAGCCAAGATGACCGCCAAATCTAGCTAGCACACATGCCTATTAAGCCTGCACCTACCTGTTGGGGAACGCAATATTTCAAAAAAATCCTACGATCACACAAGATCTATCTAGGAGATGCATAGAAATGAGAGGGGAGAGTGTGTCCACGTACCCTTGTAGACCGAAAGCGGAAGCGTTTAGTAGCGCGGTTGATGTAGTCGAACGTCTTCGCGATCCAACCGATCCAAGCGCCGAACATACGACACCTCCGCGTTCAGCACACATTCAGCTCGATGACGTCCCTCGATCTCTTGATCCAGTTGAGGACGAGGGAGAGTTCCGTCAGCACGACGGCATGGTGACGGTGATGATGAAATTACCGGCGCAGGGCTTCGCCTAAGCACTACGACACATAACTCATAATATAAATCATCATCGAACGTTAAGCGTGCGGACCATACGGGTTCGAGAACTATGTAGACATGACCGAGACACATCTCTGGTCAATAACCAATAGCAGAACCTGGATGCTCATATTGGCTCCTACATATTCTACAAAGATCTTTATCGATCAAACCGCATAACAACACACGTTGTTCCCTTTGTCATCGATATGTTACTTGCCCGAGATTCGATCGTCGGTATCACCATACCTAGTTCAATCTCATTACCGACAAGTCTCTTTACTCGTTCCGTAATGCATCATCCCGTGACTAACTCATTAGTCATATTGCTTGCAAGGCTCATAGTGATGTGTATTACCAAGAGGGCCTAGAGATACCTCTCCGATACACCGAGTGACAAATCCTAATCTCGATCTATGCCAACTCAACAAACACCATCAGAGACACCTGTAGAGCATATTTATAATCACCCAATTACATTGTGATGTTTGATAGCACACAAGGTGGTCCTCTGGTATTTGGGAGTTCCATAATCTCATAGTCAGGGGAACGTGTATAAGTCATGAAGAAAGCAATAGCAATAAAACTAAATGATCATTATGCTAAGCTAACGGATGGGTCTTGTCCATCACATCATTCTCTAATGATGTGATCCCGTTTATCAAATGACAACACATGTCTATGGTCAGGAAACTTAACCATCTTTGATTAACGAGCTAGTCTAGTAGAGGCATAGTAGGGAAACTCTGTTTGTCTATGTATTCACACATGTACTAAGTTTCCGGCTAATACAATTATAGCATGAATAATAAACATTTATCATGATACAAGGAAATATAAGTAACAACTTTATTATTGCTCTAGGGCATATTTCCTTCAGTCTCCTGATACGTCTCCAACGTATCTATAACTTTTGATTGTTCCATGCTATATTATATCCTGTTTTGGACATTATTGGGCTTTATTA
Source organism: Triticum urartu (assembly GCF_003073215.2). Lineage (NCBI taxonomy): Eukaryota > Viridiplantae > Streptophyta > Magnoliopsida > Poales > Poaceae > Triticum > Triticum urartu. The sequence continues at coordinate 195,265,065 of NC_053027.1, read as the reverse complement.
TACACTTTTATATTATTTTTGGGACTAACCTATTAACCGGAGGCCCAGCCCAGAATTGCTGTTTTTTTGCCTATTTCAGAGTTTCACAGAAAAAGAATATCAAACGGAGTCCAAACGGAATGAAACCTTCGGGAACGTGATTTTTGGAACGAACGTGATCCAGAGGACTTGGACCCTACGTCAAGACATCAGCCAGGAAGGCACGAGGTAGGGGGGCACGCCTACCCCCCCAGGCGCGCCCTCCACCCTCGTGGGGCCCATGTTGCTCCACCGACGTACTCCTTCCTCCTATATATACATACGTACCCCCAAACTACCAGATACAGAGCCAAAACCCTAATTCCACCGCCGTAACTTTTTGTATCCACGAGATCCCATCTTGGGGCCTTTTCCGGAGCTCCGTCGGAGGGGGTATCGATCACGGAGGGCTTCTACATCAACACCATAGCCCCTCCGATGAAGTGTGAGTAGTTTACTTCAGACCTACGGGTCCATAGTTATTAGTTAGATGTCTTATTCTCTCCTTTTGGATCTCAATACAAAGTTCTCCCCCTCTCTTGTGGAGATCTATTCGATGTAATCTTCTTTTACGGTGTGTTTGTTGAGATCGATGAATTGTGGGTTTATGATCAAATTTATCTATGAACAATATTTGAATCTTCTCTGAATTATTTTATGTATGATTGGTTATCTTTGCAAGTCTCTTTGAATTATCAGTTTGGTTTGGCCTACTAGATTGATCTTTCTTGCAATGGGAGAAGTGCTCAGCTTTGGGTTCAATCTTGCGGTGTCCTTTCCCAGTGACAGTAGGGGCAGCAAGGCACGTATTGTATTGTTGCCATCGAGGATAACAAGATGGGGTTTATATCATATTGCATGAGTTTATCCCTCTACATCATGTCATCTTGCTTAAAGCGTTACTTTGTTCTCTTGAACTTAGTACTCTAGATTCATGTTGGATAGCGGTCGATGTGTGGAGTAATAGTAGTAGATGCAGGCAGGAGTCGGTTTACTTGTCTCGGACGTGATGCCTATATACATGATAATACCTAGATATTCTCATGACGATGCTCAATTCTGTCAATTGCTCAACAGTAATTTGTTCACCCACCGTAATACTTATGCTCTCGAGAGAAGCCTCTAGTGAAACCTATGGCCCCCGGGTCTATTTTCCATCATATTAATCTTCCAATACTTAGTTATTTCATTTGCCATTTATTTTATATCTCTTTATCATAAAATTACCAAAAATATTATCTTATCATATCTATCAGATCTCACTCTCGTAGGTGACCGTGAAGGGATTGACAACCCCTTTATCGCGTTGGTTGCGAGGAGTTTATTTGTTTGTGTAGGTGCGAGGGACTCGTGCATGGCCTCCTACTGGATTGATACCTTGGTTCTCAAAAACTAAGGGAAATACTTACGCTGCTCTGCTCCATCACCCTTTCCTCTTCAAGGGAAAACCAACGCAAGCTCAAGACGTAGCAAGAAGGATTTCTAGCGCCGTTGCCGGGGAGTCTACGCAAAAGTCAACAAACCAAGTACCCATCACAAACCCTTATCTCCCGCATTACATTATTTGTCATTTGCCTCTCGTTTTCCTCTCCCCCAATTCACCCTTGCCGTTTTATTCGCCCTCTCTCTCTCCATCCTCCCTCTCTTTCTCTATTCGCCTCTTTTTGCCTATTTCTTGTTTGCTTGTGTGTCAGATTGCTTGGTTGTCACGATGGCTCAAGATAATACCAAATTGTGTGAGTTTACCAATACCAACAACAATGATTTTATTAGCACTCCGATTGCTCCTCTTACCGATGCTGAATCTTGTGAAATAAATGTTGCTTTGCTGAATCTTGTCATGAAAGATCCGTTTTCCGGCCTTCCTAGTGAAGATGCCGCTACCCATCTAAAGAACTTTGTTGATCTGTGTGATATGCAAAAGAAGAAAGATGTCGACAATGATATTGTTAAATTGAAGCTATTTCCTTTTTCGCTTAGAGATCGTGCTAAAGCTTGGTTTTCGTCTTTGCCTAAAAATAGTATTGATTCATGGAATAAGTGCAAAGATGCTTTTATCTCTAAGTATTTTCCTCCCGCTAAGATCATCTCTCTTAGAAATGATATTATGAATTTTAAGCAACTTGATCATGAACATGTTGCACAAGCTTGGGAGAGGATGAAATTAATGATACGTAATTGCCCTACACATGGTTTGAATTTGTGGATGATTACACAATTTTTTTATGCTGGATTAAATTTTGCTTCTAGAAATCTTTTAGATTCGGCCGCGGGAGGCACTTTTATGGAAATCACTTTAGGAGAAGCTACTAAACTCCTAGATAATATTATGGTTAATTATTCTCAATGGCACACTGAAAGATCTGCTAATAAGAAAGTGCATGCGATAGAAGAAATTAATGTTTTGAGTGGTAAGATGGATGAACTTATGAAATTATTTGCTAATAAAAGTTCTTCTTCTGATCCTAATGATATGCCTTTGTCTACTTTGATTGATAATAATAATGAATCTTTGGATGTGAATTTTGTTGGTAGGAATAATTTTGGTCACAACGCGTATAGAGGAAACTTTAATCCTAGGCCGTATCCTAGTAATTCCTCTAATAATTATGGTAATTCCTACAACAATTCTTATGGAAATTTTAATAAGATACCCTCTGATTTGAATCTAATATTAAAGAATTTATTACCTTGCAAAAGAATTTCAATGCTTTGATTGAAGAAAAATTGCTTAAGATTGATGAGTTGGCTAGGAACGTTGATAGAATTTCTCCTGATGTTCATTCTTTGAAACTTAGATCTATTCCTCCTAAGCATGATATCATTGAGTCTCTCAAAGCCATGAGAATTTCCATTAGTGAGTGCAAAGAAAGAACCGCTAGGATGCGTGCTAAGAAAGATTGCTTTATAAAAGCGTGTTCTTCTAATTTCCATGATAATAAAGATGAAGATATAAAAGTTATTGATGTGTCCCCTATTAAATCTTTGTTCTGCAATATGTATCTTGATAATGATGGGACTAAATATGATCCACCTTTACCTAGAAGACGTTCCAAAAATTTAGAGTCTTTAGATCTTGATGCTAAAATTGTTAAAAGTGGGATTGAAGAAGTCAAATCTTTAAATATTAATGAACCCACTAATTTGGATTTAAAGGAATTTAATTATGATAATGCCTCTTTGACTGATTGGATTTCCTTGTTGCAATCCGTGCTAAATTCTCCTCATGCTTATAGTCAAAATAAAGCCTTTACCAAACATATCGTTGATGCTTTGATGCAATCTTATGAAGAAAAACTTAAGTTGGAAGTTTCTATCCCTAGAAAACTTTATGATGAGTGGGAACCTACTATTAAAATTAAGATTAAAGATCATGAATGCTATGATTAGTGTGATTTGGGTGCTAGTGTTTCCACGATTCCAAAGATTTTGTGTGATTTGCTAGGTTTCCGTGATTTTGATGATTGCTCTTTAAACTTGCACCTTGCGGTCTCCACTATTAAGAAAAATATGGGAAGAATTAATGATGTTCTTATTATTGCAAATAGGAATTATATGCCCGTGGATTTATTGTTCTTGACATAGATTGCAATCCTTCATGTCCTGTTATTCTTGGTAGACCTTTCCTTAGAACGATTGGTGCTGTCGGATTTTGGGTTCCGGCAGACCCTTGAGGTTCAAACAGTGGGGTGCGCGCGGAGATCTCTCCCCTACCAATCCGCGTCCAATCTCCTCGCGTGATTTGAGCTGGAAACAACGAACAACACAAGGGACACAAGGTTTATACTGGTTAGGGCCACCGTTGTGGTGTAATATCCTACTCCAGTGTGTGGTGTGGTGGATTGCCTCAGGGGCTGATGATGAATAGTACAAGGGAAGAACAACCTCGCGAGAGGTGTTCTTGAGCTGGTGCGATGAACTGCTAGGGTGAGTTCATTCGCCTCTCTCTCTCTGCTAGGGCTCTGCCAGATTTCTAGATGTCCCTCTACTCTGTGTGACTAGTTCTACTTATAGAGGCCCTGGGCCTCTCCCCAAATAATGAGCGGGAAGGGCGCCAACAATTGGCCATTTTGAAGGGGAACATCTAGTACAAGTTATCCTGACCAAAGGTGGTCTTCGGCTGCCAAAAGTACTGGTGATGACGCCGTCTTGGGATCCACGGTGACCTCCGTCCTTCCGCTCTGCTGGTCTTGGTCTCGTTGCACCGGAATGGCAACCTTTGCCCGATACCTTGGCCTGCGCTTGCCCCCTTTGCACCAAAGGGGAAACAAGGACACTGCGCAGGCCGGCGCCCGCCTGGTCTCGATCGCCATCGCTTGCGTCACAGGTTCCTCGCGAGGTACCCCTTCCTTGGTCTCTCCGCCTCCTTGCGAGCCTGCCTGATGAGGCTACCTCTGAGGAAGCTTTCTGTCGCCCGGCCCACGAGGCTTGGCCCCTCACGAGGGTCTTGAGCTTGAGCTGATGAAGATGGGCTGCGCTGGGCCCCCACTTGAGCCACACCGCAGGCCGCAGGCAGGCAAGTCTGGGGACCCCCGTTCCCAGAACACCGACAGTAGCCCCCGGGCCCAAGGCGCGCCCGGGCATGGCCTGGCGGGGAAGCGAAGGGGTAAGCGCGACGCGCCACGGGCCCCAACAGCCTGCGGCCTTGGGCGCCACGTGGCGGTTGACTGGATGTGGGCGTCTGTGCTTCCCCATGACGCCTCGGCGGCCGCACGACTTGACAAGTCCCTGCATGCAGAGAGACCAGTCATGATTACCTGCGATCGTGGTGCTCGGTGGTTGGTCTACTCCGGCTATAAGTACGGGGCTGCGTGAGCCCCTTCAGCCCGTCCCTGCTATGTCTTGAGCTTGCATTGGTTTTCCCCGAAGAGGAAGGGATGATGCAGCAGAGTAGCGTAAGTATTTCCCTCAGTTTTTGAGAACCAAGGTATCAATCTAGTAGGAGCCCACTCTCAAGTCCCTCGTACCTGCACAAAGCGATAGCTACTCGCAACCAACGCGATTAGGGGTTATCAAGCCCTTCACGGTCACTTACGAGAGTGAGATCTGATAGATAGAATATTTTTGGTATTTTTGATATAAAGATGCAAAGTAAAAAGTAAAAGCAAAGTAAATAGCAAAACAATATAAAGGTGATGGAGATTGATATGATGAGAATAGACCCGGGGACCATAGGTTTCACTAGTGGCTTCTCTCAAGAGCATAAGTATTCTACGGTGGGTGAACAAATTACTGTTGATCAATTGATAGAATTGAGCATAATTATGAGAATATCTAGGCATGATAACGAATATAGGCATCACGTCCGTGACAAGTAGACCGAAACAATTCTGCATCTACTACTATTACTCCAATCATCGACCGCTATCCAGCATGCATCTAGAGTATTAAGTTAAAAACAGAGTAACGTTAAGCAAGATGACATGATGTAGAGAGATAAATTCATGCAATATGAAATAAACGCCATCTTGTTATCCTCGATGGCAACGATACAATACATGCCTTGCTGCCCCTTCTGTCACTGGGTAAGGACACCGCAAGATCGAACCCAAAGCTAAGCACTTCTCCCATGGCAAGAACTACCAATCTAGTTGGCCAAACCAAACAGATAATTCGAAGAGACTTGCAAAGATAACCAATCATGCATAAAAGAATTCAGAGAAGATTCAAATATTATTCATAGATAGACTTGATCATAAACCCACAATTCATCGGTCTCAACAAACACACCGCAAAAAGAAGATTACATCGAATAGATCTCCACAAGTGAGGGGGAGAACTTTGTATTGAGATTCAAAGAGAGAGAAGAAGCCATCTAGCTACTAACTATGGACCCGAAGGTCTGAGGTAAACTACTCACACTTCATCAGAGGGGCTATGATGATGTAGAAGCCCTCCGTGATGACGGCCCTCTTCTGGCGGAGCTCCGGAACAGGCCCCAAGATGGGATCTCGTGGATACAGAAAGTTGCGGTGGTGGAATTAGGTTTTTGGCTCCTGTTCTGATCGTTTGGGGGTACGTGTGTATATATAGGAGGAAGGAGTACGTCGGTGGAGCACCGAGGGGCCCACGAGGCAGGGGGCGCGCCCTAGGGGGGGGCGCCCCCACCGTCGTGACCACCTCTTTGATCCCTTGCAGTAGGGTCCAAGTCTCCTGGATCACGTTCGGTGAGAAAATCACGTTTCCGAAGATTTTATTCCGTTTGGACTCCGTTTGATATTCTGTTTATCCGAAACACTGAAATAGGCAAAAAACAACAATTCTGGGCTGGGCCTCCGGTTAATAGGTTAGTCCCAAAAATAATATAAAAGTGGAAAATAAAGCCCAATATAGTCCAAAACAGTAGATAATATAGCATGGAGCAATCAAAAATTATAGATACGTTGGAGACGTATCTGGCATCCCCAAGCTTAATTCCTGCTCGTCCTCGAGTAGGTAAATGATAAAAAGAGAATTTTTGATGCGGAGTGCTACTTGGCATAATTTCAATGCAAATCTTCTTAATTGTGGTATGAATATTCAGATTAGAAAGATTCAAGACAAAAGTTTATATTGACATAGAAAATAATAATACTTCAAGCATACTAACAAAGCAATTATGTCTTCTCAAAATAACATGGCCAAAGAAATTTATCCCTACAAAATCATATAGTCCGGCTATGCTCCATCTTCCCCACACAAAGTATTTAAATCATGCACAACCCCGATCACAAGCCAAGAAATTGTTTCATACTCTAACTTTCTCAAAACTTTTTCAATCTTCATGCAATACATGAGCGTGAGCCATGGATATAGCACTATAGGTGGAATAGAATGGTGGTTGTGGAGAAGACAAAAGGAGAAGATAGTCTCACATCGACTAGGCGTATCAACGGGCTACGGAGATGCCCATCAATAGATATCAATGTGAGTGAGTAGGGATTGCAATGCAATGGATGCACTAGAGCTATAAATGTATGAAAGCTCAACAAAAGAAACTAGTGGGTGTGCATCCAACTTGCTTGCTCACGAAGACCTAGGGAAATTTGAGGAAGCCCATCATTGGAATATACAAGCCAAGTTCTATAACGTAAAATTCCCACAAGTATATGAAAGTGACAACATATGAGACTCTCTATATGAAGAACATGGTGCAACTTTGAAGCACAATATATGAGACTTGCTATATCATGGTGCTACTTTGAAGCACAAGTGTGGAAAAAAAGGATAGTAGCATTGCCCCTTATTTTTTGGGCCTTCTTTTTTTTGGCCTTTCTCTTCTCTCTTTTTTTGGGACAATGCTCTATTGAATGATGATCATCACACTTCTATTTATTTACAACTCAATGATTACAACTCGATACTAAAACAAAGTATGACTCTATATGAGTGCCTCCGGCGGTGTACCGGGATATGCAATGAATCACAAGTGACAAGTATGAAAGAATTATGAACGGTGGCTTTGCCACAAATACTATGTCAACTACATGATCATGCTAAGTAATATGACAATGATGGATGTGTCATGATGAACTAGATGGTGGAAAGTTGCATGGCAATATATCTCGGAATGGCTATGGAAATGCCATAATAGGTAGGTATGGTGGCTGTTTTGAGGAAGGTATATGGTAGGTGTATGATACCGGCGAAAGTTGGGCGATATGAGAGAGGCTAGCAAAGGTGGAAGGGTGAGAGTGCGTATAATCCATGGAATCAACATTAGTCATAAATAACTCATATAATTATTGAAAAATTTAGAAGTTATCAAAGCAAAGTATTACGCGCATGCTCCTAGGGGGATAGATTGGTAGGAAAAGACCATCGCTCGTCCCCGGCCGCCACTCATAAGGAAGACAATCAATAAATAAATCATGCTCCGACTTCATCACATAACGGTTCACCATACGTGCATGCTACGGGAATCACAAACTTCAACACAAGTATTATTTAAATTCACAACTACTCAACTAGCATGACTTTAATATTATCACCTCCATATCTCAAAACAATTATCATGCTTCAATCTTTTCTTAGTATTCAACACACTCAAAAGAAAGTTTCACAAATCTTGAATACCAAGCATATTATTATTAGGCAAATTACCATGCTATTAAGACACTCTCAAATTAATTTAAGTGAAGCATGCGAGATCAATAGTTTCTTTAAAATGAATCCACCATCGTGCTCTAAAGGATCTAAGTGAAGCACATAGAGCAAAATTATATAGCTCAAAAGATCTAAGTGAAGCACATAGAGCAAAATTATCTAGCTCAAAAGATATAAGTGAAGCACATAGAGCAAAATTATCTAGCTCAAAAGATATAAGTGAAGCACATAGAGAAAAATTATCTAGCTCAAAAGATATAAGTGAAGCACATAGAGTATCCTATCAAATTTTAATTCGTGTATGGCTCTCTCAAAAGGTGGGTACAGCAAGGATGATTGTGGCATACTAACGAACAAAGACACAAATAATACAAGACGCTCCAAGCAAAACACATATCATGTTGGTGAATAAAAATATAGCTCCAAGTAAATTACCGATGGAAGTGGACGAAAGAGGGGGTGCCTTCCGGGGCATCCCCAAGCTTTAACTTTTTGGTGTCCTTGGATTATATTGGGGGTTCCATGGGCATCCCCAAGCTTAGGATCTTGCCACTCCTTGTTCCATGATCCATCAAAAGAATTCACCCAAAACTTGAAAACTTCACAACACAAAACTCAAAATAGAAAACTCGTGAGCTCCGTTAGCGAAAGAAAACAAAAGACCACTTCAAGGTACTGTAATGAAATCATTCTTTATTTATATTGGTGTTAAACCTACTGTATTCCAACTTCTCTATGGATTATAAACTATTTTACTAGCCATAGATTCATCAAAATAAGCAAACAACACACGAAAAACAGAATCTGTCAAAAACAGAACAGTCTGTAGTAATCTGTAGCTAGCGCAATATCTGGAACCCCAAAAATTATAAAATAAATTTCTGGACATGAGGAATTTATCTATTAATCATATGCAAAAATAATTAACTAAATATCACTCTCCAAGTAAAAATGGCAGCAGTTCTCGTGAGCGCTAAAGTTTCTGTTTTTTATAGCAAGTTCAACAAGACTTTCCCCAAGTCTTCCCAACGGTTCTACTTGGCACAAACACTAATTAAACACAAAAAACACAACCAAAACAGAGGCTACATAATTTATTTATTACTAAACAGGAGCAAAAAGCAAGGAATAAAAATAAAATTGGGTTGCCTCCCAACAAGCGCTATCGTTTAACGCCCCTAGCTAGGCATAACGAGCAAGAATAGATCTAGGTATTGCCATCTTTGGTAGGCAATCCATAAGTAGCTCTCATGATAGTTTCATATGGTAATTTTATTTTCTTTCTTGGAAAGTGTTCCATGCCCTTTTTCAATGGAAATTGAAATCTAATATTCCCTTCCTTCATATCAATAATCGCACCAACCGTTCTAAGGAAAGGTCTACCAAGAATAATAGGGCAAGAAGGATTGCAATCTATATCAAGAACAATGAAATCTACGGGAACATAATTCCTATTTGTAACAATAAGAACATCATTAATTCTTCCCATAGGTTTCTTAATAGCGGAATCCGCAAGATGCAAGTTTAGAGAGCAATCATCAAAATTACGGAAATCTAGTAAATCACACAAAGTCTTGGGAATAGTAGAGACACTAGCACCCAAATCACACAAAGCATAAAAATCATGATCTTTAATTTTAATTTTAATAGTTGGTTCCCACTCATCATAAAGTTTTCTAGGGATAGAAACTTTCAACTCAAGTTTTTCTTCATAAGATTGCATCAAGGCATCAACAATATGTTCGGTGAAGGCTTTATTTCGACTATAAGCATGTGGAGAATTTAGCACGGATTGCAACAAGGAAATCCAATCAGTCAAAGAGCAATTTTCATAATTAAATTCCTTGAAATCCAATATAGTGGGTTTAGCAACATCTAGATTTTTATTTCTTTCAATCCCACTTTCATCAATTTCATCATTAAGATCTAAACACTCCGAATTTTTAGAACGCCTTCTAGGTAAAGGAAGATCATATTCAGTTTCATCAAGATTCATATTGCAAAATAAAGATTTAATTGGAGACACATCAATAACTTTTAGATCTTCATCTTGATTTTCATAGGAATTGGAAGAACACGCTTTAATAAAGGCATCTTTGGAAGCACGCATCCTAGCGGTTCTTTCTTTACATCAATCTTAAGCAATTTTTCTTCAGTCATAGCATTAAAATTATTTTGCAAAGAAATAAATTCTTTAATATTAGATTCAAAATCAGAGAGCATCTTATTATAATTTCCATAAGAGTTGTTGTAGGAATTCCCATAATTATTAGAAGGATTACTAGGATATGGCCTAGGATTAAAATTCCCTCTATAAGCGTTGTTACCAAAATTATTCCTACCAACAAAATTCACATCCATAGATTCATTATTATTCTCAATCAAAGTAGACAAAGGCATATCATTAGGATCATAAGAAACACTCTTAGTAGCAAATAATTTCAGAAGTTCATCCATCTTTTCACTCAACACATTAATTTCTTCTATCGCAGGCACTTTTTTATTAGAAGTTCTTTCAGTATGCCATTGAGAATAATTAACCATAATATTATCTAGGAGTTTAGTAGCATCTCCTAAAGTGATTTCCATAAAAGTGCCTCCCGCGGCCGAATCTAAAAGATTTCTAGAAGCAAAATTCAATCCGGCATAAATTTTTTGTATAATCATCCACAAATTCAAACCATGAGTAGGGCAATTACGTATCATTAATTTCATTCTCTCCCAAGCTTGTGCAACATGTTCATGATCAAGTTGTTTAAAGTTCATTATATCGTTTCAAAGAGAGATGATCTTAGCGGGAGGAAAATACTTAGAGATAAAAGCATCTTTGCATTTGTTCCATGAATCAATACTATTCTTAGGCAAAGACGAAAACCAAGCTTTAGCATGATCTCTAAGCGAAAAAGGAAATAGCTTCAATTTAACGACATCATTATTGACATCTTTTTTCTTTTGCATATCACATATATCAACGAAGCTATTCAGATGAGTAGCGGCATCTTCACTAGGAAGGCCGGCGAATTGATCTTTCATAACAAGATTCAACAAAGCAGTATTAATTTCACAAGATTCAGCATCGGTAAGAGGAGCAATCGGAGTGCTAAGGAAATCATTATTATTGGTATTGGTGAAGTCACACAATTTGGTAGTATCTTGAGCCATCGCGACAAACAAGCAATCTAACACACAAGCAAAGAAAAAGCAAGCGGACAAAAGGGGCAAACCGAGAGGGAGGATAGAGAGAGAGGGCGAATAAAATAGCAAGGGTGAATTGGGGGGAGAGGAAAACGAGAGGCAAATGGCAAATAATGTAATGCGAGAGATATGGATTGTGATGGGTACTTGGTATATTGACTTTTTACGTAGACTCCCCGGCAACGGCGCCAGAAATCCTTCTTGCTATGTCTTGAGCTTGCGTTGGTTTTCCCCGAAGAGGAAGGGATGATGCAGCAGAGTAGCATAAGTATTTCCATCAGTTTTTGAGAACCAAGGTATCAATCCAGTAGGAGCCCACGCTCAAGTCCCTCGTACCCGCACAAAGCGATAGCTACTCGCAACCAACGCGATTAGGGGTTGCCAAGCCCTTCACGGTCACTTACGAGAGTGAGATCTGATAGATAGAATATTTTTGGTATTTTTGATATAAAGATGCAAAGTAAAAAGTAAAAGCAAAGTAAATAGCAAAACAATATAAAATTGATGGAGATTGATATGATGAGAATAGACCCAGGGGCCATAGGTTTCACTAGTGGCTTCTCTCAAGAGCATAAGTATTCTACGGTGGGTGAACAAATTACTGTTGAGCAATTGGTAGAATTGAGCATAATTATGAGAATATCTAGGCATGATCATGAATATAGGCATCACGTTCGTGACAAGTAGACCGAAACGATTCTGCATCTACTACTATTACTCCACTCATCGACCGCTATCCAGCATGCATCTAGAGTATTAAGTTAAAAACAGAGTAACGCCTTAACCAAGATGACATGATGTAGAGAGATAAATTCATGCAATATGAAATAAAGCCCATCTTGTTATCCTCGATGGCAATGATACAATACGTGCCTTGCTGCCCCTTCTGTCACTGGGTAAGGACACCGCAAGATCGAACCCAAAGCTAAGCACTTCTCCCATGGCAAGAACTACCAATCTAGTTGGCCAAACCAAACGGATAATTCGAAGACACTTGCAAAGATAACCAATCATGCATAAAAGAATTCAGAGAAGATTCAAATATTATTCATAGATAGACTTGATCATAAACCCACAATTCATCGGTCTCAACAAACACACCGCAAAAGAAGATTACATCGAATAGATCTCCACAAGAGAGGGGGAGAACTTTGTATTGAGATTCAAAGAGAGAGAAGAAGCCATCTAGCTACTAACTATGGACCCGAAGGTCTGAGGTAAACTACTCACACTTCATCGGAGGGCTATGATGATGTAGAAGCCCTCCGTGATGACGGCCCTCTTCCGGCGGAGCTCCGGAACAGGCCCCAAGATGGGATCTCGTGGATACAGAAAGTTGCGGCGGTGGAATTAGGTTTTTGGCTCCTGTTCTGATCGTTTGGGGGTACGTGTGTATATATAGGAGGAAGGAGTACGTCGGTGGAGCACCGAAGGGCTCACGAGGCAGGGGGCGCGCCCTAGGGGGGCGCCCCCCACCCTCGTGACCTCCTCTTTGATCCCTTGCAGTAGGGTCCAAGTCTCCTGGATCACGTTCGGTGAGAAAATCACGTTTCCGAAGATTTTATTCCGTTTGGACTCCGTTTGCTATTCTGTTTATCCGAAACACTGAAATAGGCAAAAAAACAGCAATTCTGGGCTGGGCCTCCGGTTAATAGGTTAGTCCCAAAAATAATATAAAAGTGGAAAATAAAGCCCAATATAGTCCAAAAGTAGATAATTATAGCATGGAGCAATCAAAAATTATAGATACGTTGGAGACGTATCAGTCCCTTCTTGCTGCTCCTTTTCTTCTTCTTGGCTACTCGCCGTCCCCATGGCCCCAAAGAGATTCTCGGCCGCGGAGAAAGGAAAGGCCCCCAGGTAGGGCCTGACTCCCCCCCCCGACCAAGCGCGGCCGAGGCCGCCCTCACAAGTATACCACGGTCCCCGTGGTGGCCTCCCGCGGCCATGGAGGCGGTTCCCTGCGTGGTGGTGAGCGCCCGGTTGCCGACGGGGGGCACGCCATGGGTGTGCGCCTCCCTAGGCCACGCCTTCGCTCTGCGGAGGTGCTGCCGGAGTTCGTCGTGTGGTCGGTGGACCCATCCAGCACCCGGCTCTAGCTCCCCTGTTTCTTCATAGACGAACTGCCGGCCAACGCTCAGTGCGGCTTCTGGCTCCAGGCAGACGGCTGCTGCAGCAGGGCCTCCTGGGCTTCGCTGGAGGTCTCCGTTTCTGGGAATGGGGCTCTGACACACGGCTGGCAAATGTTTGCCCGCACGCGTGGCCTGGGCCGGTGGTGCACCCTGTACTTCAAGTTTGATGGCGACGCCACCCTCTACATGAGGGTGTTCGGGGAAGATGGTCGCCGCACCGGGTGCTACCCTGAAGACGACGACCGCGGCCGCCTGCCCATCCCTGACACTGACCAGGATGACAATGGCGACTGGCATACAGGCGGCGGTGCTCGGGATTCACTGAGCTTCGGCGACCCCCTCTCAGGCAGCAGCTCCTCCAGCGGTGGCCGCGACCAGCCCCCGCGCCGTTGCGCCCGCCTGGGTGAAGGTAGCGGGTCAGCCCGCCATTGTGCCCCGGTGAAGTGAGAGGAGGGATCCGCCTGAGCCCCAGTAGCAGCTCGAGCCTTCGCTGTGGGTTGGCGCAGGACGAATCGCGCCCGTTTTGTTTTCTTTCTTACCCTGTGCAGAAATAGAAAGTAATGTAGGGCCCCGCGGGGGTGTGTTAGAACTGCTGCTGTTTAACCATCGCGCTGTTTCCGCTATTTCTGCGCTGTGTTTCCGCGCCGCGCACCCATGTGCGGGAACTATTTTAGCTCGGTGGGGCTTGGCACGGTCCTCGCCTCCCGAGGCCGTGGCCTCGTCGTGTGCTTCGTGCCCTGAAAGGATCAGTAGGAGGGGTAACTTACGGTCTTGGTTGTGGGGGCGATCGGCCCAGGTCCTGCGCTCATGTTATGATGCCTGTGGGGCACGGACTGGGAGGGGTGCTCCCGCAGAGGACTCGGATAGGAAAGCTCCAAACGATCGGGGCAGAAAACACTCGCGAGGGCGCCCGCGCACCTCCCTCGCAAGACTTGTGTGAGAGAAAATGAGGCAAGCGAGCAAGAAAGATAAAGAGTCACAAGCCAGGAACATCAACAACTCCAATAAAACTTCAAACGGGAATAAACAAGCCAACTTCAGAAAGCAAATGGGAAAGCCGCGTCTGGCACCTATTCTAGTCTTCGACGTCTTCTCACTAGAGCGGAGCTAAGTGCTGCCACTGGGCGTGGGCGGGAGCCCCCGAGGCCCGAGGGCAGCACTCCGAAGACTCCGGGGCGTGTACAGCCCCACTCATTATTACGTGAGAGTGTCACGGGCGGCGAGCTTCACAGGCATTTGCCTTCTTCACAGGCTTCGGTCCTTTCCCAAAACACAGCAGCTTCACAGGAATTCGCCTTCTTCACAGGCACCGGGTGTTTCCCAAAACGCAGCAGCTTCACAGGCATTCGCCTTCTTCACAGGCACTGGGCCTTTCCTAGGCGCTAGGCCTCGCTCAGGGATAGAACCTCCGGAGATGTTGAATGTTCCACGCGTTCTGGACGGGTACCCCCTCCGGGGTCTCCAAGCGCTCGGAGCCAGGCCTGGAAACATGAACAACCTTGAATGGGCCCTCCCACATGGGAGAGAGCTTGTGCAATCCCTCCCTGGAGAGAACCCGTCTGAGCACGAGATCCCCTACCTCAAGAGTTCTGGGGCGGATGTTGCGGCAGTGGTATCGTCGCAGTGCCTGTTGATACCTTGTCGCTCGCAGCGCGGCTTCTCGACGGCGTTCCTCCCCCAGCACGAGATCCGTCCCCCGCATGGTGTCCTGCTGCATCTCATCGAACACCAGGACCCGTGCGGAGTGACGCCTGACCTCGTGGGGGAGAACAGCCTCTGCTCCGTAGACGAGGAAGAACGGGGTCTCACCAGTCGGCTTGGTCGCAGTTGTGCGGATTGACCACAGCACGAACTGGAGCTCATCGTACCAGCCCCTGCAGCAGGCTTCCAGCTTCTTCTTGAAGGTCCTGGCTTTGAGGCCCCTCAGGACTCCGCATTGGCCCGCTCGGCCTGGCCGTTGCTCCGGGGGTGTGCTACCAAAGCATAGCATATCTGCGTTCCAAGGTTAGCACAGTATGTTTTGAAGAGATTACTGGTGAATTGCGAACCGTTGTCGGTGATGATGCCGTTGGGCACCCCAAATCGGCTCACGAGGCCCTTGATGAATTTGACCGCTGAGCCTGCCGGGATTGTGCGGACGGCTTCCACCTCAGCCCACTTGGTGAATTTGTCCACAGCGACGTAGAGGTAGTGATAGCCCCCTGGTGCCCGAGGAAACGGGCCCGGAATGTCTAGCCCCCAAACTGCGAACGGCCATGAGAGGGGTATAGTTTGTAGACCCCCCGCAGGCTGATGGATCTTCTTAGCATGAAACCGGCAGGCCTTGCAAGCCTTCACAAGCTCAACGACGTCGTTGAGCGCTGTAGGCCAATAGAATCCACTACGGAACGCCTTGCCGACGAGGGTCTGTGACGACGAGTGGTGCCCGCAGTGTCCGCCGTGTATGTCCGCCAGTAGCTCCTTCCCTTGCTCTCGGGAGATGCAATGTGGGGACACGTCATTTGGTCGCTTCCTGTAGAGCTCTCCATCCCTGATGCAATAAGTCGTGGCCTGCCGCGCCACATGCTCCGCTTCCTCCTCATTCTCCGGTAGAGTCCCTTGCATCAGGTAGTTCTTGAGCTCTGGGATCCAACACCCTTCCTGAGGCTCTAACGTCAGGAGTAGGCGTGCCCCCGAGGCTGGGCCGCAGACCGGGGCTCCTGAGGGAGCTCCTCCCTTGGTTGTGCCGTGCTCGACAGTGATGGCACCGCTGAGGGTTTGAAGAGCCGCTCCTCGAAGACGCCAGGCTCATGAGGCAGCCGCCTGGATTCCCTCTTGGCAATGTCATCAGCCTCCCGATTGGTGCCACGAGGCACATGCTGCAACTCCAGTCCCTAGAACTATTTCTCCATCTTGCGAACCTCAGCGAGGTAGGCTTCCATGTGCTCGTCCTTTGGCTCGTATATCTTGCTGGAGAAGTTGACGAGGAGCTGCGAATCTCCCTTGATGATGAGGCGCTTCACCCCTAAGGCAATTGCGGTCTTCAAGCCTTCTATTAGGCCTTCGTACTCCGCTATGTTGTTGGAGACCTTTTCTCCATGCTGGAAGCAAAGTTGCACGGCGTAGTAGAGTTTGTCCTGGGTAGGGGATACGAGCACTGCGCCAGCTCCCGCATCGTGTTGAGAGAACGCCCCATCAAAGTACATGACCCAGCCATCCGGTGCTTCACTTCCTGGGGGAAGTGATCGTTCTTCGCCTGCCTCGAGACCCAGCGCTTCTGCCCATTCTTCCATGAAATCCGCAAGTGCGGCTCCCTTGATGACTCTGGTCCTACTAAATTCTAGCTGAAATGCCTATAGCTCAATGTTCCATTCAGCAACCCTTCCAGCTGAGTTGGGGCTCCTGAGCACTCTTTTTTCCAAGGGGTATGCTGAGACGACTTTGATGGGATGTCCTTGGAAGTAGTGGCGTAGCTTGCGCAAGGCCACTAGTAGCGCGAGGAGGAGTTTTTGAGGCATGGGATACCGTGCCCTTGCGTCCCGTAGCACCGTGCTGACAAAGTACACGGGATGCTCGACGAGATTGAGGGTGCTGGCACAACTTGCGTCCTCCAGAGGTCGAGGCATCTCTTGAGACGACGGAGCTCCCAGTGCTTGGTCGCCTGAAGAGGCCTCTCTTGCTCCGGGTGCGTTCTCCTGCTGCGGCAGTTCCTTTCCGGCTGCGGTTGCGGCCTTTGCCAGGCCCTCCTGGCTCTGCTTTGCTTCAGTTCGGACGGTCGATGCGGCCTTGGCACAACGCTCCTCCCTAACCGCCACCAGGGCTGCGCTAGCGGAGTAGGGGCTGGCCGCAAGGTAGAACACCAGGGGCTCCCGAGGACGCGAAGCTACCATCACTGGTGGACTGGTAAGGTACCTCTTGAGGTCTCGGAATGCCTTGTCGGCCTCTTCAGTCCATTCGGAGGGCCCCTTTTTCTTCATCAGCTTGAAGAAGGGCAGCGATCGTTCCCCCAGCTTGGAGATGAAGCGCCCCAGCGCAGTCACACGCCCGGTGAGCTTCTGCATTTCTCTGAGGGTCCTCGGCGGGCTCATGTCTTCGACTGCCTTGACCTTCTCCGGGTTGGCCTCGATGCCCCTGTGGGATATGAGGAAACCCAGGAGCTTGCCCGAGGGGACTCCAAACACGCACTTCTCCGGGTTGAGCCGTAGGTCCACTTTGTTGAGGCTTGCAAAGGTTTCTTCCAGGTCCTGTATCAGGGTTCTTGCCTCACAAGACTTCACCACAATGTCATCGACGTAAGATTCAGCGTTCGTCCTGAGCTGCCGGCCTAAGGTGATGTGCGTCAGCCGCTGAAAGGTCGCGCCTGTGTTAAGCAACCCAAACGGCATGCACGTATAGCAGTACAGTCCACACGGGGTCAGGAAAGCCGTCTTCTCCACGTCTTCTACCGCCATCTTGATCTGGTGATAGCCCGAGAAGGCATCCAGGAAGCACAATAGGTCACACTCCGCGGTGGAGTCGACTATCTGGTCAATGCGGGGAGCGGAAATGGATCCTGCGGGAAGGCCTTGTTGAGGTTGGTGAAGTCGACGCACATGCATTCCTTTCCTCCCTTTTTTGGCACAACGACCGGATTAGCCAGCCAATCAGGGTAGCGGACCTCGCGGATAACTCCTGCCGCCTCTAGCTTCCGGGTCTCTTGAACGATGGAAGCCTGTTTCTCAGTAGAGTGCCGCCTTGCCTTCTGCTTCATGGGGCGCACATTGGGGCACACGTTGAGGTGATGCTCAATCACTTCCCTTGGGACCCCTGCTAACTGGTCAGGTTCCCACGCGAACACCTTCTTGTTCGCACGCAGGAACCTGATCAGGGCCTTCTCTTGCTTGGGCTCAAGGTTGGCCCCTATGGTGAAGGTGGCGCTAGTGGACCCGTCCTCATCGACTGGTACCTACTTGGTTTCTGCCTTGTCTTGGGTGAACAGCTGCTTCTTTTTAGCCGGCGCAGCCCCCTTGGGCTCAAGGGCGTCGGTGCTAGTGGGCTGCGCCACCGCGGCCGCCCTGAAAACAAGCTGGAGCACCTGCAACACATCCCTTGTGTCTCCTGACACGGTGAGGACGCCGCTTCTCCCAGGCATCTTCATGAGGTTGTATGCCGGGTGAGTTGCTGCCATGAACCGAGCCAGGGCCGGATAGCCGAGGATGGCGTTGTAGGGGAGGCCAATGGGGGCGATGATGAAGTCGATCAGCTCTGTGCGGAAGTTATCGCAGGTGCCGAAGGTCACTGGGAGGCGGATCTGTCCCAAGGAGGTGGTGGAACCGGCTCCGACGCCCGAGAAAGGCCTGCTGGGTTGGAGCCGCTCCAGCGGCACGTGGAGGAGGCTGAAGGCCTCCATCGAGAGCACGTTGAGGCCGGCACCACCGTCGATGAGGGTCCTGGTGACGGCCACTTGGCAGATGGCGGGGGTGCACAGCATCGGGAGCGTGCCCGAACCAATGGGGTTGAAGGGGTGGTCCTTCGAGTCGAAGGTTAGATCGGCCTCGGGCACCACCCAGCCCGGGGGGCTTCTCGGTGCTTCGAGGCGGTGCCGATCCGGCGGGTAAACGGCTTGACATGATGGCTTGAGGGCGGTGCCTGGGAGCCACCCAGGAGAGCTGCGACGACGGGCGGCACTGGTGTGGCGAAACGGGCGAGGAAGAGGTCGCGCAGCTCCTCCCAGGAGGTGACAGAGGCCGTCGGCAGGTGGAGGAGCCACGCGCACGGGACGCCGGTGAGGGCCATGGGTAACCAGTTTGCCATCACCCGGTCGTCGCCCCCGGCTCTTAGGACGGCCTCCTCGTACGCCAGCAGGAAAATCATCGGGTCCGTCGCACTGTCATAGCGCGGCGGCGTCTCAGGCCTGCACTTGCGCGGCCACTGCACCTGTCGCAAGGCGGGTGCCAAGGCTCAGAGCCCCTGGCCCCAGTGTCGGCATCCGTTGCTGGAGCGGGCGGCGCGTTGTCTTCCATGAGGGCGGGATGCGATGTCGGGGGAGAGCGGGTCGTCAGGAGGGAGGATTCCGGCGCACCCCTACCTGGCGCGCCAAATGTCGGATTTTGGGTTCCGGCAGACCCTTGAGGTTCGAACACTGGGGTGTGCGTGGAGATCTCTCCCTACCAATCTGCGTCCAATCTCCTCGCGTGATTTGAGCTGGAAACAACGAACAACACGAGGGACACAAGGTTTATACTGGTCCGGCCACCGTTGTGGTGTAATACCCTACTCCAGTGTGTGGTGTGGTGGATTGCCTCAGGGGCTGATGATGAATAGTACAAGGGAAGAACAGCCTCGCGAGAGGTGTTCTTGAGCTGGTGCGATGAACTGCTAGGGTGAGTTCAGTCGCCTCTCTCTCTCTCTGCTAGGGCTCTGCCAGATTTCTAGATGTCCCTCTACTCTGTGTGACTAGTTCTACTTATAGAGGCCCCGGGCCTCTCCCCAAATAATGAGCAGGAAGGGCGCCAACAATTGGCCATTTTGAAGGGGAACATCTAGTAAAAGTTATCCTGACCAAAGGTGGTCTTCGGCTGCCAAAAGTACTGGTGATGACGCCGTCTTGGGATCCACGGTGACCTCCGTCCTTCCGCTCTGCTGGTCTTGGTTTCATTGCACCGGAATGGCAACCTTTGCCCGATGCCTTGGCCTGCGCTTTCCCCCCTTTGCAACAAAGGGGAAACAAGGACACTGCGCAGGCCGGCGCCCGCCTGGTCTCGATCATCATGGCTTGCGTCACGGGTTCCTCGCGAGGTACCCCTGCCTTGATCTCTCCGCCTCCTCGCGAGCCTGCCTGATGAGGCTACCTCTGAGGAAGCTTTCTGTCGCCCACCCCGCGAGGCTTGGCCCCTCGCGAGGGTCTTGAGCTTGAGCTGATGAAGATGGGCTGCGCTGGGCCCCCGCTTGAGCCACGCCGCAGGCCGCAGGCAGGCAAGTCTGGGGACCCCCGTTCCCAGAATGCCGACAGGTGCAATTATTGATATGAAGGAAGGGAATATTAGATTACAATTTCCATTAAGGAAAGGCATGGAACACTTCCCTAGAAAGAAAATTAAATTACCTTATGAATCTATTATGAGAGCCACTTATGGATTGCCTACCAAAGATGGCAATACCTAGATCTATCTTCGCTTTTATGCCTAGCTAGGGGTGTTAAACGATAGCGCTTGTTGGGAGGCAACCCAATTTTATTTTTATTCCTTGCTTCTTGCTCCTGTTTAGTAATAAATAATTTATCTAGCCTCTGTTTTGGTTGTGTTTTTTGTGTTTAATTAGTGTTTGTGCCAAGTAGAACCGTTGGGAAGACTTGGAGAAAGCATTTTTAATCTTGCTGTAAAAACAGAAACTTTATCGCTCACGAGAACTGCTGCCATTTTTATTTGGAAAGTGCTATTTAGTTAATTCTTTTTCAAGATGATAAATAGATAAATTCCTCACGTCCAGCAATTTATTTTAGAATTTTTGGGGTTCCATAACTTGCGTTAGCTGCAGATTACTACAGGCTGTTCTGTTTTTGACAGATTCTGTTTTCCGTGTGTTGTTTACTTATTTTGATGAATCTATGGCTAGTAAAATAGTTTATAAACCATAGAGAAGTTGGAATACAGTAGGTTTAACACCAATATAAGTAAAGAATGAGTTCATTACATTACCTTGAAGTGGTGTTTTGTTTTCTTTCGCTAACGGAGCTCACGAGATTTTCTACTTTAAGTTTTGTGTTGTGAAGTTTTCAAGTTTTGGGTAAAGATTTGATGGATTATGGAACAAGGAGTGGCAAGGGCATAAGCCTGGGGATGCCCATGGAACCCCCAATATAATCTAAGGACACCTAAAATCCAAAGCTTGGGGATGCCCCGGAAGGCATCCCCTCTTTCGTCTACTTCTATCGGTAACTTTACTTGGAGCTATATTTTTATTTACCAGATGATATGTGTTTTGCTTGGAGCGTCTTGTATTATTTGAGTATTTATGTTTTAGTTTTCCACATCATCCTTTCTTCACACACCTTTTTGAGAGAGACACACATGATTCGGAAATTGTTAGAATACTCTATGTGCTTCACTTATATCTTTTGAGTTATATAGTTTTTGCTCTAGTGCTTCACTTATATCTTTTAGAGCACGATGGTGGATTTGTTTTATAGAAACTTTTGTTCTCTCATGCTTCACTTAGATTATTTTGAGAATCCTACAAAACAACATGGTAATTTGCTTTAATTATTTTAGGCATTCAAGATTAATAAAAAAAATTATGAGTGTGTTGAATACTATGAGAAGTTTGAAACTTGATAATTTTTTTGAGATAGGGAGATGGTGATATTAGAGTCGTGCTAGTTGAGTAGTTGTGAATTTGAGAAATGCTTGTGTTGAAGTTTGTGATTCCCGTAGCATGCATGTATGGTGAACCGTTATGTTAAGAAGTTGGAGCATGATGTATTTATTGATTGCCCTCCTTATGAGTGGTGGTCGGGGACGAGCGATGGTCTTTTCCTACCAATCTATCCCCCTAGGAGCATGCGCGTAGTACTTTGCTTCGATAACTAATAGATTTTTGCAATAAGTATGTGAGTTCTTTATGACTAATGTTGAGTCCATGGATTATACGCACTCTCACCCTTCCACCATTGCTAGCCTCTCTAATACCGCGCACCTTTCGCCGGTATCATACACCCACCATATACCTTCCTCAAAACAGTCTCATACGTCTCCAACGTATCTATAATTTTTGATTGCTCCATGCTATATTATCTTCTATTTTGGACATTATTGGGCTTTATTATCCACTTATATATTATTTTTGGGACTAACATACTAACCGGAGGCCCAGCCCAGAATTGCTGTTTTTTTGCCTATTTTAGGGTTTCGAAGAAAAGGAATATCAAACGGAGTCCAAACGGAATGAAACCTTTGGGAACGTGATTTTTGGAACGAACAAGATCCAGGAGACTTGGACCCTACGTCAAGCAATCAACAGGGAGGCCACGAGGTAGGGGGGCGCGCCTACCCCCCCCAGGCGCGCCCTCCACCCTCGTGGGCCCCCTATTGCTCCACCGACGTACTTCTTCCTCCTATATATACCTACGTACCCCCAAAAATTTAGATACGGAGCCAAAACCCTAATTCCACCGCCGTAACTTTCTGTATCCACGAGATCCCATCTTGGGGCCTGTTCGGGAGCTCCGCCGGAGGGGGCATTGATCATGGAGGGCTTCTACATCAACACCATAGCCTCTCCGATGAAGTGTGAGTAGTTTACCTCAGACCTTCGGGTCCATAGTTATTAGCTAGATGGCTTCTTCTCTCTTTTTGGATCTCAATACAAAGTTCTCCCCTCTCTTGTGGAAATCTATTCGATGTAACCTTGTTTTTGCGGTGTGTTTGTTGAGATCGATGAATTGTGGGTTTATGATCAAGTTTATCTATGAACAATATTTGAATCTTCTCTGAATTATTTTATGTATGATTGGTTATCTTCGCAAGTATCTTCGAATTATCAGTTTGATTTGGCCTACTAGATTGATCTTTCTTGCAATGGGAGAAGTGCTTAGCTTTGGGTTCAATCTTGCGGTGTCCTTTCCCAGTGACAGTAGGGGCAGCAAGGCACGTATTGTATTGTTGCCATTGAGGATAACAAGATGGGGTTTTCATCATATTGCATGTGTTTATCCCTCTACATCATGTCATCTTGCTTAAGGTGTTACTCTGTTCTTATGAACTTAATACTCTAGATGCATGTTGGATAGCGGTCGATGTGTGGAGTAATAGTAGTAGATGCAGGCAGGAGTCGGTCTACTTGTCTCGGACAAGATGCCTATATACATGATCATACCTAGATATTCTCATAACTATGCTCAATTCTGTCAATTGCTCAACAGTAATTTGTTCACCCACCGTAAAATACTTATGCTCTTGAGAGAAGCCACTAGTGAAACCTATGGCCCTCAGGTCTATCTTCATCATATTAATCTTCCAACACTTAGTTATTTTCATTGCTTTTATTTTACTTTGCATCTTTATCATAAAAATACCAAAAATATTATCTTATCATATCTATCAGATCTCACTCTCGTAAGTGACCGTGTAGGGATTGACAACCCCTTATCGCATTGGTTGCTTGGATTTATTTGTTTTGTGTAGGTGCGAGGGACTCGTGCATAGCCTCCTACTGGATTGGTACCTTGGTTCTCAAAAACTGAGGAAAATACTTATGCTACTTTGCTGCATCACTCTTTCCTCTTCAAGGGAAAACCTACGCAGTGCTCAAGAGGTAGCAAGAAGGATTTCTGGCGCCGTTGCCGGGGAGGTCTATGCAAAAGTCAGCATACCATGTACCCATCACAAACCCTTATCTCCCGCATTACACTATTTGCCATGTGCCTCTCGTTTTCCTCTCCCCCACTTCACCCTTGCCGTTTTATTCGCCCTCTCTCTCTCTATCCTCCCTCTCTTTCTTATTTGCCTCCTTTTTGCCCGTTCCTCGTTTGCTTGTGTGTTGGATTGCTTGCTTGTCACGATGGCTCAAGATAACACTAAATTGTGTGACTTTACCAATACCAACAACAATTATTTTATTAGCACTCCGATTGCTCCTCTTACCGATGCTGAATCTTGTGAAATTAATGCTTCCTTGTTGAATCTTGTCATGAAAGATCCATTTTCCGGCCTTCCTAGTGAAGATGCTGCTGCCCGTCTAAATAGCTTCGTTGATTTGTGTGATATGCAAAAGAAGAAAGATGTGGACAATGATATTGTTAAATTTAAGCTATTTCCTTTTGCGCTTAGAGATCGTGCTAAAGCTTGGTTTTCGTCTTTGCCTAAAAATAGTATTGATTCGTGGAATAAGTGCAAAGATGCTTTTATCTCTAAGTATTTTCCTCCTGCTAAGATCATCTCTCTTAGAAACGATATTATGAATTTTAATCAACTTGATCATGAACATATTGCACAAGCTTGGGAGAGGATGAAATTAATGATACGTAATTGCCCAACACATGGTTTGAATTTGTAGATGATTATACAAAAATTTTATGCCGGATTGAATTTTGCTTCAAGAAATCTTTTAGATTCGTCCGCGGGAGGCACTTTTATGGAAATCACTTTAGGAGAAGCTACTAAACTCCTAGATAATATTATGGTTAATTATTCTCAATGGCACACTGAAAGATCTACTAATAAGAAAGTGCATGCGATAGAAGAAATTAATGTTTTGAGTGGAAAGATGGAAGAACTTATGAAATAAGTGTTTCTTCTAATCCTAATGATATGCCTTTGTCTACTTTGATTGAGAATAATAATGAATCTATGGATATGAATTTTGTTGGTAGGAACAATTTTGGTAACAACGCGTATAGAGGAAACTTTAGTCCCAGGCTTTATCCTAGTAATTCCTCTAATAATTATGGTAATTCCTACAACAATTCTTATGGAAATTATAATAAGATTCCCTCTGGTTTTGAATCTAATATTAAAGAATTTATTACTTCGCAAAAGAATTTCAATGCTTTGATTTAAGAAAAATTGCTTAAGATTGATGAGTTGGCTAGGAACGTTGATAGAATTTCTCTTGATTTTGATTCTTTGAAACTTAGATCTATTCCACCTAAGCATGATATCAACGAGTCTATCAAAGCCATGAGAATTTCCATTGATGAGTGCAAAGAAAGAACCGCTAGGATGCGTGCTAAGAAAGATTCCTTTATAAGTGCGTGTTCTTCTAGTTTCCATGATAATAAAGATGAAGATCTAAAAGTTATTGATGTGTCCCCTATTAAATCTTTGTTTTGCAATATGAATCTTGATAATGATGGGACTGAATATGATCCACCTTTACCTAGAAGGCGTTCCAAAAATTCGGAGTTTTTAGATCTTGCTGCTAAGTTTGATAAAAGTAGGATTGAAGAGATCAAAACTCTAGATGTTAATTGATAACCCACAAGTATAGGGGATCGCAACAGTTTTCGATAAGTAAGAGTGTCAAACCCAACGAGGAGCTAAAGTTAGAACAAATATTCCCTCAAGTTCTATCGACCACCGATACAACTCTACACACGCTTGACGTTCTCTTTACCTAGAACAAGTATGAAACTAGAAGTACTTTGTAGGTGTTGTTGGATAGGTTTGCAAGATAATGAAGATTACGTGAATAAAAAGTAGGGGCTGTTTAGGTAAAGAAGCAATAAAGTAAATATAGCGAGTGTGGAAAAGTGGTGGTAGGAGTTGCGAAATTGCCCCTAAGCAATTGACTACTTTACTAGACCGATAGCAAGTTTCATGTGGGAGAGGCCACTACTAGCATGTAATCCCTGACTTGGAATTCTATGCACTTATGTTTGGAACTATTAGCAAGCATCCGCAACTACTAACGCTCATTAATGTAAAACCCAACCATAGTATTAAGATATATTAGTCCCCCTTCAATCCCGTACGCATCAATTTCTATGCTAGGTTGAAGCTTCTGTCACTCTTGCCCTCCAATACATAGTCCTATCAACATACAACTAACCCTATGGTGTGATCCACGCGCGCAATCATATGATGGGCACCAAAGTACAGCAACATAACCACAAGCAAATTAAATCAATCATAGAAATTCATCAACCACCGATAGGACAACGGAAATCTACTCAGACATCATAGGATGGCAACACATCATTGGATAATAATATGAAGCATAAAGCACCATGTTCAAGTAGAGGGTACAGAGGGTTGCGGGAGAGTGGACCACTGTAGATAGAGGGGGAAGGTGATGGAGATGTTGGTGAAGATGGCGGAGGTGTTGGTGTAGATCGCGGTGATGATGATGATGGCCACGGCAGCGTTCCGGCGCCACCGGAAGAGAAGGGGAGAGGGGGCCCCTTCGTCTTCTTATTCCTTGACCTCCTCCCTAGATGGGAGAAGGGTTTCCCCTATGGTCCTTGGCCTCCATGGCATGGGAGGGGCAAAAGCCCCTCCGAGATTGGATCTGTCTCTGTGTCTCTCTCTGTTTCTGCGTTCCCAGATTCTACCCTTTCACCGTTTCTTATATTCCCGGAGATCCGTAACTTCGATTGGGCTGAAATTTTAACACAATCTCTATCCGGATATTAGCTTTCTTGCGGCGAAATAAGGGCATCAACCGCCTTAAGGGTGGCCCACGTGTCGGTGTACTAGAGTAGGGGTACCCTAGTATCCCGAACTTGTGCACGGGCAGTCGCACCATCCCGCGGCAAGGCTTGCCGGGTGACAGCCAAGGTCCTCCGTGGTTCCTTTGGAGCCATTCAAGAACAAAGTATCCAAGCCAAGGAGACAAGACCCCGGCAAGAGGAGCTTGCCGGGAAGGCCAACCAAGGAATCTCAAGACCCCGGCAAGAGGAGCTTGCCGGGAAGGCCACCCAAGGCATCTCAAGGAACTTGCCGCGACGCGCCGCGTGTCCCGGCAAGGCCCGGTGAGCGACAAGCTCCCGGACGCGACAAGACAACGACCGCGGCAAGGCGCTTGCCGCGGCAAGCCACCACTCTGTGCCCGCGCTCCAGCACATCCACCAACGTGTCGCTCTGGGACCCTTCTAGGCGTGCGTGGCGGGAGGCTGTGCAGCCAGCGGTGCGCGGTGGCAAGCGGCGCTGACAAGTTTGCCATCGTGGCGAGCGGTGGCGTCCCTGACGGTCCCTTTTGCACTGTTTAGGCGACACAGACGGGCATTTAATGCCCTTGTCCCCTGCCGTCAGGGTTAGGTATGATACACTGTAGCAAGTAGCTGCACCTACCGCAGCACCTTTCCATTTTTACCCTTTGCCTCCGTTGCCACCTGTCGGTGACCCCTTGAGCATATAAAAGGAGGCCCATGCGCAACGTAGAGGGGGGTAGCTAGTTCAGAGAACACTCACGCTCGGTCTCGTTAGCTGCTGGTGTGTACTGTAGCACTCCACGCTCCCGAGCAAGAACTCAATACAAACCACAAAGCAGGAGTAGGGTTTTACGCATCCGTGCGGCCCGAACCTGGGTAAACCACTCGTGTGTTTCGCCTCGATCTGCTCTTCGTGCGACCTCCGCCCCCGCCGAACCGAAAGGGACTCGGCCCGGCCGGTCCCATAGGTGTTCGTGGATCAGTCCCCCGACATCTTTGGCGCGCCAGGTAGGGGGCGTCGAAGTTGTGTGAACCAGATCCGGCGTTCACGCGAGCTAGATCTTCATCATCTTCATCGACATGTCGCCGAAGAAGAAGATTTCGGAAGCGGCTGCTCCGTCTGCGCCGAACCCACCACCGCCGGAGCAAACGGCTGATGGGGCAGGCGCCGGCGGAAGAACGGGCGTCAACGAGGGAGCTCACGGTGCTGCCAGGTCCAAGGACAAGGCTGCGCTGCCCATCGGCGGCGTAGCCGGCTCCCACAACGACCGGGCGCACTCCAAGACCTCGGCGTCCGTACATGCACCGCGCCCATCTCAGGAGGCGCGGGACCGGCAGCGTCATGGTGCTCACAGTACCATGCGCTTGCTGGACCAAGATCGAGCTGGTGGATCTCGATGTGCTCAAGACCACCATGCACGCCAACCTGCTGGCGCGAGCGAGACACGGTCGCCTGGACGAGATATTGCTCCTTCTAACATAGTTAGAAGTCCAAGCATATCCCGCTCCTCGCACCGTTCGTCACCACCACCCGCCACTGCAGCAGAAGCTTTGGCGCGGGCCCAACTGCTCCTAGACTACCCTCCAACAGCAGACAAGATCGACGACTGGAGGGCCACCATTCAGAGTCTCATCGGCTTCACCAACGGCGACACTCAACGGCAACTGAGCACATCGCAGCCGCGGCAAGTCAGCCAGGCATGAGCCGGTGGCGACAAGACTGGTGGGGGTGCAACCTCTGTGCACTCTCCACCCCGAAGGCCAAGATCGCCGACTCGCCGGATCCACCTCGACAGCGACTCCACCGCGTCATCAGATCCACGAGCTCGCCGCGATCAGTGCCAAGTTCTTCACGAACGACAGCAAGAAGACGCTCGTACTCGCATCGAGCGCCGAAGAGAAGCGCGACATCAATCAGACCAGCGTGCTCGGCCCTCTGTCGACATGCATGCGCCAGGGGAACCAGGCGACTTGCCGTATGCGGTAGGTTGCCCTGCGTTCACTCGTGAGCTGCGGCAAGTCCAGTGGCCCAGCATGAAGAATTTCAAGCCAGATGTACCAGAGAAGTACGACGGCAAGTCGCATCCGTCGGAGTTCCTCAGCATCTACACCATCGCGGTGCAGGCTGCCGGGGGGAGGGACGACAAGATCCTTGCCAACTACTTCCCGCTGGTGCTCAAGCCCAATGTCAGGTCCTGGCTCATGCACTTGCCGGACAACTCCATATCCTCCTGGGAAGACCTATGCCATCAGTTTGTCGGCGCCTTTACAGGCGGCCACAAACCTCATGGCCAAGAGAGTGACCTTCATCTGCTCGCCCAGAAGGAAGGAGAGCCCCTGCGCAAGTACATTCAGAGATTCAGCCGTGTACAGCACAACATCCCAGATGTCCACCCTGCCGCGGTCATCAGCGCGTTCCATCAGAATGTGCGTAACCGCAGGATGCGGGAGGAGATAGCGATGTGCAAGATCAGAGACGTCAGTGAGCTGTATGCCCTGGCCGACAAGTGTGCACGTGCTGAGGAATGGAGGAAACTCCCCGGAATGCAGGAGCAGGAGGATCTGACAGTGAGGATGCTGCCCCGACAAAGAAAAACCGGCGGCGGAACAGGAGAAAGAAAGGCAAAGATGTGCTAGTTGTTGAGCAGTCCGGCAACGAAGGTGGCGCCAAGAAAGCCAAAGTTGGTAGCTCTGGCAAGGACATTTCCGCATGCACCAACTGCCAGGCTGTGGCGGTCGCCGACAAGCAGGACGGCACCGACAAGCAGTACTGCGAGATTCACCGCACCAAGGGCCATGACCTCCAGAGCTGCAAGAAGGTCGAGCAGCTTGTCCAGCAACAAAAGGCTGAGTACGAGCGACGCGACAAGGAGAGGGCCCAAGGAGGCGCTGGAGAATCCGGCAAGAAGCGCGCCGGCCGGGGAGGACGCCGCGGCAAGGCCAAGCAGCGGCAAGGAGACAAACTTCCCCGCGGCCGCCACAAGGATTAAGATGACGACGACGACGAAGATATGGATGATGTCGAGACCAGCGAGCAGGAGCTCCAGAAAGCCACAGAGGTCTTGTGCGTTGACGGCGGTGCTTCTCTGCATACTTCACACCGCCAACTCAAGCAGTGGGTGCGGGAAGTCAATGCAGCGGAACCACCTGTCGAGTCATGCAAGCTTCTGAAATGGTCCAGCACGCCTATCATCTTTGACATTGAGGACCACCCTGATCGCACAACTGCGGTCGGGTGCTTGCCGATGTTGGTTTCACCAACTATCCGCAACCTCAAGGTCACTAAGATGTTAGTTGACGGCGGGGCCGGCTTGAACCTGATCTCCTCCGCTGTACTCTAGAAACTCCAAATCCCTGACAGCGAGCTTGAAGAGACCGGCACATTCCAAGGAATCAACCCGGGAAGAAGCAAGCCGAAGGGGAAGGTCACGTTGCCAGTAACATTTGGCAGCGAGCTGAACTTTAGGACTGAGAGGGTCACTTTTGACGTTGCCGATATTCCATTGCCTTACAATGGGATACTTGGCCGTCCAACACTCGCCAAGTTCATGGCAGCCTCTCACTACGCATACAACATGCTGAAGATGCCAGGCCCGATAAGCGTCATCTCTGTCCCTGGCGACAAGAAGGATGCTCTTATCTGCGCCGACAAGATCTACCGGGAAGCCGTAGCCGCAACAGACCACAAGTCACTTGCCGCTGAAGCTCCCGGGGGGAAGAAGGAGACCAAGTCCGGCAAGAGTTCTGATGCCCACTCCGGCAAGCGCACCTCTTCGGAGTGCTGCGCTGCTGTCGAGGACGCACCATCAAGCTCCACCGGCAAGTGTAAGAAGACAATGGCAGCTCCGCCAGAGACGAAGAAGGTGTCCGCCAAGGAGGACGGCACTGGTGGTACCTTCACCATCAGTGCCACTCTCGACCCTAAATAGGAAAGCGCGCTCATTGCTTTCCTGCGGGCGAATGTCGATGTGTTTGCGTGGCAACCGTCTGACATCCCCGGTGTTCCCAGGAAAGTAATTGAGCACCACCTTGCCGTTTGTCCTCATGCGCGGCCCGTCAAGCAGAAGGTCAGGAAGCAAGCAGTGGAGCGCCAAGAATTCATTGCAGAAGAGATCAAGAAGTTGGAAGTAGCAGGCCTTGTCAGAGGAGTGCTCCATCCTACGTAGTTGGCCAATCCTGTAGTCGTGCGCAAGGCGAACGGGAAATGGAGACTTTGTATCGATTTCACCGATGTTAACAAAGATTGTCCCAAAGACCCATTTCCTTTGCCGCGCATTGACCAGATTGTTAACTCCACAGCCGGATGTGATTTGCTTTCATTTCTTGACGCATATTCAGGATACCATCAGATCTTCATGGCAGAAGAGGATGAGGAGAAGACCGCATTTATTACTCCATGTGGCACGTACTGTTTCATACGGATGCCTTTCAGATTAAAAAATGCTGGTTCAACATTTGCAAGAGTAGTCCATGTCGCTCTAGAGCCACAAATGCACAGAAATGTGGAAGCCTACATGGATGACATAGTGGTCAAGAGCAAGGACAAGGCAACTCTGATCCAAGATTTAGATGAGACCTTTGCAAATCTGCGCAAGATCAACCTCAAGCTCAACCCCGAGAAGTGTGTGTTTGGAGTCCCCTCCGGCAAGCTTCTCGGGTTCTTCGTGTCTCAGCGGGGAATCGAAGCCAATCCCGACAAGATCAAGGCCATTGAGCAGATTGAAGCACCAAAGCGCGTCAAGGATGTACAAAGACTTGCCGGTTGCCTAGCTGCTCTCAGCAGGTTTATCTCTAGGTCTGCCGAGCGCGCCTTGCCGTTTTTCAAATTATTGAAAAAGGCAGGTCCAATGAAATGGACTCCGGAAGCGGAGACTGCGCTGCAAGACTTGAAGAGATACCTGTCCTCCCCTCCAATACTTGTCGCACCTAATCCACAAGAGAAGTTGCTGCTGTATATAGCGGCAACCAATCAAGTGGTTAGTGCTGCGTTAGTAGCGGAGAGGGAGGCAGATGACGAGCCAGCAACCACGGCAAGCACATCCAGCGACAAGCAGGGGGCTTCCCCGACAAGCTCTGGTCCCGACAAGGATGGTTCTGCGCAGACGCGCGAGGAGATACAGAAGAAAATGGTACAGCGTCCAGTTTACTTTGTCAGTTCCCTTCTGCAGGGGGCTGGGTCAAGGTACTATGGCGTGCAGAAATTGCTTTTCGGCCTTCTCATGGCCTCGAGAAAGCTGCGCCATTACTTCCAAGCACATGAGATCACAGTTGTCACTCGCTTTCCGCTGAAGAGGATACTACAAAATCCAGAAGCGACAGGCAGGATTGTTGAGTGGGCACTGGAACTGTCAAGCTTTGGCCTCGAGTTTGAGAGTACTTCAACTATCCAGAGCAGAGCATTGGCAGAATTTATAGCAGAATGGACGCCAACACCAGATGAAGAAATTCCAGAAATGAGCATCCCTGTCAAGGAAGCAGGCAAAGAGTGGCTGATGTACTTTGATGGTGCCTTTTCGCTGCAAGGCGCCAGCGCTGGTGTGCTGCTTGTCGCACCCACCAGAGAGCACCTCAAGTACGTAGTCCAGATGCACTTTCCCAAGGAGCAAGCAACAAACAATACCGCAGAGTACGAAGGCTTGCTTGCCGGTCTCAGGATCGCGGCAGACCTTGGGATCAAGAAGCTCATTGTCAGGGGGACTCGCAGCTTGTCGTCCGCCAAGTAAACAAGAGTTATCAGAGTCCGTTGATGGAAGCTTACGTAGATGAAGTGAGAAAGCTAGAAGAGCACTTTGACGGCCTACAAATGGAACATGTTCCAAGAGCTCAGAACGCCATTGCCGATGGCCTGTCAAAGTGCGCCGCACTTAAATTACCTGTGGAACCAGGGATTTTTGTGCTCAAGCTGACTCAACCGTCCGTAACGCCATCAACTGGACAGAGCAAGAAGAGGAAGTTGATTTCTGGTGACTATTTTCCGGCAGAGCTTCCCAAAGCCGCCGCCAAGAAGGTCCCCAAGATCAACGCCAAAGGCGCTGAGGAGCAGTCTGCTCCGGCAAGCCCCAGGGTTTGTTCCGTTGAAGCAGAAGCTCCCGACAAGTTTTGCTTTGGCAAGCTTGCCGGGGAACGTCAAGCTCCGGCAGAGCCGCAGGTTCTTGCCGTAGAAGCGGATGTTCCCGCAGCAGTAGATTTGCCTTTAGTCCTTGTTGTCGAGCCACAAGCTCCAGCATGGGTGCAGCAGATTGTCCGTTTCCTTCAGACAGGAGAACTTCCCGAAGAGCAAGAAGAAGCGGAAAGAGTAGCCCGGCAGTCAAGTATGTACCAGTTTGTCGACAAGACACTGTATAGAAGAAGACTCAACGGAGTGAAATTGAAGTGTATTCACCGGGAAGACGGACAAAAGCTATTGGCAGAGATACATGGAGGCATATGTGGTCACCACATTGGCGCAAGAGCACTTGTCGGCAAAGCATTCCGGCAAGGTTTCTTTTGGCCGACAGCCCTCCAGGATGCAACTGCACAAGTAACCAAGTGTGAAGCGTGCCAGTTCCATTCCAAGCAGATACACCAACCAGCACAAGCTCTCCAGACGATCCCTTTATCCTGGCCATTTTCGGTCTGGGGGCTCGACATCCTCGGCCCCTTTCCCCGAGCTGTCAGGGGCTTTGAGTATTTGTACGTAGCAATCGACAAGTTCACAAAGTGGCCGGAAGTGGAACCAGTGAGGAAGGTGACAGCACAGTCAGCAGTCAAGTTCTTCAGGTCGATTGTTTGCTGCTTCGGGATCCCTAACATGATAATCACCGACAACGGTACACAATTCACGAGCCGCACCTTCATGCAGTACGTCCAAGATCTTGGCGCCAAGGTCTGCTTCGCTTCTGTTGCTCACTCGAGAAGCAACGGTCAAGCGGAGAGGGCAAATGCTGAAGTGTTGCGCGGGCTCAAGACCAGGACTTTCGACAAGCTGCACAAGTGCGGAAGAAACTGGATCGAGGAGCTGCCGGTGGTTCTTTGGTCGATCAGGACGACGCCAAATCGAGCCACTGGCCAGACACCTTTCGCTCTAGTCTATGGAGCAGAGGCAGTTCTCCCCACGGAACTCGTATACGGGTCACCTCGAGTGCTCGCTTATGATGAGCTTGAGCAAGAGCAGCGGCGACAAGATGACGCGCTGCTCCTTGAGGAAGACCGTCTTCAGGCTGCTGTGCGAGCTCCTCGCTACCAGCAAGCTTTGCGCCGCTACCATAGCTGCAAAGTTAATGCCAGAAGTCTCGAGGAAGGCCACCTTGTTCTTCGGCGTGTTCAGTCCGCCAAGAATTCCAACAAGTTGACGCCGAAGTGGGAAGGCCCTTACCGGGTGAAACGAGTCACTAGGCCTGGCGCTGTCCGCCTTGAGACCGAAGATGCCATACCGGTGAGCAACTCCTGGAACATTGAGCATCTTCGTAAGTTTTACCCGTAAGGCGCGGTTGCCGGAACCTATTCCGGCAACCACCTTTTGTACAAGTCTTGCCGCTGTTGCATGTAATCCTTTGTACAAAGCCGGGTGCAGACCCCGTGCATAAGTAAAGCTCATGTGCTCCGCACATTTTGTCAATTTCATGCTGTCTATTTTTTGCATGTGTTACCTGACACTTTGTGCAGCACCTACTCCCCGGTAAGCAATAACGAGCCATAAGGCTCCATATCTTTATTTTCTCTTCTTTCTTTTTTCTCAAGGGAAGGAAGGTTCCCTCGCCCACAAGTTTGCCGGGGGGAAAGGAGAAGATAATGGTATGGACCAGGCGTCGTTCAAGAAAGTTTTGCCTTGCCGGGAAGCAAACAACAGAAAAGCTAAGTTGCCAAAGTTTGAGCAATCAGATTTTTTAAATTTTAAGTTATCTCCCTTGAACGACCGCACTTTGTATGGAAAACCTGTGCGCGGAGGAACCAACTCGTAGCTAGTTGCGTCCTTACTTTGTTTTGAGTCCGCTCAACAATTTAAGCGAGCTGCAACTAGTGGCGACAAGGTTTCTTGTCGGTAACGGCACCGCCAGCAGGCTGCTGACGTCCCGCACTCAGCGCTCGTGGCTCGAGTGCCTGCACCGGCAAGTTCCCTAAAAGCGTAGGGTAAAAAGACATACAAAGGGAGGAATCAAGTAAAGGGAATAACATTGCAATCATTACATAGAACAGAGTTATATTACAAAGATAGCTTGTCGCGGCTCTAACAGATTGTTTTCATAACATGACAAACAGCGACAAGAAAAGAAGAAATGGGCGGCCTAATCTACGCGATCGCCCTCGATCCTCTTGATCCCGCTCACCTTGTCCACAATGGGTGCGACAAGGGCCTTGAGCGCCTCCAGATCAGCATCCGGCGGCAGGGTCTTGAGGACGTTGGTGAGGTTGAGGCCCGGGTTGCGGAAGACCACCTTCACCAACACCTTCTGGAGGGCTCCCGCGCAGATCTTGCGCGACTCGTCGGCCAGCTGCTTTGGGATCCTCTCCCGGAGTCGCTGGAGGGCCGTCGCCACGCCCTTGAAGAACAAGACGAGCTTGGCGCTGGGTTGGAGGTTCTCGTCGGAGGGATACCCAAGGTCCTCCATCCCCAGCTGTGCCAGCTCGTTGTCAATGTCTGCGGCAACAACCACAAGACTCTCCGTCCAGTGCTCCACAGTCTCCCGGAAAGCATTCTGGGTGGCGGCAACACTCTCCAGCAGCGCCTTGTCGGCCTTGATCTCTTCTTTCAAGACCGCCTCCTGCTTCTTGGCGCCGTCCAGCGTCTTGGTCAAAGCGGTCAGCTTCAACTCAAGACCCGTGTTGGAGTCCTTGGCGGCGCTGAGCTCTTTGCCCTTCTCGGCGAGATCGGCCTTCAGCTGCGCCACCTTCGTCTCCAGCTCCTTCTTGGCGGCCTCGGCGGCAGCGGCAGCATCCTCCGCCTGCTTAAGGGCTCCGCCGAGTTTTTCCTCGCGCACGGCAAGCTCCTCCTCGTGGGCGTCAAGATTGACCTTCCGCTGCGCCAGCTCGCCCTCCTCCGCGGATAGCTTCACAGCGGCAAGCCGCTGTTGCTCTTCGACTTCAGCCTTCTCGAGGAGGAAGGCCTTCTGCGCTTCGTCGAGTTGCTCCCGCTCCTCTGCCAAGGACCGACGAGCTTCCTGGTGGAAGCCCCGGAGCTCCTCTGCGCGCTTCTCGATGTCTGCTCCCGCCTTCGCGACAAGCGCCTCGCGGGAGTCCAGCTTGGCTTGTCACGCGCGGTAGAGCGACAACAATTTCAGTAGCAGCCGCTCCTCCTCAGGTTCGTTGCTGCTGCTGCTCGGCGCGTCAACCAGTGTCAGCCCCGCGGAGGCAAGCACTTCCCCGTCGAAGATCTCTCCCTCGACCGGCGCCCTGGAGCTTGACGCCCAGGGGAGGTTGATGAAGACGTCATCGCCGGCCTTCAAGTAGATGCCTGGCTGGGGCTCTTCGGAGCCTGGCGCTGCGGCGGCGGCGGACGGGTCGGCGGTCGGTGTAGCGCCTGGCGCTCCTGCGGCCTCAGGGCCGTCAGTGCGATCGCCAGACGCCTCGCCAGTTGCTGCGGCGGCAGCCTTGGCGGCCTCTGCGCCAGTGGGATCGCCAGCACCGGCTGCTTCTTCGGCGGCAACCTCGGTCTCCATCGGCTCCGTAGCAGATGGGTCTGACAGCCAGAAAGGGGAGAAGAGTCAAGCAAAAATCCAACAAAAAGAAGATCAAGAGAAGAAGAACCCAAGGGAGGTTTTGAAGCAAAAGGATTACCTGTACCGGGTTCTGCAGTCGTGGTCTCCGCCGTCGGGGGGCCGCTGGTGCTGTCCCTTGCCGGAGAACCCTCCCTTGCCGGAGACTTCTCCCTTACCGGGAAGCCCTCCCTTGCCGGAGAGTTCTCCCTTGTCGGGGGATTCTCCCTTGGCTCCTGGTGGGGCTGCTCTGCTCCTACACAAATCAGCAATCAAATATCAGCAAAGACATAGTATCCATGCGCACCTCACAAGCGGAAAGCAAACCATATACTTACGCTGGGGGCTGCTCTGGAGAAAATTTGCCAAGTCCGGCAAGGTTGTCTCGGGCGCTCCTCCTGCCGTCGCAGTGGGTTTGTCCTCGATGACGATCACCGGGACCTTGGCTCTGTTTGCTGCTCTCTGGGCCAGAGTCCTAAAAAGGAACAAGTTCAGAGTAAAGCAAATGAGATACAAGACAAACAACAAGAATTGAAGAACTGCAAGTACAGCAAGAGAAGCTTACTCTTCTTCTTCTTCCTCGTTGGAGCTGAACGCGAAGAAGTCGAAGTCCGGCGCGCGCCCGGCGTGAGGAGGCGGAGGAGAAGCTTCCCTTGGCCGCTTGGCGGGAGCAGTGGCGGTCGTCTGAGACGACCCCGCTCCGGCTACCGGCACGGCGTGAGCAGCGGCAGGAACTGAAGCGGTGGCCCGGCTAGTCCCCGCTCCAGTTGCTGTTGCAGCATGAGGCACTCCCGCGGCAACGGTGTTTGCCACGGTGGAGCGTGTCACGCGGCGCGGCGACTGTTGACCCGCTTGCCGCTCCGCTACGTCACTGGCCTTGCAGAGACGCCTTCTTGGTGGGGATGGAGGCTCTGCTTGCGGCGAGCTGTCTGAAGATGAGGAGGAAGACGAGTTGATCTCTAGCGAGCCGCTCGTATCCTTGGCGGGCTCGTTCGACCCGATTCCATGTCCGGCAAGTTCTTTCCCGCCGGCGGGCTCCCCTCGCTCGGCATGGCTTGCCGCCTCTGCTGCTTCTGCCTCCTCCACGGTGAACCCAAATGCGCCCGCGGCTGCGGTTGCCGCCACCTCTTCCAGCCTAGTGGCGATGAGTGCCATCTCCGCATCCGTGGTGTCGCGGGTGAGGCCATCCTTCTCGTCAGAGCGGATCGGCACTTCTACCAAGTCATCGAAGAACTGCTGCACGACGTCGTCTGCAGGCTC
Source organism: Triticum urartu (assembly GCF_003073215.2). Taxonomy (NCBI): domain Eukaryota; kingdom Viridiplantae; phylum Streptophyta; class Magnoliopsida; order Poales; family Poaceae; genus Triticum; species Triticum urartu. Next base: position 195,227,599 of record NC_053027.1, on the reverse strand, counting down.
CTGCCAAGTTGGCACAATTCCATGCGAGTCGCACAGCGGCATCATTGCACGGATGCAGTCGAGCGCGGAATTGTTGCACAACAGAACGACACCCCCCGGCAACCTGAACACTTCGGGATGTTGGGGGTCATACTTGAAGAGCTCCTGGAGCATCGCGTTGAGCTCCAGAACAGTGAAGTTGTAGTTGAGGCCCGGCCGCAGCCTCATGATATCCGCCGCATTCTTGAACTCCCAAGTGGGTCTCCCCCGTTCCTGCAGGGGGGCGATGCGGCGGCGAAGAAAGTCTGCGCCAACAACGCCTACAGTGAGCCCGGCAAGCCTGAGGCACAGGATCCGGGTGACAGCAATCTTCAACCTGTCGTCTTCTGGGGCCACGTCACTCCAATCGCTTCCGCGTGCTACTGGGGTTTGGCGCCGGGTGGTGAATGGCTGCGGGTTCTCCTCGTCAATCCAGCACCAGTCTGCCCTCCACTCCTCCCACTTGCCACGGAATTCTCCCTCCAGATAAGTTTCCTTCTTGCCGGCCCTTGAGATCCAGGCGATTCCGCCGGATAAAGGCTCTCCTCTCTCTACTCGGGGTATGAAGAAGTGGCGAAAGAGGGCTACGTTGGGATGGACTCCGACAAAGTTTTCGCAGAGATGTGCGAAAACTGCCATTGTCAGAATGGCATTGGGGGTGAAGTCAAGGAGGTGGAACCCGTAGGTGTTCATGATGTCGCAAAAGAATTCAGAGAAAGGAAGGCAGAGCCCGCAGTAGAAGAACAAGGCGAAGAAAGGGTATCCGTTTGGGGCCTTCTTCCATGCGGCGGCGGGGAGTACCTTCGTGCGCGGATGCGCTCGTGTCTCCGTCGACCAGAAGAGGTAGTAGTTCTCCCTCAGCTCCCTCGCAGCAAGCTTGGGGGGGAAGACTGCCCGCTCCTTTCGCAGCGCCGCCAGCCGCTGCGTCTCGGTCGACTTCACGACCTTCCCCTTGTCGGCTTTTGGAGCCATGGCGGAAGTGGTGGAGGAGGTCGACGGCGTTGGTGGTGCTGGTGGTGATGGGGGACGGAGCACTGCTCTCTCTCTCTCAGCTTTGGGAAGACGAGGGAGCGGCGGAGATTTTTGAGATTGGAAGCAGCAACGGGCGAATGGGCGAACTTCCCCTGTTTCCCCTGCTTATAAAGAGGGAGGGGGCGGACGTTCTGCATTTCCGAATAAAGAAACCACCCACGATCTCTCCCATGACGCCGCATTCAACGCGTGCCGTTCGGGGAAGGCGCGGTGGATACGGAGAGAGATACGGCATAACCTAGGCCGCGCGTGCCCGTGCCCTGTTTTGGGCCTGGCCCAACAACGCTCGGCACCGTGTATGGCCCAGGCCCGGGGGCTCCTGTCGGTGTACTAGAGTAGGGGTACCCTAGTATCCCGAACTTGTGCACGGGCAGTCGCAGCATCCCGCGGCAAGGCTTGCCGGGTGACAGCCAAGGTCCTCCGTGGTTCCTTTGGAGCCATTCAAGAACAAAGTATCCAAGCCAAGGAGACAAGACCCCGGCAAGAGGAGCTTGCCGGGAAGGCCAACCAAGGCATCTCAAGACCCCGGCAAGAGGAGCTTGCCGGGAAGGCCACCCAAGGCATCTCAAGGAACTTGCCGCGATGCGCCGCGCGTCCCGGCAAGGCCCGGTGAGCGACAAGCTCCCGGACGCGACAAGACAACGACCGCGGCAAGGCGCTTGCCGCCGCAAGCCACCACTCTGTGCCCGCGCTCCAGCACATCCACCAACGTGTCACTCTGGGACCCTTCCAGGCGTGCGTGGCGGGAGGCTGTGCAGCCAGCGGTGCGCGGTGGCAAGCGGCGCTGACAAGTTTGCCATCGGGGCGAGCGGTGGCGTCCCTGACGGTCCCTTTTGCACTGTTTAGGCGACACAGACGGGCATTTAATGCCCTTGTCCCCTGCCGTCAGGGTTAGGTATGATACACTATAGCAAGTAGCCGCACCTACCGCAGCACCTTTCCATTTTTACCCTTTGCCTCCGTTGCCACCTGTCGGTGACCCCTTGAGCATATAAAAGGAGGCCCATGCGCAACGTAGAGGGGGGTAGCTAGTTCAGAGAACACTCACGCTTGGTCTCGTTAGCTGCTGGTGTGTACTGTAGCACTCCACGCTCCCGAGCAAGAACTCAATACAAACCACAAAGCAGGAGTAGGGTTTTATGCATCCGTGCGGCCCGAACCTGGGTAAACCGCTCGTGTGTTTCGCCTCGATCTGCTCTTCATGCGACCTCTGCCCCCGCCGAACTGAAAGGGACTCGGCCCGGCCGGTCCCATAGGTGTTCGTGGATCAGTCCCCCGACACCACGTGGGTCAGGGGCGCACCCAGGGGCAGGCGCGCCCCCCTGCCTCGTGGCCACCTCGGGCACCGTCTCGCGTGGATTTTTCTTCCCAAAAATCATATATATTCCAAAAATATATCCGTCAGTTTTTATCCCGTGTGGACTCCGTTTGATATGGATATTCTGCGAAACAAAAAACATGCAACAAACAGGAACTGGCACTGGGCACTGTATCAATATGTTAGTCCCAAAAATATTATAAAAAGTTGCCAACAGTATATGAATGTTGTAGAATATTGGCATGGAACAATAAAAAATTATAGATACGACGGAGACGTATCAGCATCCCCAAGCTTAATTCCTGCTCATCCTCGAGTAGGTAAATGATAAAAAAGATAATTTTTGATGTGGAATGCTACCTAGCATAATCTTGATCATGTAATCTGATCATGGCATGAATATTAAGATACGAGTGATTCAAAGCAATAGTCTATCATTTGACATAAAAACAATAATACTTCAAGCCTACTAATAAAGCAATCATGTCTTTTCAAAATAACATGGCCAAAGAAAGTTATCCCTACAAAATCATATAGTCTGGCTATGCTCCATCTTCACCACACAAAATATTCACATCATGCACAACCCCGATGACAAGCCAAGCAATTTTTTCATACTTTTGACGTTCTCAAACCTTTTCAACTTTCACGCAATACATGAGCGTGAGCCATGGACATAGCACTATAGGTGGAATAGAATATGATGGTGGAGAAGACAAAAAGGAGAAGATAGTCTCACATCAACTAGGCGTATCAACGGGCTATGGAGATGCCCATCAATAGATATCAATGTGAGTGAGTAGGGATTGCCATGCAACGGATGCACTAGAGCTATAAGTTGTATGAAAGCTCCAACTGAAACTAAGTGGGTGTGCATCCAACTTGCTTGCTCATGAAGACCTCGGGCATTTGAGGAAGCCCATCATCGGAATATACAAGCCAAGTTCTATAATAAAAATTCCCACTAGTATATGAAAGTGATAACTCAAGAGACTCTCTATATGAAGAACATGGTGCTACTTTGAAGCGCAAGTGTGGAAAAAGGATAGTAGCACTGCCCCTTCTCTCTTTTTCTCTCATTTTTTTATTTTTTATTTATTTTTTGGGTGGGCTTGTTTGGCCTCTTTTATTTTTTTGTAAAGTCCGAGTCTCATCCCGACTTATGGGGGAATCATAGTCTCCATCATCCTTTCCTCACCGGGGCAATGCTCTAATAATGATGATCATCACACTTTTATTTACTTACAACTCAATATTACAACTCAATGTCTAGAACAAGGTATGAGTCTATATGGATGCCTCCGGCGGTGTACCGGGATGTGCAATGATCTAGCGTAGCAATGACATCAAAAAATGGACAAGCCATGAAAACATCATGCTAGCTATCTTACGATCATGCAAAGCAATATGACAATGAATGCTCAAGTCATGTATATGATGATGATGGAAGTTGCATGGCAATATATCTCAGAATGGCTATGGAAATGCCATGATAGGTAGGTGTGGTGGCTGTTTTGAGGAAGATATATGGTGGGTTTAAGGTACCGGCGAAAGTTGCGCGATACTAGAGAGGTTAGCAATGGTGGAAGGGTGAGAGTGCGTATAATCCATGGACTCAACATTAGTCATAAAGAACTCACATAATTATTGCAAAAATCTATTAGTCATCGAAACAAAGTACTACGCGCATGCTCCTAGGGGGATAGATTGGTAGGAAAAGACCATCGCTCATCCCCGACCGCCACTCATAGGGAAGACAATCAATAAATAAATCATACTCCGACCTCGTTACATAATGGTTCACCATACGTGCATGCTACGGGAATCACAAACCTCAACACAAGTATTTCTACAATCCACAACTACCCACTAGCATGACTCCAATATCACCATCTTTATATTGCAAAACTATTGCAAGGAATCAAACATATCATATTCAGTGATCTACAAGTTTTATGTAGGATTTTATGACTAACCATGTGAATGACCAGTTCCTGTCATCTCTCTAAAGAGATATAAGTGAAGCAAGAGAGTTTAATTCTTTCTACAAAAGATATGCCCGTGCCCTAACAAATCTAAGTGAAGCAAAAGAGCATTCTACAAATGGCGGTTTTCTATGTAAAGGGAAACATGCAATCCAAACTTCAAATGATATAAGTGAAGCATATGAAGCATTCTATAAAGCCATACTCAAAAGATATAAGTGAAGTGCAATGATAATTATATAAATCAAACAAGGACTATCTCATACCTGCATGGTGCATAAAAGAAAGTTGAAAACTAAATGCAAAAGATGCTCCAAGTTTGCACATATCGCATGAGCGAAACGAATCCGAAAACATACCGATACTTGTTGAAGAAAGAGGGGATGCCTTCCGGGGCATCCCCAAGATTAGACGCTTGAGTCTCCTTCAATATTTACTTGGGGTGCCTCAGGCATCCCCAAGCTTGAGATCTTTCCTCTCTTCCTTCTTCTCACATCAAGACCTTCTCGATCATCGAACACTTCATCCACACAAAACTTCAACAGAAAACTCGGTAAGATCCGTTATTATAATGAAGCAAATCACTACTCTAAGTACTGTTGCAAATCAATTCATATTTTTTTTGCATTGCGTCTACTGTAATATAACTTTTTCATGGCTTAATCCACTGATGTGAATCGATAGTTTCATCAAAACAAGCAAACCATGCATCAAAAACAGAATCTGTCTAAAATAGAACAGTCTGTAATAATCTGAACATTCATCATACTTATGATAATTGAAAAATTCTACCAAAATTAGGAAAAATAAACAATTTGTATAGGAAGACAGTGTAAAAAGAATCAGAACCATTTGACATTCCAGCAAAAAAATGTAAAATTGCACACTACAGCCAAAGTTTCTGTCCTACACCGTACAAACCATCAAGCAAATGTAAACATCCTAAAGGCAAACCTTGGGACATTATTTTTATAATACAATGGAATTTTACAAGGGGATAATTATTTTTATTGAAAATTTTCTGTAATCAAGATTCACAAAGTTTTCATGAGCATGAACAAAGTTCAAGGCTAGCTCCCACTTCAACAATGCTTGTCTTTCTAACTTTTGCTTTCCTTTTTGAAAATTTTTTGGGTTCCCCTCTTTATTTTTGTTGTTTTTAAACTATATGAAAGCACTCAACAGAAATAAATGACTCTCTAAAACTTCCGGGTTGTCTTCCTGACAACGCTTTCTTTAAATCCATTAAGCTAGGCATATAGTGCTCAAGTCATGAATCCACCCGGATCCCAAGGTATGTCAAAGCCAATTTTAATTAACAATGATTTATAATTGAGTAGTGAGCACAAAGTAACATATATCATGCAACAACGAAGTCTAACTCTCTTCCTATGCATCGGCATGTCATAAAAGAACAATTCATGCACGCAAAGTAAAGGCCAATGCATAATATAAACAGTTTCTTGCAATTTTGTTGTATTGGAAACATAGAGAGGTGGAGATATAGTTCCTCTATCATAATAATTGCAAGTAGGAGCAGCAAGCACATGCATATTATATTCATCAAAATCATCATGTGCAACGGTAAAAGGCAACCCATCAATATAATCCTTAATAAGGGCAAACTTCTCCGATATAGTGTAGTCGGGAGAATTCAAAAAGATAATAGGACTATCATGTGTGGGTGCAATAGCAACAATTTCATGTTTAACATAAGGAACTATAGCAAGTTCATCTCCATAAGCATAATTCATATTGGCATCTTGGCCACAAGCATAGCAAGCATCATCAAAAAGGGATATTTCAAAAGAAGCAACGGGATCATAAAAATCATCATAGCAATCATCCTCCGGTAAGCACGAAGGGAAATAAAACAATGTATGAGTTGAAGAGTTACTCTCATTAGAAGGTGGGCACGGGTAGCTAATCCGCTCTTCCTCCTTTTGTTCTTCGCTCTCCTCATCATATTTTTTCATCCAATGAGCTCACAATTTCATCGATTTCTTCTTCCATAGACACCTGCAAAATATTGGTCTCTTCTTGGACAGCGGAGTAGTCCTCAATATATGGTTCAACATAGGCATTAGAAGCATAATTATCATAGCAATATTTAAGTATGGAAAAAATTTCAGATTTGTAAAGAGTAGCATCATACTTTTCAATCAAAGAAGCAATTTCGTAAGCACCCTTAAAAGCAACAAATTCTTCAATTTGTTGAACATCATAGTAATTATAAACACCCTTAGCATACGAAGATACGATTCCATTATCACTAAACTCACTAGGGAAGGTGTTTCTTAGGGTTTTCAGAACAACAAGTAAAATCATATATTTCACATAAATCCAAGCATAGCATTGCAAACGATGAATTTGACCCAGTAAAATTTTCCCTTTTTCAGATATTCGGTGTCGCACATAACAAGCATGATCATCTAAAGATTTGCCCTCAACTAAGCTAGTTGGGGTTTCAGCACGAGCACATAGGGATCAAAGATGATCCAAGTAATAAGCTTCAGCAGTGTGATAGATTTTGAGTGGTTCTTCAACCATTGGTTTAGTAGGCACAACTAATTTTTTGGTATTTTGCGTTTCCTACCCATAACTAAAGATAGAAAACAACTAATAACAGGAAATAAAAATTACTTAGTGATAAAAAAAACAAGCACACACGAGAATATTCACCCCACGCTATTGCTCCCCGGCAACGGCGCCAGAAAAAGGTCTTGATAACCCACAAGTATAGGGGATTGCAACAGTTTTCGATAAGTAAGAGTGTCGAACCCAATGAGGAGCTAAAGGTAGACCAAATATTCCCTCAAGTTCTATCGACCACCGATACAACTCTACGCACGCTTGACGTTCGCTTTACCTAGAACAAGTATGAAACTAGAAGTACTTTGTAGGTGTTGTTGGATAGGCTTGCAAGATAATAAAGATTACGTAAATAAAAAGTAGGGGCTGTTTAGGTAAAGAAGCAATAAAGTAAATATAGCGAGTGTGGAAAAGTGGTGGTAGGAGTTGCGAAATTGCCCCTAAGAAATTGACTACTTTACTAGACCGATAGCAAGTTTCATGTGGGAGAGGCCACTGCTAGCGTGTCATCTCTGACTTGGAATTCTATGCACTTATGATTGGTACTATTAGCAAGCATCCGCAACGAATAATGCTTATTAAGGTAAAACCCAAGCATAGCATTAAGATATATTGGTCCCCCTTCAATCCCGTACGCATCAATTTCTATGCTAGGTTGAAGCTTCTGTCACTCTTGCCCTCCAATACATAGTCCTATCAACATACAACTAACCCTATGGTGTGATCCACGCGCGCAATCATATGATGGGCACCAAAGGACAGCAACATAACCACAAGCAAATTAAATCAATCATAGCAATTCATCAACCACCAATAGGACAACGGAAATCTACTCAGACATCATAGGATGGCAACACATCATTGGATAATAATATGAAGCATAAAGCACCATGTTCAAGTAGAGGGTACAGCGGGTTGCGGGAGAGTGGACCGCTGTAGATAGAGGGGGGAAGGTGACGGAGATGTTGGTGAAGATGGCGGAGGTGTTGGTGTAGATCGCGGTGATGATGATGATGGTCACGGCAGCATTCCGGCGCCACCGGAAGAGAAGGGGAGAGGGGGCCCCTTCGTTTTCTTCTTCCTTCACCTCCTCCCTAGATGGGAGAAGGGTTTCCCCTCTGGTCCTTGGCCTCCATGGCGTGGGAGGGGCGAAAGCCCCTCTGAGATTGGATCTGTCTCTCTGTCTCTCTCTGTTTCTGCGTTCCCAGATTCTACCCTTTCACCGTTTCTTATATTCCCGGAGATCCGTCACTCCGATTGGGCTGAAATTTTAACACGATCTCTATCCGGATATTAGCTTTCTTGCAGCGAAAGAAGGGCATCAACCGCCTTACGGGTGGCCCACGAGGGTCAGGGGCGCGCCTAGGGGGGCAGGCGCGCCCCCTGCCCCGTGGCCACCTCGGGCACCGTCTCGCGTCGATTTTTCTTCCCAAAAATCATATATATTCCAAAAAAATCTCCGCCAGTTTTTATCCCGTTTGGACTCCGTTTGATATGGATATTCTGTGAAACAAAAAACATGCAACAAACAGGAACTGGCACTGGGCACTGGATCAATATGTTAGTCCCAAAAATAGTATAAAAAGTTGCCAAAAGTATATGAAAGTTGTAGAATATTGGCATGGAACAATCAAAAATATAGATACGACAGAGACGTATCATTAATGAACCTACTATTTTGGATTTCAAGGAATTTAATTATGATAATTTCTCTTTGATAGATTGTATTTCCTTGTTGCAATCCGTGCTAAATTCTCCTCATGCTTATAGTCAAAATAAAGCTTTTACCAAACATATTGTTGATGCTTTGATGCAGTCTTATGAAGAAAAACTTGAGTTGGAAGTTTCTATCCCTAGAAAACTTTATGATGAGTGGGAACCAACTATTAAAATTAAAATTAAAGATCATGAATGCTATGCTTTGTGTGATTTGGGTGATAGTGTTTCCACGATTCCAAAGACTTTGTGTAATTTCTTAGGTTTCCGTGATTTTGATGATTACTCTCTAAACTTGCACCTTGCGGATTCCACTATTAAGAAACCTACGGGAACAATTAATGATTTTCTTATTGTTGCAAATAGGAATTATGTGCCCGTAGATTTTATCGGTCTTGATATAGATTGCAATTGTTCATGTCCTATTATTCTTGGTAGACCTTTCCTTAGAACGATTGGTGCAATTATTGATATGAAGGAAGGAAATATTAGATTCCAATTTCTGTTAAGGAAATGCATGGAACACTTCCCTATAAAGAAAATTAAATAACCTTATGAATCCATTATGAGAACCACTTATGGATTGCCTACCAAAGATGGCAATACCTAGATCTATCCTTGCTTTTATGCCTAGCTAGGGGCGTTAAACGATAGCGCTTGTTGGGAGGCAACCCAATTTTATTTTTATTCCTTGCTTTTTGCTCCTGTTTAGTAATAAATAATTTATCTATCCTTTGTTTTGGTTTGTTTTTTGTGTTTAGTTAGTGTAAACCGGCCGGAAGTTAACCCGGCCAGGACTTGGCGGTTTATCTAAAGACCCCGCTGACACTTGGCGAGTTACTGGCGACCCGCCCTGACCTGGCGGTTTACAAGCAACCCACCTGGTCATTATGACTCACTGGTGGTCCGGCGTGCGGGACAGACGGATAACAAGGCCCAAGGCCCAGAAGGCCGGTTCACGTTTAATGGTGGGCCGGTTTAAGAGGAAAGGCATGAGAAATATTTGTCCTACAAGGAGTTAAGACCTGGACTTATATCCAGTTTGTATTAGAGATAGACTAGTCCTAATCCTAATAGGACTCTACATGTAACCCGCCCTCCAACATATATAAGGAGGGGCATGGCTCCTCAAAAGGGGAGAGGATTCACAAGTTCCATAAGTTGGACAAGTTAGGTTTAGACAATAGCTCTCGAAATAGAGCACTCTTGTAACCGTGATCATCATCATCGATATCAATGAAGCAGGATGTAGACTTTTACCTCCACCATGAGGGGCCGAACCTGGGTAAAACATCGTGTCTCTCGCCCCGCTCAACCCTTCTCAAGCTACCACATAGATGCGTTGGCCTCGCGACTAAGTCCTGACACTAAGGACATCTGCCGTGACAATTCCACGATAGTTGGCACCCACCGTGGGACCTGCGCACGGTGGTGTTGAGTTCTTAGAGGGATCTCTCCTAGGGATCGGGAGTTCACAATTTTCTGGATGAAGAAGATGGTTTGAAGGGATTTGCGTCAGCTTCAAGTTTCATCGAATAGATTATGACTGGTGAGGTTTAAAGGTAATACAAAAGTTTAGGGCTGCGCCCTGAGCCGCCGCCTTTGCAAGTCAAATCCAGGAGGAGATCAATTTGCACTACTGCTACCGTGCATTGCCGAGACGGACAGGAGTTCAGAGGACTTCTTCTTTGAGATGTTTCATGTACTCAAGTCTCACATATTTAAAATACCGAGGGAAGCGATCATCATTACCGTTGTTGTTTTTTCTGGCGAGAGACCAAGTCAAGTCTGAAGAAACCTCAAGCACTTCCATTGTTCCCCACTAGTACATACATGGCAAAGGAAAGAAGACCACAATTTGGAGAAGGACACGGACGAGAACCAATTGATCCAGCCACGACTCGGAAGCGGATGTCTCCGCGGACCCGGGCTCGACTGTTTGACTCGCCTCCGCCCCTGCCGGGAGCCGCTCGCCGCAACAGCCGCGCCAAGCTGGCCTTGGCCTGCGCCTCGCCCGCAAGTTTGCTCACGAGCCACCACAGCCGGCGTGTCACCTCACCCGCGGTTGCGCCACACTTGAAGTCGCCCCGGACCTGCCTCGCTGCAGAGCCACTTCGACCCTGAGTCGTCTCCGCCACATGCGCCGACCAGCTCTCCGCCTTTGCCGCCTCTACTGCATGACCACAAGTCACTTCCTCCGCTCGCCCTCGCCGCGGCCGCGGCTGAAGCCTCGCCTCTGAGCGGCTACCGCGGCCTCGTGTTGAATCGCCAACCTCCGTCGTGACTCGCCTCACGTGCCCGCCGCCAAGCCGCCCTGCTGCGCCGCGAGCCGTTGCTCCGAGCAGCCGACCTCGTCTCCTTCCGCTCACCTCACTGCTTGTATATGCCTCCTGCATGCGTCACCGGCGTCTGCAGCCGGCTGCTCTCGTCCGCTTCCTCTGTGAGCAAAAAATAAAGAGAGAAGGAGAGTGAGTAGGAGACAAGAAATATGATGCGGCGAGATACTTCTCCGTGGATGGTTGCTCTCCAAACACTTACACTAATGCTAATTGAAAAGCACAATCGCACAGTCTCCAAGAAAGACCATCATCCATCACGTGAAGGACAAGACTAGTCAAAGTGATGAATCAAATACTCCATTACTGCTCCACAGTGAAGGCACTAGGATTATTGTGGTCAGACGCCATTCCTGTACCCGTCTACACGACTGTGGCCAATGAACGTGTGAAGGGCCCAACAGTTTGCAGTCCAACATACATTGATACTGGAGGCCGTGCAAGCATCTGTACCATGCCAAGCTACCGGAAAATTCATCCAACACCAACATCCTTGTTTATTTCACAAGAATACCAGGTGCTATTTTTCTAAACTTTTACTGGTATAATTAGGTATCGTCCAAAACTTTTTTCACGGTATGCTATGTTGTACACAGGTCAATTGACTCATGACCAAGGTATAATCCGGTCCTCGTGCGCCGGCGTCAGAGGAGACGTAGACATCTGCACCGCCCGTGCCGGGCGTTTAAAGACCTGGAGAATAACCCGGAGGGTTTCTGCTTGAACCGCCGGGACCATATTGAGTCTCCAGACACGTAAACCGCCTCTGTCGCGACGAACAGATCATCCATTGTCCGAACAAAAAACATTAGGTGATATCCATCTAAATCTAGTTTCTTGGTATATATTGTTTTTATCAAGGAAACTATTACTTTGGACCGGATATTATGATATGCAGGACAATTATTCATTATAAAACATGGTTTATACCATGGGTACGGAGTATGCGCTGGCAACGTCCTGCCCGGTGGTCGTCCGTGCCACATTACACGGTGAATGGACACGTACAAGCTGCCGCCCGTACAGCCCAGTCTACATCGATTAGCCGGGACTGCGCCTGTGATTGACTCGCCCGTCCGCTCTCGTGGCCGGTTTACGCGTGCGTGCCGGTTTACAAACGCTGCGGACGATTCTCCCGTCCGCACCGGCGTACAATGCCGCGGCCGACTTATCTGTCTGAGCCGCCTCTGATGCTGCGGTCGTCTTTGTCATCCGTCTCTCGCGGCCTGGTCTACATCAACATACCGGGCCACACTTGTCTGGATGAACTGTTTATTGACTATGAGCAAGTCACTACTTGGGAAGCCCGGTTTTCTTCCAACAAATTGGAGGTAAATTATCATATATTATCAGCCGCCGTCTGCACTTGATAGTTCAATAGGTAGGCGCGCAAGTCACCGCCAGTACAGTTTGGTTAACTTCAAATCGCCAGTTGGAAGGAACCAATGGCCGAGTTGCTGACACGGCTCATACGGGATCATTTATAACCCGCCGCAGTCACCTCAACCTTCTGTGGATTCATATCACATTATCAACACCAACGATATACAAGTTATGCCGGTTTATATCATGGTCAAATCTGGAGAATCTCAAGCCAACCTCGAGTCACCTTGAGACTTGGGGGCTACGATGACATGACTCAGCGAATCTTGCCAGTTTCAGCAAATTTAAGAACCCCAGGACGATGGAGGGAAAGATAACCCAGTCCTGGAGGCTACTGTTATATTGATGAAAATTTAAAGGCCGTCAGAAAATTTCCGGTTTAGAAAGTATATGACAGTTACAAAATCCCGGATCAATGAAGAAAATCCGGGTCATCAGAAAGGATTCCGGTTAAAATCCGGCTCAAGGGAAGTCATTCTGACTGCAGCCCTCAAATATCCGGTTTACAGTCCGGTTTAAGGGAAATCTGTTCTCCCACAAAGCTCTGAAGCGCTCAAATCCAGTTTAACAATGTTCGGTTCAAAAAGGAATTAACTTCTCGCAAGTTCGAGTTTAAAGGCCGTCAGAAAAATTTCCGGCTGAAAATGAAGATTCCGGTTTAAAATCCGGTTCAAGGGAAAAGATGTCTCCCACAAAGCTTTGAAGCTCTCAATATCCGGTTCAAGATCCCGGTTCAAGAAGAATTTATCTCTTGCAAAAAGTTAAAAATTGCGGAAGAGGACCTGCTGCCAGGATGCGCGGTTCAAACATGGGTATCCCGCCTTACTGGCCTGACATATTATTGATCACATGGGGGCTTCTGCTTCATAAAGCGGGGTCTTTGTTCTTTTACATCATGCGTGGTTACACGGAGCTGTTCTGTCTTAAGCGGCCTCCGGTTTACCCCTTGAAAATTTTATAAACATCACTTGGGGGCTTGGTCGTGTCCGAACCATCGCTACACCTCTTGATTTGCGAAAAAGCCACAGCATCACTTGGGGACTTGTGGTCACGTCTGAACCATGGTCACGCCTCTTGATAGGCGAGAGCCACCAGATCACTTGGGGACTTGGTCACGTCTGAACCAGTCATGCCTCTTGATCGGCCTAAGGCCACAGAATCACTTGGGGGCTTGGTCGAACCCGTACCATTGCCATACCACTTGGTCGGCATAAATGCCACGGTTTCATTTGGGGACCTGGCTGACTAGAACCATAGTTACACCTAACGGGAGCTTGGTCGTGTTCGGCCATGGTAACGCCATTTGATCAGCTCAAATAAACCTTTTTTGCAAACGGTTTTGTCATTGCTTTTGCTTCGCACTTTTCTTTGCAAGATACTTTTTTCTTTTTTATTGCGTTTTTTTAAACCGACAAAGTTTTCAACCAATCAATTGACGGAACATAGTTCACGTCAATCCGGAGACTATTTGCCTGGTTTGATCCTTGTTGTTAACATCCTCTTATGGAGTAAACTGGTGTTTATCAACCCGGCTCGACCTTCAACTACAAGTTGTCTGTACATGACCAATTATAATCTAGCGATTATTAACCCGGTCCGGTTCGACTACAAGTCGCCAGTATTATATATGGATAATCCGGTGTCTATCATAAGCCGGTACGGTTTTATCATAAACCGGCACAATATGGAAAGAGTTAAGAGTACTCGAGATTGGGGTTATCACTCTTACTACAAAAAGTTGGTAAACCAACGATGTGATTCAATGTCACAGGTATGATATATTTCATATTTTTTAAAGTGCAGCCTTGGTTATAAACCCAGGTTATATGTTGGGCATTATGACCCGTCCGGTGGTAAACCGCCAGGACACTTTAAACTTGTTGTATGCAGAAACATGTTTGTTAAATCGGCCTGGCTTTGGACTATAAGTCGCCAGTATATATATTTGGATTGCGCCATTGGAATCATGCGCTTATAAATCATTGGGTTATATTATTCAAATAGCCAAACTTGGCTGGATTTTCATTATGATATTGAATGAATAAGGTTTTCATACCGGATTATATTATCTTGAATAGCCAACATGGCTGGATTTTTTTTGGTTATTAATAACCGGTATTATTGAGTTTTCAAAGTCGCTTTAGCGCAATGGTTATTATTTTATCAAATGATATGATTTATTCTACAATGGAAGGAATAGTCCCGAGTCGCTGCGGGCTTACAATCCGGCACTTGGGGGCTACATTATTCAAATCGAGATTACATGCAAGTCTCATGTCGCTGCAAGCATGCATCATGACACTTGGGGGCTAATGTCAAGTCATTTTTAGTCTTACTGAAGACCCGACTCATCATATTATAATGAGCCGACCCTTGGGGGCTACCAATTGCTCCTGTCAACAATTCAAGGTACACAAGTTTTTATCCATTATGTTGAAGGGTCCACTCCTCAGTTGGTAAAGCACAAAGCTCTTAACCTTGTGGACGTGGGTTCAAGCCCCATGATGGGAGTTACATCATATGATGCTATTTTCATTGAAGTATATATCAAGTCCCGGTCCAGTATTATCTTACTAAGCCGGCCCTTGGGGGCTACACATCACTGCTAAAATCTATATAATTATATTTACAAAGTTCCTGCTCATTATTGCATAATGACCCGGCCCTTGGGGGTTACACTGATTGAAGTTTTTATAAGCAATTACAAGTCCCAGGGTGTTGCAAGCATGACAACCCGGCACTTGGGGGCTACATATATGGAGTATTTAGTTTATATGATTGAGATGAACAAACTGGATTTCTTCAAGGTTGAAACACTTATTGGAGCAAGTCTTAAGTTATCACTATGTTCTCCTCTTAAGACTTGGGGGCTACATGTATTATGCATATAAAGGAGGAACATCTTCATTTTATCAGTTTTGAGCAAATCAGGAAGATCAATTACATGACCCGGTGTCGATAACAATTATGACCCGGCGCCATCAATATTTATAAACCGGCTATTTTGGTAATATTAAACCGACATGTTTTAAGTCTTCAAACTGGTTGAATATCAGATAAGTATTTTCAGAACCATGTTTCTTAAACCGACGCTTTCGGAGCTGAGTCAAAGGATTTATTCTTCACGATATTTCTCGGTGACAAACCAAGGTCGGAAAATTGATTATGAAGCTGGTCTGTTTACCCGGATTTCTCAGAAGGAGGAAATAACAAGGACTTAAGGATGATCAGGTACCGGTTTACAAAAATTCTTAACCCGGAGCATAACCTGTCAAATTTGTTCTTGTGTTTATTTTGCAGCATAAGTTTACCATGAATAAATCCAAGCTAAACTTGGGGGCTAATGTCGGGGATATACCCCGCGGCGTAAACCGGCCAGAAGTTAACCCGGCCAGGACTTGGCGGTTTATCAGAAGACCCCGCTGACACTTGGTGAGTTACTGGCGACCCGCCCTGACCTGGCGGTTTACAAGCAACCCACCTGGTCATTATGACTCACTGGTGGTCCGGCGTGCGGGACAGACGGATAACAAGGCCCAAGGCCCAGAAGGCCGGTTCACGTTTAATGGTGGGCCGGTTTAAGAGGAAAGGCATGATAAATATTTGTCCTACAAGGAGTTAAGACCTGGACTTATATCCAGTTTGTATTAGAGATAGACTAGTCCTAATCCTAATAGGTCTCTACATGTAACCCGCCCCTCCAACATATATAAGGAGGGGCAGGGCTCCTCAAAAGGGGAGAGGATTCACAAGTTCCACAAGTTGGACAAGTTAGGTTTAGACAATAGCTCCCGAAATAGAGCACTCTTGTAACCGTGATCATCATCATCAATATCAATGAAGCAGGATGTAGGCTTTTACCTCCACCATGAGGGGCCGAACCTGGGTAAAACATCGTGTCTCTCGTCCCGCTCAACCCCTCTCAAGCTACCACATAGATGCGTTGGCCTCGCGACTAAGTCCTGACACTAAGGACATCTGTCGTGACAATTCCACGACAGTTAGTGTTTGTGCCAAGTAGAACCGTTGGGGGAAAGTCTTGTTAATCTCGCTGTAAAAAATAGAAACTTCAGCGCTCACATGAACTGCTGCCATTTTTATTTGGGAAGTGCTATTTAGTTAATTCTTTTTTAATTTTATTAATAGAGAAATTCCTCACGTCCATCAATTTATTTTAGAATTTTTTGGGATCCAGATCTTGCGCTAGCTACAGATTACTACAGACTCTTCTGTTTTTGACAGATTCTGTTTTTCGTGTGTTGTTTGCTTATTTTGATGAATCTATGGATAGTAAAATAGTTTATAAACCATAGAGAAGTTGGAATACAGTAGGTTTAACACCAATATAAATAAATAATGAGTTCATTATAGTACCTTGAAGTGGTCTTTTGTTTTCTTTCGCTAATGGAGCTCACGAGATTTTCTACTTTTAGTTTTGTGTTGTGAAGTTTTCAAGTTTTGGGTAAAGATTTGATGGATTATGGAACAAGGAGTGGCAAGAGTGTAACATCCCAAATTTTCAATTTGGAATGTTATATATATATATCATCATTGCATATCATATTTATTTGCATTTTTGGGTTGATCCTAGAAATTCTACGCAACTCAAGGACCCTCGGAGAGAGTTGGGGATTTCGTTATTTTCATATTTGAGTTTTCTCAAATTTTGAAAATAGGATCATTTGATTTTATTTATTTTATCTTCAATTATTTCTATTATAAAAATATGAGAGAGGGAATAAAATGACTTTCCCAAAATAAAGAAATATTGAGGATTTAAAAAAAATCAAGTAATATTTTATTTTGGTCTTATTTGCTATTTTATTTGAATTTAGGAAAAATGCGTGTTTTTTAAAAAATTGCATTTAGGCCCCAAATAAATGTTCATCCTGTGCGGCTTGATTTTAGAAGCTGAGGAAAATTTATTTCAGGATTTTTGAAGTCCGTTTAGTATTTCTTTTGTTTTTTCTGAGTGTAATTATTTAAAAAAAGCCCGAACCGACCTCCGGGCCTTGTTTGGCCCGGACTCCTCAGGGAGGGGGCTTTACATAGCGCCGCCCCGGGCCGCCTTAGCCCACCCGAGCCGCCGACTCCCCAAACCCTAGCCCGCCCGTGCCCCAACCGCCGCCGCCGCCGCGCCGCGCTGCCGCCGCACCCGCCCGCCGAGGATGACCCGCCGCCCTTTTTTAGAAAACCGATGGTTTTCGCCAGTTTTTCGTTCGGTTTTTTTAGTTTCCGTTTTTTATTAGATCGGTTTTTTCCGGTTTATGTTAATTAGCGAGTGTTCACTCGTTCGTTCATTTTAACGAATGCGTTCATCGTTTAGATCCAGATAACGAATGTTCGTTCGTTAATCTGTTCGTCGTTTTTCTTTTTCTCGGATTTATTCCATGATTTTTCTGATCGCGATTTTTGATCCGATTTTCATTCTAGTATAACTTTTCGTTCTTTTATCGGAATCAGGCGATTCAAGCGCCTGGAGTTTCGTCTCGAAACCATCTTTCCGATTAACCAACTCAAACAAGTTTTTGCCTCTGTAAAATTTGATCTAGATCCAGATTAGTAAACGAAGCTTGTTTCTTTTGCCGTTTGTCTTTCGTTGCTTCATTCGATTTGCTTCTTTTTGCCAACCGGAGTTCTTAAGTTGAACTTTTTGGTTAGATCTCTTATTTGAGTTTTACCTGTGCATTAGTTGAGTACTTATTGTATGCTTGTTTATTTGCGATAGAGTACCCGGAGTGTGCCGCTTGCTACTTCAAATCGCTAGGTTTTGCGGATCATCAGCAAGGCAAGTAACACTTTGATCATACTTCCTATTACCCAGTTTTTATTGCATTAGATCAACCCTCACACATTGCATGATTAGGATCTAACCAAATTGTGGGTTTGGGAAGTAGATGAGGTAGTACCTATTACCTGTTATTATCAAACCTTTGGGAGTTACTTCTATGTTTGCTTATTATGCCATGCTATGCTAGTAGACGTGGATTGGGTGAGTGTATCCATGACAGATGTGAGTTTTTAAATTAATGGTTTATCTAAGGTGGCAAGTTAAATACACATCTGGGTGGATTGAGGCACCTAGGTATTCCAGCGATTGCCTGTTTTCCTTTTGGACCGCCACCCAGGCTCAAAGGGATCATGAGATTATTCATACTAGAAACTTCGTGTGCAGCCACAAACTACTATGGGCTCTAGCATAGTTGACTAAGTTGTGCGAACTCTTACAGTGGTAGACTAGCAGATGCACGGGAAAGTAGGTGTAACGGTCTACCCGATCGTAAGGTGCTAGCGCTTCTGAAAGACTATGTCTCGGTCATCCGTATCTCAAACACCATGTAGTGCGAGAATCCCAACGGAGGAGATCGAGTCTTGTGGGCAAAAGTGTGCAAACCTCTACAGAGTGTATAAACTAATCATGGTTAGCCGTGTCCCCGGTTATGGACAACTTGAGTATCTAGTTCTTGAATTATCATGTGAATCTCATCATGTTACTCTAATTAATTTTGTTGGGTTTTAATGATGATGTTTAATTGGGATTGAGAGGGTGTCTACACTCTCAGTGTTTAACAACCACCATGATAGTTAAATAAAATGTATTCCCTTACAGTAGGGAAAAATTGGCTTTACGCAAAACTGTAACCATAGAGCTTTCCACCAGCCAGATATGCATGTAGTATAGTCTTATTCCTTCATTGCTCTCTATGTGTTACATTGCCAGCATATTCCATGTGCTGACCCGTTTCGGGCTGCAACGTTCATGTTGCAGACTTTTCAGACGACGAGTAAGGTGCCTTTAGGTCGTGGTTCTATACTCAGTGATGCCGTTGGAGTTGATGGACTCACTTATCTTCTAAGCCTTCCGCTATTATCGTTATTAGATGGCCTTAATCCATATTTATTGTAATAAGTTCTATTTTGAGACACTTGATGTAATAAGTGTGTGATTGCTAATCTCTTATAAATCCTTCAAGTACTGCGTGGTGTCAGCATTACTGATCCAGGGATGACACCGGAGCACAGAGATTGGACCGTTTGAGGTCTGGTCGCTACAAAGAGCCTAAGCTTGGGGATGCCCATGGCACCCCCAAGATAATCTAAGGACATCTAAAAACCAAAGCTTGGGGATGCCCCGGAAGGCATCCCCTCTTTCGTCTACTTCTATCGGTAACTTTACTTGGAGCTATATTTTTATTCACCACATGATATGTGTTTTGCTTGGAGCATCTTGTATGATTTGAGTCTTTGCCTTTTAGTTTACCACAATCATCCTTGCTGTACACACCTTTTGAGAGAGACACACATGATTCGGAAATTATTAGAATACTTTATGTGCTTCACTTATATCTTTTGAGTTATATAGTTTTGCTCTAGTGCTTCACTTATATCTTTTAGAGCATGGTGGTGGATTTGTTTTATAGAAACTTTTGATCTCTCATGCTTCACTTAGATTATTTTGAGAGTCTTAAATAGCATGGTAATTTGCTTAAATAATCCTAATATGCTAGGTATACAAGATTAATAATAAAATTCTCTTATGAGTGTGTTGAATACTAAGAGAAGTTTGATGCTTGATAATTGTTTTAAGATATGGAGATGGTGATATTAAAGTTGTGCTAGTTGAGTAGTTGTGAATTTGAGAAATACTTGTGTTAAAGTTTGTGATTCCCGTAGCATGCACGTATGGTGAACCGTTATGTGATGAAGTCGGAGCATGATTTATTTATTGATTGTCTTCCTTATGAGTGGTGGTCGGGGACGAGTGATGGTCTTTTCCTACCAATCTATCCCCCTAGGAGCATGCGTGTATTACTTTGCTTTGATAACTAGTAGAATTTTGCAATAAGTATATGAGTTCTTTATGACTAATGTAGAGTCCATGGATCATACGCACTCTCACCCTTCCACCATTGCTAGCCTCTCTAATACCGCGCACCTTTCGCCGATATCATACACCCACCATATACCTTCCTCAAAACAGCCACCATACCTACCTATCATGGCATTTCCATAGCCATTCCGAGATACATTGCCATGCAACTTTCCACCGTTCCGTTTACTATGACACGCTCCATCATTGTCATATTGCTTTGCATGATCATGTAGTTGACATTGTATTTGTGGCAAAGACAACGTTCATAATTTTTTTCATACATGTCACTCTTGAGTCATTGCATATCTCGGTACACCGCCGGAGGCATTCATATAGAGTCATATCTTGTTCTAAGTATCAAGTTGTAATTCTTGAGTTGTAAGAAAATAAAAGTGTGATGATCATCATTATTAGAGCATTGTCCCAGTGAGGAAAGGATGATGGAGACTATGATTCCCCCACAAGCCGGGATGAGACTCCGGACGAAAAAAAGAGGCCATAAAAAAAGGAGAAGGCCCAAATAAAAAAATGAGAGAAAAAGAGAGAACTTGGCTTGCATATTCCAATGATGGGCTTCCTCAAAATGCCCTAGGTCTTCGTGAGCAAGCAAGTTGGATGCACACCCACTTAGTTTCTTTTTGAGCTTCCATATACTTATAGCTCTAGTGCATCCGTTGCATGGCAATCCCTACTCACTCACATTGATAACTATTGATGGGAATCTCCATAGCCCGTTGGTACGCCTAGTTGATGTGAGACTATCTTCTCCCTTTTTGTCTTCTCCACAACCACCATTCTATTCCACCTAAAGTTTTATGTGCATGGCTCACGCTCATGTATTGCGTGAAGATTGAAAAAGTTTGAGAATGTCAAAAGTACGAAACAATTGCTTGGCTTGTCATCGGGGTTGTGCATGATTTAAATACTTTGAATGGTGAAGATAGAGCATAGCCAGACTATATGATTTTGTAGGGATAACTTTCTTTGGCCATGTTATTTTGAGAAGACATAATTTCTTAGTTAGTATGCTTGAAGTATTATTATTTCTATGTCAATATTGAACATTTGTCTTGAATCTTTCGGATCTGAATATTCATACCACAATTAAGAAGAATTACATTGAAATTATGCCAAGTAGCATTCCACATCAAAAATTCTGTTTTTATCATTTACCTACTCGAGGACGAGCAGGAATTAAGCTTGGGGATGCTTGATACATCTCCAACGTATCTATAATTTTTGATTGCTCCATGCTATATTATCTTATGTTTTGGACATTATTGGGCTTTATATCCAATTTTATATTATTTTTGGGACTAACCTAGTAACCGGAGGCCCAGCCCAGAATCGCTGTTTTTTTGCCTATTTTAGGGTTTCGAAGAAAAGGAATATCAAACGGAGTCCAAACGGAATGAAACCTTCGGGAACGTGATTTTTGGAACGAACAAGATCTAGGAGACTTGGACCTATGTCAAGCAACCAACAGGGAGACCACGAGGTAGGGGGGCGCGCCTACCCCCCCCAGGCGCGCCCTCCACCCTCGTGGGCCCCCTATTGCTCCACCGACGTACTTCTTCCTCCTATATATACCTACGTACCCCCAAACGATCAGATACGGAGCCAAAACCCTAATTCCACCGCCGTAACTTTCTGTATACACGAGATCCCATCTTGGGGCCTGTTCCAGAGCTTCGCCAGAGGGGGCATCGATCACGGAGGGCTTCTACATCAACACCGTAGCCTCTCCAATGAAGTGTGAGTAGTTTACCTCAGACCTTCGGGGTCCATAGTTATTAGCTAGATGGATTCTTCTCTCTTTTTGGATCTCAATACAAAGTTCTCCCCCTCTCTTGTGGAGATCTATTCGATGTAATCTTCTTTCTGCGGTGTGTTTGTCGAGACTGATGAATTGTGGGTTTATGATCAAGTTTATCTATGAAAAATATTTGAATCTTCTATGAATTCTTTTATGGATGATTGGTTATCTTTGCAAGTCTCTTCGAATTATCAGTTTGGTTTGGCCTACTAGATTGATCTTTCTTGCAATGAGAGAAGTGCTTAGCTTTGGGTTCAATATTGCGGTTTCCTTTCCCAGTGACAGTAGGGGCAGCAAGGCACGTATTGTATTGTTGCCATCGAGGATAACAATATGGGGTTTTCATCATATTGCATGAGTTTACCCCTCTACATCATGTCATCTTGCTTAAGGCGTTACTCTGTTCTTATGAACTTAATACTCTAGATGCATGCTGGATAGCGACCGATGTGTGGAGTAATAGTAGTAGATATAGGAGGAGTCGGTCTACTTGTCTCGGACGTGATGCCTATATACATGATCATACCTAGATATTATCATAACTATGCTCAATTCTGTCAATTGCTCAACAATAATTTGTTCACCCACCATAAAATACTTATGCTCTTGAGAGAAGCCACTAGTGAAACCTATGGCCCTCGGGTCTATCTTCATCATATTAATCTTCCAACACTTAGTTATTTTCATTGCTTTTATTTTACTTTGCATCTTTACCATAAAAATACCAAAAATATTGTCTTATCATATCTATCAGATCTCACTCTCGTAAGTGATCGTGTAGGGATTGACAACCCCTTATCGCGTTGGTTGCGAGGATTTATTTGTTTTGTGTAGGTGCGAGGGACTCGCGCGTAGCCTCCTGCTGGATTGATACCTTGGTTCTCAAAAACTGAGGGAAATACTTACGCTACTTTGCTGCATCACCCTTTCCTCTTTAAGGGAAAACCAACGCAGTGCTCAAGAGGTAGCACAGCCACCATACCTACCTATCATGGCATTTCCATAGCCATTCCGAGATATATTGCCATGCAACTTTCCACCATTCCATTTACTACGACACGCTCCATCATTGTGATATTGCTTCTGATGATCATGTAGTTGACATTTTAGTTGTGGCAAAGCCACCATTCATAATTCTTTCATATAAGTCACTCATGCATCATTGCTATCCCGGTATACCGCCGGAGGCATTCATATAGAGTCATACTTTGTTCGATATTGAGTTGTAATCATTGAGTTGTAAATAAACAGAAGTGTGATCATCATCATTCATAGAGTATTGTACCAATAAAAAAAGTGAGAAAGGCCAAATAAAAAAAGAAGGCCCAAAAAAAGAATAAATAAATAAATAAATAAAAAGGGGCAATACTACTATCCTTTTTTCCACACTTGTGCTTCAAAGTAGCACCATGATCTTCATGATAGAGAGTCTCCTATGCTATCACTTTCATATACTAGTGGGAATTTTTCATTATAGAACTTGGCTTGTATATTCCAACGATGGGCTTCCTCAAAATGCCCTAGGTCTTCGTGAGCAAGCAAGTTGGATGCACACCCACTTAGTTCTTTTTGTTGAGCTTTCATATACTTATAGCTCTAGTGCATTCGTTACATGGCAAACCCTACTCACTCACATTGATATCTATTAATGGGCATCTCCATAGCCCGTTGATACACCTAGTTGATGTGAGACTATCTTCTCCTTTTTGTCTTCTCCACAACCACCATTCTATTCCACATATAGTGCTATGTCCATGGCTCACGCTCATGTATTGCGTGAAGATTGAAAAAGTTTGAGAACACCAAAAGTATGAAACAATTGCTTGGCTTGTCATCGGGGTTGTACATGATTTAAATACTTTGTGTGGTGAAGATGGAGTATAGCCAGACTATATGATTTTGTAGGGATAACTTTCTTTGGCCATGTTATTTTGAAGAAACATAATTGCTTAGTTAGTATGCTCGAAGTATTATTATTTCTATGTCAATATTGAAATTTTGTCTTGAATCTTTCAGATCTGAATATTCATACCACAATTAAGAGAATTACATTGAAATTATCCCAAGTAGCATTCCACATAAAAAATTCTGTTTTTATCATTTACCTACTCGAGGACGAGCAGGAATTAAGCTTGGGGATGCTTGATACATCTCCAACGTATCTATAATTTTTTATTGTTCCATGCTATATTATATCCTGTTTTGGACATTATTGGGCTTTATTATACACTTTTATATTATTTTCGGGACTAACCTATTAACCGGAGGCCCATCCCAGAATTGTTGTTTTTGCCTATTTCAGAGTTTCCCAGAAAAAGAATATCAAACGGAGTCCAAACGGAATGAAACCTTCGGGAACGTGATTTTTGAAACGAACGTGATCCAGAGGACTTGGACCCTACGTCAATACATCAACCAGGAAGGCACGAGGTAGGGGGCGCGCCTACCCCCCCCAGGCGCGCCCTCCACCCTCGTGGGGCCCACGTTGCTCCACCGACGTATTCCTTCCTCCTATATATACCTACGTACCCCCAAACTACCAGATATGGAGCCAAAACCCTAATTCCACCGCCGTAACTTTCTGTATCCACGAGATCCCATCTTGGAGCCTTTTCCGGAGCTCCGTCGGAGGGGGTATCGATCACGGAGGGCTTCTACATCAACACCATAGCCCCTCCAATGAAGTGTGAGTAGTTTACTTCAGACCTATGGGTCCATAGTTATTACCTAGATGGCTTATTCTCTCTTTTTGGATCTCAATACAAAGTTCTCCCCCTCTCTTGTGGAGATCTATTCGATGTAATCTTCTTTTGCGGTGTGTTTGTTGAGATCGATGAATTGTGGGTTTATGATCAAGTTTATCTATGAACAATATTTGAATCTTCTCTGAATTCTTTTATGTATGATTGGTTATCTTTGCAAGTCTCTTCGAATTATCAGTTTGGTTTAGCCTACTAGATTGATCTTTCTTGCAATGGGAGAAGTGCTTAGCTTTGGGTTCAATATTGCGGTGTCCTTTCCCAGTGACAGTAGGGGCAACAAGGCACATATTGTATTGTTGCCATCGAGGATAACAAGATGGGGTTTATATCATATTGCATGAGTTTATCCCTCTACATCATGTCATCTTGCTTAAAGCGTTACTTTGTTCTCTTGAACTTAATACTCTAGATGCATGCTAGATAGCGGTCGATGTGTGGAGTAATAGTAGTAGATGCTGGCAGGAGTCGGTCTACTTGTCTCGGACGTGATGCCTATATACATGATCATACCTAGATATTCTCATAACTATGCTCAATTTTGTCAATTGCTCAACAGTAATTTGGTCACCCACCATAATACTTATGCTCTCGTTAGAAGCCTCTAGTGAAACTTATGGCCCCCAGGTCTATTTTCCATCATATTAATCTTCCAATACTTAGTTATTTCCTTTACCTTTTATTTTACTTGCATCTTTATTTCTCTTTATCATAAAAATACCAAAAAAATTATCTTATCATATCTATCAGATCTCACTCTCGTAGGTGACCGTGAAGTGATTGACAACCCCTTTATCGCGTTGGTTGCGAGGAGTTTATTTGTTTGTGTAGGTGCGAGGGACTCGTGCATGGCCTCCTACTGGATTGATACCTTGGTTCTAAAAAAATGAGGGAAATACTTACGCTGCTCTACTGCATCACCCTTTCCTCTTCAAGGGAAAACCAAAGCAATGCTCAAGACGTAGCATCTCCCACTTGCACTAGAGTCAATAATCTAGATTGCATGGTAATGATTCTAACACCCATGGAGTCTGGGCGCTGATCATGTTTTGCTCGTGAGAGAGGCTTAGTCTATGGGTCTGCAACGTTCAGATCCGTATGTATCTTGCAAATCTCTATGTCTCCCTCCTTGACTTGATCGTGGATGGAATTGAAGCGTCTCTTGATGTGTTTGGTTCTCTTGTGAAATCTAGATTCCTTTGCCAAGGCAATTTCTCCATTATTGTCACAAAAGATTTTCATTGGACCCGATGCACTAGATATGACACCTAGATTGAATATAAACTCCTTCAGCCAGACTCCTTCATTTGTTGCTTCAGAAGCAGCTATGTACTCCGCTTCACACGTAGATCCCGCCACGACGCTCTGCTTGGAACTGCACCAATTGGCAGCTCCACCATTCAATATAAATACGTATCCGGTTTGTGACTTAGAGTCATCTGAATCAGTGTCAAAGCTTACATCGACGTAACCATTTACAACGAGCTATTTGTCACCTCCATAAACGAGAAACATATTCTTAGTCCTTTTTAGGTATTTTAGGATGTTCTTGACCGCTGTCCAGTGATCCACTCCTGGATTACTTTGGTACCTCCCTGCTAAACTAATAGCAAGGCACACATCAGGTCTGGTACACAAAATTGCATACATGATAGAACCTATGGCTGAGGCATAGGGAATGACTTTCATTTTCTCTCTATCTTCCGAAGTGGTCGGGCATTGAGTCTGACTCAACTTCACACCTTGTAACACATGCAAGAACCGTTTCTTTGATTGATCCATTTTGAACTTCTTCAAAACTTTATCATGGTATGTGCTCTGTGAAAGTCCAATTAAGCGTCTTGATCTATCTCTATAGATCTTGATGCCCAATATATAAGCCGCTTCACCGAGGTCTTTCATTGAAAAATTCTTATTCAAGTATCCTTTTATGCTGTTAAGAAATTCAGTATCATTTCCAATCAACAATATGTCATCCACATGTAATATCAGAAATGCTACAGAGCTCCCACTCACTTTCTTGTAAATACAGGCTTCTCCAAAAGTCTGTATAAAACCATATGCTTTGATCACACTATCAAAGCGTATATTCCAACTCCGAGAGGCTTGCACCAGTCCATAAATGGATCGCTAGAGCTTGCACACTTTGTTAGCACCTTTTGGATCGACAAAACCTTCTGGTTGCATCATATACAACTCTTCTTTAAGATATCCATTAAGGAATGCAGTTTTGACATCCATTTGCCAAATTTCATAATCATAAAATGCGGCAATTGCTAACATGATTCAGACAGACTTAAGCATTGCTACGGGTGAGAAGGTCTCATCGTAGTCAACTCCTTGAACTTGTCGAAAACCTTTCGCAACAAGTCGAGCTTTGTAGACAGTAACATTGCTGTCAGCGTCAGTCTTCTTCTTGAAGATCCATTTATTCTCTATTGCTTGTCGATCATCGGGCAAGTCAACCAAAGTCCACACTTTGTTCTCATACATGGATCCCATCTCAAATTTCATGGACTCAAGCCATTTCACGGAATCTGGGCTCATCATCGCTTCCTCATAGTTCATAGGTTCGTCATGGTCAAGTAACATGACTTCCAGAACATGATTACCGTACTACTCCGGTGCGGATCTTACTCTGGTTGACCTACGAGGTTCGGTAGTAACTTGATCAGAAGTTTCATGATCATCATCATTAGCTTCTTCACTAATTGGTGTAGGAATCACTGGAACTGATTTCTATGATGAACTACTTTCCAATTCGGGAGAAGGTACAATTACCTCATCAAGTTCTACTTTCCTCCCACTCACTTCTTTCGAGAGAAACTCCTTCTCTAGAAAGGATCCATTCTTAGCAACAAATATCTTGCCTTCGGATCTGTGATAGAAGGTGTACCCAACAGTCTCCTTTGGGTATCCTATTGTAACACCCCGGATGTAACTTGCCATATTTGTGACTCCGACTCTGCCATTTTCGGCTTTAAGTTATGAGATTTCCCTTCGTGATAGGGTTTTTGTCTTCGTTTTGCATTTTGTTCATATGCATTTCATATCATGTCATCATGTGCATCTCATTTGCATACGTGTTCATCTCATGCATCCGAGCATTTCCCCGCTGTCCGTTTTGCAACCCGACACTCCTACGTGCACCGACGTGCCCCTTTTGTCTATTTTCATGAGCGGGTGTTAAACGTTCTTGGAATGGACTGAGATTTGCCAAGTGGCCTTGGTACACCACCGGTAGACCGCCTGTCAAATTTCGTGTCATTTGGAGTCCGTTTGATACTCCAACGGTTAACTGGGGAACCGTAAAGGCCTCGTGTGTGTTGCAGTCCAACACCCCTCCAAATCGGCCCAATGACCCTTCCAAAACACTCCCATGTCCTCCGCCGTTAGATCATGATCGCATGGTCGAAAACTACACTCCATTTGGACACTCCTACCTCCTCCTACCTATAAATATGTGCACTCCTCCGAAATTTCGGGTCTAACCCTAGCTTCTTCCCCCTCCCGCCACCGGACGTGTCCACCGCCGCCGTCGGACGTGTCCGCCGCTGCCCTCCAACCAATCCACCGCCGCCACGTGTCCACCGTGCCTCCTCTCTCTCCTCCCCACCGCCAGGCCCGCCGGGGCCCGAGGCCGGCCCGCCCCGGGCCGCACCCGGGCCACGCCCCCCACGTGAGACCGCGCCTCCACCGGAGCTTCTCTGCCGCGATGCCCCCCCGCCTCCGCCACCAGTCACCGGCGCCGCTGCCCTGTCGCACGTCCTCCGCCCGCTGCCGCGCCATGCACCACCGTCCGGCCTCGCCCTCGCCTCCACCGCGCCATATCCGGCCGGGTCCGGACTCCCACGAGCTCCGGCGAGCTCTTCTCCGCCCCAGCGACGTCGTCTTCCAACTCCAGCGAGCCCTCCGTCCATCCTCGATCCGCATGCCAGGCCAAACCATAGATATCGCGGGGTGAGATTTTCTCTTAGTCCTTTTTCCCCTCACTTTTTCAGGCCCTATTCATTGCATCATAACTCCGTGACCGTAGCTCCATTTCATGTGCATGATATATCAGAATGTTCTTTGGGAGATGCTCTTCATTTGATTCCATTATGGCATGCTTGTTTGAGTCCATCTTGATGCACAAATCACTGATGCAAGAGTGCTATAAAATGTTTGCTCCTGTTACTTATCATTTTAGGGTGATTTGTCATTTTTGCCACATTTGTTGTGTGCATCTTATGGGCATGTGCTCTACAGGTGTTTTGATCTATGCCATGCCATCTTTACAGGGGTGCTTTCCATGTATTTTTGTGATCAATGTGGTGAATAGCACAAGCATGCAAAGTAGCCTTCGTGATATTGCTGATTTCAGGGACTTAGGTTTTTTCTAAGTCATTTCCCTGCTGTTATTTTGATGCCATGTAAACTTGATGCTACAGTGAGATACATGCTTGTTTTGAGTATCCTCAGTAAGGGTGTTTTGGACATATGTTTATGCTCTATACATCCATGCCCCTGTTTGCATTTATGGAGTGCCCTAGCATGTCTTAATCTTGCTCTACATTTGCTATAAAATGTTCCTGGCAGATATGTTTACATGTTAATCAATTTGCCATGGTTGTTGTAGTTGATCCATGCATGCTATGAACTTGCTCTTGCCATGGTTAGCTTCATGAACATGTCTTCTTGCTGATGCTATGCTTATCTTGTCATGCAATGCCTTGTGGTGAGTGAATAGAGCTCGCAAAGATGCCTTCATAATTCTGTTTATGCCATGCTTAGTTTTCTGCTAAGTCTGAAACGGTTAATAAAACTTTATGTTTACATGGGTGCCATCATATCTTCTGTGCCTTTTTGGCTCATGATCAGTAAGGGACTTTTGTTATATGCATTTAGTAGTTTCATGCCATGCCTCTGTTTGCTATGATATGTTCCTGTAGTATGTTGTTTGCTTGCTCTAAACATGGCTTCCTGATGTTATTCCTGGCATGTTAGTATTTCCACTAAGTCTGTGAAGCTGATATCTTTTGTACTTTTGCCATGCTTGTTTGAACCTATTCTAGTGTGATTTAGCCGTAGCTCAGTGTTCATGTTTTGTCAATCATCTTGAGTAGATCACTGCCATGTGCTTTGTTGTTATGTTTGAGTGCATTATCTTAGTTTCTTTGTTGCATTCTAGATGGCATCGTGCTGTTAATTGCAGAATTGTGCCATTATTGTTTTGCTTGCCATTTGCAAACCGTGCATCCGATTCCGGTGATCTTTATATCGATTTCGACCGAAATCATCTCATCTTTCCAGCGGCACACTTGGTTTGCCAAGTTTATGTCTAGTTCAATCTTTCCCTTCCGAAGCACGCATATGCATTGCATATCACATGCCGCATGTCATGCCATGTTTTGCATCATGTCGTTTGTGCATTGCACCGTGATTGATTGTTGGTCCTTTTGCTTGTGTTCTTGCTTTGGGTAGAGCTGGGAGATGAGTACGTCATCAAAGAACCTGTTGAGTACGCTAACGAGGATCAAGCTTTCGTCAACTCCGAGAACTTTGCAGGCAAGATGACCATACCCTCGAAATCACTTCTATCTTTGCTTGCTAGTTGTTCGCTCTATTGCTATGACGCGATACCTACCACTTGCTATATCATGCCTCCCATATTGCCATGTCAAGCCTCTAACCCACCTTTCCTAGCAAACCGTTGTTTGTCTATGTTACCGCTTTGCTCAGCCCTTCTTATAGTGTTGCTAGTTGCAGGTGAAGTTGAAGTTTGTTCCATGTTGGAACATGGATATTGTTGGCATATCATTATTATATCTTGTTTACTTTAATGCATCTATATACTTGGTAAAGGGTGGAAGGCTTTGCCTTATGCCTGGTGTCTTGTTCCGCTCTTGCCGCCTTAGTTTCCGTCATACCGGTGTTATGTTCCTTGATTTTGCATTTCTTAAGCGGTTGGGTGTTATGGGAACCCCTTGACAGTTCACCTTGAATAAAACTCCTCTAGCAAGGCCCAACATTTGCCACCTAAGCCTTTTCCCTTGGGTTCCGTGGACTCAAGGGTCATCTTTATTTTAAACGCCCGGGCTAGTGCTCCTCTGAGTGTTGGTCCAACTTGTCAGCCGCCGCTGGCCACCAGGGGCAACTCTGGGTTGGCCTACCGGAAGTTTGGACAATCCGGTGTGCCCTGAGAACGAGATATGTGCAGCTGCTATCGGGATTTGTCGGCACATTCGGGCGGCTTTGCTGGTCTTGTTTTACCATTGTCGAAATGTCTTGTAACCGGGATTCCGAGTCTGATCGGGTCTTCCTGGGAGAAGGAATATCCTTCGTTGACCGTGAGAGCTTGTGATGGGCTAAGTTGGGACACCCCTACAGGGTTTTGAACTTTCAAAAGTCATGCCCGCGGTTATGGGCAGATGGGAATTTGTTAATATCTGGTTGTAGAGAACCTGACACATAACTTAATTAAAATGAATCAACCACGTGTGTAGCCATGATGGTCTCTTTTCGGAGGAGTCCGGGAAGAGAACACGATCTCGTGTTTTGCTTGAACGTAAGTAGCTTCAGGATCACTTCTTCATCATTATTAGCTTCTCGCCCGTGCTTTGCTCCTCTTCTCGCTCTCTTTTGCGTAAGTTAGCCACCATATATGCTAGTGCTTGCTGCAGCTCCACCTCACTACCCTTTTCCGACCCTTAAGCTTAAATAGTTTTTATCGCGAGGGTGTGAGATTGTTGAGTCCCCGTGACTCACAGATACTTCCAAACAGATGCAGGTGCCGATGATGCCAGTGCAGGGGACGCTACCGAACTCAAGTGGGAGTTCGACGAGGATTCGGGATGTTACTATGTTTCTTTTGCGGATGATCAGTAGAGGAGCCCGGTTGGGGTGATTGGGATCTAGCATTTGGGGTTGTCTTTCTTTATTTTGGTTCCATAGTCGGACCTTGATTGTATTCTGGATGATGTATGATATATTTATGTATTGTGTGAAGTGGCGATTGTAAGCCAACTCTTTATCCCTTTCTTATTCCATACATGGGATGTGTAAAGATTACCCCTCTTGCGACATGCCTACCATGCAGATATGCCTCTAAGTCGTGCCCCGACACGTGGGGGATATAGCCGCATTGTGGGTGTTACACCTATGAAGACACATTTCTCCGATTTGGGTTCGAGCTTATCAGGTTGAAGCTTTTTCACATAAGCATCACAACCCCATACTTTAAGAAACGACAACTTGGGTTTCTTGCCAGACCACAGTTCATATGGTGTCGTCTCAACGGATTTAGATAGTGCCCTATTTAACGTGAATCCAGCCATCTCTAAAGCATAACCCCAAAACGATAGCGGTAAATCAGTAAGAGACATCATAGATCGCACCATATCTAATAAAGTGCGGTTACGACGTTCAAACACACCATTAAGTTGTGGTGTCGTTCCAGGTGGCGTGAGTTGCGAAACTATTCCGCATTGTTTCAAATGAAGACCAAACTCATAACCCTCCACGATCAGATCGTAGAAACTTTATTTTCTTGTTACGATGATTTTCCACTTCTGTAACACCCTCTATGCGACTATATCTCCCACGTGTCGAGGCACGACTTAGAGGCATGATCGCATTGAAGGCATATGTCGCAAGTTAGGCAATCTTCACAACATCCCATGTAATATGATAATAAAAGGGGAGATAACATAGTTGGCTTACACTCGCCACATCAATCAAGTACATAAATAACATTACATCATCCAAACACTCATGGCCCGACTACGGCGCCAAAATAAAAGACAACCCAACATGCGACACGGTCCCGATCACCCCCAACTGGGCACCACTACTGATCATTAGGAAAAGAAACATAGTATCGTTGAGAGTCCTTGTCGAACTCCCACTTGAGCTCAAGCGCGTCTCCTGGAGCATAATCATCAGGCCCTGCATCTGGTGTAATAGTAATCTGTGAGCCACAGGGACTCAGCAATCTCGCACCCTCGCGATCAAGACTATTTAAGCTTATAGGAATGGCAAGGTAAATATATGTGGAGCTGCAGCAAGCGACTAGCAAAATATGGTGGCTAACTTATACGCAACAGAGAGCGAGAAGAGGAGGCAAAGCGCGAGCGAGAAACTAGAGAACAACCTGCGCAAACATTACTCCAATACCGTGTCCACTTCCCGGACTCCGCCGAGAAGAGGCCATCACGGTAACACACTCAGTTGTTTCATTTTAATTAAGTTAAGTTTCAAATTATCTACAACCGGACATTAACAAATTCCCATCTGCCCATAACCGCGGGCACGGCTTTCGAAAGTTCAAATCCCTGCAGGGAAGTCCCAACTTAGCCCATGACAAGCTCTCACGGTCAACGAAGGAATAGACCTCCTCCCAAGATGTTCCGATCAGACTCGGTATCTCGGTTCTTCAAGACATTTCGACAGGTTAAAACAAGACCAGCAACACCGCCCGAATGTGCCGACAAATCCCGATAGGAGCTGCACATATCTCTTTCTTAGGGCACAATCGGATAAGCAATCCGTACAACTAAAACCAGCCCTCAAGTTTCCCCGAGGTGGCACTGCAAGGGGCTCTAGGTTGGACCAACACTCAGAGGAGCACTGGCCCGGGGGGGTTTAAAATAAGATGACCCTCGGGCTCCGGAAACCCAAGGGAAAAAGAGGCTAGGTGGCAAATGGTAAAACCAAGGTTGGGCATTGCTGGAAAAGCTTTAATCAAGGCGAACTATCAAGGGGTTCCCATTATAACCCAACCGCGTAAGGAACGCAAAATCCGGGAACATAACACCGATATGATGGAAACTAGGGCGGCAAGAGTGGAACAAAACACTAGGCGAGAGGCCGAGCCTTCCACCCTTTACCAAGTATATAGATGCATTAAGATAACATGGCAATATAATGATATCCCAACAAGTAAATAAATGTTCCAACAAGGAACTGCCTCCAATCTTCACCTGCAATTAGCAACGCTATAAGTGGGGCTGAGCAAAGCGGTAACATAGCCAATCAACGGTTTGCTAGGACATGGTGGGTTAGAGGCTTGACATGGCAATTTGGGAGGCTTGAAAGCAAATGGTAGGCATCGTAGCATTGGCATAGCAAAAGAGTGAGCAAACTAGCATAGCAAAGATAGTAGTGATTTTGAGGGTATGATCATCTTGCCTGCACAGTTGTCAGAGTTGACTGGATCCTCGAAAGCAAACTCAAAGGGCTCCTCATTAGCGAACTCGTCTCCCGGCTCTACCCAAACAAGACAAACAAGCAACAAGGACACAATCAACCACGTGCAAGGATCAAGCAAAATGATGAAATGATGATATGCTATGCGGGATGCGATGCGGGATGCAAAATGCAAGATATGACAGGAAATGCAAGAACCTGGCCTCAACTTGGAAATCCAAGTGTGCCACTGGAAAGATGAGATGAAATCTCTTGAAAACGATATAAAGAACGCCGGAATCGGGGTTACGGTTTGGAAAAGGCAAGCGATTCAAATATGACACCGGTCTGCGATTTACAGCAAGTAGCCATCTAAATGCAGTGAGATGAACATGCTACAGCACCCAAACATGATAACAAAATACATGGCAGGGATGCATTCAAGATTCTTAACAAAAGTCTAGCACTGAGCTACGGCCAATTCATCCATTAACAGGTTCAAACAAGCATGGCAAAAATGCATATGACAAACAGATCTCAGACTTAGTGAAATTAACACTTGTCTGGAATTTCAGATCTGGTAGCCCTCTTCGGAGCAATAAAACTATATGCTACAGGACCTGAACATGACAAAGTAAAGCATGGAGTGGAGCTACTCAATGATCTTAACAAAAGTCCCTTAGTGACCTTGAGTCAAAAGGGATCAGAAAATACCATTGCAAGCATGTGAACATAGCAAAAACATAATCAGTTTTTAGACTTAGTGAAAACTGGCACATGCTGAAAACATAACTCAAGTAGGCATGTTTACGAGCTCGATGCACTCACTACGGTGCAAGTCATGATAAGCTAAGCATACACCCATAAAGAAGGCACAAAATTCAAGCTAGAAATGGAAAGAACAATAGCATAGCATGCACGGATCAACTACAACATCATCGGCAAAATTGCAAACAAGTTGACAATCTGCCCAGATTCACAAAGTAGCAAAAGTAGAGCTCGATTGACTCAATCTAGGTTGCTCCATAATTGCAAACAAAGACATGGATGGATAGAGCACTACAAGATTAACAAAACATCCTTACTGATCATCCTCAAAAGAGGCACGGATCACTAGAAAACAACATGAACATAAGGCAACATGAGATGAACAGATCAAGGACTTAGTGGAATTGCTAAGTCCCTGAAAACAGAATTACCAAGTGCACCACTTTGCAAGCTTGCACTAGTCACCACACACATCACAAAAATACATGGGTTGCACCTCTGGAAAGATGACAAAACCCTTAACAAAACATATGTAGAGCATCAGGGCATATCATGCACACATTAATCATGGCAAAAATGACAAAAAGCTAAATGGAGCAGCAGATCTGACAATTAACTCAAGTAGCCCTCTTCTAACAGCATTTCGGGCATCAAGATGAACTCAAATGAAAATGATGCAATGGAATGAAATGATGTTCTCTCTGAGATGAACAATTTGATATGCTATATGCATGAATCGGAGCTACGGATGCGAAGTTATGGAGCTATGAACAGGGAAACATGGATCTGAAAATCCGAGGACTTAGTAGAAAAATCAACCTCCGGATCTAGTGTTCGGTGGCACGGAATCCGAGGCGGCGGCGCGCGCACTGTTCACCGGAGGCGGCGACCGGAGTTGGAGAAGCCGGAGCTCGTTGCCGGCGTAGGAGGGAGAGGAGGCCGGGCGGCGCCTTCGGAGGAGAGCGGCGGTGAGGTTGCAGCGGCGAGGGGCGGCCGGATCCGGGCGCTCTCGTGCGGAGGGGCGGCGGGCAGTCGCCGGAGTGGCGCGGCGGCAGCGGTCGCCGGCGATGGGCGGCGAGGCGGCTTCGGGCGGAGGAGGGAGAAGAAGCAGCGGGCGGCGGGGGAAGGCGTTGGGCTCCCGGGCCTCGGCGGCTGCGGGCAAGCGCGATGCCACGTGGCGGGCGGCGGTTGGTGGCGGTGACGAGCGGACGCGTCCGGCCGGATTCGGACGTGTCCGGCTGGTGCGGGGGCGAGTTCTAGGGTTTGAGAGGGAGGAGATCCGTGAATTTCGGGAGGGGGCTTTAAATAGGCATAGAGGGAGCTAGGAGAGTCCAAATGAGGTGCGATTTTCGGCCACGCGATCGTGATCGAACGCTCTAGATGATGGAGCAGGCTTAGGTGGGTTTTGGGCCAAATTGGAGGGGTGTTGGGCTGCAACACACACGAGGCCTTTTCGGTCCCTCGGTTAACCGTTGGAGTATCAAACAAAGTCCAAATGGTACGAAACTTGACAGGCGGTCTACCGGTAGTAAACCCAGGCCGCTTGGCAAGTCTCCATCCAATCCGGAAATGTTTAATCCCCACACACGGAAGAAAGCTAGAAATGACCACCGGAGGAGAACGAAGCGCTGGAATGCAAAACAGACAACGGGGAAAATGCTCGAATGCATGAGACGAACACGTATGCAAATGCAATGCACATGATGGCATGATATGAGATGCATGACAACGACAACCACACACGGAGACAAAGACCCGAACCCGAGAAAATAAAATAACTTAACGCCGAAACGGCAAGAGTTGGAGTACAAATTGGGAAAGTTACATCCGAGGTGTTACAACTTCACTCTGAAATTCTTTGAACTTTTCAAATGTTTCAGACTTATGTTTCATCAAGTAGATATACCCATATCTGCTCAAATCATATGTGAAGGTCAGAAAATAATGATACCCGCCGCGAGCCTCAACACTCATTGGACCGCATACATTAGTATGTATTATTTCCAACAAGTCTGTTGCTCGCTCCATTGTTCCGAGAACGGAGTCTTAGTCATCTTGCCCATGAGGCATGGTTCGCAAGCATAAAGTGATTCATAATCAAGTGATTCCAAAAGTCCATCAGCATGGAGTTTCTTCATGCGCTTTACACCAATATGACCTAAACGGTAGTGCCACAAATAAATTGCACTATCATTATTAAACTTGTATCTTTTGGCTTCAATACTATGAATATGTGTATGACTACTATCGATATTCAACAAAAATAGACCACTCGTCAAGGGTGCATGACCATAAAAGAGATTACTCATATAAATAGAACAACCATTAATCTCCGATTTAAATGAATAACCATCTCGCATCAAACAAGATCCAGATGTAATGTTCATGCTTAACGTTGGCACCAAATAATTATTACTTAGGTCTAAAACTAATCCCGAAGGTAGATGTAGAGGTAGCATGCCGACGACGATCACATCGACTTTGGAACCATTTCCCACGCACATCGTCACCTCATCCTTAGCCAATTTTTGTTTAATCCATAGCCCTTGTTTCGAGTTGCAAATATGAGCAATAGAACCAGTATCAAATACCCAGGCGCTACTACGAGCATTAGTAAGGTACACATCGGTAACATGTATATCAAATATACCTTTCATTTTGCCATCCTTCTTATCCGCCAAATACTTGGGGCATTTCCGCTTCCGGTGACCAGTCCCTTTGCAGTAGACGCACTCAGTCTCAGGCTTAGGTCGAGACTTGGGCTTATTCACTTGAGCAGCAACTTGCTTGCCGTTCTTCTTGAAGTTTCCCTTCTTTCCTTTACCCTTCTTCTTGAAACTAGTGGTCTTGTTAACCATCAACACTTGATGCTCCTTCTTGATTTCTACCTCCGCAGCCTTTAGCATCGCGAAGAGCTCGGGAATTGTCTTATCCATCCCTTGCATATTATAGTTCATCATGAAGCTTTTGTAGCTTGGTGGCAGTGATTGAAGAACTCTGTCAATGACACTATCATCAGGAAGATTAACTCCCAGTTGAGTCAAGTGGTTGTGGTACCCAGATATTCCGAGTATATGTTCACTGACAGAACCATTCTCCTCCATTTTACAGTTGTAGAACTTATTGGAGACTTCATATCTCTCAATCCGGGCATTTACTTGAAATATTAACTTCAACTCCTGGAACATCTCATATGCTCCATGACGTTCAAAACGTCGTTGAAGTCTCGGTTCTAAGCCGTGAAGCATGGCACACCGAACTATCGAGTAGTCATCAACACGCGTCTGCCAGGCATTCACAATGTGTGCAGTTGCTAGCGCGGGTGGTACACCTAGCGGTGCTTCCAGGACATAATTCTTCTGTGCAGCAATGAGGATAGCCCTCAAGTTACGAACCCAGTCCGTGTAGTTGCTACCATAATCTTTCAACTTAGCTTTCTCTAGGAACGCATTAAAATTCAAAGGAATGGTAGCACATGCCATTGATTTACAACAACATAGACATGCAAAATACTATCAGGTACTAAGTTCGTGATAAATTAAAGTTTAGTTAATCATATTACTTAAGAACTCCCACTTAGATAGACATCCCTCTAGTCATCTAAATGATCATGTGATCCATATCAACTAAACCATGTCCGATCATCACGTGAGATGGAGTAGTTTTCAATGGTGAACATCACTATGTTGATCATATCTACTATATGATTCACGCTCGACCTTTCTGTTGGGGATATAACTATCAGTTATGACCCGCCCAGGAGGGGCCGGGTCAACCCCAATGGCGGGTCACTAAGGAAGCCCAATAAACACCCAAGACAATAGTTTATTAAACCTTATAGAAGGCCTAAAGGCCCGGAGGCAGCTTAAGGCCCAATATTGTAAACCGCCGTATATAAGTGACGACTTGCAAGGAAAGGCATGTAAAGAAGTCACCGAGCCGGACACGTTTTATGAGCCGGTCAGGACTTTGTAGGCCACCAGGCGTCAACCAGTGTATATAAGGGGACGACCAGGTGGCGGCTTAGGGCAAGAAACAAGAGATCGATAACCAAGCTGGCGAACTAGCCTCTTGGCGATCGAAACCCCAGCAATACCAACACAACTAGACGTAGGCTTTTACCTTCATCGTAAGGGGCAAAACTAGTATAAAATCTCTCGTGTCCTTTGTCCCGATTAACCCATTTAAGCTTCCTAGTTGCAATGGCCCTACGACTAATTCCTTTTGCTAGGACATCTGCCGTGACAATTCCATGACAGTTGGCGCCCACCGTGGGGCCAACGCACGGTGGATTTGAGTTCTTGACGGGCAACTTCGAAGGGCTTAGGGGATATGCTGTGGGCCGGATGACCAAGAGTCGTCGTGGCAAGCTCTACATCGACGACGAAGGCTGGGGCCCTGAGGCCGGCTCAATTGAGTACGGGTACCGGGTCCCCTTCGGCAGAATTCATGTCTTCATCGGCTGGATCGGCGAATCGGGCCCTGAGTCGGACGACCACACCAACCTCGTTGAAATGGCTCAGCGTGCGAGGTCCACCCGTGTTCAATCTGTCGTGAAGCATGCCTTCGTAGGTTGCGTCCACGACGGTGAATACTCTGAAGAGTCGGTGGATGACGGTGAGACGGCCATCTGTTCTGATGCTACATCATTAACGGGCGAGACGGACTCTTTGTATCAGCTGCAGGATGGCATGCTCGGGGGCTGTTCCGATGGCGGCAGTATTCCGGACCCCTTTGAGCCGCCGAATCGGGCCGGAGTCTTCATGGCAGGCACACAGCCTGGCCAGAACTCCACAGCAGCAGTAGCAACAGCCACCAGATCGGCAGCAGCCGAGTCAGGAGACTCCGTGCGCCTCCCGGCTCAGATTCTAATGGACCTCACAGATAAGCTGACGGCTCTGTTGACTGCCGTGGTAGAGCCGGCAGATAAGGTTCAGGATGACATGGAGGTAACATGCGTACGTGAAGAGATGGTACAAGCTAAGGAGAATTTAACAGCAAAAGAGGTCAGGATGGCCGCGGAGCGGGCGGCTTTGGACGCTCGTGCTCACCAGCTTCAAGCAGAGACATTCCAGCTCTCGGTGGATCTGAACGCATCAAACGAGGTCATGAGAAGAAGGCACTAGAAAACTCAGTCACGTCTACCTCTGACACTCGATCCTAGGAACCTTTTTCATACACATGGGGCCGGGGCAAGTAACCCGCCAGAGGCAAATCGGATCACGACACCCGGGGCACCAGTTCAGCCGCGCACCATGGAACCACCTCGTGTGGACACCGCTCCGCCTCATTATGTGCCAACACCGCCAGGTCACTTCTGCAATCCCTTGGAAAACCTAATTGCTGCGTCAGCCCGTTTGGCGGCTCTCCCGATGGAAGGCGACTCTTCGGCGGCAATTGAAACGCGAAGGGCGAGAGAACTTCTTCAAACAGCTCTAGTGCAGCAGGATGCGTACTCTTACAGTCGGGACAGAATCCATTCAACCCCTCGCCCGAGCCGGAGCCCAAGCTATAGTAGGCATATGGAATCAGCTGATATGTCGAGCAATGCTCAACGTCGCAACCGACCGCACAGGCACGAGCCAGTACCGGCTGGAGCCCTTAACTTAGCGGATCAGGACAAGATCCGACAAGAGGCTGAGCGAGCGGTTCAACTGGCAGCGGAGCAGGCGGCTCATTAGACTTTTCCGGCTTATCCAGCAACCTCGGTTGAGGCAGGAGTGGCCACGAGAACCGGAGGTGTCCCTTGCCTGGTGCCGGCCATACGTAATGAGCGTTTGCCGAAGGACTTCAAGGGGCCTCACAAGGTGCCTAATTACACGGCCGACTTAGAGCCTGGGGCCTGGATTGAGAGTTATGAGATGGCTATGGAGCTGTCGGAGGTCAGCGACACGGCGATGGCTAAGTATTTCACTATGATGTTGGATGGAACGGCTCGTACTTGGCTAAAAGGTTTGCCCCCCAATTCCATCGGCTCATGGGCGGAGTTAAAAGCCTGATTCATTCAGAACTTCAAGGACACATGCAAACAACCTATGTCAATCGTGGACCTGACTAATTGTAAGCAAGAGGAAGGTGAGTCCACAACCCATTGGGTGCGCCGGGTCAAGGAGATAATTCATTCATCTGATAAGATGGATGCCGGCTCGGCAGTCTTAATTTTGGAGAAAAATTGCCGTTTTGAACCTCTAAAGCAGAAGCTGGGGCGGCTTAAACGTGACTGCAATGACATGGGCCAGTTGATGGCGGCTCTCCTCAAGTATGCTGATTCTGATAGTACCAAGGACCCTGTGTCTGATGAAGAAAAGACAGGGAAGGGAAAGAAGAACGGCAACGGCAAGGGTCACCAGCATAACCCGGCAAATCGAGGAGGTAATAAACGTAAGGCTAGCGAATTTGTGGCTAACACCAATACGCAGGGCAACAATCAACGGCGCAAGGGTAGGCAACCCCCTCGGTCGGGCGGGTCAGGTCCCACCCTTGAGCAACTATTGAATGAACCTTGTCCAAGACATGGCACCCGGGAGAAACCAGCCACCCATCTGTGGAAGTACTGTACAATCATGAAGGCATTTAAGAATTCAAATGCATTTGATGGAAGTCACGGCCCTGGCGGCGGTTCAGGTGGAGGCGACTTTCATGGCCCAGGCGCCGGCTCAGGTGGAGGCGGCTTTCACGGTCAGGGACATGCGGGTAGCCAAGGAGGTTATAATCCACAACCCGGCCAAGGTAATCAGCAGCAATCTGGATACCTGAGCAACCCAAAACAGTTGAATGCAGGCAATATCGTGTATTTACCACTAGTTTGTGCAAGAGGGACCAAAAGCTTCACAAGAGGGCTGTCAATGCCGTTGAGCCGGCGATTCCGCGTTACTTACGGTGGTCAGAACAACCTATTGTGTGGAGCAGAGAGGATCATCCTCCCCGGGTTGACAATCCGGGTCACTTGGCCTTGGTAGTAGCGCCTCAGGTTGGTGGATATAAATTCACTAAGGTGCTCATGGATGGAGGCAGTAACATCAACATCCTTTACTATGAGACGTTTCATTGGATGGGATTGACTGATAAGAGTCTTAAGCAATCCCAACACCGTTTTTCACGGTGTGGTACCTGTCAAATCGGCATACCTAGTTGGCAAGATTGAACTGGAAGTAGCCTTTGGGGATGAATATGATTCCAGAGCGGAGAAATTAACCTTTGAGGTGGTTAAGATCAAAAGCCCATATCATGCTTTGTTTGGACGGCCGGCTTACGCCAAGTTCATGGCTCGGCCGTGTTATGTATATCCGCAGCTCAAAATGCCGGGTTATAAGGGCACCATTATAGTACATGGAAGCTGGAAAATAGCCCTGGAGTGTGAAGAAGGAGATGCTGCATATGCTGAGTCTGTTTGTGCAACGGGGGAGGCGAAATTTTATAAGGATAATGTCGACCCGGCAGACATGACATCTCTAAAGAAGCCAACAACAGAGCATGAACAGGTGTTGAAATTCAAGACAACTGATGACACCAAGACGGTTGATTTTGTGCCCGGCGACTCATCCAAGCAATTCATCATCGATGCCAATTTGGATCCAAAATAGGAAAGCGCGCTCATCGAGTTCATCCGTGAGAACCGGGACATCTTTGCATGGAAACCTTCTGACATGCTGGGTGTCCCGAGAGAACTCGCTGAGCACATTCTCAATATTGATCCAAAGTTTAAGCCGGTCAGGCAATTTCTCCGACGATTTAACGAAGAAAGGCGCAAGGCTATCGGAGAAGAGGTGGCCCGGCTCTTGGCGGCCGGGTTCATCGTGGAAGTCTTTCACCCAGAGTGGTTAGCCAACCCGGTGCTTGTACTCAAAAGGAACGGCACCTGGCGTATGTGTGTGGATTACACCGATTTAAATAAAGCTTGTCCAGCTGACCCTCTTGCTCTCCCCCGTATTGATCAGATCATTGATGCTACGGCGGGTTGTGCACATTTGAGTGTTTTGGATGCCTATTCAGGTTCTCATGAGATTAAGATGGCAGTCAAGGACCAGGAGAAGACGGCTTTCATCACTCCGTTTGGAGCCTTCTACTATGTGTCTATGCCCTTCAGGCTCAAGAGTGCCCAGGCAACTTATCAACGGTGTATGCAGAATTGCCTTCACGATCAGATCAGGCGTAATGTTCATGCTTATGTGGATGATATAGTGGTAAAATCCAAGAAAGGGGAAACCTTGGTCATAGATCTGAAAGAGACCTTTGATAACCTCCGGATCTACAAAATGATGCTTAACCCGACCAAATGTGTTTTCGGAGTCCCAGCTGGCAAGCTCTTGGGTTTTTTGGTGTCCAACCGAGGTATTGAAGCTAACTCGGAGAAGATTAAGGAAATCACATCCCTGGCCAAACCAACGTGCATCAATGACGTTCAACGGCTGGCGGGTCGTGTTGCTGCTTTGAGCCGGTTCATAAGCCGGTTAGGGGAGAAGGTGATTCCTTTGTATCAGATGATGAGGAAAACGGATGATTTAATTTGGAGCGATGCTACGAACTCTGCTTTTGAAGATTTTAAGAAACAGCTTGCTGAGCCGCCGGTCCTTGCTGCTCCAGTTGAGAAAGAGCCGCTATTGTTATGCGTATCCGCCAACTCACGAGCTGTTAGTGTGGCAATTGTGGTAGAGCGCAAGGAGGTTGGCAAAGAACATCCGATTCAACGGCCGGTTTACTACGTTAGTGAGGTGTTGATTGAATCTAAACAAAGATATCCACATTGGCAGAAGCTCATATATGGGGTGTTCATGGCGAGCTGGAAGCTCAAACATTACTTTCAGGGTCACCCAATCACTGTGATTAGCTCTGCTCCTTTGGGAGACATCATTCAAAATAGAGAAGCCACTGGACGAGTCGCCAAGTGGGCCATTGAGCTTGGGTCTCATGGGTTGAAGTATGTACCACGTACCGCGATCAAGTCTCAAGCACTGGTTGATTTTATTAATGACTGGACAGAGATGCAGATGCCGGAGGAGAAACCAGACAACACATATTGGACTATTCACTTTCATGGGTCCAGACAGTTGGAAGGCTCGGGGGCTGGAGTTGTTTTAACCTCCCCTTGAGGTGACAAATTTTGTTAAGTGTTGCGGCTGATGTTTCCTTGCACTAACAATGCAGCGGAATATGAAGCTTTGCTCCATGGTCTTCGAATGGCTAAAGAGATGAGCCTGAGCCGGGTCCGGTGTCTTGGCGACTCATATTTGGTAGCTCAACAGGTGTCAAGCAAGTGGGATTCCAAAGATCCTCTCATGGCGGCTTATCGCCGTGAAGTTGATGCTGTTGCAGGGCATTTTAAAGGTTATCAGGTGGAGCACATTGACCGTAGGAAGAACGAAGCGGCTGATGCTTTAAGCCAGCTGGGATCTCAGTGTAAGCCGATGCCACCTAACACCTTTTTGGATGTTTTGCATAACACGTCTGTTAAGTTACCTACAGAAGAAGATCTAGCCATTCCTGAACTGGAGCGCAGTTGGTGGTGGCTCTTCACGTCATCCCAGATTGGACAGTACCGTTCTTGGCTTACATGACCCGGGGCGAGCTGCCAGCGGATGAGACCCTGGCCCGACAGATAACCCGGCCGGTCTAAGTCAATGATGATTTCTGACGGAGAACTATACCATCGCAGTGTCTCTGGAGCATTTCAGTGGTGTGTTTCCCCTGAAGAAGGCCAAGAAATACTTCGTGAGATCCATGAAGGTGATTGTGGTCATCACGCCGGGTCAAAGTCTCTGGTGGCCAAAGCTTTTCATCATGGTTTTTATTGGTTGACGGCTCACGCTGATGCAGAAGATCTAGTCAGTAGATGTGATGGATGTCAAAAATTCACACGATGAGCACATGTGCCGGCTCAAGAGTTGCGGATGATTCCAATCACTTGGCTGTTTGCGTTCTGGGGGATTGACATGGTTGGGCCTTTCGAAAGGTCTAAGGATAAAAAGACACATCTTTTAGTGGCAGTTGACAAATTCACAAAGTGGGTTGAGGCAGAACCAGTGAGTAAGTGTGATGCGGCCACAGCGGTTCAGTTCATGAAAAAGGTGATCTTCCGTTTTGGTTTTCCACACAGTATTATCACTGACAATGGCACTAATCTATCCCAAGGGGCTATGGAGGAGTTCTGTCAGCGCGAGCATATCCGGCTTGATGTTTCTTCTATAGCTCATCCTCAATCCAATGGTCAGGCTGAGA
Source organism: Triticum urartu (assembly GCF_003073215.2). Taxonomy (NCBI): domain Eukaryota; kingdom Viridiplantae; phylum Streptophyta; class Magnoliopsida; order Poales; family Poaceae; genus Triticum; species Triticum urartu. The sequence continues at coordinate 195,182,623 of NC_053027.1, read as the reverse complement.
GAGCAAATCAGGAAATCTTAAAAGGTCTCAAGCCCCGGCTTATGGTTCCCTTGCAGCGAACGCCGGGTTGTTGGGTAGAGGAGTTACCCTCGGTGTTGTGGAGTATCAACACCACCCCTAACAGATCTACAGGTTATACGCCTTTCTTCATGGTTTATGGAGCGGAAGCAGTATTGCCTAGTGACATCGGTCATGACTCGCCCCGTGTGGCGGCTTATGTTGAAGCTAACAATGAACAAGCTAGACAGGATGCACTTGACTTGTTAGATGAGGAAAGAGACTTAGCAGTGGCTCGATCAGCAATTTATCAACATGACCTGCACCGTTATCACAGCCGCCGGGTTAAGTCCAGGACTTTTCAAGAAGGTGACCTGGTGCTCCGGCCCATCCAGGATCTATCAGATGCACACAAGCTATCCCCACCTTGGGAAGGACCCTTTGTGGTCAGCAAGAACTTAAACAACGGGTCATATTACCTCATTGACGTTCGAGAGCACAAAGACTCACGTAGGTCGGAAGAGGAGACCCGCCGACCGTGGAACATTTCTCAACTTCAGCCATACTACACCTGAGCCACCGGCTCTCATCATGTACATACGTTGACGTTATATATATATTATGATAAGTAATAAAGCAGGACCATCGGTCTCTTTTCTTTTCAGAAAGGTTACACATCTTTATTATTTTTTACTACTATCTTCAAATGACTATTAAGGAGCTGATCATATTTGAATCAAGTCTATCCTTTTTTGGTCCAGCTTATGATCGTATTCGAATCTAGCTGCAACTACCATGGTCACTTGGGGGCTTCCTGTTCAAATATAGGTCGTATTCGAACCAAAGAGAACATAGCTGTCATAACCCGTTTGATCGGCTCAAAGCCAAACTCACTAGGGGGCTTCTTGATCGTATCCGAATCACAACTTAACCCCTTTTGGGTCCGACTTGGATCGTATTCAAATCATGGTCATTAAAAACCTCTCAAGGTCATTTGGGGGCTTCCTGTTCAAACATAGGTCGTATTCGAACATAAGAGAACATAGCTGTCGGTACCCTCTTGATCGGCGCAATGCCAAAGCCACTGGGGGCTATATGGTCGTATTCTAACCTTAGCTTAACCCCTTTGGTCCGGTTTACTGATCGTATTCGAATCAGAAACCCCCAACCTTTAGTTACAAGGCTAATGTTGTTTACCACCTGTTATTTGTCTTATCGGGTTTTTGCTGTCTCAATTTCAAAATAATCAATCATGGTCTTTTTCACCGGCTTGACTATTTGACAACAAGCCGCCAGGGCATGATAATCATCAGGTATTCCGAAGCATTGACTTCTTGCAAAGACTTGATTATCAATCTCATCACCCGGGTCATATAAACCAGTGGTCCGGAGGTAAAAAAATATAGGTATGGCTATTGTTTATGAACAGTTTCCTTCTGTATTAATCAAAGGTTATTTCAACCATTGTTTTCTTTTTACATCTGTTTCTTTTTTCTACTATGATAAAAATATTGGCTATAAACCGGGTGTTCTGGCCCGTTCGATACTAAGCCGCCAAGCCAGTTTTTCCTTTTTATCTATAGGAACAGAGTTAAAGTATTGCAGGGACAACCATAGATATGATGCATATATTAACATCAAAAAGCAGAGAGTAACACACGGTGTCTTATGCGCGATGGCATAGGCAGAATATGTAGTGTTTTCAAATCTAATCTATTACAAGGCTTTTACAAGCCCATGAAGATGGTCATCACTCCTCCCTCGCCGGTTCACCGCCCTCTGCTGATTGGAAGCTGGGTTTTGACCAGTCAAAACCGTTTACAGCAATAAATTCTGCTTGTTCATCAATCGGGCCGGCCGGATCAACTTCCGGAGCAAATGTATGTTCACGAACAGGCGGGGTTAAATCTGTCACCTTGTACGAGGGAGTTGCCATCTTCTTATTTTCCACATCAAAACCCGGCTGATACTTGTCGATATTGGTTTCATCTCCAAGAATAGTCGCCTGAGGTCGAACTCCGCGCACGCAAGCCATGAAGTCATCTTGTTCAAAGGGAGATACGTCTTCCTTCACGGTAGGATACCCTCTGGCTACGTCCGCCGGGTCTAGATCTGGCACCCAAGCCTTGGAGCGGCTCAGGGAAGTCAAAGCTCCGGCTCTGGCATAGGAGCGCTTCACTTCTTGGAACCTGGCGGGTAAGATTGACAACTTTTTTAGGACGTCACTGAGCCGGTTGGGTCCTTGATTGGCAGGAGAGATAGCGGCAAGTGCCCGTTGTGCGCCAATATACAATTGCTCTACTAAGGTATACACTGCCTTCAGTTTAATCGCATTGTCTTGGCTCAGATTCTTGCTTCATGGGCCTGCACATATTTTGTAAACAAAGAGTCAGCTGGCGGTTTATATTCCGGGTTAGCATAAGGTACAAAAGGTCAGTACAGATGGCTTACCAAAGATGGCGGACACCATTTGAGATACCCGGTTCTTTAAGTCGGTCAGCTCTGTAGTAACCTCCTCAAGAGCTGCTTCCGTCGTTTCGGCGCGTTGTATCAGTAGTGTTTTCTCTTCAGCCCAGGTTTTCTGCTTGGTAGTCAAGCTATTTTTTTAGCTTTTCCGTCTCACCAAGACTTAATTGAAGATTGGAGTCAGCAGCCTTGATTTCTGCCTCCTGATCCGCCAGTCGGGTCTTGGCATCAGTCAGTTGCGAACCCAATTCAGATAGGGCGTTCTGCAAGACATATATAGGTGTATCAAGGCTCAAAATTCAAGATTTAAGTCTCAAGTGCCTTTGCACTGCAAAGCCACTTGACACTTGGGGGCTAATGTATGCCAAAACAAATTTTTATGACTCTATTATACTTCAAGTCCCAAGTACTTTACAAAGTAACAGCACTTGGCACTTGGGGGCTAATGTATGATATTCAGCAAGTATCTCAAGGGTAAGCCGGACTACAGTATTTTTTGGATTCGGTACAAGACAGTTATGAAATTCATAGTACCGGTTCATTTATGGTTAAATGAACCGGCCCTTGGGGACTACAGATGAAGCTTTGTTCAAATTTTATTGGATTTCAGGAAAATCTAAAGGTACAGACTTAGCCTATATCATAAAGTCTACAGATTATTCCGGTTTTCTCATAATCTGAAGACTTGGGGGCTGGCAGAATATAAGTAAGCCGGAAGAATATACCTCATACTTTACCTGCAACTGCTTGACCATTTCAATCTCTGAGTCGCGGCTGGAGTGCACATGGATGAGATAGCCGGATAATATATCGTTGGCATTCAGATGGCCATAATGCAAAATATCAAAACGCACTTTCTGTCTCTCCAATGCCTCTTGTTTCGCCGTGTGACGAGCCGGCACGGTGGGATTCCCTGGCTCAACGAAGCGGCTCCCAGTGATCAGAACGTCTTGAGCAGACGGTGATGGCGGGTTAGCCGAGCTGGATGGTCCAGTGGCAAAAGGGTTAACGGTGGCATTGTCGGCTGACAGCTCAGGAGGATTTAATTCAGCATTGGCGGCTAGGTCCTTTGGAGTTTCGGTAGGAGGGGGAGAAGGTGGCATGGCCGGTTCAGGCGCCAGGACTGGCGGGTCTTCCACTGGTTTAGCCACCTTGGCCTCCTTGGACTTAGCTTGACCACTAAAAGAAATGTTATGACACTATTAGTATAAAGATACAATTTGAAAAACACGGAGGAAAAAGGGTTCTTTCTTACCCAGGGGTGGTCTTGAAAGCCGGAAATTGGGTCTGAGACGAGTCGCCAGAAGAGCGAGATACCTCCTGCAAAGATAAAACAAAGTAAGTAATGCAAGGGAGAAGATCCATTAACAAAAAGTCAAAGACAAAGAAATAAACCTCATTCTGGCGTTTTTGAGGAGTCTGTTGAAGAACAGTAGGCGGTTCATCATCATTCCGGGTCCGACGGCGGCTCTCATGTTGCTTCTTTTTCAAAAGAAAATGAGGATCCAGATAAGCCAAAGGGTGTGAAAACCTTACTTTCCGGGTTATGACTCGAAGTTTCTGTCTTAGCAAATGGGCTGAGTCAGAGGAAATAGTTACCTCTTCTTCCACGGCCTGACTGGCCCCTGTGTCGTCCTGGCAATGATTAGTGTTAATAAGATTATTAAAAAGTTGGCCAAGGGAGTCAAGGGCTACCTCCGACTCAGAAGTATCATAAAGCTTCATCATATCCTAAGTGGTACTTTTCTTCTTCTTGGACCGTCGGGTCATTTTCTTGGTGTTGATAGCAGCGGCTCTAGCCTTCTTGGCGGCTTCGTGGTCGTACTTGGCTTTCCAGAAATCAGATCTGGCTTGCATATGAATAACAAAGATGAAAGATCAGGCAGGTACTTAACACGGCTGGGAAATATATAAAGAAGGAGATCAGAGGTTCTTTACCTCTGGCGCCGGGTTAAGTTTGCAGAAGGGGTTTAACCCGACTTTACTGCAGTCTTCATATTTGCCGTTTACCAGAAGGGTTGACATTGCAACAATATCTTCTTCGGGTAATTGGACGGAGCTGTGACGAAGAGAATCATTTGGGCCTCCACCATATTCACACATCAGTTTTGATTGGCGGCTTAGAGGGATAACCCGCCATGAGATCCAGCAGCGGGTCAAGTCAACTCCGGTTAAACCGTTCCCTAATAAGGCGTTAATCCTTTTGATTGATGGGATCAACTTCTTGCGTTCGGCAGCAGTAAGCTTGTCAGGGAGAGCGGATTTGGAGTCAAGACGCTCGGCGCGATAACCCGGCAGTGGCTTCTCGTTTGCTGGTGAAGTGTCTTGACAATAGAACCAAGTCTGATTCCAGTCTTTTGGATGACTCGGCAAGACTATAAGGGGGAAGACAGCGCCCTTCCGATGCTGAATTGAGATGCCTCCAAGCTCCAAGCTAAGGTCGTTGGTGCACTCGTTCTGCCAGTCCAGATAAAAATACTCTCTAAACAGTTCCACGGTCGGCTCTTCCTGAAGGTACACCTCACAGAGCACTTGGAAGTTGCAAATATTGGATATGGAATTGGGACCGATATCTTGAGGGTGGAGTTTGAAAAAATGGAAGACATCTCTGAAGAACTTTGAGTCGGGCGATGAAAAGCCACGGTTCATGTGGTCAGTAAAGACAATGACTTCGCCATCTCTTGGATTGGGCCAGTCTTCGTCCGGTTCAGGTGTGCGATAAGACATGACATTTTTTCCTGGCAAGAATCCTATGGAGAAGAACTCCTTCAAATGTTCCTCAGTTATGGTTGAGGGAACCCAGTTGCAGACAGCCAACGTTTTGGACGGCATGGTGTTCAAAAACGTACTGAAAGGAAAGTAACATGCCGGTTCAATTAAATAAATATGATGGAAGTAAAAGATGATACAGGGGAGTAATGGCGGCTTAATTAAGGGCTAATGTCATATAAGGAAAAGTAAGCCGGCACAGTAAGCCGCCATGACTACAGACATTTGAGAAATACCAGCGGCAGAATTGGTTAAGTATGGAGACAAACAGGTTTCTTAACTTCTGGATATTAATATGGATCAAATGGCCGTTCAAAATGAAAAACTTCCTAGACCTAAAAATATAGCTCAGATGAGTTCATCAGTTCTAAATGCGGCCCTTGTACTAGAAAAAGGGATCTACTAATATCAAAAGTAGGCACCAAACAACTACCGCTTAAAGCATACGTCTCGTTTGGATCAAGAGGAGGAGGCAGTGGAAGGACTACGATGAAACCGCGAAGAACTATGAAGAACATGAGGAAAACCTAGAAGCTTTGAATGCAGATCTGAGGAACAAGAGAACGAGAACTTACAGCTACGGTTCCTCCAAGGAAGATCGCCGCCGTTCTCTGAACCAGGTCTGGTTGATGCAGCGGCCAAGGTCGGCGACGAGGTGCTCTGCGACGGCGGCGGGGCTCCAGCTGCAGTGGAGTTGTGAGAGGAGGAAGATGAAGAAGAGAGAGGAATGAGAGAAGACTGGGGCATGCCTATTTATAAGGAAATAAGCGAACAGGCGGGCGCGAAAATCGAGGAAGAGCCGAATAATGGTTATCTAACTAGATGGACGCCTCGATTCTCGGAAGGCATTAAAGATGAAGATCCGTTGGGAGATGACGTCATAAAAGTTATTCGTGTTTTCTAGAGATGACATCATGGCGGGTTACAAAAACCTCTGCGAGGATAAGAAGATGGATTTTGTCTAAGTATTGAAGATTAACAAAGAACAAAGTTCAAAGTCAACCTAGGGCCTAATGTTGGGGATATAACTATCAGTTATGACCCGCCTAGGAGGGGCCGGGTCAACCCCAATGGCGGGTCACTAAGGAAGCCCAATAAACACTCAAGACGATAGTTTATTAAACCTTATAAAAGGCCTAAAGGCCCGGAGGCGGCTTAAGGCCCAATATTGTAAACCGCCGTATATAAGGGAAGACTTGTAAGGAAAGGCATGTAAAAGAAGTCACCGAGCCGGACACATTTTATGAGCCGGCCGGGACTCTGTAGTCCACCAGGTGTCAACCCGTGTATATAAGGGGACGACGCGGTGGCGGCTTAGGGCATGAAACAAGAGATCGATAACCAAGCCGGCGAACTAGCCTCTTGGCGATCGAAACCCCATCAATATCAACACAACTAGACGTAGGCTTTTACCTTCATCGTAAGGGGCCGAACTAGTATAAAATCTCTCGTGTCCTTTGTCCCAATTAACCCCTTTAAGCTTCCTAGTTGCAATGGCCCTACGACTAAGTCCTTTTGCTAGGACATCTGCCCTGACAATTCCACGACACTTTCGGTCTTAGTGTTCTGAGGCCATATCTGCATATGCTAGGCTCGTCAACTTTAACCCGAGTATTCTGCGTGTGCAAAACTGGCTTGCACCTATTGTATGTGAATGTAGAGCTTATCACACCCAATCATCACGTGGTGTCTCGGTACGATGAACTGTAGCAACGGTGCATACTCAGGGACAACACTTATACCTTGAAATTTAGTGAGAGATCATCTTATAATGCTACCGCCGTATTAAGCAAAATAAGATGCATAAAAGATAAACATCACATGCAATCAAAATAAGTGATATGATATGGCCATCATCATCTTGTGCCTTTGATCTCCATCTCCAAAGCACCGTCATGATCACCATCGTCGCCGGCTTGACACCTTGATCTCCATCGTAGCATCGTTGTTGTCTCGCCAACTATTGCTTCTACGACTATCGCTACCTCTTAGTGATAAAGTATAGCAATTACATGGCGATTGCATTTTATACAATAAAGCGAAAACCATATGGCTCCTGCCAGTTGCCGATAACTTATACAAAATATGATCATCTCATACAACAAATTATATATCATCACGTCTTGACCATATCACATCACAACAAGCCTTGCAAAAACAAGTTAGACGTCCTCTACTTTGTTGTTGCAAGTTTTACGTGGCTGCTATGGGCTTCTAGCAAGAACCGTTCTTACCTACGCATCGAAACCACAACGATTTTTCGTCAAGTGTGTTGTTTTAACCTTCAACAAGGACCGATCGTAGTCAAACTTGATTCAACTAAAGTTGGAGAAACAAACACCCGCTAGCCACCTATGTGCGAAGCATGTCGGTAGAACCAGTCTCATGAGCGCGTTCATGTAATGTCGGTCCGGGACACTTCATCCAACAATACCGCCGAATCAAAGTAAGAGGTTGCTGGTAAGCAGTATGACTATTATCGCCCACAACTCTTTGTGTTCTACTCATGCATATAACATCTATGCATAGATCTGGCTCGGATACCACTGTTGGGGAACACAGTATTTCAAAAAAATCCTACGATCAAGCAAGATCTATCTAGGAGATGCATAGCCATGAGAGGGGAGAGTGTGTCCACGTACCCTCATAGATCTAAAGCAGAAGCATTTAGTAACACGATTGATGTAGTTGAACGTCTTCGCGATCCAAGCACCGAACGTATGGCACCTCCGCGTTCAGCACACATTCATCTCGATGACATCCCTCGATCTATTGATCTAGTTGAGGACGAGGGAGAGTTCTGTCAGCACGACGGTGTGGTGACGGTGATGATGAAGTTACCGGCGCAGGGCTTCGCCTAAGCACTACGACAATATGACCGAGGTATGTAACTGTGGAGGGGGGCACCGCACATGGTTAAGAGAAACTTGTGTGTTCTAGGATGCAACCCTGCCCCCGTATATAAAGGAGGGGAGGGGGAGGTCGGCCGGCCCCTGTAGGTCGCGCCGGGAGAGGGGAGTCCTACTAGGACTCCAAGTCCTAGTAGGATTCCACCTGGAGGAAGGGGGAAGAAGGAAGGGAGAGGGGGAAGGGAAGGGAAGGGGCTCGCCCCTTCCCCTAGTCCAATTCGGACCCAAGGAGGGGGCGTGCGGCCAGCTCCTTGTGGCCCTTCTCTCTCCCCACTAAGGCCCATGAAGGCCCATTAATTCCCCCGAGGGTTCCGATAACCCTCCGGCACTATGATAATTATCCGGTATTTCTCGAAACTCATCCGGTGTCCGAATAACATCGTCCAATATATCAATCTTTATGTATTGACCATTTCGAGACTCCTCGTCATGTCCGTGATCTCATCCGGAACTCCGAACAAACTTTAGTCATCAAATCACATAACTCATAATACAAATCGTCATCGAACGTTAAGCGTGCGGACCCTACGGGTTCGAGAACTATGTAGACATGACCGAGACACATCTCCGGTCAATAACCAATAGCGGAACCTGGATGCTCATATTGGCTCCTACATATTCTACGAAGATCTTTATCGGTCAAACCGCATAACAACATACGTTGTTCCCTGTGTCATCGGTATGTTACTTGCCCGAGATTCGATTGTCGGTATCACCATACCTAGTTCAATCTCGTTACTGGCAAGTCTCTTTACTCGTTCCGTAATGCATCACCCATGACTAACTCATTAGTCACATTGCTTGCAAGGCTCATAGTGATGTGTATTACCGAGAGGGCCCAGAGATACCTCTTCGATACACAGAGTGACAAATCCTAATCTCGATCTATGCCAACTCAAAAAACACCATCAGAGACACCTGTAGAGCATCTTTATAATCACCCAATTACGTTGTGATGTTTGATAGCACACAAGGTGTTCCTCTGGTATTTGGGAGTTCCTTAATCTCATAGTCAGAGGAACATGTATAAGTCATGAAGAAAGCAATAGCAATAAAACTAAACGATCATTATGCTAAGCTAATGGATGGGTCTTTATCGGTCAAACCGCATAACAACAGACGTTCTTCCCTTTGTCATCGGAAAGTTACTTGCCCAAGATTCGATCATCGGTATCACCATACCTAGTTAAATCTCGTTACCGGCAAGTCTCTTTACTCGTTCCTGAAAGTGCAACTATCCCAGGGTTGTTTGTGTAATTACTAACAACATATAGCTCATTGAACTAATGCTATTTCAAGATGATCATTTCGGAAAGTTCAATGATTGTCATGGCATGGATTAGGATTGTGGACCCCTCAAAATGCTAAGGACACATATTCGCTCAAGCTCAAGACTCTACATTTTCATTTTAGTGATCGAAGATCACATTGAGTCCATAGGAAAAGCCAATACTATTAAAAGGGGATGAGGTGTTGCTTAATTGCTTGATTGCCCAAAATGCTTAGTGATATGCTCCAAAAGCCCTCAACCACTTTCTCATTTTCACATATGTCCCAAACCAAAAGTCAAACTTGGCCCCACCGAAATGTTCTATCCGGCGCCACCGAGTTCAATTGATAGGGCCACTTCCAGAAACCTCATTTCGGTCTCACCGATAGGGATCTCGGTCTCACCGAGATGGGATTGCGAACTCTCTGTTTCCCTTCGTAACGTTTCGGTCCAACCGAGATGAGCGATCGGTCCCAACGAGTTTGCAATGCAAACTCTCTGTTTCCCTTTCGTAACGTTTTGGTCTCACCGAAATGAGCGAATCGGTCCCACCGAGTTTGCCTGACCAACTCTCTGGTTAGCTTATTACCAAAGTCAGTCCTACCGAGTTTGTGTAATCGGTCTCACCGAGATTATGTTATGCCCTAGCCCTAATGGAATCGGTCTAATACATCTCCATCGTATCTACTTTTCCAAACACTTTTGCCCTTGTTTTGGCCTCTAACTTGCATGATTTGAATGGAACTAACCCGGACTGACGCTGTTTTCAGCAGAATTACCATGGTGTTATTTATGTGCAGAAACAAACGTTCTCGGAATGACCTGAAATTTCACGGAGCAAATTTTTGGAAAATATAAAAAATACCTGCAAAAGATGAAGGCCAGGGGGCCCACCACCTGTCCACGAGGGTGGGGGCGCGCTTGCCCCCCTAGGGCGCGCCCCCTACCTCGTGGGCCCCCTGGAGCTCCTCCGACTCCAACTCCAACTCTATATATTGTGTTTCGGGGAGAAAAAAACCAGAGAGAAGAATTCATCACATTTTACGATACGGAGCCGCCGCCAAGCCCTATAACCTCTCGGGAGGGCTGATCTGGAGTCTGTTCGGGGCTCCGGAGAGGGGAATCCGTCGCCATCGTCATCATCAACCATCCTCCATCACCAATTTCATGATGCTCACCGCCGTGCGTGAGTAATTCCATCGTAGGCTTGCTGGACGGTGATGGGTTGGATGGGATCTATCATGTAATCGAGTTAGTTTTGTTAGGGTTTGATTCCTAGTATCCACTATGTTCTGAGATTGATGTTGCTATGACTTTGCTATGCTTAATGCTTGTCACTAGGACCCGAGTGCCATGATTTCAGATCTGAACCTATTATGTTTTCATCAATATATGAGTGTTCTTGATCCTATCTTGCAAGTCTATAGTAACCTATTATGTGTTATGATCCGTTAACCCCGAAGTGACAATAATCGGGATACTTACCGGTGATGACCGTAGTTTGAGGAGTTCATGTATTCACTATGTGTTAATGCTTTGTTCCAGTACTCTATTAAAAGGAGGCCTTAATATCCCTTAGTTTCCGTAAGGACCCCGCTGCCACGGGAGGGTAGGACAAAAGATGTCATGCAAGTTCTTTTCCATAAGCACGTATGACTATATTTGGAATACATGCCTACATTACATTGATGAACTGGAGCTAGTTCTGTGTCGCCCTAGGTTATGACTGTTACATGATGAACCGCATCCGGCATAATTCTCCATCACCGATCCATTGCCTACGAGCTTTCCATATATTGTTCTTCGCTTATTTACTTTCCCGTTGCTATTGCTATCGTCACTACAAAATACCAAAAACATTACTTTTACTACTGTTACCTTTTTCTACCATTACCACTACTATCATATTAGTTTGCTACTAAATACTTTGCCGCAGATACTAAGTTTCCAGGTGTGGTTGAATTGACAACTCAGCTGCTAGTACTTGAGAATATTCTTTGGCTCCCCTTGTGTCGAGTCAATAAATTTGGGTTGAATACTCTACCCTCAAAAACTGTTGCGATCCCCTATACGTGTGGGTTATCACGGTCCCACTGAGTTGACATGTCGGTCCCATCGTAAAGCCTAACATTCACATTTTGAACTGAATCGGTCTGACCGAGTTTTCTGATTCGGTCCCACCGAGTTTGGTAAATTGTGTGTAACGGTTAGATTTTGTGTGGAGGCTATATATACCCCTCCACCCACTCTTTAGTTGTAAGGAGAGCCATCAGAACGTGCCTACACTTCCAGCATACATTTTTTGAGAGAGAACCACCTACTCATGTGTTGAGACCAAGATATTCCATTCCAACCATATGAATCTTGATCTCTAGCCTTCCCAAAGTTGCTTTCCACTCAAATCATCTTTCCACCAAATCCAAATCTGCGAGAGAGAGTTGAGTGTTGGGGAGACTATCATTTGAAGCACAAGAGCAAGGAGTTCATCATCAACACACCATCTATTACCTTTTGGAGAGTGGTGTCTCCTAGATTGGTTAGGTGTCACTTGGGAGCCTCCGACAAGATTGTGGAGTTGAACCAAGGAGTTTGTACGGGCAAGGAGATCGCCTACATCGTGAAGATCTACCCTAGTGAGGCAAGTCCTTCGTGGGCGATTGCCATGGTGGGTTAGACAAGGTTGTTTCTTCATGGACCCTTCATGGGTGGAGCCCTCCGTGGACTCGCGGAACCGTTACCCTTCATGGGTTGAAGTCTCCATCAATGTGGATGTATGATAGCACCACCTATCCGAACCGTGAAGCTACCGCGGAAGAGTTGAAGATGCCGCAATACAATGCTCAAGCTTGTGATATCCTCTTCAACGGGTTGTGCCCCGAAGAATTCAACAAAATCAGCCAACTTGAGAGTGCAAAGGAAATTTGGGATACTTTGATTGATATGCACGAGGGTACCGACTCCGTTAAGGAATCCAAATTGGATGTGCTTCAAAGTCAACTTGACAAGTTCAAAATAAAGGTGGTAAAGGTGTCGCCGAAATGTACTCTAAGCTTCGTCTCATCACAAATGAGATTGTCGGCTTAGGAATTGAAGAGATGACCAATAGATTCATCATCAAGAATATCCTAAGAGCCTTGGATGGAAAATATGATACCATGTGCACATTGATCCAAATGATGCCCAACTACAAAGATCTCAAGCCAATGGAAGTCATTGGAAGAATTGTTGCTCATGAGATGTCACTCAAGGATAAGGAAGAGCTTCACAACAAGTCAAGTGGTGCTTACAAAGCCTCATGTGATGCTCCTACATCATCAAGTGAGAAACAAGCCTTCAATGAAGAATTGAGCCTAATGGTGAAGAACTTCAACAAGTTCTACAAGAGTAGAAGAAAGGAAAGAAGTTCCAAGTCAAGGTCCTACAATGACAAAAGATCTTCGAGTCGTGAACGAAATTGCTACAATTGTGGAAGACCCGGACACTACTACAATGAGTGTATGCCCCCCTACAAAAGAAGAGAAGATTCACCCAAAAGAAGAAGTAGAAGAGAAGAATCACCACCAAGATAGAGAAGGAGTAGAGATGATCATTATGAATGAAGAACATCACGGAGAAGCAAGGATTCAGAAAGGAAGGACAAGTCATCAAGGAGCTACACAAAATGAAGACATCAAGCTCATGTTGGTGAATGGGTATCCGACTCTGACTCCGACAATCACTCCGAAAGAAGTTATCACTCCGACTCCGAATATACTCAAGATGAAGGTGTTGCCGGTGTAACACTTGTGTCAACCAACTCCTACGACATATTTGACTCTCGAAATGAAGGAATTGGAAGATGCTTCATGGCCAAAGGCCCAAAGGTATCACACCCCGAGTTTGTTGATTTCAATAGTGATGAAGATGATTTGCTAGGTGATGATGATTTACTTGTTGACAACTCTAGTGATGAAAACTATGATGAACTTGCTATTAATCATGCTAATCAAGATAAAACGAATGATGATGATGATAAGAAGGAGATTGAGCGTCTAACTAAAGAACTAAAAACTCTTGAGTTAGCTCATGAAACTACCTTGGAAGATCATCGAGAACTTTTAAAGACTCATGAGAAGTTACGCTTTGAAAAGCTCAACCTTGAGCAAGAGCATGGGTTCTTAAAAGCAATCAATGATGATCTTCGCAAGAAAAGTTCTTCTTACACTGCCAAGCGTTTACTCCTGTCTACTTACACGCCACAAGTTAAATCTAGCAACAAGAGTAAGAGAGATTCTTCTTCTAGTAGTAACAATAATCAAGTTAAATCCAATGTTGTTGCTTCTAGTAGTTCTCTTGATTCCACTAATGATTCTCTTAGCCAGGTTACCTTTGAGCAACAAAATAGCTTATTGAAGGGAATTATAGAGAAAGATGCTTACAAGAGCCTTGCCGGAAGTAAGCAATTTGAGGAAATTGTACGCAAGCAAGGAAGGCACCGGAAGAATCAAGGTGTTGGTTTTGAACGAAAGTTCAATGCCAATGGAGTTGAGTGGGAAGAAGATCAATACCCCAAGATGAAGTTTGTTCCTCAACAAGAGAAGTATGATCCTACTTCTTTCCAAGGGACACAAGCTCAAGATGATCTTCCACCACAAGACCACAAGCAAAAAGGCAAGGACAAGCTTCAAGAGGAGATTGATGCATTTGAAGAAGCTCCTAAGGCCTTGGTCAAGTGGGTTCCCAAGACTACACCAAGTTCTACTTCATCAAGTACGACTACAACTCCAAGGATTCCCATCAAGATGATGTGGATCCTGAAGAAGAAGAACTAGAGAGTTCTTGAGGGTGACTCCGCCAACATACTTCACTCATATCATCTTGGCAAGGACAAGTGCAAACAACTTCCACATATTGCACTAGTTCAAGGAGTCACAAAGCCTCTTGTTGGTAATACAAGGGACAAAGTAACCTAATGGTTTCATGGACATCATCTATGTGTACATCACTCTATGTCTATGGATATCCTTGTTTGTTCCTTGTGGGACTAACCCGTGTAGGTATTGAAAGTACAACTCACTCCAATGGATTGCTCCAAATGATCTACATCAACATTGAGCATCCACATCTTCAACACCTACATGAAGTCATCATCGACAAAACCCAAGGTTAGTTCATCCCTCTTAGGGGGGATATCACATCTAGGGGGAGCTTTACTCTAATCATTTGAGCTAAAGCAACTCTAAAGGTGTGAACACAACAATGCTTTATGTAAAAGTGGCAACCCCACTTGTGCTAAAACAATGAGTATGACCTATGATCAAATGTTCTCATTTGACTCCTAAGTCATTATACTCATATATAGATGACCTAGTCATCGCCAATTGCTTGATAGATGCTAGACTGTTTGTGCATGCTTTTTCACATATTTCATTTGCCATTTTATTGCGTGAGCATGTTGATTGCATATTTTACTCATTCGAGGACATCCATTTGTTGCTTTGATTGTTTGGTTTTTCTCTTTTGCCAAATGGATGGACAAGAATGCCTAAGAACTTCCTCTAGATATCTATGCTTTTCTCGTCTCAAACTCTATTCATGCTACATCACAAAGTTTGATCAAGTCAGATTCGAACCACTCTGTGTGAGGAGCACTCGGAGTCCCCGATTTGTCATAGACTTAAACTTCCAAAAGCTCTCTGTGCATTTCGGTCTGACCAATCCTTCCACTTCGGTCACACCGAGTTCACTGAGTTGATCTAGGTTTTCAATCTCGGTGCAACTGATTTGAACTTTTCAGTCACACCGAGTTGTAGTAACCGCTTGCGATTTTGCATCTCGGTGCCACCGAGTTGTTCCACTCGGTCACACCGACAGGGTCAGGATATATATATCCACGGGTGAGATTTTGGAAATTTCTTCAAAACACTCCATCCCGCGCGTATCCTGCTCTGCTGCCTCGGGTCTCTGGATCGTCTCCTCATCGCCAGCGACCTCCCGCCGCTGGTTTCCGTCACCGTCAACGGGATTCAACCCCACCATTGCCGCTGTAGCGAACTCACCGCCGAACTAGGGTATGACTTCGATCTTTTGTGCTAATTACTTACTCCTATTCTTAGCACAATGCAATGCCATGTTCTTTACCACGTATGAGATCAATCTATCCAGAGAAAACTTCCTTTAGGTTAGGTTTGATTCGAAAATTTAGGGTTAGATTTCCGCCGAACTCATCTCGGACCGACCGAGTTGTAGAAATTGGTCTCACCGATTTGGCTTAGGTCATTGCACTTGCACTTTTCGGTCTGACTGAAAGTTGCAAATCGGTGCGACCAAGTTCGACTCTCTGTGAAACCCTAGCAATCTCGGAGCCACTGAACTGTGACTCGGTCTGACCGAGTTCACTAGTTTAGACTCCAAAAGTTGCTTCGGTGTCACCGAGTTTAACAAATCGGTAGCTCCGAAATGCTTTCTATGGAGAACTAAAACTAAGTTTTTGACTCATCTGTTTTGCAAAAACTCTGCACTTTGTGATGCTCATCCACTCTACATCATCTATATCTATTCACAGGGTCTGCTGCCAGTTTGCTTGCTAGAATGTCTGACCAGAGTGATAGCCAGAACAAGTCAGAAGAGCAAGTGAAATGAGTGAGGGCACTAGTCCCTCAAGCAGCTATGATGAGGGCAGCAGGAGCACTCCCAGTAATTTGCCCAAGGCAGTCACCAGATCAAGGAAGAAGAAAACCTCACATTCTGAGGATGAGGACTATGTGGCTACAGAGGAGGAAGTTAGCTCCAAAAACAAAGTGCTGAAAAAAGAATATGGTACTGCTGCAACAACAAAGCCTAGATTGCATAAGAAGACCCCTGCCAAGAGGGTGCCAACCTTAAAGGCCAGAGCCTCAACTGTTGAAACTTCTAAGCCAACTGAAGAGGCTGCTGGAGAGGGTACGAAAAGGAAAGAGAGGGTCAAGAAGACCACTGCCAGAGTCATTGGTAGATCCTCTATAATGAGAGATCCAAAAGAAGATGTAGAAGCCCAAGTGCCGAGGAAATTGAAACCAAAGATTCCAGAACACAATGGCACTCATCCAGTGGCTGATGATATGAACATCAGGAAGGATGTAGGACTAAGACTTTGGAGACAGTCTGATCCATATGTTGTGAGGAGGAAGACTGCAGTGGACTATAGGTTCCACACCAAAGAACAACAAGACTACTATGAGACTATTTTGCTTGACAAGCCTATAGTCTGTGATATGAAATGGGTTGATTAGGAATTCATTGATGAGAATGAAGACTATTTTCCAGGAGTACATGAAAGCTTCAAATCTTGTGGAGTTGATGAGTTTGTGGGGACAAAAGCTTACCAAATGGAATGATGAGCTCATTATGCAGTTCTATTCTACAGCTTACCTCTATCCAGATGGTAGAATTGTTTGGATATCTGAGGGTACAAGGTACCGGTCAACTATTGATGAGTGGGCCAAGTTGATCAATGCCCCAGAAGAGCATGAGGATGATTTGGATGTGTATTCCAAGAAGAAGAAAGACCACAATTCTATGGCCAACATGTACAAGGAGATCCCAGACAAAGCTTTGGAGACACACAAGCTTGGGTCTGTGCATTATTTGTTGTCTGGTCTGCCTAAAATCAACACAATCTTGAGGCATACTCTGTTACCCAAATTTGGAAATCACAACATGATCAGAGGCCATTAAATCAACTTGCTGCAGCTATTTGATGCCTCAAAAATTCAAGGTCATGCGTATGATTGTTGAGACAATCAAGAGGACTTATGCAGATCAGAAAAGATCTTGTGGGTATGCTCCACACATTCAGGTGCTCATCAACTCCAAGATGGGCACATGCACTTACTTGTTGGACAAGGTGTTGGGAAACGTAGTAATTTCAAAGATTTTCCTATGCACATGCAAAATTAGGGTGATGCATAGCAACGAGAGGGAAGAGTATCGTCCACGTACCCTCGTAGACCGTAAGCGGAAGCGTTATGATAACACAGTTGATGTAGTCGTACGTCTTCATGATCCGACCAATCCAAGTACCGAACGCACGGCACCTCCGAGTTTAGCACATGTTCAGCTCGATGACGTCCCACGAACTCCGATCCAGTAGAGCTTCGCAGGAGAGTTCCATCAGCACGACGGCGTGATGACGGTGATGATGTTGCTACCGACGCAGGGCTTCACCTAAGCACCGCTACGATATGATCGAGGTGGATTATGGTGGAGGGGGGCACCGCACATGGCTTGGAACAATCAACTTCTGTGTCTTTGGGTGCCCCCCCCCCCGCCCCTGTATATAAAGGAGCAAGGGGGGAGGCCGGCCAGCCTTGGTGCGCCCCAAGGAGAGGAGGAATCCTCTTCCTAGTAGGAAGAGGATTCATCCTTTCCTAGTCCAACTAGGAAGAGGGAAGAGGGAAGGAAAGAGAGGGAGAGGGAAAGAGGGGCCGCGCCCCCCTCCCCTAGTCCAATTCGGACTCACCATGTGAGGGGGCGCGCCACCTCCTGGGCTGCAGCCTTCTCTATCTCCCCTCAGGGAGAGGGAAAGAGGGGCCGCGCCCCCCTCCCCTAGTCCAATTCGGACTCCCCATGTGAGGGGGCGCGCCACCTCCTGGGCTGCAGCCTTCTCTCTCTCCCCTCAGGCCCACTAAGGCCCAATACTTCCCCGAGGGGTTCCGGTAACCCCTCCAGCACTCCGGTTTTCTCCGAAATCATCCGGAACACTTCCGGTGTCCGAATATAGCCGTCCAATATATCAATCTTTATGTCTCAACCATTTTGAGACTCCTCGTCATGTCCGTGATCACATCCGGGACTCTGAACTACCTTCGGTACATCAAAACACATAAACTCATAATACTGATCGTCACCGAACTTTAAGCGTGCGGACCCTACGGGTTGGAGAACTATGTAGACATGACCAAGACTCGTCTCCGGTCAATAGCCAATAGTGGAACCTGGATGCTCATGTTGATTCCTACATATTCCACGAAGATATTTATCGGTCGAACCGCATAACAACATACGTTGTTCCCTTTGTCATCGGTATGTTACTTGCCCGAGATTCGATCGTCGGTATCTCAATACCTAGTTCAATCTCGTTACCGGCAAGTCTCTTTACTTGTTCCATAATACATCATCCCGCAACTAACTCATTAGTCACAATGCTTGCAAGGCTTATAGTGATGTGCATTACCGAGAGGGCCCAGAGATACCTGTCTGACAATCAGAGTGACAAATCCTAATCTTGATCTATGCCAACTCAACAAGCACCATCGGAGACACCTGTAGAGCACCTTTATAATCACCCACTTATGTTGTGACGTTCGGTAGCACACAAAGTGTTCCTCCAGTACTCGGGAGTTGCATAATCTCATAGTCATAGGAACATGTATAAGTCATGAAGAAAGCAATAGCAACAAACTAAATGATCATCGTGCTAAGCTAATGGATGGGTCAAGTCAATCACATCATTCTCTAATGATGTGATCCCGTTAATAAAATGACAACTCATGTCTATGGTTAGGAAACATAACCATCATT
Organism: Triticum urartu; assembly: GCF_003073215.2. Taxonomy (NCBI): domain Eukaryota; kingdom Viridiplantae; phylum Streptophyta; class Magnoliopsida; order Poales; family Poaceae; genus Triticum; species Triticum urartu. The sequence goes on along the minus strand of NC_053027.1, from coordinate 195,163,672 downwards.
GATTCAACGAGCTAGTCAAGTAGAGGAAAACTAGTGACACTTTGTTTGTCTATATGTTCACACATGTACTAAGTTTCCGGTTAATACAATTCTAGCATGAATAATAAACATTTATCATGATATAAGGAAATATAAATAACAACTTTATTATTGCCTCTAGGGCATATTTCCTTCAGTCTCCCACTTGCACTAGAGTCAATAATCTAGTTCACATCTTTATGTGATTAGTTCACATCTCCATGTGACTAATACCCAAAGGGTTTACTAGAGTCAATAATCTAGTTCACATCGCTATGTGATTAACACCCAAAGAGTGATCATGTTTTGCTTGTGAGAGAAGTTTAGTCTACGGGTCTGCAACATTCAGATACACATGTATTTTGCAAATTTCTATGTCTACAATGCTCTGCATGGAGCTACTCTAGCTAATTGCTCCCACTTTCAATATGTATCCAGATCGAGACTTAGAGTCATCTAGATCGATGTAAAAAGCTTGCATCGATGTAACTCTTTACAATGAACTCTTTTATCACCTCCATAACCGAGAAATATTTCCTTAGTCCTCTAAGGATAATTTTGACCGTTGTCCAGTGATCTAATCCTAGATCACTATTGTACTCCTTTGCCAGAATCATGCTAAGGAATACAATAGGACTAGTACAAAGCAAGCATACTTTATAGAACCTATGACTGAGGTACAGGGAATGACTTCTCATTATCTTTCTATTTTCTGATGTGGTCGGGTTTTGAGTCTTTACTCAACTTCACACCTTGCAACACAGGCAAGAACTCCTTCTTTGTCTGTTCCATTTTGAACTATTTCAAAATCTTGTCAAGGTATGTAGTCATTGAAAAATCTTATCAAGCGTCTTGATCTATCTCTATAGATCTTGATGCTCAATGTGTAAGCAGCTTCACTGAGGTCTTTTCTTTGAAAAAAATCCTTTCAAACACTCATTTATGCTTTCCAGAAAATTCTACATTATTTCCGATCAACAATATGTCATTCACATATACTTATCAGAAAGGTTGTAGTGCTCCCACTCACTTTCTTGTAAATACAGGCTTCACCGTAAGTCTGTATAAAACCATATGCTTTGATCACTTTATCAAAGCATATATTCCAACTCCGAGATGCTTGCACCAGTCCATAGATGGATCGCTGGAGCTTGCACACTTTTTTAGCACCTTTAGGATCGACAAAACCTTCTGGTTGCATCATATACAACTCTTCTTCAAGAAATCCATTAAGGAATACAGCTTTGACGTCCATTTGCCAGATTTCATAAAATGCGGCAACTGCTAACATGATTCAGGCAGACTTTTAAGCATTGCTATGAGTGAGAAAAATCTCATCGTAGTCAACATCTTGAACTTGTCGAAAACCTTTTGCGACAATTCAAGCTTTGTAGATAGTAACACTACTATATGTGTCCATCTTCCTCTTGAAAATCCATTTATTCTCAATGACTCACCGATCATCGGGCAAGTCAATCAAAGTCCATACTTTGTTCTCATACATGGATCCCATCTCAGATTTCATGGCCTCAAGCCATTTCGCGGAATCTAGGCTCATCATTGCTTCCTCATAGTTCGTAGGTTCGTCATGGTCTAGTAACATGACTTCCAGAAAGGATTACCGTACCACTCTGGTGCGGACCATACTCTGGTTGTCCTACGAGGTTCGGTAGTAACTTGATCTGAAGTTTCATGATCATCATCATTAGCTTCCTCACTAATTGGTGTAGAGATCACTAGAACTGATTTCTGTGATGAACTACTTTCCAATTCGGGAGAAGGTACAATTACCTCATCAAGTTCTATATTCCTCCCACTCACTTCTTTCGAGAGAAACTTCTTCTCTAGAAAGGATGCACTCTTTAGCAACAAAGATATTGCCTTTCGGATCTGTGATAGAAGGTGTACCCAACCGTTTCTTTTGGGTATCCTATGAAGACGCACTTTTCCGATTTAGGTTTGTGCTTATCAGGCTGAAACTTTTTCACATAAGCATCACAACCCAAACTTTAAGAAAGAACAACTTAGGTTTCTTGCTAAACCGCAGTTCATACGGTGTCATCTCAACGGATTTGGATGGTGCCCTTTTTAACGTGAATGTAGTTGTCTCTAATGCATAACCCCAAAAACGATAGTGGTAAATCGGTAAGAGACATCATAGATTGCACTATATCCCATAAAGTACGGTTATGATGTTCGGACACACCATTATGCTGTGGTGTTCCAGGTGGAACGAATTTGTGAACTATTCCACATTGTTTTAATTGAAGACCAAACTCGTACCTCAAATATTCGTCTCCACAATCAGATCGTAGAAACTTTATTTTCTTATCACAATGATTTTCCACTTCACTCTGAAATTCTTTGAACTTTTCAAATGTTTCAGACTTATGTTTCATCAAGTAGATATACCCATATTTGCTCAAATCATCTATGAAGGTCAGAAAATAACGATACCCGCCACGAGCCTCAACACTCATTGGACCGCATACATCAGTATGTATTATTTCCAGTAAGTCAGTTGCTCGCTCCATTGTTCCGGAGAACGGAGTCTTAGTCATCTACCCCATGAGGCATGGTTCGCAAGCATCAAGTGATTCATAATCAAGTGATTCCAAAAACCCATCAGCATTGAGTTTCTTCATGCACTTTACACCAATATGATCTAAACGGCAGTGCCACAAATAAGTTGCACTATCATTATTAACTTTGCATCTTTTGGCTTCAATATTATGAATATGTGTATCACTACGATCGAGATTCAATAAATCATTTATATTGAGTGTATGACCATAGAAGGTTTTATTCATGTAAATAGAACAACAATTATTCTTTGACTTAAATGAATAATTGTATTGCAATAAGCATGATTCAATCATATTCATGCTTAATGCAAACACCAAATAACATTTATTTTAGGTTCAACACTAATCCTGAAAGTATAGGGAGTGTGCGATGATGATCATATCAATCTTGGAATCACTTCCAACTCACATCATCACCTCGCCCTTAACTAGTCTCTGTTTATTTTGCAACTCCCATTTCGAGTTACTACTCTTAGCAACTGAACCAGTATCAAATACTGAGGGGTTTCTATAAACACTAGTAAAGTACACATCAATAACATGCATATCAAATATACTTTTGTTCACTTTGCCATCCTTCTCATCCGCCAAGTATCTAGGGCAGTTCCACTGCCAGTGACCATTTCCTTTGCAGTAGAAGCACTCAGTTCCAGGCTTGGGTCTAGCTTTGAGCTTCTTCATGGGAGCAGCAACTTGCTTGCTATTCTTCTTTGAAGTTCCTCTTTTTTCCCTCCGCCCTTTTCTTGAAACTAGTGGTCTTGTTAACCATCAACACTTGATGCTATTTCTTGATTTCTACCTTCACCAATTTCAGCATCGCGAAGAGCTTGGGAATTACTTTCGTTATCCCTTGCATATTATAGTTCATCACTAAGTTCTAGTAACTTGGTGATAGTGACTAGAGAACTTTGTCAATTACTATCTTATCTGGAAGATTAACTCCCACTTGATTCAAGCAAATTATAGTACCCAGACAATCTGAGCACATGCTCACTGGTTGAGCTATTCTCCTCCATCTTGTAGGCAAAGTACCATCAGAGGTCTTATACCTCTTGACATGAGCATGAGTATGAAATACCAATTTCAACTCTTGGAACATGTTATATGCTCCATGGCGTTCAAAACATTTTTGAAGTCCCGGTTCTAAGACGTAAAGCATGGTGCACTAAACTATCAAGTAGTCATCATACCGAGCTTTGCCAAAATGTTCATAACGTTTGCATCTGCTCCTGCAATAGGTCCGTCACCTAGCGGTGCATCAAGGACATAATTCTTCTATGCAGCAATGAGCATAATCCTCAGATCACGGACCTAGTCCGCTTCATTGCTACTTTCATCTTTCAACATAGTTTTTCTCTAGGAACATATCAAAAATAAACGGGGAGCTACATCGCGGGCAATTGATCTACAACATAGATATGCAAATACTATCAGGACTAAGTTCATGATAAATTAAAGTTCAATTAATCATATTACTTAAGAACTCCCACTTAGATAGACACCCCTCTAGTCATCTAAATGATCACGTGATCCAAATCAACTAAACCATGTCTGATCATCACGTGAGATGGAGTAGTTTTCAGTGGTGAACATCACTATGTTGATCATATCTACTATATGATTCAGGCTCAACCTTTCGGTCTCCAGTGTTCCGAGGGCATATCTGCATGTGCTAGGCTCGTCAAGTTTAACCCGAGTATTCCGCATGTGCAAAACTGGCTTGCACCCGTTGTATGTGGTGTCTCGGCACGAAGAACTGTCGCAACAGTGCATACTCAGGGAGAACACTTATACCTTGAAATTTAGTGAGAGATCACCTTATAATGCTACCGTCGAACTAAGCAAAATAAGATGCATAAAGGATAAACATCATATGCAATCAAAATATGTGACATGATATGGCCATCATCATCTTGTTCTTTTGATCTCCATCTCCAAAGTACCTTCATGATCTCCATCATCACCGGCATGACACCATGATCTCCATCATCTTGATCTATATCAACGTGTCATCATATGGTCATCTCGCCAACTATTACTTTTGCAACTATTGCTACCGCATAGCGATAAAGTAAAGCAATTGTATGATGCTTGCATCTTATGCAATAAAGAGACAACCATAAGGCTTCACCCAGTTGCCGATAACTTTAACAATACATGATCATCTCATACAACAATTTATATCTCATCATGTCTTGACCATATCACATCACAACATGCCCTGCAAAAACAAGTTAGACGTCCTCTACTTTGTTGTTGCAAGTTTTACGTGGCTGCTACGGGCTGAGCAATAACCGTTCTTACATATGCATCAAAAACCACAACGCGGTATAGTGATTGCTTTTTGATCTTCAGAAAGAACCCTGTTCATTGAATCCGATTCAACTAAAGTTGGAGAAACAGACACCACTAGCCACCTGTGTGCGAAGCACGGCGGTGGAAGCAGTCTCGCGTAAGCGTAAGCGTAATGTCGGTCTGGGCCACTTCATCCAACAATACCGCTGAATTAAGAAACAACTAGTGACGGCAAGCAATATGTATATACCCACGCTCACAACTCCTTTGTGTTCTACTCGTGCATATAACATCTACGCATAAACCTGGCTCGGATGCCACTGTTGGGAAACATAGTAATTTCAAAGATTTTCCTACGCACACGCAAGATCATGGTGATGCATAGCGACGAGAGGGGAGAGTATCGTCCACGTACCCTCATAGACTGTAAGTGGAAGCATTATGAGAATGCGGTTGATGTAATCATACGTCTTCACGATTCGACCGATCCAAGTACCGAACGCACGAAACCTCCGAGTTCAGCACACGTTCAGCTCGATGACGTCCCACGAACTCCAATCCAGCAGAGCTTCGCAGGAGAGTTCCGTCAGCACGACGGCATGATGACGGTGATGATGTTGCTACCGACGCAGGGCTTCACCTAAGCACCGCTATGATATGATCGAGGTAGATTATGGTGGAGGGGGGCACCGCACACGGCTTGGAACAATCAACTTCTGTGTCTTTGGGTGCCCCTCCCCGCCCCCGTATATAAAGGAGCAAGGGGGAGGCCGACCAGCCTTGGTGCGCCCAAAGGAGAGGAGGAATCCTCTTCCTAGTAGGAAGAGGATTCATCCTTTCCTAGTCCAACTAGGAAGAGGGAAGAGGGAAGGAAAGAGAGGGAGAGGGAGAGGGAAAGAGCGGCCGCTCCCCCCTCCCCTAGTCCAATTCGGACTCCCCATGTGAGGGGGCGCGCCACCTCCTGGGCTGCAGCCTTCTCTCTCTCCCCTCAGGCCCACTAAGGCCCAATACTTCCCCGGGGGGTTCTGGTAACCCCTCGAGCACTCCGGTTTTCTCTGAAATCATCCGGAAGACTTCCGGTGTCCGAATATAGCCGTCCAATATATCAATCTTTATGTCTCAGCCAGTTCGAGACTCCTCATCCTATCCGTGATCACATCCGGGACTCCGAGCTACCTTCGGTACATCAAAACACATAAACTCATAATACCGATCGTCACCGAACTTTAAGCGTGTAGACCCTACGGGTTTGAGAACTATGTAGACATGACCGAGACTCGTCTCCAGTCAATAACCAATAGCAGAACCTGGATGCTCATATTGGTTCCTACATATTCTACGAAGATCTTTATTGATCAAACCGCATAACAACATACGTTGTTCCCTTTGTCATCGGTATGTTACTTGCCCGAGATTCAATCGTCGGTATCTCAATACCTAGTTCAATCTCGTTACCGACAAGTTTCTTTACTCGTTCCGTAATACATCATCCCGCAACTAACTCATTAGTCACAATGCTTGCAAGGCTTATAGTGATGTGCATTACCGAGAGGGCCCAGAGATACCTCTCCGACAATCGGAGTGACAAATCCTAATCTTGATCTATGCCAACTCAACAAGCACCATCGGAGACACCTGTAGAGCACCTATATAATCACCCAGTTACGTTGTGACGTTTGGTAGCACACAAAGTGTTCCTCCGGTACTCGGGAGTTGCATAATCTCATAGTCATAGGAACATGTATAAGTCATGAACAAAGCAATAGCAACAAACTAAACGATCATCGTGCTAAGCTAACGGATGGGTCAAGTCAATCACATCATTCTCTAATGATGTGATCCCGTTAATCAAATGACAACTCATGTCTATGGTTAGGAAACATAACCATCATTGATTCAACGAGCTAGTCAAGTAGAGGCAAACTAGTGACACTCTGTTTGTCTATATATTCACACATGTACTAAGTTTTCGGTTAATACAATTCTAGCATGAATAATAAACATTTATCATGATATAAGGAAATATAAATAACAACTTTATTATTGCCTCTAGGGCATATTTCCTTCACAAGGAGCATTTAACTTTGCACCCAGAATTTGAGGATAACACAGTTGTGATGAATGAGGATGATCCTTCATCAGTGCAAGCACAAGAGAAGAGAGCAAAGGCAAAGGCAGAAAAGGCTGCAAGGATGCCAAGTGTTAAGGAAGCATCTCAGGTGTTCTTAAAGATAAAACAAGATTAGCTAGCTTATCTGATTCAGGCAACTTTGAGGATTGAGAAGGGCTTGGCCACTCTGACTCAGAATCAGGAGAGCTTGGAGAGGATCGTTGAGACCAAGTTTTTTGATCTTGATCTGAAAGTGACTGAGATACAGACTGCAGTCGAGCAGCTCCAGGATGAAGCAGAGGAGAAGAAAGGGAAGGCAACTACGGATGCTTTTCAGCGAGTGCCAAGAGGTCAGAGGTTAGCTGCAGTGCTAGTGCCAGGTACAAGAGCTACTTCATCTGCACCAGCAGCAATAGCTTCAGTGCCATCTCCAGCAACTACTCCACCAGCTCCAACAACATCTACTGATGCCTTCGTCCTTGGAGTTCTCTCTACACCACCTCCCAAAGACCAAGCCTGAGAGATGCATATCACTATGCATTTTAAAACTTTTTGGTAACTTGTTGCCAAAGGGGGAGAAATGTATAGATCATAGGCTTCGAGAGAGAGTGTTTCGCTTCTTTTGTCTCTCTTGCTATTTGGTTGATCTTTTGTGTGTGCTCGTTTGATACTTTTTATGTCTGTGTGTGAGATACTTATATGATCATGTGTTTGATCATATCATACTTTAATGTTTGCTTGGATGATATTATCTTTTATATCCCTATATGATCATTCACTTTGCTTGGTGATGAGTGCATGTTTTAATTCCTATCATTTTGAGCGCTCCACCAAGATGTATGTGACATGGAAGAGTAACCCATGATCCTAATCGATTGTGCATTTGCATTCAAAAGAAAATTTTAAATAATGCACAAATTTAGGGGGAGCTCTTGCTTATCACATACTTCTCAAAGCGACGATGTATTTAAATCTTATTATCATTTGTCGAAGCTTTGATCTATATGTTGTCATCAATTACCAAAAAGGGGGAGATTGAAAGTGCAACTATCCCTGGGTGGTTTTGGTAATTACTAACAACATATAGCTCACTGAACTAATGCTATTTCAAGATGATCATTTTAGAAAGTTCAATGATTGGCATGGCATGGATTAGGAATGTGGACCCCTCAAAATGCTAAGGACACATATTCGCTCAAGCTCAAGACTCTACATTTTCATTTTAGTGATCCAAGATCACACTGAGTCCATAGGAAAAGCCAATACTATTAAAAGGGGATGAGGTGTTGCTTAATGGCTTGATTGCTCAAAATGCTTAGTGATATGCTCCAAAATCCCTCAACCACTTTCTCATTTCCACACATGTCCCAAATCAAAAGTCAAACTCGGCCCCACCGAAATGTTCTATCCAGCGCCACCGAGTTCACTTGACATAGCCACTGCCAGAAACCCTAGTCATTTCGGTCTCACCGATAGGGATCTCGGTCTCACCGAGATGGGATTGCAAACTCTCTGTTTCCCTTCGTAACGTTTCGGTCCAACCGAGATGAGCGATCGGTCCCACCGAGTTCTCAATGCAAACTCTCTGTTTACCTTTCATAACGTTTCGGTCTCACCGAAATGAGCGAATCGGTCCCACCGAGTTTGCCTGACCAACTCTCTGGTTAGCTTATGACCAAAGTCGGTCCTACCGAGTTTGTGTAAGTGGTCTCACCGAGATTACGTTATGCCCTAACCCTAATGGAATCGGTCCCACCGAGTTGACATGTCGGTCCCACCGTAAAGCCTAACGTTCACATTTTGAACTGAATCGGTCTGATCGAGTTTTCTGATTCGGTCCCACCGAGTTTGGTAAATTGTGTGTAACAGTTAGATTTTGTGTGGAGGCTATATATACCCCTCCACCCACTCTTTAGTTGTAAGGAGAGCCATCAGAACATGCCTACACTTCCAGCATACATTTTCTGAGAGACAACCACCTATTCATGTGTTGAGACCAAGATATTCCATTCCAACCATATGAATCTTGATCTTTAGCCTTCCCCAAGTTGCTTTCCACTCAAATCATCTTTCCACCAAATCCAAATCTGTGAGAGAGAGTTGAGTGTTGGGGAGATTATCATTTGAAGCACAAGAGCAAGGAGTTCATCATCAACACACCATCTATTACCTTTTGGAGAGTGGTGTCTCCTAGATTGGTTAGGTGTCACTTGGGAGCCTCCGACAAGATTGTGGAGTTGAACCAAGGAGTTTGTACGGGCAAGGAGATCGCCTACTTCATGAAGATCTACCCTACTGAGGCAAGTCTTTCATGGGCGTTGGCCATGGTGGGATAGACAAGGTTGTTTCTTTGTGGACCCTTCATGGGTGGAGCCCTCCGTGGACTCGCGCAACCGTTACCCTTCGTGGGTTGAAGTCTCCATCAACCTGGATGTACGATAGCACCACCTATCGGAACCATGCCAAAAATCTCCATGTCTACATTGCGTTTGCTGCCTCCAAACTCCTCCCTTTACCTTCATATGCAAATATGTTACATTCCGATGCTATTCTCTTAGACTTGCATGTGTAGGTTAATTGCTTGACTTGTGCTAAGTTGCTAAAATCTGCTAAGACTTAAAATTGGGAAAGGCTAGATTTTTATTTGGTCAAGTAGTCTAATCCCCCCCCCCCCTTCTAGACATACTTTCAATCCTACAGTTCCATAATGCATCATCCCGTGACTAACTCATTAGTCACATTGCTTGCAAGGATCATAGTGATGTGTGTTACCGAGAGGGCCCAGAGATACCTCTCCGATAAACTAAGTGACAAATCCTAATCTCGATCTATGCCAACTCAACAAACACCATCAGAGACACCTGTAGAGCATCTTTATAATCACCCAGTTACATTGTGACATTTGATAGCACACAAGGTGTTCCTCCGGTATTCGGGAGTTTCATAATCTCATAGTCAGAGGAACATGTATAAGTCATGAAGAAAGCAATAGCAATAAAACTAAACGATCATTATGCTAAGGTAACAGATGGGTCTTGTCCATCACATCAATCTCTAATCATGTGATCAGGTTTATGAAATGACAACACATGTTTATGCTCAGGAAACTTAACCATCTTTCATTAACGAGCTAGTCTAGTAGAGGCATACTAGGGACACTCTGTTTGTCTATGTATTCACACATGTACTATGTTTCTGGTTAATACAATTCTAGCATGAATAATAAACATTTATCATGATATAAGGAAATATAAATAACAAATTTATTATTGCCTCTAGGGCATATTTCCTTCACTTCCTTGGACTACAAGATCCGAGAGGAGCAGGAGAAGAACAACATACGACTATACCAGCATAGGATTTGTTGCCGCCCACGCCATTAGCGGCGGCCACCGAAACCCTAGCAAGGTCGCACTTCGACCACCGAGTCCTATTTCCGCCGAAGCGTTACGTACTCATAGTCTTCTTAGTTGGTTGTTTACGTATAGCTGCATACATAATTAATTTAATTGATATGTTGTATGACATATGGGAGCAGATATGCTGTTTTTGATTGGTTTGTTGTATATGGAAGCAGATCTACTATCTTGCTTGATCTATTGTATATGACAACGGATTTGCTGAGAACACATGTATAGTGATCTTATCTAGACTAAAGAAGTATAGATGAAGATAAAGAAATTTTTACCGCCCAAATAACTGATTGTAGAAAACCAAAAATGGGTGGCAACAAATAATGAATGGGAGGTGAAGCTTCACTAAATGTACAACCATCAACTCTCTTTTAATATAGTAGAGAATTATATTTATAGGGGGGGAGGGGGTTCTATTTGGACATCATTTTTTGTGAAAAGAAACATTCAGGTTAAACAAAAACAAATGCCCCCATGCCGCCATCAACAAGGGCGAGACAGGGCGGCTTATAACCCTAAGTGTCGCTAGTTCCCTCATCAGTATCCCCTTCCTCGTGGTTGGCGATGATGGCGGGCTTCCCCAGCAGTGGGGTTCCCTTGTTCCAGCGGCGTGACTTCTAGGAGGCGAGAGGGTGTGTGCATTCGATTCTCTCTGTTGGCATCAAAGACTATTCTATGGTCATTGGACCCGAGAAGGCCAAGACCCGACACCATCATATGACATGGGTAGCTAAGGTGCATTGAAGACTTGGTGGTTTGCTAGTTTCGCGGCCAATGTTGGATGAAAGATATCGCTACGGTCCTTGGACGGATCCGGCAAAAATAGTGTTCCCCATTGTCATTAACTTCATGAAGGTGTTGTCTTGGTGTCGTGCCCTGCTACCTCTTGAGCACTGCGTTGGTTTTCCCTTGAAGAGGAAAGGGTGGTGCAGTAAAGCAGCGTAAGTATTTCCCTCAGTTTTTGAGAACCAAGGTATCAATCCAGTAGGAGACCACGCGTGAGTCACCTTGTACCTACACAAACAAATACGAACCTCACAACCAACGCGATAAAGGGGTTGTCAATCCCTTCATGGCCACTTGCAAGAGTGAGATCTGATAGGTATAATAATAATACTAAGATAAATATTTTTGGTATTTTTATGATATAGATTGAAAGTAAAGATTGCAAAATAAAATAGATTGGAAACTTGTATGATGAAAAATAGACCCGGGGGCCATATGTTTCACTAGTGGCTTCTCTCAAGATAGCATAAGTATTACGGTTGGTGAACAAATTACTATCGAGAAATTGATAGAAAAGCAAATAATTATGAGAATATCTAGGTATGATCATGTATATAGGCATCACGCCCATGACAAGTAGGCCGACTCCTGCCTGCATCTACTACTACTACTCCACACATTGACCGCTATCCAGCATGCATCTAGAGTATTAAGTTCATAAGAACAGAGTAACGCCTTAAGCAAGATGACATGATATAGAGGGATAAACTCATGCAATATGATATAAACCCCATCTTTTTATCCTCGATGGAAACGATACAATACGTGTCGTTTCCCTTTCTGTCACTGAGATCGAGCACCGCAAGATTGAACCCAAAGCTAAGCACTTCTCCCATTGCAAGAAAGATCAATCTAGTAGGCCAAACCAAACTGATAATTCGAAGAGACTTGCAAAGATAAACCAATCATACATAAAAGAATTCAGGGAAGATTCAAATATTGTTCATAGATAAACTTGATCATAAACCCACAATTCATCGGATCTCGACAAACACACCGCAAAAGAAGATTACATCGAATAGATCTCCAAGAGAATCGAGGACAACTTTGTATTGAGATCCAAAGAGAGAGAAGAATCCATCTAGCTACTAGCTATGGACCTGAAGGTCTTAGGTAAACTACTCACACATCATTGGAGGGGCCATGGAGTTGATGTAGAGGCCCTCCGTGATCGATGCCCCCTCCGGCGGAGCTCCGGAAAAGGCCCCAAGATGGGATCTCTTGGGTATAGAAGGTTGCGGCGGTGGAAATAGGATTTCGTGGTGCTCCTGGATGTTTTGCGGGGTTTATGAATATATATAGGAGGAAGAAGTAGGTCGGTGGAGCAACGAGGGGCCCACGAGGGTGGAGGGCGCGCCCCCTGCCTCGTGGCCTCCTCATTGATTTCTTGACGTCCACTCCAAGTCCTCTGGATCACGTTTGTTCCAAAAGTCACGCTCCCGAAGGTTTCATTCCGTTTGGACTCCGTTTGATATTCCTTTTCTGCGAAACACTACAATAGGCAAAAAAACAGCAATTTGGGCTGGGCCTCCGGTTAATAGGTTAGTCCCAAAAATAATATAAAAGTGTAAAATAAAGCCCGTTATCATCCAAAACAGATAATATAATAGCATGGAACAATAAAAAATTATAGATACGTTGGAGATGCTTGGGGATGCTTGATACGTCTCCAACGTATCTATAGTTTTTGATTGCTCCATGCTATTATATTATCTGTTTTGGATGTTAATGAGCTTTATTTTACACTTTTATATCATTTTTGGGACTAACCTATTAACTGGAGGCCCAACCCAAATTGTTGTTTTTTTTGCCTATTTCAGTATTTCGCGGAAAAGGAATATCAAACGAAGTCCGAACGGAATGAAACCTTTGGGAACATGATTTTCTCAACAAACGTGATCCAGGAGACTTGGAGTGGGCGTCAAGAAACAATCGAGGAGGCCATGAGGCGGGGGGCGCGCCTACCCCCCTGGGCACGGCCTCCACCCTCATGGGCCCCATGTTGCTTCACCGACCTACTTCTTCCTCCTATATAAGTCCACGTAGCCCGCAAACATCCCGGAGCACCACGAAAACCTAATTCCACCGCCGCAACCTTCTGTACCCGAGAGATCCCATCTTGGGGCCTTTTTCGGAGCTCCGCCGGAGGGGGCGTTGATCACGGAGGGCCTCTACATCAACTCCATAGCCTCTCCGGTGATGTGTGAGTAGTTTACTTCAGACCTTCGGGTCCATAGCTAGTAGCTAGATGGCTTCTTCTCTCTCTTTGGATCTCAATACAAAGTTCTGCTCGATTCTCTTGGAGATCTATTCGATGTAATCTTGTTTTGCGGTGTGTTTGTCGAGATCCAGTGAATTGTGGGTTTATGATCAAGTTTATCTATGAACAATATTTGATTCTTCTCTGAATTCTTTTATGTATGATTGGTTTATCTTTGCAAGTCTCTTCGAATTATCAGTTTGGTTTGGCCTACTAGATTGATCTTTCTTGCAATGGGAGAAGTGCTTAGCTTTGGGTTCAATCTTGCGGTGCTCGATCCTAGTGACAGTAGGGGAAACGACACGTATTGTATTATTGCCATCGAGGACGAAAAGATGGGGTTTGTATCATATTGCATGAGTTTATCCCTCTACATCATGTCATCTTGCTTAAGGCGTTATTCTGTTCTTATGAACTTAATAATCTAGATGCATGCTGGATAGTGGTCGATGTGTGGAGTAATAGTAGTAGATGTAGGTAGGAGTCGGTCTACTTGTCACGGACATGATGCCTATATACATGATCATGCCTATATATTCTCATAATTATTCGCTTTTCTATCAATTGCTCGACAGTAATTTGTTCACCCATCGTAATACTTATGCTATCATGAGAGAAACCAATAGTGAAACTATGGCCCCCGGGTCTATTTTCCATCATACAAGTTTCCAATCTACTTTATTTTGCTATCTTTTACTTTCAATCTATATCATAAAAATGCCAAAAATATTTATCTTATTATTATCATCTCTATCAGATCTCACTCTTGCAAGTGGCCGTGAAGGGATTCACAACCCCTTTATCACGTTGGCTGCGAGGTTCTTATTTGTTTGTGTAGGTACGAGGTGACTCGCGCGTGGTCTCCTACTGGATTGATACCTTGGTTCTCAAAAACTGAGGTAAATACTTACGCTGCTTTACTGCATCGCCCTTTCCTCTTCAAGGGAAAACCAACGCAGTGCTCAAGAGGTAGCAAGAAGGATTTCTGGCGCCGTTGCTGGGGAGGCTTACGCAAAGTCAAGTCAAGATTTGATATCCCAACAACTGGCCATTTCTGGCACCGTTGCTGGGGAGATCTACGCCAAGTCAAGACATACCAAGTACCCATCACAACTCTTATCCTCCGCGTTACATTATTTGCCATTTGCCTCTCGTTTTCCTCTCCCCCACTTCACCCTTGCCGTTTTATTTGCCCTCTTTTCCTCTCGCCCTCTCTTTCCGTTCACCTCTTTTTCGCTTGCTTCATCATTATGGATAGTCCTTTATATACTCCTTTGTCTCCCGAGAATGAAGTTCTTAATTTTAAACAAAGGGAGGGAGAAAATCTAAAAGATGCCTGGTACAGAATTTGCAATGCGCAAAATAGATCTACTAGGAAGCAATCTACTTCCGTTCTTCTTCGCAATTTTTATGTGGGCATCACTCCTTGGAATAGATGTATTCTTGATACCATTACCAGAGGAAATTTCTTGGGTAGCCATACTTTTGATTCTTATAATGCTATGATAGATTTGTTTGGCCCACCACCTATTTTGGTTAATGAAACTATTTTAACTTTGGAACATGTGACGCAATGGCTTGAAATTATTGAAAATTAAGTTGCCACCGTAGAGTTTATTGAAAATTTGGATAGGAAGATCCAAAAGCAAATTACCCAATACGGATCTAAGGTAGGAGTTGCTCTTAAATTTTTTAAAGAAAAGGGACCTATGCTTAATGAAAAGATAGATCAAGATTCCACTAGAATTGATAAAATTGAGGATATTCTTACCAACCTTGGGTCTGCCTTTTCTTCCGTGAAAAACACTCCTCCTAATGTTAAGATTGCCAAATTGATGTATGTTCCTAAAAATAAGGGTGAAACTTCTAGTAAGGAAAATGCGGACCTCAAATCCATAAGTGCTCACCACAACTTTCTCTCTAACCTTAAAGAACCTTTTGCTACAAACGATTTTCTCGATTTTATTCCTAGGAGCTTGATAATTAATAAAAATAAAGAAACTCCTAAGAGTTATAGGTGTCTCATTGAAGAATTACATACCAAAGATGGCAATACCTAGATCTATCCTTGCTTTTATGCCTAGCTAGGGGCGTTAAACGATAGCGCTTGTTGGGAGGCAACCCAATTTTATTTTTATTCCTTGATTTTTGCTCCTGTTTAGTAATAAATAATTTATCTAGCCTTTGTTTTGGTTGTGTTTTTTGTGTTTAATTAGTGTTTGTGCCAATTAGAACCGTTGGGAAGACTTGGGGAAAGTCTTTTTGATCTTGCTGTAAAAAACAGAAACTTTAGCGCTCACGAGAATTGCTGCCATTTTTAAAGTGCTATTTAGTTAATTATTTTTGAACATGATTAATAGATAAATTTGTCATGTCCAAAAATTTATTTTAGAATTATTGGGGTTCCATGAGTTTGCGTTAGCTACAGATTACTACAGACTGTTATGTTTTTGACAGATTCTGTTTTTCGTGTGTTGTTTGCTTATTTTGATGAATCTATGGCTAGTAAAAGAGTTTATAAACCATAGAGAAGTTGGAATACAGTAGGTTTAACACCAATATAAATCAAGAATGAGTTCACTAAAGTACCTTGAAGTGGTGTTTTGTTTTCTTTCGCTAACGGAGCTCACGAGATTTTCTATTTTGAGTTTTGCGTTGTGAAGTTTTCTAGTTTTGGGTAAAGATTTGATGGATTATGGCACAAGGAGTGGCAAGAGCCTAAGCTTGGGGATTCCCATGGCACCCCAAGGTAAAATTCAAGTACACCAAAAAG